>NC_066633.1:23082815-23756596 GCF_025201925.1 Gopherus flavomarginatus
CACACACACACACACACACACACACACACACACACACACACACACAGCCCTGCTCGTGGGCTCTGACACACACACACACACACACACAGCCCTGCTCGTGCTTTCACACACAGCACTGCTCGCTCGCTCACTCACCCCCCCAGCGCTGCTCGCTCTCTCTCACACACTCCTGCTCACTCACTCACACCCACCCACATACAGCCCTGCTCGCTCACGCACTCTCTCTCACACACAGAGCCCTGTTCTTTCTCTCACACAGCCCTGCTCGCGGACTCACACACACACACACACACACATTCCTGCTCGCTCGTTCACTCACACACAGCCCTGCTCTTTCTCTCTCTCTCTCACACAGCCCTGGTCATGCTCGTTCTCTCTCTCTCACACGCGCACACACACACACACAGCCCTGCTCACGTGCTCTCTCTCACACACAGCCCTACTGCACGTATAGAGCACTGCACACACATACACATGCACACCAACTACTGCAAAGCACACAGCCCTTCACACAGATTCCAACTGCTGCACACTCACAGACCTGCACATGCACACTGCTGCACACACAGACACTGATTGCTGCACATACTGAGCCCTGCACCCCCCGAGTGCTGCACATGTGCACACACACTCAGTCTTGTACAGACACATGCCCTGACTGCTGCACACACACTGCCCTGCACACATAAAGTCCTGCACACATAGACACAAACTGCTGCAGGCAAACATACTGACTGCTGTACACACACAGCCCTGCACCCAGGCATAGAGACACTGACTGCTGCACACACACGGAGCCACACACAGACACTGACCACTGTACGTACACACCCACCCACACACACATAGCCATGCACATAGGCACAGAAACACTGACTGCTGAGCACGCACACACAGAGACAGACTGCTGTACATGTGCTTGCGCACCCCAACTGCTGCACACAGAGCCCTGCGCGCACACACCCTGACTGCTGCACAGATGCAGACACGCACACCCTGACTGCTGCACACAGAGAGAGCTCTACACACACTGCCCTGCACATACACCCTGACTGCTGCGCGTGCACACCAGAGCCCTGTGTGCACATGCGCACGCGTGCACACACACGCCCCAACTGCAGCACACAAGCCCTGCACATACACAATCCCTGCGCATGCATGCGCACACACACCCCAACTGCTGCAGGCACACACAGAGACACTGACTGCTGCACATGTGCACACACACAGTGCCCTGCATGCACACACACACACTGACTGCTGCACATGCAGACACACAACAGTGCCCTGCACACACACACGCACACAGACACTGCTGTACATGTGCACACACACCATCCTGCACATGCAAACACACACGCAGTCCTGTGCATTTTGGGCACACTGACTCCTGCACACACATACACGGTCCTGCATATGCAAACACATGCACTGCCCTGTGCATAGAATCATAGAGCTGACAGGTGTTTGTCCAACCTGCGCTTAAAAATCCCCAATGATGGAGATTCCATGACCTCTCTAGGCAATTTATTCCAGTGCTTAACGACCCTGACAGGAAGTTTTTCCTAATGTCCAACCTAAACCGCCCTTGCTGCAATTTAAGCCCATTGCTTCTTGTCCTATCCTCTCTCCTCCTTGTAACAACCTTTTATGTACCTGAAAACTGTTATCATGTCCCCACTCTGTCTTCTCTTCTCCATACTAAACAAACCCAGTTTTTTCAATCTTCCGTCATAGGTCATGAAAACCCCTTGCAACCCCTCCCAGCTTGGTATTGTCTTGACTGTGAACCACTGATAACTACTCTCTGGGAACTATTTTACAACCAGTTCTTCACCCACCTTATAGTAGCTCCATCTAGGTAGTATTTCCCTAGTTTTCTTATGAGAAGGTCATGCGAGACAGGATCAAAACCTTTAGTAAAGTCAAGGTATAACACACCTACCGCTTCCTCCCATCCACAAGGCTTCTTACCCTGTCAAAGAAAGCTATCAGGTTGGTCTGACATGATTTATTCTTGACAAATCCATGCTGACTGTAATTTATCACCTTATTATCTTCTAGGTGTTTGCTTAATGATTTGCTCCATTATCTTTCCGGGTACAGAAGTTAAGCTGACTGGTCTGTAATTGCCCGGGTTGTCCTTATTTCCCTTTTTAGAGATGGGCACTAGATTTTCCCCTTTCCAGCCTTCTGGAATGTCTCCCACCTTCCATGACATTTAAAAGATAATTGCTAATGGCTCAGTATCGCCTCAGTCAGCTCCTTGGGTATTCTAGGATGCATTTCATCATGCCCTGGTGATTTGAAGATGTCTATCTAGCATGTACATACACATTAACACAAGCATAATGCCCTGCACTCATACATCCCATGCCCTGTGTGTGTGCACACACACTCTCTTCCTTGCTGCTGCAGTTTTACTGGCAGCTATCTCTGAATTTCAGAGATTTCCCCCTCCATTAATTTTTACACACACTCTTTGCCAGAAACTGTTCCTGAGTAACAGCACTCCCCCAGGACTGGGGTCTCGGAGCAGCTTCCCCTCTCCTCTGGCCTGTCTCTGAGAGCTCTCCCCCCCACCCCCCGGTAAATATGCTGGTGATTGGGGGGTGACAGAGGGAGACATAGCAGACTGGCATTTGCCTGTGTGTTGGGAGGAGCCGTGTGTGTGTGTGTGTGTGTGTGTGTGTGTGTAAGCACATTACACTGCTGTGAATGAGTGCACAAGGCGCAGGGCAGTGGCAACTTAGGCCCCGTGTGTGGGTGTGAAGGTGAGTCTGTGTGTGTCTGTGGGGCAAGCAGATAAAAGGCATATTTGCATGGAAAGCTGGTTATTGGGTATCAAACGTACAAGCCTTGTCAATGCTGCTCGGGTGGAGGCTTCCTGTCCCGGGGAGGTGGGGGGCGGTTTGCCCAGTGCTGGGATCACAGTGCTCCCTGGGGAGTCACCTTTGCCTCTGGGGAGCGGGGGTGTTGGGGCAGGGAACACCTTTTCCCCTGAGTGCATGTACAGCAAGGACTGTCCATGGCCATGGGAAGGCAGTGCCAGTGTCTAAAGCAGTGAGCAAGGCTGGACAGAGGTTGGTTGGGACCAGAGAGCTGTGATTGCAGGGGGCCAGACGTGGATGCACCTTAGTCCTTCACTTCTCTTGGGACCAGTGCAAATTGGCCCCCTCGCCTCACCTCTAGAACTGTCCCCGGATGAATCTCTGTGAGGACTGAATGTTTCACTAGCTACTCCTCATTACCGCTCATTTCCACACCTCTCTCTGTGGACAGGCCTGGCGTCCAATGTGCTTTTGCACTGCCAGCTAGTCTCCAGCACAACTGGGCAGAGCAGGAATGTCCCAGCAATGTCTGCTCTGGCCAGCTGGGAACCAGAACGTAATGGAAGTGCTGGGAGAGCACCTGCCCCACTGAGATTTCTAGGCTGGTTTGCAGACGCGATGTTGTTCACAGCGGCTTCTATGTGTGGTCCTTAGTTGAATCAAACTGATATCTGAATCTTTGGAGGTTTCCTGACACTGGTCATCTTGGCTGTTTCATGTTTCTATAACTAGATGGCTGATTTACCTGTATATCCAATCTTTGCTTTGCCCTGGTCTGGGCAGTCATGAGTGTCAGAAAACCTCAGCACTGAGTGATGCCCATAAGCCTGTTTCAAGCCTCCCTGAATCCCACTCCTCCCCTTGTTTAACAAATGATCCTGGAATTTCTGGGGAGTTTTGAAAGCCATGTTCACTAGGGGAAGATGCTGGCTCTGCTCAGGCACCCACTGCCGCAGAGATCTGCAGGGAGATCAGCAAACCTTGGTATGAATGTGATTTATATCCCACAGGCATGTTGAATACAGAAGAGGGCCTCATTCTGCTATTTGACACTAGTGTAAATCTGGAGCAACTCCCTTGACTTCTGTGGATCTTCTCTGGATTTAACTGGTTTAAATGAGAGCAAAGTTTGATCCAAGAGCCTCCATTCACTCAGTCAAGAAGCTTCGTTCCGCAGATGGAGACCTTGGCAGATACTGTTAGCTCGAAGGAAGAGAAATTGACCTAGATGGAAAATCCCTCCTGGGAGATTGACGGCAGAGTTACTGTGTAGGAAAAGAGATGAGAGAGAGTTTTCTTGTGCCACTGAGCCCTGGGGCAGGATGGAATGGAGCGGGGAGCTGTTGCAGGGCAAATTGCTAGTTGAGGATACCAGCCAGGGACATTGCAATGCTTAACTTTTAGGCACCCTGCGATGCCCAGGCTCTCCCTACAACTCATAGACTGAGATGCCTAGGAAAGAGATTCTCAGAAACCAGCAAGCTGAGCCAGGAGTCATCTGAAATAGCCCGTGGGTGATGCTGAAGAAAGGGGTGTGGCCTAACCCCACCTCCCCAAGGGACTGGCCAGGGGGGAGTCCCAGCCTCTCCTGGAGTCAGGTGCCTCAGCCAGGGCAGCCCTTCCTCATGACAGGCCGGCGTGCGCTCATAATAGCGATGAGTCCCTTGGTGACGGCACCATGCTGGGCTGTGGGAGACCCTTTCTAATCCCTGCTCTGCCTGATTTGAACCTGGGTCTCATCTCTCAGCTGAGTGCCCCAAGCACTAGGCTTGTCATAAACAGATAAGTAAGAGTTAATAGAACAGAAGTACTTCATATCTCTTTTGCCTGTAAAGGGTTAACAAGTTGAATGAGCCTGGCTGTCACCTGACCAGAGGACCAATCAGGGGACAGGATACTTTCAAATCTTGAGGGAGGGAAGTTTGTGTGTGTGCTGTTAGTGTTTGGTTGTTGTTCACTCTGGGGGCTCAGAGGGACCAGACGTGCAACCAGGTTTCTCTCCAATCTCTCCAATACAGGCTCTTATAAGATCAGAATAGTGAGTACTAGGTAGATAAAGCGAGTTAGGCTTATGGTTGTTTTCTTTATTTGCAAATGTGTATTTGGCTGGAAGGAGTTCAAATTTGTATTTTGCTGAAAGGATTTTAATTTGTACTTGTATACTTAGGCTGGGGGGAATTCCCAGTGTATATAGCTGAAAGACCTTGTAACATATTCCATCTTAAATTTACAAAGAGAATTTTTACTGTTTTTTCTTTCTTTAATTAAAAGCTTTTCTTGTTTAAGAACCTGATTGGTTTTTATTCTGGTGAGACCCCAGGGAACTGGGTCTGGATCCACCAGGGAATTGGTGGGGAGAAAGGAGGGAAGGGGGAGAGAGAGGTTAATTTCTCTCTGTGTTAGGATTACTTTCTCTCTCTCAGGGATAGTCTGGGAGGGGGATTGAGAAGGAGGGGGGAAGGTGAATTTTCCTCTCTATTTAAGATTCAGGAAGTTTGAATCACAGTGATCTTCCAGGGTAACCCAGGGAGAGGAAGTCTGGGAGAGGCAACGGTGAGGGAAAGGGTTTACTTTCCTTGTGTTAAGATCCAGAGGATCTGGGTCTTGGGGGTCCCCGGGCAAGGTTTTGAGGGGACCAGAGTGTTCCAGGCACTGGAATTCCTGGTTGGTGGCAGCGCTACAAGTACTAAGCTGGTAATTGAGCTTAGAGGAATTCATGCTGGTACCCCATCCTTTGGATGCTAAGGTTCAGAGTGCGGAATTATACCATGACAGGGCTACAGAGCCATCCTCCTGTGCTTCTCTGGCCCACTGAATAGCTAATTAATACAAAGGAAAACAGGTGAGACTGAGAGAGCCCCAGCTGAGCGTGCCCAAAACTGTGTTGGCCAGAGCTCAGCAGGGAGATGTGGGTTAAAGTCCTTGCTCCAGCTCAGGCAGAGTAGGGCTGTTACACACTGACAGGGTTAGCTGAGCTGGGCCTTTGAGGCTCTGAGTGGTGCCTTCCTGGTGGATTGAAGCACTTCTGTCCCTTTGTGGAGCTGTCCTCCGGTTCCCATAGCTGCCCATGCGCTGCATGGGAAAGGATACCGTTTCCAGGCCATCCCAAATGAACTGACCCCAGGTGAGACACTCCAGCAGGAGAATAAGATCCAGAAGCAGCCAAGCTCCCATAGCGCCATATGATTGCAAGGAAAGCTGGCTGGGTTCCACCTTGACCATAGTTCATGGAGGTGGCCAAGAAGAAGAGATTCACAGCTGAGGATAGAGTTGGCTCCTTTAGCCCTTGTGAACTGTGCTGGCACTGTCGTGCTCTCACCTCTAGAGCTCCCGTCATTACCAGCAGGTACTGATCTGAAAGGTGCAGGGAACAAAGGACTAAAGTGTCTGAAAATGTCAGGGTTCGATTCTGTAAAGCTCCAGCTGTCCCCTGACCCAAAGATGTATAAAGCAGGTACAGACTCTATCCCCTCTGTCTTGTATTCTTATTTATTCCACGTGCATAGCTCAGCAGGACGGAATATGTGGGTGTTAATAGAATTAATATTCCTGAGGACATTCTGCACCAAACATGTAAAAATTCTGTGCACAATATTTTAAAATTCTGCAAATTTTATTTGTCAAATAAATGTGGAGGCTCCAGCCTGGCATTGGGGAGCAGAGGCCACTGGCTGCACAGAAGTGGGAGATCATAGTGCAGCTGCAGCAGTGAGGCTGCACCCAACCCTGACACAGCACAAGGACCGGGCCTGCCCCAGAAACACCCCAGGGCCCTGCCGCTCTATGCCAGGTGTGGGCAGGCAGGCTCAGCAAGGCAAGATCCAAATGTGGACGGGCTTAGTGTGGGGGGAATCCAGGTGCGGGTAGAGAGGGTTCTGTGTGGGGCAATCTGGGTGTGGGTGGCTTAGTGGGGGATCTGGGTGCAGAGGGATCTGGATGCACAAGGGCTTGTTGAGGGGGTGTTCTGGGTGCAATGGTAATGGGACTTTGCAGAGGGTCCAGGTGAAGGTGGTTGGGGTTCAGCAGGGGGGTCTGAGTGTGTAGGGGGATAGAGCTCAGCAGGGGGGCTCTGGGTGTGGGGGGTGCAGTGGAGGGTCTAGATGCTAGGGGAGTGGGGCTCAGTGGGGTTGGGATCCAGGTGCAGCTGGTTGGGGCTCAATGCGGGGTGGGATCTGGGTGTGGGTGACTCATCAGGGTGGTGCAGGGGGAGTGGGACGTGGGAGGGGGGTCTGGGTGTGAGGAGGAATGAGGCTCATTGGGAGGGTCTGGGTATGAGGGGGTCTGGCTGCATGGGGGTTGGACACATGAGGGAACAGCCCCCTGCACAGTGATTTCTCCTCTCTGCAGCTGAGGAGCAATGGATGCAGGAAGCATGGTGGTGGTGGTGGGGAGTTTGCGGAGTTTCCTATAGCCAGGGGAGAAATCTGGGGGTGAGTCTGACCTAGCCCCGGATGCCATGCAGGGGAAGAGGAAGTCCTGTCTTGCTCAGCTGGTGTAGGGTAGGAGCCATCAGCCGTGTCTTCCCCAGTCCCGCCCCATGCCCCAAGGCCATTTATCTTTGCCTTCTGCCCGGCTAAAGTTCTTAAATAATGTTAAGAGTTTGGGTGGGTTTCGTATCAGCTCTGCCAGTTCCTGGCACCCCGTCTCCTCGCTTGAAGACTCCAGCTATCATCCCCCATCTGTGGCAGCCACATTATAAGAAACTTGAATGGCCTAAGCTGCAAGAGGGTCCTCAGTGCAGAACCTGAACTGTTTTTGCTGTATTTGTTACTCCTTGGAAAGCTGTGGCCACTGTTAAAGCAACCAGCCACTTCTGTGTCCCAGCAACTTCCAGTCCTGTATCCACAGTGCGGCATGAAGACAAAGGGCACAATGCATCCCTGGTGCACCTCAGAGCTGCTCCGCCAGGGAAGACTGGCAGAGGTGCAAGAGGCTTAAAATGTGCCCAGATGAACGTGCTGGGGTCTCCCACGTAGTCTGGAGGGATTGTGGAATCTTCTCTGGGTGTATCTAACTGCAAAGGTGTTGCACCTCTTGTGCCCGTGCTCTGCCTGTGCCCTAGTGGCAAGACAAAAGCTGTCAGCCGCTGCAGGGACCCCAGAGCACCAAGATGCTGGCCCCGGAGGTCTGAGCTGCAGCAGGGGCTCTGGAGCGGTCATCTGCTGGCCCTGGAGCTCTGAGCCATTGCCACAGGGGCTGGAGT
Source organism: Gopherus flavomarginatus (assembly GCF_025201925.1). Classification (NCBI taxonomy): domain Eukaryota; kingdom Metazoa; phylum Chordata; order Testudines; family Testudinidae; genus Gopherus; species Gopherus flavomarginatus. The sequence goes on from NC_066633.1 coordinate 23,090,850, forward strand.
TGTTAGTCCCCCCAGTCAGCTGCCTCCTTTATTTTTAGTAAAAGCCACAGACAGGTCATGGGCTTCTTTGAATTTCTGTCTATTGCCCATGACTGGTCCGTAGCTTTTACTGGACATTACCGTGACAACATCTTAACCTTACTGCTCACTCTGAGGACGCGTTTCCAGCAAGTTGTGCATCCACCTTCTAGCAGGTGTGTCTAGGCTGTATTTCCTAGATTCCTTATAAGTAGGTCATGTGACGTTGAGATCTATACTGCGTCCCTCTATCCACAAGGCTTGTTACGCTGCACTGCTGCCCAGTGGGGGGAGGAAAGGATTAAGTTTGCTCTCAGGGCAGAGACATAAGGCGGGGCGGGTGTTGCTTCGCTGGCTGGGTGGCATAAATAGAGTTGTTAAAGAACTGGCTGAAACCGACTCATTCAGCGCAATTCAACCAGCGCAAGCTCCAGTGACTCACGAAGCGACACTCAACAGTGGGGAAACTGGCCAGCAGGGTGGTGAACTCAGCATCGCTCGGCCTGGAGAACAAAGGACAGATGTGGCCAGCAGAGTATAAATGTGGGTTCTGGAAGAAGCTTGGGGCTTTCACCTGGGCTGATGGAAGGAAGTCAGAGGGAGACAGCCAGAGCCTGAGAATGGAGTTCACTACAGCTTGGCTTGTGCGTTGTGGCTTGACCAGAGTGGACTATGCTTTAACCTTCTCTTCTTTTATGCTAAGGACTTCCAGTGCTGTATTCCAGTTGACTAATAAATCCTCCTATTCTGAAAAGGCTGCCTGGGGGTGTCACGGTCATTGCGAATACTTGCTGAGGGGTGCTAGTGGTTCTCACAACAAAATTTTTTGATGGCTGTGCTGCCAATTTTTCCTAAAATACTTAACTTTAGGAAAAACAAAGAAATCTGCACATCTCCATGTCCCAATCATTGTCATTTATTTATGTAGGCCTCTTTTACAGACTGAATAATCAAAATAATGTACTTGAGCTAAACAGAATAGAAATAAAATAAGGTGCTTTGCGCATTTTTGACTTTTTTGTTATTTCTTGTACTTTTTTGGTTGCTACTCTTTTTTTTTTTTTTTGGATGTAAGTCTGCTGTGAAAAGTGATCCTTGTATATTAATCTCTTTTCATAGCCTCCCAGCTAGCTGCTGAGTCTGACATGAAAAATCATATTAACAAATATCACTTTTCACAGCAGATTTACTCTCCCTGGCAATTCCAGGGACAAATTAAGCCCTGGATGGAGAGGTGGGCAGGGAGGCAGTAGGGGTCAGGGGTGATGGGAGGTTAGGGTGGTGAGCCCAGGGGCTCCTGGAGTCTGCTGCCTGTCACCCCAAGACTGAAGTCTGACCCCACTGCCTCTGGGAAGGTGGGGATCTCACTGGCTGCCTGCTCCTCCAGCATTTGTGTCTCCAGAGTGGGGCAGGGCCCAATCCCTGCTGGGAGCACTTGGGGAGAGGCCACTGCTCCCCTGCCCCATGATCACCTTGCAGGAGGCTGTGGCTGCAAGGAAAGCCCGTGGTGGCTGCATTTGAGAAACTCTCTGGTAGTCTCTGAAGAATAGATGAGGACTGGAGGGGGAGGAAATCAAGTCATTATTTCTGCTTGGAACAGAAATCTGGAGCAGCTTTATTCACTGGAGCACTGCTTCTGCGCTTGGCCAGTCAGCACTGACAGGTGGGATGGGGTGGTAGTGCAGAAGCTAAAGACAATGTCCAGTTTTGGGCCCCACACTACAAGAAGGATGTGGACAAATTGGAGAGTCCAGTGGAGGTCAACAAAAATGATTAGGGGACTGGAGCATGTGATTTATGACGAGAGGCTGAGGGAACTGGGATTATTTAGTCTGCAGGAGAAGAATGAGGGGGGATTTGATAGCTGCTTTCAACTACCTGAAAGGGGGTTCCAAAGAGGCTGGATCTGGACTGTTCTCAGTGGTAGCAGATGACAGAACAAGGAGTAATGGTCTCAAGTTGCAGTGGGGGAGGTTTAGGTTGGATATTGGGAAAAACTTTTTCACTAGGAGGGTGGTGAAGCACTGGAACGGGTGACCTAGGGAAGTGGTGGAATCTCATCCTTAGAGGTTTTTAAGGCCCGGCTTGACAAAGCCCTGTCTGGGATGATTTACTTGGTATTGGTTCTGCTTTGAGCAGGGGTTGGACCACATGACCTCCTGAGGTCCCTTCCAACCCTGAGATTCTATATTCGGAACAAAAACAATCTTAGCCACGGCCTAGGCCCATTACTAGATGGAGACAGTAAACGTGTCAATGATGCGGAAAAGGCAGCCGTGTTCAATAAGTATTTCTGTTCTGTGGGTCCGGAACAGTTAGTATCATTCTTCCTTTGCAGGACTGTAATGTAGGGTTAATACTCACTCTTCACGATGACTCTGTATTTATCTATGTAGATTTCCAGAAAATGTTCCACTGTTCTAAGCCAAGGGCACAGGGAGCCTTTCAGAACGTTACAAGTACAAACTCTTTCATTTAGATCAGTCCCTAGCTATGTACTAGGCTCATCCATGACCAGGTCATTCATCATGGGCCTGCAGACACAGGTAACTACCTCCTTTATTTGTCAGTCTCAGCAGCACCACCTACTGGTGAGTCCATTACAATGCATAACACTTATATGAATTCATATGGCGTTGGCCCTGTTTCTGAAAGAATCCTCCCAGGATGGACTCTGTAGACTAGGCTGTAAATACATCTGCCTGGAGTAGGGTGACCAGATGTCCTGATTTTATAAGGACAGTCCTGATTTTTTGGGTCTTTTTCTTATATAGAAACCTATTTCCCCCCTCGCCCCCCCGTCCCGATTTTTCACACTTGCTGTCTGCTCACTCTAGCTTGGAGCATTCAGCCACAAAGCTCTCTTCCCCGTTCTACTCTCCAAGTGAGATAACCCGGCCCCAGCACGTATGGATCCTTTAGAAGTTTAATATAAACAACAAGGGATTGAGATTATTTCTGTAGATTTCATAACAAATTGATCTCTGCAAAGGCTGGAGTCCTTGGCAGAGATACTCGGCTGCTATCTGGGCTGTGTAAGCTTCCACGCACTGTGCTGCCAGCATGGACCTAACTCTGATCTAGGGCAGAGCGTGGGGCTCACTCTCCTGGGCTCCTTCAGCCATTAATCTCTCTGCTGAGGCGGCCAACTGTCAGTTGAGGACCTTTGTGATGGGGACACCTGTCTGCTGGGATCTGGACTGAGACCCCCCAGATTTGTTTCATACAAGCCACCATCTGGTGAAAACAATTTTCACCCCTTTCTAACCAAATTAAAAAGGGTAAATAGGATGACGCAGGTATTACATGCCTGTCAGTCTGACATCAATGCCAGGAGAGAGAATAGAGTGGCTGATATGGGACTCAGTTGGTAAAGGAGGGTAATTAATGTAAATTAACATGGATTCATGGAAAATAGGTTCTGTCAAACTAACTTCATATCTTTTTTGCCCCAACGAGATGAGAAGTTTAGCTGATGTAGATAATACTGCTGAATGTGGGTGGTGGGTGAAGCTTCCCCTTGGAGAGGCTGGGGGCAGGGGAGGACTGAGAGCTCAGCCCTGGCTGATGTTGATCTCTCAGCCATGGCTGGGACCATGGCAGAGCTCTCAGCCCTGGCTGGAGCTCCCAGCTAGAGTCTCTCCTTAGTTCCACCCCTTCCACCTGCCGCCCTGCCCACAGTCCCACTCATTCCACCTCTTTCCCCACGGCCCCCCTCCTATTCCACCTACAGCTCCAGCCCCCTTTGACTCCCACTCCACCACCTTCCCCCACCATCTTCCCCCAACCGTGGCCCTGGGCCTGCAGCGGGGAGCAAGAGTTCCTCAGGTCCCTGGGCTGTGACGGGGGGAGATTTTTCTGAGGGCCCAAATCCGCCACTCCCCCTCACCCCTGATGGTGTGAGATTTGGCTTAGCCTCCCCCAGCCTCCATTACATGCCATTATGCTGTTGATGTAATAGACTTCTGTAAGGTGTATTACTTGATACTGCACAATATTTTTATTAAAAAACCTTAGAATGCTGTTTAATTAGCATGGCACACATCAAATGGATTAAAACCTGTCTCAAAATGTAATTGTCAATGGGGAATCATCACTGAGTGGGTGTGTTTCTAGTAGGATCCAGCAGGGATCTGTTCTTGCAATGGTCACCTCGGGATGTGCATAAGCTCAAACAGAGCTGTGCCATTGGAGATGTCCCAAGATGTTGCTGTTTTGCTGCAAAAGCCTTGGTGACATCACTAGGAGGGCTGAGCAGCTAAGGCATGGGTCTTGGCCTTTTAATAGGCACAGGTTCAAACACCACTTCTGTAGTGCATTTTCTCTCCTAGGTGGGAGCTGAAAGCTGGTGCTGTTTCTCCTTTGGGCTACTCTGGGACCTTACAAACTGGCTACTGCCCCAAGTGACGATGTGCAAGAGGGATCAGTGTGTTGTCAAGACACTTGGTCACAAGGGGTTTGTCTGTTTCTTGTTTGCTATTTTTATTTTAAAGTGAGCAGGTGTCAAGTCCATAACCCAAGAAATCTCACGGGACTGAGCTTCAGGTGCGCCTGCTGAGCAGGGTCATTTTTATCCTTGTTTGGCTTCCAGTTTCCAGAAGCCTGACAGTTCCATAGAGATCTGGGGCAGGTGTTGGGCACACACTTCAGTGCAGGCATAAGCCATGGAGTCGCAAGCTGCAGCACAGGCAGGGGCAGGAGGGCTTTCACTTTCCTGTGCTGTGCTACCATTCACTCTGTGCAGTGACTTTACGGTCTCAGGCCTGCCCTGCACACAGAGTGTGATTTGAATCCGAGTTAGTGAAAGCTGTGCAGCCTTGGGTGTGGACATTCTTACATCATTTGAAACCTGGTTTACATCGGTTCAGCTCACCTCTGTAAATATAGAGGTGCCAAGAAACCAGTTTTAAATGGATAGAAGTATCTCCACACAGTTAACTAAACTGATTGCATTTAAACCAATGCAACTTTCTGTGTGTAGACAAGTCCTAGAAGCACAAATTCCCCTACAACAAGGCTTGTCTAACTTCCTCCTTTGCTTCCTCAAGTTAACTAGCTAATTCCTTTTTCCTCTTATCTTCTGTTGTTGCCTGCACGCTCTAGGGCACCCCACCTTTACCCCTCCATGGGTTTAAGGTGTAACCCAGTTAATTTAGGCACCCCCATCCTTTCCCAATTACTCGGGATCCAAGTGAAAGACACCTACCCATACCCAGTTCCTAGGACTGAGGGTGTAACCTGTGGATTGCGGGGCCTCTTCCTGGTGAAAAAGCCTTACACAGTAATATCCTTAACTTCTATTTATTAACAATCACCAAGCAGATTACACACCTAAGCATACAATGCTCTGCTCACCAAGCCTGATCACGCAGGAGGACTTTCCCTGTTGGCCAGGCAAGGCCAGTCTCACCTGGGTTCTGGTTGCTGCAAATCACAGTCGTGCGGAGGATTCTAGCAGCTCTGATCTTGGGCTGAGTTCTTCTTCTCCTTCCAGGTCTTTCCTTCTTATTCTTTGTTTTTCCATTTCCTTTCTTTCCCGGCTCGTCTCCTTCTTGGACCCTAGTTTATTTCGTGAAACTTGAGTCCTGCTTACCTTAACCAATCATTTTCTTAAAAAGTTACAAAATAATTCTCCAACCAATCCTAACATGTTGCAAAACAATTCTTTACCTAATAATACCCACCGCCTTAGTTGATTTAAATCTTGCATAATCAGTTATGCAACAAATATAGACAATCAAAGAACCAGACAGAAACCATACAGATAAACAATAGAGAAGTAGGGACCAGAAAGGCAAAATAATGAAGAAGTGGAGATTTCACAACCACAACTGTCTCGCAAGGAATCACTTATCAAAGTTTTCTTTAAACATCTTAAGCTCTGTTTCTTTGTCTGGCGGTGCTGGGTACCGTTAGGACAGGAGCGGCTTCTTAACAGCCTGATATTTCATTGTTTTAATATAATTCAGATGGAATGTGTGGATGCGATGTTCTGCTTTTTAGCTCATGGCTGCTGCTGTTCTAATGTGGCTGCAGAAAAGGCCTCAGACCTTACACCATGGCTAGGGTTGCCAGGTGTCTGGTTTTCGACCAGAACACTCAGTTGAAAAGGGACCCTGGCGGCTCTGGTCCACGCTGCTGACCAGGCCTTTAAAAGTCCAGTCAGCGGCACAGTGGGGCTAAAGCAGGCTCTCTGCGTGCCCTGGCTCCACGCAGCTTCTGGAAGCAAGACTTGTCTCTGTGGCCCCTAGGTGCAGGGAGGCTTCGTGTGCTGCCCCCGCCCTGAGCACTGGCTCCACAGCTCCCATTGGCTGGGAACTGCAGTCAATGGGAGCTGCAGGGGCAGTGTCTGTTGGTGTGAGCAGTGTGCACCACACAAAGCCATCTGGCTGCACCTCCACCTAGGGACCAGACATGCTGGCTGCTTCTGGGAGTAACGCAGAGCCAGGGCAGGCAGGGAACCTGTCTTAGACCCGCTGCGCTGCTGACTGGGAGCCACCTGAGATAAGCGCTGCCCAGACATAACCCCCTCTTGCACCCAAACTCCCTCTCAGACCCGCACCCTGTCCCCCTCCCGTACCCCTGCCTCAGCCCTGAGCCCCCTCTCGCACCCAAACTCCCTCCTAGAGCCTGCATCCCAAACCCTGTCCTGCACCCCAACCCCATGCCCCAGCCCTGAGCCTCCTCCCACCTCCAAACCCATTGCCCCAGTCCAGAGTCCCCTCCTGCACCCCAAACCCATCATCCTTGGCCCCACCCCAGAGCCTGCACCCTCATCTAGAGCCCTCACCTCCTCCCGCACCCCAACCCCCTGACCCAGCCTGGAGCCCCCTCACGCACCCCAACCCCTTGCCCCAGCCCGTGAAGGTGAGCAAGGGTGGGGGAGAGCGAGCGATGGAGGGAGGGAGGTGGGAGGGGCCTTAGAGAAGGGGTGGGGCAGGGGCAGGGCAGAGGTGTTCGGTTTTGTGCAGTTAGAAAGTTGGCAATCCTAACTGTGGCTACTGCACTTAATCTTATCCTGGGCCAATAACTCTTAATTTTTATCCTTTCTAATTTATTCTTCTCCTGATGGGTTATGCCCTTAACGAACTCTCCTCTGCTGCTCTCTAGCCAGATCTTCTTGACTTTCCATTGTCCTTGTTTCTTCTTCTCCTCTTTCACTCTGTAGCCTCTTGGCTGCTGCTAGAGCTGGAGCAGATGACAACTTCCCCTCCCTCAGAAATCCAGGTTTTTCTTTGGACTTTTATTTATCACACCATGAATTTAGACCTTGTCTACATTCAAAGCTGTATCAGTTACCTAAAGGGGTGATTTTAAACCAGTTCAGTTAAACTAGTGCAAAAGACTGTGGACAATCTCAATTTGGTTTAAACTTGGTTTATAGCAATTTACCTTCATTCAGAAAAGGATCAATATAAACCTAGTTTCAACCAAAAGAAGAGTGTCCATATTGGGGGGTTGCATGGGGTTAGCGATATCAGTTTAGTATTTCAGAGATTTCACATCAAAATCACCCCTTTATTTAAACCAGTGCAACTTGGAAGATAGACTAGGGGTAACATTTTTAAAAATGCCCAAGTCACTTAGGAGGTGTTGTGATAATTGGGCCTACAAATTTACTCTAATTGTGAGCGCAATTATAAAAAGTATATGAAAGTTCATAAAATGTTACACTAATCTCTAAGAACAAATGTTAATGAACAGTAGGCCAAGCTGGTTTCAGTAATAAGTTTTATGGACAGGTGCAAGAGAACCAGACAGAGACTAATTTAGTCCAAACAAAAAAGGCCACAGCCTCCTGCGCGGAAGCAGAAATCTGGAGCAGCTTTATTCAGTGGAGCACTGCTTGTGGGCTTGGCCAATCAGCACTGACGGTGGGATGAGGGGGTGGTGTGGAGCTATGGTGGCTGGCAGGGCTAAAGTCAATAAGCAGTTTAAGGATATTAGGAACAAAAGCAATCCTAGCAACGGCCTAGGCCTGTTACTAGATGGAGACAGTAAACGTGTCAATGATGCAGAAAAGGCAGCCGTGTTCAATAGGTATTTCTGTTCTGTGGGTCCGGGACAGTTAGTATCATTCTTCCTTTGCAGGACTGTAATGTACGGTTAATACTCACTCTTCACGATGACTCTGTATTTATCTATGTAGATTTCCAGAATATGTTCCACTGTTCTAAGCCAAGGGCACAGGGAGCCTTTCAGAACATTACAAGTACAAACTCTTTCATTTAGATCAGTCCCTAGCTATGTACCCGTAGGAATCCCAACCAGAACGCCAAGTGGCCTAACCATAGGAATCCTAACCCTAGAGTGAGGACCCCTAGTCATAGGAATCATGGCCTACCCATAGGAACCCATACTGGGGTTGGTCCAGAGGTGACAGTAAGCCAGTCCAGCCCGGTATGGAGTACCGGTAAAAAAAAGGTGCAGTAGTGTACCGGCAAATAAGTGGAGCATTCAGTACTGGCTCACTGTCACCTCTTTTGGCAGCATAACAAAAAGGTCAAACTCAAAGCTAATAAAAGCTTGGAAAGGGAAAACTCACATTTGTTTGTTGTTCCTCTCCCTCTCCTCCTCCAGCCAGGGACCAGGGGGACTGGCTGAGGGAGAAGCCTCCCTGGGTAGCCTGTTGTTCACTCCCCGGTCTGAACCGCAAGATTCAGGGCTATTTCTGGCATCCTTGTTAATTTCACTCTTGGTTTGGGGGGGTGACCAAAGCCAGGGCAGTTCACTAATATTCAATTTATATTATTGAAGCTCGCCTCATCCAGGGGGCAGAAAAGAACTGCCCTGGCTTTGGTCACCCCTCGCCCCCAACAACAGTCCCCCTGCTCCCTGCTGCAAGCTAGAGGGGAACCCCTGCAGCCCCTGCTGAGTGGGATGGTCGGGGGAATGCGGAGCCTAGCCGTCTCAGGCAACCTGGCTGGAGGAGAAGGAGAAAAATGTGACAGTGAGTTTTCAGTTTTTCAGGCTTATTCCAACAGTAAAGTTTTATTACAGACAGTACTGGTAGTAGTAATAGTAGCTTTATTTTCTATATCTAAGTCATGCAATGGGAGGGATCCATGAAGTACATAGGAGAGGTGAGTTGCTTGTGTTTGGACTGTATGGGTAAGAAATGTAACTTACTTCTACCCCTGGCCCCACCCATTCCATCTGAGGCCCCACTTCTTCTGGGGGAGTGCAGGCAGAGTGGGACCATACCAGTAAGAGCTATATTTTACTTTCACCCCTGGGTTGGTCCTGCTTTGAGCAGGAGGTTGGACTAGATGCCTCCTGAGGCCCCTTCCAACTCTGATATTCTCTGATTCGATGAAACCTAACTTGAGAGTGGGAAGCCCTAGCCATAGGAACCCTAACCCTAAGGTGGGGAACCCTAACCCTAGGGCAGGGAGCCCTACCCATAGGAACCCTAATCCTATGAGCGGGGGAGCCCTACAAAAGGAACCCTAAACCTAACTAAAAGTGGCATACCCATAAGAACCCTACCCCTCACTCCAATGACCTACCCCTAGGAACCCTAGCCCCTAGGAACTGTAACCCTAACCCCAAGTGCCCTACACAGAGGAACTCTAATCCAAACTCTAAGTGGCGTACCCATAGGAACCCAACCCTAGGGCAGGGAGCCGTACCCAGAGGAACTCTAAAACTGGGGTGGGGATTCCTACCCATGAGAACCCGAATCCTAACCCCAAGTGCTGTACACATAGCAGCCTTAACCCTAGGGCGGAAAGCACTATCCATAGGACCCCTAACTATGAAGGGGGAGCCCTACCCCTAGGAACCCTAAGCCTAACTCCAAGTGACCTAACCATAGGAACCCTGACCCCAGGGCTGGGAACTCTTGCCATACAAACCCAAACCCTAGAACTGGGAGCCCTTACCCACAGGAACCCTAAGCCAAACTACAAGTGCCTGATCCATAGGAGCCCAGACCCTACAGCGGGGAGTCCTACCCACAGGAACCTTAACCCTAACTCTAGGTGGTTTACCCATAGGAACCCTCACTCTAGTGCAGGGAGACCTGCCCATTGGAACCCTCACCCTAACTCCACCTGGCCCACCCAGAGGAAGCAGGGTGGGGGATACACTTTCATGTGAAGAGATTCTTGTGAGCAAGCTCCAGAAATTCCATGGAGAGAAATGTTATTTGATTGCATTTGACGAGCGGGGTGGGGATGGCTGAATTCACGTGAAATTAATTGGTCATAAATTCCGCATGAATTTTGGGAAAAATCTGTTACCAACTTCTTCTAAAGCAGCAAAGAATCCTGTGACACCTTATAGACTAACAGACGTTTTGGAGCATGAGCTTTCGTGGGTGAATACCCACTTTGTCAAATGCATGTAGTGGAAATTTCCAGGGGCAGGTATATATATACAAGCAAGCTAGAGATAACGAGGTTAGTTCAATCAGGGAGGATGAGGCCCTGTTCTAGCAGTTGAGGTGTGAAAACCAAGGGAGGAGAAACTGGTTTTGTAGTTGGCTAGCCATTCACAGTCTTTGTTTAATCCTGAGCTGATGGTGTCAAATTTGCAGATGAACTGCTCAGCAGTTTCTCTTTGAAGTCTGGTCCTGAAGTTTTTTTGCTGCAGGATGGCCACCTTAAGATCTGCTATAGTGTGGCCAGGGAGGTTGAAGTGTTCTCCTACAGGTTTTTGTAAATTGCCATTCCTAATATCTGATTTGTGTCCATTTATCCTTTTCCGTAGAGACTGTCCAGTTTGGCCGATGTACATAGCAGAGGGGCATTGCTGGCATATGATGGCGTATATTACATTGGTGGACATGCAGGTGAATGAACCGGTGACACCATCAGCTCAGGATTAAACAAAGACTGTGAATGGCTTGCCAACTACAAAAGCAGTTTCTCCTCTCTTGGTTTTCACACCTCAACTGCTAGAACAGGGCCTCATCCTGCCTGATTGAACTAACCTCGTTATCTCTAGCTTGCTTGCATATATATACCTGCCCCTGGAAATTTCCACTACATGCATCTGACAAAGTGGGTATTCACCCATGAAAGCTCATGCTCCAAAACGTCTGTTAGTCTATAAGGTGCCACAGGATTCTTTGCTGCTTTTACAGATCCAGACTAACACGGCGACCCCTCTGATACTCAACTTCTTCTAATTTCTTAATTTGCAGCAATTCCTCAGCTCTGCAGGGGGAGCTAAAGACTGAGGTCAGGCCCCTTGTTTGAATGCTCTAGTATTTCTTGGCTTATTTGACTGTGTTGTTATTTAAGCATGAGGAGAAAAATTATACTAGCTTATTTACTACAGACATTTTCATTGTCCCTCCCCAGTGTTTAAGAAAGAAGCTGGCAGCCGATTACTCTCCTGGAGGTAATTAGCTCTGAGCCAAGGGGCCGTGTCTCAGAGGAAGAGACTTTCCCATCATTGAGAAATGTATGAACCTGTAGTTCTGTGCTTAGGGAGTTTGCATTTCCTGGCCCCCCCAAACCAAATTTTCATTGTATCAGGTCTCAGAGGGGAGCCGGGTTAGTCGGGATCTTTAAGAAGCAACAGAGTCCTGTGGCACCTTATAGATTAGCAGACGTATTGGAGCATGAGTTTTCATGGGTGAACAAACGAGGTGGGTATTCACCCACGAGAGCTCATGCTCCAATACGTCTGTTAGTCTATCAGGTGCCACAGGACTCATTTTCATGGTAGTAATTACTCTTTACACATGATAAATAAGTACTATAGTCTCTGTTCAAAGAGATTTCTTGCTGAGCAGGAGGGCTGCTAATGAGCCAGCCGAATGCTCACACTGGAAAGTCAACAGGCCTGTTCTTTAATTACAGGTGCACAGTTTGGGGCTCCCAGGGTTAGGCCAGCTGAGAACTCCACTGTTCTCATCCTGCCTCCCGTCCCCACACAGCCGGACTGCTTTCATCCTGCCTTCGCCCTATGGGATGGAGTCTACCCCTGGAGTATTTGAAGCAGGCAAGCCTCATGCTCCCCCAGAGGTGACACAGTGGGGTCACACAGGGTCACGTGCACCTCCAGATTCCTCTTGCCAGGAGCAGCGTCTTCCGGCAGCAGCACTCACCATGTGTCCCTGCAGCAGGGCGTCGGGCTGAGCTTCTCCCGCTACATAGGGCTCCTTCTCCTTCCCTGCTACGAATGTCCCAGTGCTTCCCACTGCCTGCTTTGCAGACCTCCAGCTGAGGTGAGGCTGGGGGTGGAGGACAGGCAACATGTGGGATGGTCATGTGTTCCCCTCGAACCTTTCAATTGTGGCCCCCAGTATCCAGTTATGTGTAGCCTCTGTGTTCCCCCTGCATTGTGATAGGCTCTTGCATGGGTGCAGAAGGGAAGGGAAAGGAAGGGGAGCTCCTAGCTGCATCCTCCCCACATACTCATATTCTGGCCAGCTGCAATCTGGGCTGTATTGGAAGACCTGGCTGCCGAATTACCACAGAAGAGCCGGCACTTCGGCGGCAGGTCCCACTTCGGCAGTAATTCGGTGGCGAGGGGTCCAAATTGCTGCCGAAGACCCAGAGCAGAAGAAGCTCCGGGGGCCTGGGCCCCGCGAGAGTTTTCCGAGGCCCTTGGAGTGAGTGAAGGACCCTGCTCCAGGGGCCCCGAAAAACTCTCGTGAGGGCCCCTGAGGGGCCCGGGGCCTGAGGCAAATTGCCCCACTTGTCTCCCCCTCTGGGCGGCCCTGCTTACCTGCAGGTGGAGGAACATTGTGTCATTAATGGCTGTTGGGGAAGCTGGTGGTGTTTGAGAGATTTGAGGCTAGTTAGGGCGGTTGGTGAGATTTGCAGTGATTCATAGATTTTAAGGTCAGAAAGGACAATTCTGACCTTCTGTATAAAACAAGCCAGAGAACCTCACCCAGGGATTCCTGCCTCTAGTTTCTAACTAGGGTGACCAGATGACAAAAACAAAATATCGGGACACATGGGGGAGCAGGGCGCCGACGAAGAAAAAAAAAAACAGCCAGAGCGCCGCCAAAGCCAAATATCGGGACGAATGGCGTCCCAACAATACTTCTGTCGGGACGCGGGATAAACAGCTGAATATTGGGACAGTCCTGATTTTATCGGGACATCTGGTCACCCTATTTCTAACACCTGGTTAAGCTGGAGCATTTGGTGACAGTTTCTGGAAGCCAATGACCTTTGGCAGGAAACTCGGGCAGTTTTACCAGTCTGGCTCTGAGTCTGACTGAAGGGAGAATTCCTTTGCTTTCACCAGAAACCCCTCAAAGTCCTGGGGAAGAGATATGGTCATCTGGATGCAGACAGCAACGAATGTGCCGTTGACCCTTCCTAGAGATGAAAATCAGCTGATTCCTTTGGCTATGCCAGCTGCCTCCAATACCATTGTCCACGAAGTGCGGTTAACACAGCCTCAGGCCCTAGCAGTCCTAAACAAAATTGTCTGTGGCTCTGCTCCCCTCTATCTCAGAGGTAGCAAACAGTGGTACCAGACTTCTTCTGTCCTTAGGGCTATTCAGATGGGTCTTCACAGCACTCCCTTTCCTCACTGCTCTTGTTGAATGCATAGGGGCCCCTTCAGAGGGCTAGTGAAGAAATCTGGGCTGTGGTGTCTTCACCTCAACCAATCCACTTCATGCAGTGAAGTCAGATATGTAGTGCCCAACAGAGTTTACGGCATGGATGGGAACTAGCCAGGTTCCTCTCCGGTCCAGCCCCTCCCCCGGCTGCTCTCCGGCGGGCCCAGGGCTGCCTCTTCCCCACCCCTGTGCTTCTTTTCACCAGTCGCTCACCAGCTGAGGGCTCCTGCCAGTGGGGGGCGGAGAGGAGCCCTCAGCCACTGTGGTGCCACTCCAGCCTGCCCCACCTCCTCCCTCCAGAGGCTTGGGGGGGGCTCAGTGGCAGGCCTGGGGGGGTTCTGGTTGTTGTATGGCCGTGCACCACAGATACCTGGGCTACCCCATGGCGCGACCCCCACCTCTTCCCTATGCTCCTGTGTCCCTGCCAGGCCTGGGGCAGCCACCTCAGACAAGGAGGTCCAAACAGGCCACGAACAAGCAGGTCAAGCTGGCTCCATACAAGCTGGCCCCATACAAGCTGGCCAAGCCAGCCATGGCCCCAGCCAAGTTTGACCTGGCCAAGTTGAACAAACTGGCCAAGGCAGCACCAGTCAAGGAATCCAATCTCGCCGTGGCCATGGCAGCTCTAGCCAAGCTGACAAAGCTGGGCCCAGCCAAATGGGCCTAAGGCAGCCCCAAACAAACCGGCCCAAGCAAGCCCCGGCCCAAGACGGCCAAGCAGGCCCTGGGATCAGCCGAGCCGGCCCTGCCCTGGCCCCATTCCCAGCCCAAACTGGGCTCCGCTGAAGACAGTCCCGGCCTGGCCGGCGAAACCAGCCCCAGCCAAGCAGGCCCCGGCCAAGCTGGTGAACATGTTGAGCTGGCCCCAGCCAAGCCAGCCAAGCAGCCCTGGACATGCCCGCAAAGCTGGCCTCAGCCAAGCTAGCCAAGCCGCCCCTGTCCTCAGCCAAGCTGGCCCTGGGGCGGACAAGAAGGTGAAGCCAGCAGCTGCCAAGCTGGCCCTGGCTGGGCCCAATGCAGCCCCAGCCCCGACCAAGCTGGCCCTGGCCAGGCCGGCCCCAACCAAGCCATCTAGACATCACCAGCCAAGTCAGTTCCAACAAAACCGGCCCCGCCGGCCCCAGTCAAGCTGGCTGCAGCCAAGCCATCCAAAATTGCTCTGGCCCCATCAGCCCTGGCCCCAGACAAGCAGATCAAGCCAGACCCGGCCAAGCCGGCCCCATACAAGCCAACCCAGCTGGCCCAAGCCGACCCCAGCCCAAATCAGGCAAGTTGGCTCAAATCAGCCCCGGCCCAAGCCAGCCAAGACCGGCAAACCAGTCCCAGCCAAGCCTTCCTGGGACAAGCCACCTTGGATAAGGAGGCCCCGGACAAGCCACCCTGGATAAGCAGGCCACGGACAAGCCTGCCCAAACTGGCCCCAGCCCAAGCTTGCAAGGCCAAAACGGCTCTGAACAAGTCAGCCCAAACCAGCCCGGGCAAAGCTGGCCCAGGCCGGCCCAGGCCAAACAAGCCCCGAGTCCTCACCTGCCACCCCAGCCAAAACCTCCAAGCAGGCCCCGACCAAGCCAGCTCCGGCCAAGTGTGCCAAGCTGGCCCCGGCCAATCTGACCCTGATCCCAGCCAAGCCGGCCCTGGCCCAGCCAGCCCAGGTCAAACCAGCAAGGCCGGCCCTGACCAAGCTGTCCAACCAGCTCCGATGAAACTAGCCCCGCCACCCCCAGCCGAGCTGGTGTGGCGAAGCCGACCAAGCCTGCCCCAACCCCATCAGCCCTGGCCCCAGACAAGCAGGTCAAGCTATCCCCGCCCATGCCAACCCCATACAATCTGGCCAAGCCAATTGCCAGTCCCAGCCAAGTTGGACCCAGCCAAGCTGGACCAGCTGGCCAAGCCAGCTCCAGTCAAGCCATCCAATCTGGCCACGACCATGCCAGCCCCAGCCAAGCTGGAAAAGTCAATCCCAGCCAAGCAGGCCCTGGCGCCGGGCCCTGTTCCCAGCCCAAACTGGGCCCCGCTGAAGACAGCCCTGACCAAGCCAGCCCCAGTCACTGCCATCTAGCAACAGCCCGGCTGGCCTCAACCTTGGACAAGCCAGCCACAACCCCCCTGGCCAATTCGACCCTGGAAAAGCTGCCCCTGGCCCCTGACATGCTGGCCAAGATGGCCTTGGACAAGATGGCTCCAGACAAGCCGGACAGGGCAAGCAGAGTCTGACTCTCTCTGAGGTAGCTGCTGGTTGGGGAGGGGTGTTTAAAATGTTTCTCCTTCAAGATTCTGCTTTGTCACCAGCATCCTCCTAAAAGAGGGGACCTGAGTGGGCAAAGGACATGTGCTGCCTGTAGGGATCAGTCTTCCATTGGCAAGTGAATGGAAGAGACCATTCCAACTGCCCTGTGTCCTTTCTGGGATTCTAGGAGACTGCTCCCTTAGAAGCTTGTCCACTCCAGGCTGCAGCCTGGGCGGAAAGGTCTGACAGTCACACTCCCTGGCACAGTGCTAGCCAATCCAGCTCCCAGTTGCTGATGGTCCCTGTTCTGCAAAAAGGTTTGTATCTATCTAGAATTCTAACTAACTAGGCTTTCATAAAATTGCCCATCATTGTGGCTTCTGGGTGCAGAGCTCCAGTGGGACCTATAGTCCCACTGCATTGGTTCAGGGTTTCAAGCAAGTGAACGATAGCAGAGGGGGCATATGCTCAGCACTTACATAGGGATGGCCATGGAGATCCTCAGCTTCCCCTCCTCCATGATGGTGATGGCCGTCATCTTTAGCTTCTGTTGAATCCATTCACAGTCCGAGGTGGTGGCAATGATGTGCCACTTCCCTACAAGCTACACACAGTGGCTCTTTGTAACTCTGGGCCTGCAGTTTCACGAGTGATGGGAGGGGTTGGATGCTCAACTTAAAGAGCGCCTGCCCTCTGAAAACCAGGCCCTTTGAAGGTGCCTCAAACTGAGCACCCAAAATCCCTGGTCACATTTGAAATGGCAAGTCTACGTCCATATTTCATAGAGCAGCAGCGGCACCCTCTCCTGTTCCTCATGCGAAGGACATGGATCAAAACCGTGTCGCTTTCAGAACAGCTCCAGAAACCCCCCAGAGAGTGGCAGAGCCTGGCTGAGTTTGCTGTACACTCAACCCAGCCGTGTGTCAAGAAACAAACACTCTAAGGCCAGGAGGGGAGTTCTCCCCACATTACTTTTAAGATCTGCTAACCTCTCCCTGAACATTACCGAACATTTATTGCTTTGCAAACACAGAGCAATCAGGAGCTAAAGCCGCCTTTTCAAAGGGGCAGACAGAACACAATGTGAATGCACCCCCTGCTGGCTCCACGGTTGCAAACACTCTTTCTGTAGCCGAGCCACCATGATTAAATGGAGCCTCTGTGCTTCACCCCAACCCCATGCCCCTACTTATACAGCCCAAGAAGGCTAATGGCATTTTGGGCTGTAGAAGTAGGGGCATTGCCAGCAGATTGAGGGACATGATCATTCCCCTCTATTTGACAATGGTGAGGCCTCATCTGGAGTACTGTGTCCAGTTTTGGGCACCACACTACAAGAAGGATGTGGAAAAATTGGAAAGAGTCCAGCAACAAAAATGCTTAGGGGGCTGGAGCACATGACTTATGAGGAGAGGCTGAGGGAACTGGGATTGTTCAGTCTGCAGAAGAGAGGAATGGCAGGGGAGGAGGGATAGCTCAATGGTTTGAGCATTGGCCTGCTAAACTGAGGTGGTGAGTTCAATCCTTGAGGGGGCCATTTAGGGATCTAGGTCAGAAATCTGTCTGGGGATTGGTCCTGCTTTGAGCAGGGGGTTGGACTAGATGCCCTCCTGATACTCAATGATTTGATGATTCTCCTATTGAGCACAAGGATCTGACACTGGGACCAAAGGCAGGAATAAGGTGAGAGCATTAAAGGAAGCTGTTGTATAGTGTGCTGCTTGGATGGCTTTTCAGCTGAGGCTGCAGATGAATCAAGGGTGCATACATCTCCATCCTCTCCCCAGCACCTGGGTGGGGTGCAATGATGCTTGCTCTATGCTTAGCCAAAACTATCAGACCTCGGTGAGTGCTCCCTTCCCATCCCCAGAACTAGGTATGTTACCTTCTCTTGCTCCTTGGTCAATGTGTCCTGAGCTTCAGCATGACTCAAGCAGAGCAGCGGCAGCCACAGCCTCAGCAGCACAACCTTCATCTTGCGGTCATCCCCTCTCGTGTCTCAGCAAAGACTGGGAAATGTGGCAAGGTCTCCAAGGAAGATACCAACTCCTTCAGAACTCCTGGCTTTATAGAACCAAAGCAGGTGTCAGAGTCACTCCCTCTCTGTTCACCCACCCACCAATCTGCCACTCACTGGTTGTGCAACATTGGAGATAAGAGAGTGGTTGTTGACATCAGCTGAGGCAGTGTTTCTAATCACACGGCAGTGAATGTTCTCATACTCAATGCACAGAGGACAGTCTCTTCAGATCCCAAGGGGAAGCAGGGGGCAGAGGGAGGCGGGCAGCTCTAGACATTTCATCGCCCCAAGCACGGCGGCATGCCGCGGGGGGCGCTTTGCTGGTCGCCGGTCCCACGGCTCCAGTGGACCTCCGCAGGCATGCCTGCGGAGGGTCCGCTGGTCCCACAGCTCCACCGAAGCCACGGGACCAGCAGACCCTCTGCAGGCACGCCTGCGGGAGGTCCACTGGAGCCGCAGGACCAGCGGACCCTCCGCAGGGAAGCCGCCGAAGGCAACCTGCCTGCTGCCCTTCCGGCGACTGGCAGAGCGCCCCCTGCGGCTTGCCGCCCCAAGCATGCGCTTGGCGTGCTGGGGCCTGGACCCGCCCCTGGAGGGAGGACAGCTTGGTTTAAGCCCCACTGGACATTTGCATGGTGTTTAAGTTGGAAAATTCCAAGGATTCTTTTCCAGGTGACAGTGAAAGGAAAATGGGCCTCGCCTTGTTCTTCCCTTTCCTTGGCTGTTCTGGGATCCTGGCAGGGCCTGGTGAGGACTGGAGATCACCAAATTAAAGAGGTTCAGACAAAACCCACTCCAGGAACCTTATCCTACACTGGATGTTCTGCATGCCAGCCCAAAGGAGCAAACTCAGACTCATTTCTGCTCATCTCTGCCTCCCATATGAATTCAGCCTTTCTGGAAGTCACTGACTTTGCCAGATGCTGCTCCATGGAGAAGCCCAAATCTTGGGTGCCAGCCTCCACAGCACCCTAGTAGCTCTGGGAGACAATGTCCTCTGCCTCCTGCCAACACATCGCCAAGTCCACTCTCCTGCATGAAATTCACCCCTGTGCAAGTAGCATGAGGCCCATGCACCACAAGGCCTAGCAGCACTTGGCTCCCACTTAACTCTTCTAAACAGGACTTAGGGCCTTCTTTGGTGCACATCCCTTGCTCCAACCCTTTGCAGAGGGCCAAATTCTACCTGAGGGTTTGGGGGGCTACTGAGCTGTTTGTTGAGGCACCCAAGGACAGGGCCCTTTGGGCAGCATTGACCTCCCACAGCTGGAGCTATGGAGTCCAGCTTCTGCTGAGGCCCATCTCTCATAACTGACATTTGTACAGGCTGTTTAAATCCAGTCTTCCTTCCTGCTGGGAGTGTTCTGGTGTATTTCAGCACCACTCTCTGCCATCCAGCTGCCTGGGGGGGTCGTGGTGGTTTCTCTCTTTTGAATGGAGTTGCCCTTTCTCTAGGCATCACTAACTCTCCTCTGCCAGAGACTCAGGCGAGTGCTTCTGGCCAGCAGGTGTTGCCTTGGAATTCACCATCTTTCCCCACCTACTGGATGGTTCCAGGGTGAGGACACCCCCGATGCTCTTCAAACACCCGCCTCACGTTTCTCAGAGGACATCAGTAACCTCCCCCCTCATGCTAAGGGCCTGGCAGCCCATTGCTCCCTCTGCTCACTCTTCACATCATTATGTCTCTTGGGGAAGAGCTTTGAAGAACTGTGAGATGCAGAGAACAGGAGCAGCAAGACACCTGCTCATTCACTCCTCAGCAGACATGGGAGTTTAATGATTCCCCCAGCTGCCCCTCCTCAACTATTCTTCTCCTGACATTTGGAAGCTCAACTTGCTTTGCTGGCAGAGCTGGTAGATTCCTGAGCCAAGAGTTCCCGGGCTTAGGGGCTTCACAGCACGAGCACCACTAAGTGCCCCAAACAGGTGAGTTCCTGGGGCATAGCCATTGCTGTAGAGGAGCTGAGAAGATCCACAGGGGCAGTGGGCTGAGCCAGCCCTGTGGGAGACCTGAGGAGTCCAAACTGCCCAGCGTGGAGAATGGCTGCAAAATGGGCCAGGGACATGAGGAGCTGAAATCATCCTGGTGAGCCTGTACTGGCCCAATCAGCAGCGCCTCCCCACCACCGCCCCAGACACCAGACCTGGAACTATCCAACCAGCAGCTCTGTGAAGTTATGAAGTTTGACCATGCATGTGTTACTGAAAAATGTTGTGAGGTTGAAAACATTCACAAGCAGCCTTTCAGGTACAACAATAAAAAGGCCAAACAGTGTAAATGGGTTATGGAGGAAATGCGCACAAGC
This sequence comes from Gopherus flavomarginatus, assembly GCF_025201925.1. NCBI lineage: Eukaryota > Metazoa > Chordata > Testudines > Testudinidae > Gopherus > Gopherus flavomarginatus. Next base: position 23,110,961 of record NC_066633.1, read on the forward strand.
ACCAGGATTACCCCAGGAACTGTGTACAATAGAAACCTCTCCGAGATAGCACTGCACACTGAGAACTGTTTGACCCAGATTACTGCAAAAGAGCTTTCCAGCAAGGGGAAAGAAGATTTAAAAGGGGACAATGACATCATGATGGGACCTCACTCTCCCTATAACAACACACCTGGAAACACCTGAGAGTCAAGGGCTGAACTGGGGAAAGTGATGGTCCCAGGCTAGAGGGATTTTTAGCCTGTGTATGAAAACCCGGGAAAGGAGAGGCAGCCTGTGCCTTAAGAATCTGCCAACCTGTTTATCACTCAGGGTAAGAATTTGCTAATTCATATCCCACCTGTCTAGTGTGTTAAGATCAGTTTCTGGTTTTGTTTATTTACTAAGGTAATCTGCTCTGATCTGTTAGCTATCACGTATAATCACTTAAAATCTTTTGTAGTTAATAAACTTGTTTATGTTTTGTCTAAAACCAATGTGTGGCAATTATAACTTGGGGCAGAAGGCTGTTGCATATCCCTCTCTCCACACTGAGGGAGGGGACAAATTTAATGAGTTTATACTGTAGTTCCCTGTGCAGCGCAAGATGGTATAATTTTGGGTTTACACTCCAGAGGGGGGTGCGTGTCTTCACAGCTGGGAGGTGCCTTAGCTGAGCCTTCCCATGCCGAGCTGATCTCGGCATGTGTGTGAAGCCGCAGCTGGGTGTGTCCCTATCTGTGTGAATGCTGGTGAAAGAACAGGCTTGGAGAACTTGGCAACTTATCACAGCACCACAGTGTGAAAGGGAGCCCAGGCTGGTGGGTCAAGCGGGCTCAGTGGTACCCCAGTTCCAAGTGGTACCCTGGGCGGGAACCCATCACAGGTTGCCATCTGCCTACCCAGTGGAAAGGGGGAAGGTGCCTTTCTCTGCACTTGGGAGGAGTGGGGTGGGGGGGCTACTGAGGACATGTGACCTAGTGGTTAGGGTGCTGGTCTGGAATTTGGGAGACCCAGTTTCAATGCTTGGCTCTCCCCAGATGCCTGGGGTTCCCTCTGTACAGTGGGGTACTAGCGCTGCCTAACAGGGGTTTGGAGTGGCTAAATATGCTAATAATTGTGAGGTGAGGGGAGCTATACAAGGCCCATAGATAGGTTTGAAATGAGGGATTTCCACACAGAAGGGGATGGGGGAGGGGAGCTCAGCCAGGATGATGAGGGTTGAGGGCATGGTGGGGGGATGAATAGAATTTGCTGTGGTGGCTCCGTTTCTGGCCCTGCAGGGCTCTCCGGGTGGGGTGTGAACAGGAGCAGGGCGGCTCCTCCTCACCTGGCTTGGAATTTCCCTTTATCTTTAAAGTCTTCAGGTGGCAAACCTCAGGCCCCATCCTGCTCCCATTGAAACCAGTGGCAAATCTCTACTTGGCCTCAGTGATGCCAAGGACTGCAGCCGGCTGGCAGGGAGGGCAGGGGAAGGGGAGGCTTGTTTTCCCCCTGTGCTGGCTCTCGCCACTGGCTCTGCCTTTCCCATCACCTCAAGAGCTGAAGGTGGCTTTGGGATCCCCTTCCTGGCTCCATGGTCAATAGCAGCATGTTAACCCTTGCAGCTTCCAAAGTGCCTCACTCTCTCTCCTCAGCTGGAGGAGGGGGTGTCAGTGGTCAAGGAGCAAGGTGCAAATATGGAGCAGGACCTGGGCAGGGGCTGCAGACAGGACTGCAGGGAAGGGGCCACGAACTCTCAGGGATCAGGGTGATGGGATGTGGGGATGGGGGGTGCCTGACATTCTGGATGCTGGGGAAGGTGGGTACGGGGGATGCAGGGGCTTTGCTGCTGGTCATGCGATGGGTCTGCGCAATGAACCAGGTGCTGCTCAGCCGGGAGCCTTTGGCCAGCATGGTTGCTCGAGCATTAACAGAGCACACTTACCCTGGGGAGCCATGGGTGGCCCGGGACTGGAGAGCAGGGCATTGCGCTCATGGGGCAGGTGTTGGGCTCAGCTGCCTCTCCTGCTGCTGGCAGGCTGGGGAAGGTGCCTGCTGGCCAGCCAGAGTCCTGCCTTGTGTGGAGCTCCTCCTCCTCCGCAGGCCACAGCCTGGCAGGGTGAGCTCAGCAACATGTGGGCCAGCTCTGCCCCTACCTTCCCCTGCCCAGCTCCAGCCCTCACCTGCTCCCATCCAGCCCCCTCCCTCCCCTCCTGCATCTGGGCCTTGACCACTCCACCCCAAGTCTCAGGTGCATCTCACACCAGCCCCACCTGGCTCCCAAGCCAGCCCCACCTGGCACTGCTTCTTCTGGCAGATCAGAAGCCTGGGTTGGGATTCACTGCAGTAAATTGGACTGGAAGGGGGAGCCTGCTCCCCATTATTCACTCCATGCTCTAATGTGTCTGTGACTCAGACTTACCGACTGGCCCAGGGGATGTGTCCAAAGGCTGCCTTGTGGAGGGGGAAGAGGCCCCTTTAAAGGTCACTCCAGTGCCCCAGTATGGAGAATTATCCTTGGGGTCTAGAACCCAGTGCAGACTCCAGGGATTCCCACGAGGTCCCCAGACAAACACTCCAAGTTCTGGGGGCAGCTTCTGAATCTTTATTTAGCAGGGAGAAGAGAAAACCCCTCGTGAAGCAGCGAGTCCAGCAGAGCCCAAACTGCAAGTGCAGCAAGACAGAGCAAATCACCGCAGAGGAGGAGAGAAGGGTGAGGGACAAAGCAACAGCCTGGATTTCTGGAACATTGACGCTTCTGCCATCAGTTGGAGCTGGAGGAGCTGCAGCTGATGGGTCCTTCTTAACTGCTGTAAGACAGTAACAGATGAAGACTGGTTATGAGATGGACAGGCAGGCGCAGAGCTGGCACCAGGGTTCATTAGCCCAGCTGAGAAATCCCCAGGTGCTGGTCAGCTGAGACACTTACATCACAGGTGCAGTGGTGCCAATCTGCAGTCACCAATGACCAGCACAGGTATTTTGGCTCGGGGGTCAATGGATCCCAATTACACCCCTCTGCCTGTGGAGCATAGCCCCCACCCCAGGCCCCAAACCCACCCAGCAAGGCTGCAATGGGATCCAGTCCTGGATTTCTGTGATTGGAAGGGTGTAAAGAACCTCCTCCCCACCCCATTCCCATCATCATTCTAATGCCTAGTGCTGTTTATCTGTAGATCTCGTTCTGGGCATATCCTCATCCCGTGTCCAGGGAGTTAGAGCCTCCTTTCTCCTCCAACCTGTGCCAAGCACTGAATGACCAATGCTGAGGCTCTGGCCAGATCCCATGCTGGTGAAAGTCCCATGCTGGTGGTTACTCCAGTGAAGTCTACAGAACTGGGGTTGCCCTTTGCTTCTTGCGTCCCATTCTGTATCCAGAGCAGGGCTTGGAATAATGAGACCAGAGACAACCCTGTTCTTCACCTGATCCAAGCCCAGGGATGCTGAGAGAGTTTCCCGGGTTGGGCTATGTGTAGGGCCCTACCAAATTCACAGTCCATTTTGGTCAATTTCATGGTCACAGGATTTGAAAAATAATAAATTTCATGATTTCAGCTATTTAAATCTGAAATTTCACAGTGTTGTAATTGCAGGGCTCCTGACCCAAAAAGGAGTTGTGAGTGGTTGCAAGAATATAGCAGCGAAGGTTGCGGTTCTGCTACCCTTACTTCTGCGCTGCTGCTGGCAGCAGTGCTGCCTTCAGAGCTGGGCAGCTGGAGCTGAAGGCAGAGCCATGGCCAGCAGCAGCGCAGAAGTCAGCATGGCCTGGTGTGCTATTGCCACTCTTACTTCTGTGGTGCTGCCTGCAGAGCTGGGCCCTCAGTCAGCAGCCACCACTCCCTGGCCATCCCACTCTGAAGGCAGCGCAGAAATCAGGGTGGCAATACCGCAACTCCTCCTAAAATAACCTTGTGCCCCCCCTGAAACTCCCTTTTGGGTCAGGACCTCCAATTTGAGAAACGCTAGTCTCCCCCGCATGAAATCTGTATAGAACAGGGTAAAAGCACACAACAGACTCGATTTCATGGGGGGCGAGGACCAGATTTCATGGTCTGTGACCCATTTTTTGGTAGGCCCTATCTATGGGCCTGGGAGGAGGGTGGCTAGGAAGTTTGGGCACTAGGGGCTTCCAAAAGTATTCATCAGAACTGTTTCTGATGTAAAATTCAGCTTTTGATTAAACAAAATTCCCTCCCCCCCAAAAAAACTGCTTTTGTGTGGAAATTTCCCCTTTTTGCATAAAAATAATAACTTTCAATTCAGAAATGCTGACGCTGTGCCTCATGGGAGTTGTAGTCCAGGTGCCTCCTGTACCTATTCTCCACTTTGAGCTGGGTACACCAGGTGGTGGTGACTAGTGGGAAGGGATACATAGGGGGTACCAGCCAAAGGGGGGGCACATGGCCTCACCATGTGACACCCCTACGTGACTCCTCCCCACCCCACCCCCATCCTGGGGCCCCCATGCTCTCCCCATTCCATTCTTTCCCCATCCCACGTTACCTGGCAGGAGGGGCTCTGTCCCCCTGCGCTGTGCTGGGCAGCGTCCCTGCCAGGCAGCATGGGAGAGTTCAGCAGCCCGGCAGCATGGCCAGAAGAGGAGACGCTCTGGCCCTGCCTCTTCCCTTCCAGCTCGGGCCCCCTTGGTTGCTGGCCCCTCCCCAGTGTTTGAGGAGGGTCATATGACCCTCTGGGCCTCTCTCACCCATCGCCCTTGCTGGTCTTCATCTCCCATGATGCACAGCCTCTCTTGACTGAGAGGAAAGACTGTGGTGCATCATGGGAGATGCAGACCAACCGGGGAGCCCAGGCTGTAGAATACAGTGGGGTCATGAGACACCCAAACTACAACTCCCATGAGACACCGCAGTGGTCTGTCAGAATGTTTAGCCAAAAATGTGAAATTTTCCGCAAAACATCTCTCTCCCTACCCCTGGCTCCTTTTCCACCCAGCTCTCCTGGGTGCCTCTGGCACCCAGAGAGCTGATGTAAAGTGATGTCTCACTGATGGGCAGATGACCAGCCCGTGTGCTTCTCAGTAACACGCATGGAGTTCTGCATGTGAAGCAGACCTTGTTCAGTGCAGAGACCAGCCAGAACCCACCGCAGGAACCCTGGCAGAGTAAGCAATCAACTCACCTGAGGGCCTTGACACATTCATCTGTCAAAAGAAAGAGAGAGGTGTGAGTGTTGCAGAATCACCTTGCAGCTTCCTGAGCCTCTCGTCAGCTAAGAAAATTATTGGAACTACCAGAACTCCATAGGCAGAAGGACCTGAGCCCCAGCAGGTCACTGTTTTGTGAGCAGTGCAGTTGAATAGAGTCCAAGCCTGACAGTGCAGGTATAAATGAATCCGGTGCCCAGTGGCATTTACCTGACTTTGGGAAGATGACCAGCATGTTATCGGTGAGGCCCATGGCTGGATAGAGCTCCTTGAATGTCTTCATGGCCTCGGGATTCACCTCCTGAATTCTACCTGCATCCAGAAATCAGAATTAAAGCAAATCTCTCCAGCTCAACCCTTGTGAAAGCACGTGACATGGTTCCTTTGCAGCTGGATGGACAAACCGAGGACTGATCAAATGATGACAGACCATATGCCAGGAGAGTGAGAGAATGAGACGGACGGAGAGGCAGTTGTGTGAATATAGGATCAGCTAGATGGTTGAAGAGAGGAAAGTGTTGTGGACCCTTGAATAGTCCTAAGCTCTGATGTATTGAACAGTGAAACCGTGCATGATGGGCCATGCTGCCAACAAACAGACCTGTTACAGGATCTCTGTGGTTTCCAGTATTCACCCAGCAGTTAGCGAGAGCAGGCACCACTGAAACATGGCTGTTGGTAAAAACGCTTCCCTTTGCTTGGGTTGTGTCAGCATGCCCTTGGGATGTGGCAATGCCACTGTGCCCTCAAGACTGGCTCTCAGGAATAGTCTAGGGAAAGAGTTTGCTGGCACCAATGTTTACAAAACAGCAACTATTAGAAAATAGTCACGGGAACATTTCCAAGTTCCCTTCAGCCCAGAATAGAAATAAATCAGTGTGGCTGGAATCCAGTAGAAGCTAGCCAACAGGGCTCAATTCTCTATCTCCATACTCCCCCATCTAGCTAGCCCCATCACTTGAGGAGCTGAAGTCACCATAGGTGCTGGGTACCTTTCTGTATACTGAACACAACACACGGCTCATGCAAAAGACAGACCAAGGACTCTCCATGGAAATGGTTCATCAGCCAATTTCAAGCAGCAAATACAGCTGAAAAACTCATAAGCTGCTCATGGGTCACTTGTGACCAGAACTAAAGCTACCCCTGTCCCAAGGGTTTGGTCAGTTTGCTTCTCTCTGCTCAACAGTCACCTCTGCTCTAAACTAGTGGTTTTTGCTTGCCCCATGAGTGGGCCTTGGGACAGGGTTTGCTGTCTGGTCCAGCCATTGCCCAAGCTCCGCGGAACAGGCTAATGGCCCCAGTGATGGGCAAACCCAGGTCTCCCAGCTGAGCTCACACGATAAAATACACGGAAGCCTCTGCAGGGGCCAGGGCTTTACTCAGACAGGCACCTAAGTGCAGATGCTTGAATTGTGATGCTGGACAGAGAGGCCAGGAATCCTGCCTCGGCCAAGTGTCGGGAGGACAGCTCAGCTGCTGGGAGCTTCACCAATCCTGCCTCATCTCAGTGTTGTTTCCTCCTGCAGTGTATGGGCCACGTCCCCTTCTCCCATCACCTACTGTAGAGCTGCAGGGTGGTGCTGCTCTTCCCGTTATCGTCCTTGAAGGTGTACACGACGGCGTAGTTGGTGTAGTCCGTCGCCACCACACGCATGTCCTGCTTGCCCATCTCTGTGGACAGAAACAGGTGATGGCCAGATACTGCAATGTCAGATCCTCCCTTTCTTCCCCAACTACCACCCAACAGCTGCGAGAGGGGCAATGTGGCCTAGGGGAGAGAGCACTGGACTGGGGCTCAGAAGACCTGGGTCTGCTGCTGGGTGAGCTTGGGCAAGTCCATTTGTGCCTCAGTTCCCCCATGTGTAAAAGAAGGATAATGATATCCACCTCCTCTGTAAAGCACTCTCAGATCTACTGCAGAAGACACCCACATAAGGGCTAAATATTCTTAGTGTGGGTGCTGGTGCTTTGCACATGGCTTTTTGCTGTGGTATTTTGGATCAGAGTTTGGGCAATGGCTACGTGGGAGTATCCCCACATACTCCTAATAAACCTCGAACCCCATGGGAGCCCAGAGGGGTCACGTTTCACCGGGCAGCCCTGCCAGTGCCAGTTTCTCCCACCTCACCTGTGCTGGATGGCATGCGCTGAAACCAAGGAGATCACAGCTGTGTCTTATGGCTGCTTCTCCCATTGGCTCAGGCCAACCTGATCCAAAAAGATCCTCTGGCCCTGCTCCTTCAAACGGCTAGACTGGCTTTGAACAGAAGCATGTGACCAGGTGTGCAGTTTGCCTGTGCAGGTGCTAGGACTGAAGGCACAGATCGGGGAACCTTCTGCAAATGGCTGGTTCTGGTAATTTGCCTGAGCACGGCTCTAATTTGCACACACAGGTGTGGTAACTGGGCGTGCAAGCTCAGCATGCAGTTGCACATACACTCTTTACACACTCAGTAATGACAACGTGAATCATCCTGAGAACTTCACCTCTCATCAGGTGATGGGGCCAGCTCGGATAAACAACACTGAGGCAATAATCACCAGCTGGAAGCAAAGGGATTGCTGGGACTGACCTCCCCACCCCTAGCACCGGCATCTCTGGGGGGGAGGCAGAGCAAGGAGGTGGGAGGGAGTCCTGTTCCTCACCTCTCTCTCAGGGGCAGCCATAGAGTCCTCATTGTGGCCTCTTCAAGGGGCGCTCCCCTGGATGCTGGGGAGCTCAGGCAGGATTGCTCCTCCCTACAGTATAGCTCCCCCATAGCTTCCTCTAAGGCAGTGCAGCTGCGTGTCATACCCAAACCATGGCACTCGCTCTGGGCACCATTTGGCCCTTGGCAGTTGACCCAGGAGCTCTTTGAAAATATATGAATAATAAGCAGCAAAGGCATGTGACTGAGCCACGAGCCCCCTGCCCCTGTGCCCTGCTCCCTGTGCTGGCCAGCGTGGAGAGCACCAGCCACCCAGGACGTACGCGAATTGGTATAGTGACCCAGCTGCCCAGTCTTCTCAAAGACCAGCTCTATTTTCTTACATCCGTCTTGGCTGAAAAACAACAAATGACAAAACAAGCTCATGTTAAGCCAGAATGTGAGACATCCAGACCACCTGACATCACCTGGGTGAGGAGTGAGCCCATCCTGACCTGGGGAGGGGACATGGCAGTGCTGGGGGTGGGCCTGAGCCTGTCCCAGCTGGGGGAGAGGACATGGCAGTGCTGGGGGTGGGCATGAGCCTGTCCCAGCAGAGGGAGAGGACATGGCAGTGCTGGGAGTGGGCATGAGCCTGTCCCAGTGGGGGGAGAGGACATGGCAGTGCTGGGGGTGGGCCTGAGTCTGTCCCAGCAGGGGAGGAGGACATGGCAGTGCTGGGGGTGGGCATGAGCCTGTCCCAGCAGGGGCAGGGGACATGGCAGTGCTGGGGGTGGGCATGAGCCTGTCCCAGCAGAGGGAGAGGACATGGCAGTGCTGGGGGTGGGCATGAGCCTGTCCTAGCAGGGGGAGAGGACATGGCAGTGCTGGGGGTGGGCATGAGCCTGTCCCAGCAGGGGGAGGGGACATGGCAGTGCTGGGGGTGGGCATGAGCCTGTCCCAGCAGAGGGAGAGGACATGGCAGTGCTGGGGGTGGGCATGAGGCTGTCCCAGCGGGGGGAGGGGACATGGAAGTGCTGGGGGTGGGCATGAGCCTGTCCCAGCAGGGGGAGGGGACATGGCAGTGCTGGGGGTGGGCATGAGCCTGTCCCAGCAGGGGGAGGGGACATGGCAGTGCTGGGGGTGGGCATGAGCCTGTCCCAGCAGGGGGAGAGGACATGGCAGTGCTGGGGGTGGGCATGAGCCTGTCCCAGCAGGGGGAGGGGACATGGCAGTGCTGGGGGTGGGCATGAGCCTGTCCCAGTGGGGGGAGGGGACATGGCAGTGCTGGGGGTGGGCATGAGCCTGTCCCAGCAGGGGGAGGGGACATGGCATCGTTGGGAGTAAGATCCCATCCTGGATGTGGGGAGTGGATGTGGCATTGGTGGGGGGGACGTAAGCTTGACCTAGCTGGGGGAGAGGACGTGGCATTGCCAGGGGTGGGTGAGTGAGCCTGTCCTGACCAGAGGGGTGCAGGGAAATTTAGTGGATATTTTCATTTGTGGAATTTTACTGTCCAGATTCCTGTTCATTGGCAGAAGAATCCCGCTGTGGCCATGTCCCATGGGAACTGGTGGTATACAAGGAGTGACCCACGGTGCCCAGTGAGGAGAGCACATGGTAACTTCAGCACCACAGCCCTCTGCCATGGAGCTAGAAAGCAGGGTTCTCAAACTGCACCGCAACCTCCTTCTTACAACAAAGTTACTGCATGACCTGGGGGGGGGAGGGCGCGGGGCAGGCAGAGCCTGAGCCCCGTTGGCCCAGGTGGGGAGAGAAGGGGCCACAGACTGAGCCCCGTCGCCCCAGGTGAGGGTGGAGCTCAGGCTTCAACTTCAGCCCTGGGTCCCAGCAAGTCTAATGCTGGCCCTGGTGACCCTATTAAAATGAAATCATGACTTTGGGGTCCCCACCCACAGTCTGAGAACTGCTGAGCTAGATAAATGCTCTGCAGATGCTGCCAACCACTGTAGTTACTGGGCATGGCCAGTAGGGGGAGACAGGCAGGCCCAGGCCAGGCCAGCATGTTACGATCACTTACAGGGGGTAGCCAATTTTGAAATGCAGATTGTCCTCTGGCGTGACGGTAATGATGGCTGCAGATGTCTTCATCAAGTCCTTCATGCTCTGGAAGATTGGGCAGTTCGACACCGCTGCCATGATGTGCCACATCCCTGAGAACTGCAGTATAGTGTTCTGGATGAGAACTTGGAAAAGGCATCGCCACCCCTGTCCTGCCAGCTGCAGCCCTCAGCTCAGTGTGCTGGACCAGCCGGGAACCTGCCCCCAGGAACGGCACCCAAAACCTTACTGCTGTTTGTTACTCATTGTGACAGCTCTTATCTTCCAAAGCACATTACACAGGTCAGCAGCAGTATCCCTGCGACACTCTGCACCCTATAGCCACCACAGTGATAAGATTATGATATAATTATGATGCATCTTCTACAAAACATGTCATGGGAGGTGTCCATGGAAAAGTTATGGTTAACTGAATATGATTATCTTATTTGCATGCATGTATCATTTTTGTATCTGAAGTTATGAATATTGACTATGCACCAGCACCTGTATTTCAAATGTGTTTGCCCCTGGGTAACAGATACAAAGTACAGGTTTCAGAGGGGTAGTCGTGTTAATCTCTATCAGCAAAAAGAACGAGGAGTCCTTGTGGCACCTTAGAGACTAACTAATTTATTTGGGCATAAGCTTTAGTGGGTAAAAACCCACTTCATCAGATGCATGGAGTGGAAAATACAGTAGGCAGGTATAAATACAGAGCACATGAAAAGATGGGAGTTGCCTTAACAAGTGGGGGGTCAGTGCTAATGAGCCAATTCAATTAAGGTGGAAGTGGCCTATTCTCAACAGTTGCCAAGAAGGGGTGAATACCAAGGGAGGGAAAATCACTTTTGTAGTGCTAATGAGGCCAATGCAACCAAGGTGGTCCATTTCAAACAGTTGACAAGAAGATATGGGAATCAGCAGGGGGAAAATTAGTTTTTGTAGTGATCCAGCCACTCCTAGTCTTTATTCAGGCCGAATTTGATGGTGTCCAGTTTGCAAATTAATTTCAGTTCTGCAGTTTCTCATTGGAGTCTGTTTTTGAAGTTTTTTTTGTTGAAGAATTGCCACTTTTAGGTCTGTAACTGAGTGTTCAGGGAGATTGTTCTCCTACTGGTTTTTGAATGTTAGAATTTATTAGTTTATTATATGCTCGGTTACAAGCCTGGTCTTTGGTTAGAGATCTGTGGTGCAATTGACCTGGAGTGAGTGACTGGTCCTTTGGGACTGGGCATAGCCTGCCTATTGTTGTGAGTTTTGGTGGAAGGGACTATCTGACAAAGGGAAGCGTGCCCAAGGGGACTGTCTGACTCCGCGCTGCAGCTGTTATAGTGCCTGAACAGTTCACACTTGATATTTGGCGGGTGAAATCTATTTATAGCACATACACCCAGGCTGAGGTTTGTGCCCTGCTTCTAACCAGTCTGCCGTAGGCTGGCATCCATGGGCATGGGCAGGAGCCACTCCAGCTGGCTTGGCAGTGCTGTTTGGGAGGGAGGCCAGAGGTGAATTAGAGCCTTGGCTGTGTGCTGGCGCTTTGCACAGGGGTGCAGGGCAGCAGCTCCCCCAAGGCATGTGCTTGGGGCGGCACATTTCCAGGGGTGACACATTTCCAGGGGTGGCTTTCTGGCCATTTTTTTTTAATTCCAGCGGCAAAAGCCTAGAGCCAGCCTTGGAAGCAGCAGCGCGTTGTGCGCTGGGGGCGCCCTGGGGCCGCTGCGGTTCGCGCCGCGGGGGAGCAGTGCCTGCACATTGTGGCTGGGCCGGGCAGGCTCTGAGAAGGGGACATTTGGGCTGGGGGCAGGCGGGGCTGGGCGAAGCGGACTGAGCTGCCCAGGGACTGCGGCAGGGTGGCCAGAAGTAGCAGCAGCAGCGTGGCCATAGAGGGTGCGGCACTGCCGTGCGGGGCCTGCTCCCGCTCTCTGGGGCTCCGCTCCCTCTGGGGCTACCCTCCCCCGGCTCCTCAGCCCCCTGCTGGGGTAGTCCCCTGGCTCTGCCCTCCTGGGTCCCAGCCAGTCCTGGAGGCAGGACCCCTGGCTGGAGGGACCCTGGGGTAAGGCGTGGCCCGGGAGTCCCGCTGCTTATCCTGACCCTGCCAGCACCGGACCAGCTGGAGGTGAGGGGGGAGCCCAGGGCTGGGGCAGCAGGGGGTGTGGGTGGGGTGGGGGGGAGCCCAGGGCAGGGGCAGCAGGGGATGTGGGTGGGGTGGGAGGGAGCCCAGGGCTGGGGCAGCAGGAGGTGTGGGTGGGATTAGGTTGGGGGGAGCCCAGGGCTGGGGTGGCAGGAGGTGTGGGTGGGATTAGGTGGGGGGGAGCCCAGGACAGGGGAGGCAGGGGGTGTGGGTGGGGTGGGGTGAGGGGGAGCCCAGGGCAGAGGCAGCAGGGGGTGCGGGTGGGGGGGGGGTAAGAGCTCAGGGCTGGGATGGGGGGCAGCCAAAATTTTTTGCTTGGGGCTGCAAAAAGCCCTGTCTACAGGAATCAGCCGAGTGACACTGACCCCGCTTCACGCAGGTGCCAGCGGAGAGCCGGGTCTGGCCAAGGACTCTACAAAGCACAGTCAGAGGCTTCAGCAGGTCCAGGTGCTCTGACTCAAGCTAGCATCCCTAGTAAACCAGCTGGCTTGGGGTGAGCCATCCACTCCCCACAAGTGGGCTGACCTGCAAGGCGACAGCTCTGGAGAGCCTCAGCTATTCTCTGCTCTTTTTTTCAAATCCACCCCTTATTTGGGAAGCGAAGCTGGAAGGAGTGTGAAGCCTCCCCATGGGTGAGGCCCACCAGGGGTATCCCCCTGCAGCTGCTGGGTCTGACCACTGGGGAGATGGACCAACCCACTTTCCACAGTCGTCAGACTTCCAGGGACAACCACGCTGGAGCAGACTCGAACCACTGCCCTAGAGGTGAAAGGCCTCACACCCTCCTGGGCTACAGCCAGGCCTTGGCTTGCGTCACTCCTCTCCCTGAAACATTTTGCCCCCTGCTTAAGTGATTCAGAAAGAAGCTTTAATGTTTGATTCAGAAGAAGCACAAGGACACAAGAGCTGGAGTAGCTGCTCCCTCCGACCAGGGGTGGGTTGGGGTTCAGTGTGTATCAATTCACCCTTTACAGGGCTAGCACAGGAGGAAGGGGAGACTTTGCCTGGGAGGGGGGGGGCTGGACACTGCCTGGGTATCTCTCTATCCTCCCCCCAGCTCCTGAGAGTCAAGGCAGCATCATACCGGGGCAATGTGTTCTCCTAATGGTGCCCCTGGAGAGCCAGTCTTCGAATGGACTAGCTCTGCTGGTGTCCAGCCCTGATGTGCCCTGGCAGAGTTGGGGGGTGGGACAGGAATAACAGGAGGCCAAATCCAGAGATCCTTACTAAGTTTTTACTTAGTGCTTGCCTGGGAAAGAGATTGCAATCAAAGGGGTTTGCCTGGAGTCAAGAGCTCAGGATTTGGCCCAAGGGTGCCAGAAGAGCATGGGCAAAGCTGCAGGAGCACCCAGGATTGGAGTGGCATGGAGCTGCATGCTCAGAGCCCCCGGGGGAACTTGCCTGGACTAGCAGGGAGGTGCTGCCGATCAGGCTTGGGGGCTATGGGAGGAGGGACTTGAGGTCCCAGGCTGCAACAGCAGAGGTGCTGCAGGCCATTACTGAGGTATCTTGGCGGAGCTGCCTGTGAGCCCAGACTAGACCATAAGCCAGCCCAGCAGCCTGGGGAAGCCTGCTCCATGGCTCTTTGCCTATCCCAGTAACAGAAGAGGGAGCCCCTCACATTGTGAGAGTGAACATTCACTCTGCCACCAAGAACTGTTGGATGTTACCTTGGCAGCATCGAAGTCTGGCTGCACGGGGACCTCAGCTCGGGCCTGGAACGCACTGAGCAGAGCCAGCGTAAGGCTCAGCAGCATGGTCATCATCTTCATGACTGTCCCCTCACTTCTCTGCATGGATGGCGAACCTGGGGAGTACTGGAAGGTATGTGCCAGCTTCCATGGGGCACCGGACTTTATATCCCTCTGCAAAGGGCTCACGGGGAGCCAGGGCACCAGCAACAATTAACTACCCAACCCAGCCTACCCTTTACGTAACAGGTTGTGCAACAGTAGCGTGATATAACAATTGAGGATATCAGGTGACAGCATTAGCTGGTTTGTCTAATTGCTGAGCCATGGCTGAAAAACGTGTTCTCCGAGAGCCCCAACAAAGAAAAGGCTCTTTAGCTCCTGAGCTAGCAGGTTGGACAACAGAGCATTAGGATTCTGGGTTGGCTTAAGCCCCACTGAAATACGAAGCAACACAGAACCCTTTGTCTCCAGGTGTGTATGTGTAAATCAGTCTCTGTTGTTCCCCTTCTCGGAGCAGACAGAGCTGGTCACTCAGTCAGACTCGGTCATTTGATAACACTGGGTTTAGCCTGGACCCTCAGCAGCGAGAATGGAACCTCCGACCTCTAGGCTTTACAAGCTTCACTCTGTACTGCCTGAGCTAAAAGACTCTGCTCTTCTAGCCATAGCCATAGCCAACCTTCCATGGCCCAATCGCCGTTAGAGGGGACACTCTGAGTAGGCTATATTTGCATCCCCAGGGCATGGGCTTCTAGCTGGCTGCCCAGCCAGCACATCCATGGGCAGGACCCCCATCTGTTTGAAGTGAGCGTCACGGGAGGTGACTTCGAGTTCACTGAGCCAGTGTGTGTTAGCACTGGGCACCCTGTGCCATCTGTGTGGCCAGCCCCAGACTTTCAGAAATCACAGCTCAGGGCTCCCAGAACCATGGAAGCGGCTTAACAATCATAAGATGTTTTGAAAGCAGTTGGGGTCTTTCCCTTTGCCTTCCAGGCTTGGGACCTTTGTGGGAGCACTCGCATCACAGTTACAAGCATTTCACTGCCAGAGGGCTCAAAATGTGCTGTTTTTTTTTACTGAGAGCGAGAGTTTCCTGTAATTCTGTCATTCCAGGATTTGGGGCTTGACAAAAGACACTAAAAATCATGAGACCTCTTGATAAGATAAGCAGAGCTGGCAAGGGAAGAATATGCTGCCTGAGCTCCCCAATGCACAGCTATGCGCCCAGCTAGCAAACATAAATCAGGCCTGCAGGCACTAGCAGGGCATTCCTGGCCTGCCCAGAGGATTCAGGGGGCCTGGAGCAAAGCAATTTCGGGGGCCCCTTCCATAAAAAAAAGTTGCAATACTATAGAATACTATATTCTTGTGGGGGCCCCTGTGGGGCCCAGGGCCTGGGGCAAATTGCCCCACTTGCGCCCCATCCCAGGCAGCCCTGGGCATTCCCGGCCTGCCCAGTAAAAATTTGCAAACTCAGAGCGGGCTGAGATCTGCCCAACAAATAACTCTCACTTGATTATGAGCCCAGCTCTAGCCCTGGTTGTGGACTTAGCTGTTCTCCCCAATGTTTAAGGGGAACCAAGAGGCAGCAGCTGGCAGGGTGATGACAGCGGAGGAGGCAAGGAATGCGCCAGTGCCCAGGAGTGCAGGCGGAATCTCTGCAGGGAACCTGTGCTGCTGGCAAACCAGGTGCCAATTGATGCCAAGGTCCCCATGCCTGACGTGGAAATTGACAAATGCTTAGCTGGACTGAGTCAGGCTCATCTGTGTGCAGAGCCGTCCTTAGACATTTTGGTGCCCTACGCAGCTGGCTCAGGCCTCTGTGGGGGGGGGGGGGGGGCAGGAGCAGGCTCGGTGAATGGGGGGGGGAAACCAGCCCCCAGCACTCACCAGCAGCACGACTGGGAGCCAGCATAGTGTAGCGGGCTGGGGCTGGAGCTGGGTCACTCCACTTCCCGCCACCCGATGAGTGCAGGGTGGGCTCAACCCCTGCTGCAGTCCCCCAGGATGTTGCTCAGTAAGAGTGGATCAGGGGCAGGGGCTTTGGGGAAGGAGTGGAGGGGGGCAGAGGATTGGGCTGGCTGCTGGAGCAGCATGCAGCTGTATAGGGCACCAGGAAATTTGGGGCAATTTGGTGCCCCTAATTTCCTGGTGGCCAACGCTGCAGTGTACTTTGTGTATGGGTAAGGACGGCCCTGCCTGTGTGTTAATATTGTTAAAATAGGTATTACCAATATAAAAACCTAGCTGTGTGTTTAGACTTTATTGGGAGCTTATGAGTTGCTGTCGGCATTAATCTCATTTCTAACATCTGTGTCCTGTGCTGTAAGGTAATATTTGAGCATTTGTGGTAGAAGCCTCTGTGGTGGTGGAAAGCACCAGACAGGAGAGACATTAATTAGTGTGAAACGCTGACCTACAACAGAAGGTGCAGAGAAGACCCATCAATACCAGAGGAACTGTTATGGAACATCAGAGCATAAAAGACTTTGTTGGTTGCTTTCCCCATGAAGAGAAGATGTGGAAGTGACTTCCTCCCAACAGCTGAGCTGGAAGTTCAGAGAAGAGAGAAAGGGAATAAAAATCCCTGACAAGGAGAAATCGTATCTCTGTGCTGCTTGGATTCTCGAGGGCAAGGTTTTCCTGGCATAAGTAAGAGCTTCCCAGTGTTTAGCCTGGATCAGCCCTAAGGGACATATAAAGCTTGCTTATTACAGAAGCTTCTATTATCTTTTGAAACTTAACATTGTAACTCGTGTGTGTCTGTATGTTTCCCCGCTTTAACTTTGTAAATAACTTTCATTTCCTTGTCCTAGTTAATACATTTTTAAATCATTTCTTACAGGCCTTGCTATAAGTGTTGTCTTTGATGTGAGATCCAAGGTGCAAGGGATCAGGGGTAAGTAGCTGGTCCTTTGGGACTGGAAGTAAGCTGAATATTGTTGTTGGTTTTAGTGTAAGGGCCCATCTATCACAAAGGCAGGCTCCCCTGGGTGGTGCAACAGATCGGAGTAACCGAGGGGATGGTCTGTGGCTCCATGCTACGGCTGTTGTAGTGCCTGAGGAGTTTACACTTAAGAGATGGTTGGTAAAAAACTAAGTATAGAACTCACAACCAGTTTGGGGTTTGTGCCCTGCCCTGCGTAGGTTTGTGCCCAGCAGCCTGCCCTCAGGTTGGTTCTCGCTCGTGAGCCGCGTTGACAAGCCCTCTGCAGAGAACGGAGGGTTGGAGACCACGGTCTCTCAGGCCAAAGAGGAGTTTCTATTTCACTGGAGTGGGAGGGGTCACCCTTCATTTCAGGGGGCAGGAGGGGAGAAAACACACTTCACAGCAAGTGGGGAAGCTGCCATTTCAATGAGAGGAGCTTTCGCACCTGGCTTCTGATTCCCTGCACGCCAGTAACTTCAGAGCTGCAAATGGATAAGTGCCTTTCCTGAGGTCTCCCAGCTGTGCTCTCATCCACTAACCCGAGCTCCGATCCAGTGACACAGCCCCACAGCAAAGAGCTGGCGCTGGCTGGGGCCACACTTAGTACCTGTCTGCAAAGGTTGAGTCTTGCTTTAAGCATCTAGAGCCCAGAGCTGTCCTAGAAGGCAGGTCCATCTGGGCCTGGCAGTGCTTTCCCGACCCTCTCTCTGACATTGTCCTGATTTTGCTGTTTTTATCCTTTGATGGTAGATCAGGCCAATTTCAGCCTCCTTTCAATGCTTGTCACTGCCAATGACTGCAATGGTGCTGAGTCCACCTACGCTGAGGCTGAATTTGGCCCATTCTGTTCCACTGTCACTGAAACAAAATCCTGTCCCCCACCCCTACCCACAATGAACCCTTGGCTCAGCTTTAAACTGCTCTGGGCAGTGGTCCCACATGCACAGATCTATGTGCCTCAGGAGGCAGTGCCAGCCAAAGCGCCATTTCATCACCAGATGGAGTTGCAGAGAAACACAAGAACATTGGGTAGCCCACTGAGGACAGTGCTGCCTGAAATAGCCACATTCCTGTGGGCTGTGCCGCCACCCTGGCACCCCTGGCGTGCCCCCTACACCAAGGCATGCAAGGTAGCCCTCAGCGCCTGCACCACAGGACTTCTTTCCCCAACACAAAGTGGGGCTCTTGGGGCCTGTAATGAGGCGACCTGGCTCCCAGCTGCCTCGGAGGATGACGAGCCCAGCCGGAGGCCAGACTGGGCAGAGCTAAAGAGCTCGGAGCCCACCCCGCAAAGGGTCAGGCGCCGACCCGGAAGTATAAAGGTGGGCCCTCCAAACTCAGTGAGGCACCAGCGGCCGGGAGCAAGCAGACGTCTCTCCAGGAGCTCGGGACTGGGAGACTCCAGCAACCCAGGGTAGCCGCCCGGAGTGGCCCGAACTTCCCCATGCTCGTTACCCCGAGGAGCTGCCGGAGCTTCCCCGTGCTCGTTACCCAGAGGAGCTACCGGAGTTTCCCCGTGCTCGCTACCCCGAGGAGCTGCCAGAGCTTCCCCGTGCTCGTTACCCCGAGGAGCTGCCGGAGCTTCCCCGTGCTCGCTACCCCGAGGAGCTGCCGGAGCTTCCCTGTGCTCGTTACCCCGAGGAGCTGCCGGAGCTTCCCCGTGCTCGTTACCCCGAGGAGCTGCCGGAGCTTCCCCGTGCTCGTTACCCAGAGGAGCTGCCGGAGCTTCCCCGTGCTTGTTACCCCGAGGAGCTGCCGGAGCTTCCCCGTGCTCGTTACCCAGAGGAGCTGCCGGAGCTTCCCTGTGCTCGGTACCCCGAGGAGCTGCCGGAGCTTCCCCGTGCTCGTTACCCCGAGGAGCTGCCAGAGCTTCCCCGTGCTCGTTACCCCGAGGAGCTGCCAGAGCTTCCCCGTGCTCGTTACCCAGAGGAGCTGCCGGAGCTTCCCCGTGCTCGTTACCCCAAGGAGCTGCCGGAGCTTCCCCGTGCTCGTTACCCCGAGGAGCTGCCGGAGCCCCCCCCTGCTCGTTACCCCAAGGAGCTGCCGGAGCCCCCCCGTGCTCGTTACCCCAAGGAGCTGCCGGAGCTTCCCCGTGCTCGTTACCCAGAGGAGCTGCCGGAGCCCCCCCGTGCTCGTTACCCCAAGGAGCTGCCGGAGCTTCCCCGTGCTCGTTACCCCGAGGAGCTGCTGGAGCTTCCCCGTGCTCATTACCCAGAGGAGCTGCCGGAGCTTCCCCGTGCTCGCTACCCCGAGGAGCTGCCGGAGCTTCCCCATGCTCGTTACCCCGAGGAGCTGCTGGAGCTTCCCCGTGCTCGCTACCCCGAGGAGCTGCCAGAGCTTCCCCGTGCTCGTTACCCCGAGGAGCTGCCGGAGCTTCCCCGTGCTTGTTACCCCGAGGAGCTGCCGGAGCTTCCCCGTGCTCGTTACCCCGAGGAGCTGCCGGAGCTTCCCCGTGCTCGTTACCCAGAGGAGCTGCGGAGCTTCCCCGTGCTCGTTACTCAGAGGAGCTGCCGGAGCTTCCCCGTGCTCGTTACCCCGAGGAGCTGCCGGAGCTTCCCTGTGCTCGTTATCCAGAGGAGCTGCCGGAGCTTCCCCGTGCTCGTTACCCCGAGGAGCTGCCGGAGCTTCCCCGTGCTCGTTACCCCGAGGAGCTGCCGGAGCTTCCCTGTGCTCGGTACCCCGAGGAGCTGCCGGAGTTTCCCCGTGCTCGCTACCCCGAGGAGCTGCCGGAGCTTCCCCGTGCTCGTTACCCCGAGGAGCTGCCGGAGCTTCCCCGTGCTCGCTACCCCGAGGAGCTGCCGGAGCTTCCCCGTGCTCGTTACCCCGAGGAGCTGCCGGAGCTTCCCCGTGCTCGTTACCCCGAGGAGCTGCTGGAGCTTCCCCGTGCTCGCTACCCCGAGGAGCTGCCGGAGCTTCCCCGTGCTCGTTACCCCGAGGAGCTGCCGGAGCTTCCCCGTGCTTGTTACCCCGAGGAGCTGCCGGAGCTTCCCCGTGCTCGTTACCCCGAGGAGCTGCCGGAGCTTCCCCGTGCTCGTTACCCAGAGGAGCTGCCGGAGCTTCCCCATGCTCGTTACCCCGAGGAGCTGCCGGAGCTTCCCCGTGCTCGTTATCCAGAGGAGCTGCCGGAGCTTCCCCGTGCTCGTTACCCCGAGGAGCTGCCGGAGCTTCCCCGTGCTCGTTACCCCGAGGAGCTGCCGGAGCTTCCCCGTGCTCGTTACCCCGAGGAGCTGCCGGAGCCCCCCCCCATGCTCGTTACCCCGAGGAGCTGCCGGAGCTTCCCCGTGCTCTTTACCCCGAGGAGCTGCCGGAGCTTCCCCGTGCTCGTTACCCAGAGGAGCTGCCGGAGCTTCCCTGTGCTCGTTATCCAGAGGAGCTGCCAGAGCTTCCCCGTGCTCGTTACCCCGAGGAGCTGCCGGAGCTTCCCCGTGCTCGCTACCCCGAGGAGCTGCCGGAGCTTCCCCGTGCTCGTTACCCTGAGGAGCTGCCGGAGCTTCCCCGTGCTCGTTATCCAGAGGAGCTGCCGGAGCCCCCCCGTGCTCGTTACCCCGAGGAGCTGCCGGAGCTCCCCCGTGCTCGTTACTTCGAGGAGCTGCCGGAGCTTCCCCGTGCTCGTTACCCCGAGGAGCTGCTGGAGCTTCCCCGTGCTCGTTACCCCGAGGAGCTGCCGGAGCTTCCCCGTGCTCGTTACCCCGAGGAGCTGCCGGAGCTTCCCCGTGCTCGTTATCCAGAGGAGCTGCCGGAGCTTCCCCATGCTCGTTACCCCGAGGAGCTGCCGGAGCTTCCCCGTGCTCGTTATCCAGAGGAGCTGCTGGAGCTTCCCCATGCTCGTTACCCCGAGGAGCTGCCGGAGCTTCCCCGTGCTCGTTACCCCGAGGAGCTGCCAGAGCTTCCCCGTGCTCGCTACCCCGAGGAGCTGCCGGAGCTTCCCCGTGCTCATTACCCCGAGGAGCTGCCGGAGCCCCCCCGTGCTCGTTACCCCGAGGAGCTGCCGGAGCTCCCCCGTGCTCGTTACCCCGAGGAGCTGCCGGAGCCCCCCCGTGCTCGTTACCCCGAGGAGCTGCCGGAGCTTCCCCGTGCTCGCTACCCTGAGGAGCTGCCGGAGCTTCCCCGTGCTCGCTACCCCGAGGAGCTGCCGGAGCTTCCCCGTGCTCGTTATCCAGAGGAGCTGCCGGAGCTTCCCCGTGCTCGTTACCCCGAGGAGCTGCCGGAGCTTCCCCGTGCTCGTTATCCAGAGGAGCTGCCGGAGCTTCCCCGTGCTCGTTATCCAGAGGAGCTGCCGGAGCTTCCCCGTGCTCGTTATCCAGAGGAGCTGCCGGAGCTCCACCACACCTGCTACCCAGAAGAGTCGCCGGAGCGACCCTGGACAGACTTTCTGGAGGAGCTGCCGGACCTACCGTCCAGCCCCAGCCGGGATGAACCCATGCACCTGGACCCTGCGGAGGACGACCCCAGGATCCAGGTAAGCCCCGAGGGGGAGTCTGGAAGTAGCCCAGGGGCAGCCGACCGTAGTCTGGCTGCAGCAGAACCAGAGCCAATGCCAGTGTGTTGTGGCCTGGATCCCCACTGACACAGCGGGCTGCCTTCCTCTGTTAGGGCCCCGGACTGGGACGCAGAGGAGTGGGCGGCCTGTGTCCCCCCTGCCACCCCACTCACGGGTGGCAGTCTCCCCCCTTTGCCCCAACGCTCAGGCCCAGAAGCTTGGGCCTCTTACCTTGTACAGGCTGAACTGCTTGCTCACCCCTGCCTGAGGGTCTGAGTCCGGAACTGTTGTTGTCACCCCAGGTAGTGAGGCGGCCTGGCTCCCAGCCGCCCCAGAGAGGGGTGAACCCCCTCTCCCAAGAGCGGACTTCTACAGGGCCCCTTGAGGCAGCGCTGGCTCTTTGACCTGGTGTAAGGGGCTGGCAGAGGGGTGAGGATCTCACCCACGGGCTTTAGGAAAGCCAAGGGGATGCCAAGGTCACCAGCTCATTCTGTTAAGGAAACAAGGGGCATGGCCAAGCTGAGAGTAGCTGGAAAACCCCCATCCATATTTCCAAGGCAGTGCTGGGATTGCTGAGGAAAGGCTCCTGCAGTGAGGAAAGCATGCCCTGCCTCCCCAGGGTGTGGGGAGGAGATTGTGAGGTACCCCGATGCCATGGTGAGGGGCCCCCAGAGTGCAGAAGTGTCCAGCGCCCTGGCATTCACCAGTGGGACTCAGCTTCCATTGTGAACACAGGAAGCTCTGAGGACAGGACAGGCCTAGGGCTGATCTGACCATCTGTCTCCCTGTCACACTCAGGGCCACGTGTTCAGCTTTGTCTCAGCTGCCCGGTCTCTCCTGGCGTCTGCTAGAGAACTGGATTGTGCTGGCTGGGCGACAGAAGGGGGTTGTACAGGATACATCTGCACTCAAACCATTTTCAGTGCCACGTCAAGGGTAATGGTATCAACAGGTCAGTGTCGTCGCAGAAACAGGGCTTCTGAGGCAGGTGCTGTGCTAGTGTTTGCCATCTTGGCTGCCACACCAAGGACTGAACTGGGGATTTCTTGAGTGCCTACAGCTTGAGCTAAGAAGCCAACTGGCCATAGCAGGAGTTGGAACAGCTCCCAGGGGACCTGCGAATGTCCACCAGTGAGTTACAAGATCACAGCGGCTGCCACATACGCCCATGGGACAGACTGGGGTGTGGGGGGGGGGGGGCTGCGAAACCCAGAACTCTCCCCATTCCTCAGAGAGAAGGGTTAGGCTAGATTAGACTGGAAACTAATCCCGACTTGTATCTAAACCACCACCTCAGGCCAGCTCTCTGCCCCAGGCCACAGCTTCGGGGAGCTAAATCCAGCTCATCTATTCACTCCATGACATAGACGATGTTCTACGACCCACAGCCGCACCCCCAAGGCTGGGAGATCGAGAGCTAAGCCAGGCCCAGGCAGCACGTGAGTGGGAGACAGGCAAAGGCGACCAAGGCTGCAATCAGAAAATTCTTCTCTCCAAGTCCATACTGATCCCAGTGCAGAGGGTGAGGCCACTGTGCTGCTGGAGGTGCCAGCTTCCAGAGGCTGTCACCACTTCTGGCTGGTGTAGGAAATCAAGCAAAGGGATTGTATCACTTGCCCAACTCCCCATGGAGCGTCAAGGGAAAGGTGCATTGTTAACGTTCTGGCTCAGCTGGTGCACGCTGCTGCCTGCTACCCCAGCAGTGGCTGTGGTTCTGGGCTGTGTGGCCAACAGCTAGCCAACCAGCTTTCAACCCCTTTCCCAAACCCAGGGCCTCTTTGGATGAACGGTGTTTCATAAATGGTGGCCTGCTGACTCATGCACAGGACTAGGCGGTGGGAGGCTTGGATTCTATTCCCAGCTCTACCATAGATGCCATGGGTGACCTTGAGTGAGTCATTTCACCTCTCCGTGCCTCAGTTTCACATCTAATGAAATGAGGATGATGACACCTACCCTACTGGGTAAGGTGCTTTGAGCCCCTTGGATGGAACCGTGCGGTGTAAGTGCCAAGTCCCCCGCCCGCCCGCCCGCGCCCAGGGAAGAGCTCTGTATTGAGTTAGTCCCTGAGAGAAGGGAGACCTAGTCCCAATCACTCTTTGCACAGCAGGGCCAATACAAGCCTGTTCCTGGGAGGTGAAGTGTGGCAACTGCCAGGCTCCACCTCACATGCGTCCGACGAAGTGGGTATTCACCCACGAAAGCTCATGCTCCAATACTTCTGTCAGTCTATAAGGTGCCCCAGGACTCTCTGTTGCTTTCTAAAGAGAGGTGTCCCTCAAGACCCTTCCTGACTAGGCATGTAGAGCAAGGAGTCTGTGGTGGAGGAGGCTTGAAACCCCAGGCTCAATGCTTGCAGGCCGACACCCCAAGCACTGGACCATCCTTTCTCCCTGAAGGGAGGAAGGAAGAGGATTTCAAAGCTGCAGGGTCTAGTATCAGCGCAGGGGTAAGGAACACGGGCTGTTGATCAGCTTGCAATGTGGAAGCTAAGCTCATGCCATGTGGAGAAAAGATTATCGTTAACTCCTTGCATTGCTGTCCAGTTCCTTTGGCGGGCAATGGGCAAAGCTCACAGCTCTGGGTAAGCAGGACATGGGTCACAGCTGGGATCATCTGTGAGATGGACACCTCCTCACTACGACTGGCCTGAGACCCAGCCAGGCTGCTGACCAGTCACCCACAGGAAGGAGTGGAAGCAACAGGAACACAGACAGCCAAACTCTTCCCCAGCAAGGCACTGCGGAGGCTTCTGTAGACCTCACTGATCAAAGCAAGGGCTTTGCATCTTCTGCCACTTAGCAGCCAGCTCAGCTCAGCGTGTGGCTTGGCGCCTCATGAGTTCTGATGAGGGGGATATGGCTCTGGCCCAGGAACCCATTTCGCACAGGGGCAAGGTTAAGAACAGGACTGGCAGGTGGGAGCAGTGCGTCTGAATCTGCAGCGCTGCCCCTTCCCGGGGGAGAGACCAGAATCCACAACAGAGGCAGATGAGGGATAATGTGGCTTGAGGGAATCAGTAACCCCAAGAGGTGTCACAATCATCAGCCCCATATTTACACAGAGAAGGGCCGAGAGTTTGCCCAGACAAGACTGGCTCAGCCTGTACTCCTAGCCCCACCTTTGCTGAGCACTGCCCACATCTTACTCCTCACTAGACTTGGGCTTGGCTGGACCTTGGAACTGGGGTGTGAGGGTGAGTCAGGGCTGGGATTTGGATGCCAGGATCCCAAACTCCACTGAGCTGTTGTGAGGAGATTTCAAATCCATAGGGTGGAAATCTCCCTGGATCATCTGACCGCTTAAGACTGCCACTGTCTTGAGTCAGACAGTTCCCTCCCCCTCCCAATGGCCCATGTGCCCAAAGCCTTTGTGAGGAAGCAAGTGAGAAGCGACAGGCTGGTGTTTTACGTCTCAGTTTTACTCTGGGCAGGAGGGGCTGTTATACACAGAAGCACTAGCCCAGTAGCACACAAGGCTGCAGAGCAGAGATGGCTACATCTATGCGGGGAGGATCTGCGCCGGCAGGTCAGCATGTCTCTTTCTCCCTGAAGGAAACCTGGAACGATATCTCACAACCTCTGCCTGGAAGGGAGAAAGGAAATGCTGCTTAGACATCAATGACCTTCCAAATGCTTAGCCAGGACTTGTAGCATAGCCAGCAGCCCCTCCCATAGCTGCTTAGCCCAGGCTAGAACTTAGGGAGACCCTGGGTGGTGACACAGAACCAGAAAGACCCATGGGGTCTGTAAGTGTCCAACAACCCTGAATCCCTTTCTAGTCATTACAGCCCTGTCCTGTCTCTGCCACCAGGGCCCCACGCTCCCTTTAATGAGGGGACAGACATATTTTTGGTGAGCTCCAATTTGGGCCAGAGCAAAAAATATTCCTTGTAAGTCACTGGGCAATCCCTGCATGAGACTGCATGGTAGTGTAAAGGCCGGCAGTGTTCAACACATCCCACGCTGGAGGCAGGTGCTGCTCCTGCTGGGAAAGGGTTAACTGGATTGTACTAACTCCGAGGTGGGTGATTCATTACCCCCGCCTCCAGAAATAAGAGAGGTGGGTGTGGTTCTTTAGAGAGAGGATCTAGGGTGAGGACTGAACAGTCCTGAGGGAGGAACTGGAGAAGCAGCCCAGGCTGCAAAGCAGGTTGAGATGAACTTTATGTTCATTTTGATGTTCAGAGGGACAGTGCCTGTGGGCCATGTCTCAAGCAGGCTGGGAATGGCACTCGCTCAGAGAGAGCCTCTCAAAAGGCACACGCTGTATAAACACCTCTGGCGTGCTCTCCAGTCTGGAGCAGTGGAAGAGAAGCCACACATCCCCCTGGAGAAGGGCTCCTACTCACCTATGCAGCCTCCGTCATGCATTTGTCTGGGGAGAGAAGGACAAATAGAGATCAGCTGCCATGGGCACCCACCTTTGGAGAGCCCCACTGGACAGAACCCATGGAGGGAACCCAGCGTGAGCCTCTGCTTAGTGCTTCCCTGGGCTGTTAGCCAGGTGCAGGAAAGCTCAGCGACGGGTGCAGTTCCTTCTTGCTCATTTGCTGCTGGTTATAGCAGATCCAGCTCCACCAACCTTGGGAGCCGGTGAGGGGCTACCTGGCTTCCCACACACCTCAGGTGAGTTGTGCAGCAGAAAGCAGAGAGCCTTTCCCCCCGCCCCAAGGAAGGGCTGTGAGAGCAGAGAAAGCTGGTCCACCAGCACTCCCCGCGAGGGAGCACTGCCATCAAGGACCAGCTGTCATAGTCACTGGCACGTGCTGCAGGCAACTGACATTTGTTTAAAGGCGTATTGGGTGGAGCCTCTTCTGTTCCCATTAAAAAGAGACATGCCCAGTTTGAGGCACAATTAAATGTCCCTGCTCAATGCCGGATTGGAATAGCAGAGAGCTGCAGGTCGTGATTGAGGAGCGTCGGCCGAGCCGTGCAGGGTTTAGGGCAGGACCAGCAGGGGGTCGGGGCGGAGGGGCATGGGCTGAGCCGTGTGGGGTTCGGGGCGGGACTGGCAGGGGGTCCGGACAGAGGGGCGTGGGCCGAGCCGGGCGGGATCAGCAGGGGGTCAGGACGGAGGGGTGTGGGCCGAGCCGTGCAGGATTCGGGGCGGGACCGGCAGGGGGTCCAGATGGAGGGGCAATGGCAGAGGGATTAGCAGGGGCACTGCAGTGCTTTGCTACTTCAGGAAGCTTTGCAGTTTGCCCACACTGTGCCTGCCCTGGGCCGGTCCCATTAGTCCCAGACATTGCTGGGCTCTCTGTCAGGGAGCAGGACCTGCCCTGCCTCCTTTCCAATGGGTTTAGCGACTTTAAACTTATTTGGCGACTAGACGTCGCCTCTGTTCCACATCCCCATGCCCTCAGGAGACGGCTGGGCTGCTGCACTAGGGCTGAACCTCACAGCTCGTGCTCACTCCTGCGAACAAGAGTCAGCAAGATTTTTTTGTCTGCTGTGGTGGGGCGAGTGCAGATGCTGGGTGTTCTGGGTGAATCCCTCGGTCGGCCGTCTCCTCTGCCCTCCAATGTGTGCAGAGAGCTGAGCTCCTGCAGAACGGGGTCTGGGGGCTGACGGACCTGCCAGCAGTGAGGATAGGCCTTTGCTGCTTTGTGCCCCTGATTCCACTAGCGCAGCCCAGGTTCATGAGGGGCTGGCACTCACAGTCCAGCATCCTTCCCAGTCCAGGCAGGTTAAACTCCAGACATGGAAGAGTCCTCGTTTAGCGGAGGGTTTGCAAAGAGGTGAACACTGCAATCCCCTTGGACGCAAAACCAAATGTCAAAGAGAGCAGCAGCTAATCCAAAGTGTGGGTCAGCTCTTTGATCGAGCTTGTGGACTGGCTAGCTGCTGAGGACATCACTCCACATTCAATCCTAGCCTAGGGCCCAGGAGCAGTGAGCTTTACATTGCTCAGAGAAGCGGGGAGCATTTCCTGGCCGTATGTGTAAGAGTCACAGGCTCTTTCAAGTGATGGTGCTTGGCCAATGCTGCCAAGTGGATCAGCAATTTCCCCTCTGGTTCAGAGCAATGGAGGCAGCATCCAGCACAGCTGGAGTTATTAGATAATTAGGGGAATGTGTACAGTGCCAGTGAGTTTCAGGGACACTGAGCACCCTCCATTTCCAATCAAGTCAGCAGGGGCCAAATTTAGGAGCCTCTCTTTGGACACAAATGGCCAGATTGAGGCACCTACATAGGACAAGGCTGGGCTAGAGCCCAAGTTCCCTCTAAGCTGCGTGGCTGCCCTGCAGGCTATCAAGGGCCACGCAGGTGGGGAGAGGCACCTCTCCCCTGACTCTGGCCTCAGAGCTACCACGGCCGGGGGAAAGTGCCTCTCCCCTGGCCCCAGGCTGCTACGGCAAGAGAGGGCTGGGAGGAGTTCTGTCTCTACACCGCAGTCTCGGGGAAGCCTGCAACCCGAACTCCTCTCCCCAGCCCCTCCCTAGACGCACACCCCCAGCCAGAGCTCTTACCTGCCCACACACCCAATCCCTCTGCCCCAGCCCTGAGCCCCCTCCCACACTCCAAACCCCTCAGCCCCACCCCCATCACATATCACCTCCATATTGGTGCACATGTCACTCCGCACATGGATGTAAAAAACTAGAGAGAACATTGGCTAGAGCTACATGGCTGGGAACACAGCACACAAGCAATCTGCATTGCAGCCAGGCTTGCCAAGTGCCCCCTAGGCTCCCCTGAGCTCCACGGGGCATTTCTCCCACTCTTATCTCTTGTCTTGTTTACCTACGGTTTGTTCTTACCAGTTTTTGGCAGGAGGAGAATAGCATCTTCTGGGAGCCCCTGCGCCAAGGAGAACTGGGTGAACTTCTCCTGTAGTTTGGGGTTCAGCTCCGTAGTTCTGCCTGCAGCCAGGGAAGCAAGATGCTTGGGGTGAGAGTGAGCCCCTCCCGCTACAATCAGTCCATCCATGCCAGCCTATGTGTCAGCACTAGGCACCAGAGACCCACAACCCAAGGTCTGTGTCCGGCAGCCTCACCAGCGAATCCCCTTTCTGTGCATCACAACCAGCCTTGCCTCAGCTTGGGACACAAAAGCCACTGCCCTACCACTGGGCTCTGAGGCAGATCCTCTGGTTCTGCAGGGCCCCAGGACCCCAGCCAGCTCCTTCCTGGGGATGAGCCCCCATCTCCTCAGGGCAGAGCCTGCAGAAATTCAAACTAGAGCCATGTGGAGTGGAAGAGGGTGTCTCTCAGATGAGTGGCTGGAGGGCTGGAGTAGAGCTCTGTGTGTCTGCTGGCAGAGTTGCCCAATGTACAGGACAGAGGTGCCGCCCCGGGGCCACATACCGTACAGAGTCACCATGGTGGAGGTGTCGGTGCCCTTGAACTTCTTGGCATGCAGCAGGGCGTACTCGTCGTAGTTGGTCTCCACCACACGGATGTCGTGCTTGCTGCCCCAGCCTGCAGGGGGCATGGACAGAGGTGCAGGGCAGAGATGAGCAAGCACAAATACCAGTGCATATATGGAGCAGGGCTCCCCCCCGCAGCCTGACACCCCCAGCTAACGAGCGGGGCTCCCCCCCTAGTCTTGACACCCAGAGCTAACGAGCAGGGCTCCCCCCAGGCTTGACACCCCCAGCTAACGAGCAGGGCTCCCCCCCAGGCCTGACACCCCCAGCTAACGAGCGGGGCTCCCCCCCAGGCCTGACACCCCCAGCTAACAAGCAGGGCTCCCCCCGCAGTCTTGACACCCGCAGCTAACGAGCAGGGCTCCCCCCAGGCTTGACACCCCCAGCTAACGAGCAGGGCTCCCCCCCCCAGGCCTGACACCCCCAGCTAATGAGTGGTAGGTGCCACTGCCCCGCAGCTGGTGTAAACAGGCATTGCCACCAGTGGAGCGGAGCCAATTCATGCCAGCTGGTAGGGAGGCCACACCCCCAATTCTGAGCCCGACAATCCTCTCTTTGGGTGGTTTGTCCCCCATCTGGTACTGAGACAAAACCGCACATGGTTTTGCCAAATATTGGACCGGTTACAGGATTTTGAAGAGCCCTATGCCAGGGCACGCTGGCCGGAGCAGGCAGTGCGCTCTTCCGCATGATGCCCCATGCAGCGGGACTTGGAACGCCCAAAGCAGCATTTGGTTCTAGAGACACAATTTTGTTAGGTGCCTCCTGCTCTGCCAATCCAAATGCTCCTGTCACTCTGCCAGAGACTCAGACGCAGGCTGGGAGGCTCCACAGTGGTGACCCTAGAGCCCAGCATGGTCACTCGACAGATCCATGTCAAAAACTGCCGAGATGACTGAAATGCAGGGCTCTGGTTAGCCAAGGTGCCCTGCACCCCTGCTCCCACTAACTCCACAGCGCTCCCACCCCTGAGTCAGGCCGTGGCAGAGTGTGGGTCAGGATCCAGGAATCCAGTCCCGACGGCACTCGTTCTGGTGCCCGCTGCCCTGGCCCATTGCACGCACGCTTTCTACAGAGGCAACTGGACACCTGTGCTGGCCTCATTCTCAGGCTGAGCTCCTCAATCGCTGCTAAATCCTTGAGCTAAATCTGCTCCCATTCGGGACTGGTCGGGAGCTGGAAGGTGCCTCTAAGGAGAAAACTGTGGGTTTATTTAACTAATGACTCCAGCCCATCCTGCCCAACAAAGGGCAGACTGTCTTGCTCTCAGCTGCCTGGCACTGCCCGAAGCACAGCGTGCCAGGGCACAGCGAGATGCTGTAATGGAGCCAGCACTGCAAGCACATGTACTCACGTGGGCTGGTGTAGCTGAATCGGCCTGGCTGCTCTGTCTTGATGTAAAGGCTGTTCCTCTTCTCGCACCGATCAAACCTGGGGCAGCACATGGGAAAGGCAGAGAACAAGCATGTTAGCAGGCTGAGGGAATGCGATTTTCCCATTGCCCCCACCAGCAATGGAGGGAGATCCAGCGTCCAGCTGGTGGTGGGCAATGCTTGACACCTGGCTGGGCTCTCTTCCTCTTCCTTACACGTGTACCTGGGTCTCATCTCATACCCCTGCAGTCCACTGGCTTCCACACTGCCACTGGCACAAGGTGGAGGAGATTCAGATCCTGAGGTCTTTAAAACCAGGAGCCCCTGGGCTTGGGAGAGACACATGTGTCTCCTGCACTCTGGCATCTGAGCCTTCAGCTCCCACTGGCTTCAGTGGAAGCAAGGGCCAGTCAGTACCTTGCAGGAACCAGTGTGGGTGGATCCCCTATGGCCACTGCTGGGAGAACTGAAATTCCCCAAACTCCACCAGCCAGACCCCACCCTTGGGTGCACAGCAAGCTGAGAGGTGCGACCCCCATGCTGCTGCCTTTCCCATACTGCTGAGAGAATCCCAAACCCCCTCTAGGGGGCACAAGAGCCCAAGCTGGGATCCTCCAGCATTGGCCAAGGAAATCTGCTCAGACAGCAGCTTCACAGAGATCGGCTCCGCTTTGGATGTGCTGAGCCTGCTTGGCAAGGACTCTGGGTTCCTGGCCTTGCTGCTGGATACCAGGACTCTCTATGCTGGCAGAGCGTGATCTGGAGCGAGGCTCCGTGTCAGATATCGCCCCCCAAGCCGGCAGAGTTACGCCAGCCCTTACTGCCCCCCGTTACCAGCTCCTACAGCGCATCTAGAAAGCCAGGCAGCCATCTCATCACCTGGTATCCACATCACATGGCAGGAACAGGGAATCAAGGAATCAGGTCTACTGGGATCTATTCCCAGCTCTGACACTGACTCGCTGTATGATCTTGTCCCTTCCCCTCTCTGTGCCTCAGTTTCCCCATCTGTGAAATGGGTGACCCTGACTGACTTAATGGTCGTGGGAGCTAATTAATGGCTCCAGAGTGCTTTGACATCCTCGGATGGGAGGGCAAAGTGCTGTTTGGACGCCAACAGGAGAGCTTTCTGTCTGACCCACCACAACCCATGTGGGCAGCAGCCCCCCCACAGTAGTTGAAACAGCCTGCCGGGCTAAGCTGGGAATCATAACTGAGAGGAGCAGTGGTGTGGAGACCCAGGGGGAATCCCAGGGCTGGGGCAATACAGAATGTTGGGTGCAGAGTATTCCAGGGAAACCCAGCCCCTCCCTCCCATGGCAGGGACAGGATGCTGCGCCTGGCAGCCTCCCCCCAGGAAGGGGGTAGCAGCAGTCTCCAAGAGCTCCTGGCTGGGGCCTGCTGCTTGGACAGAGCCAGGCTGTGACTGACACCCTGGAGGCTCCAGGAGGGGCTGAGCCACAGGCAGCCAGATCCCCCCCTCCAAGAGTCTGGTCAGCTAGGGGGCTGGGCTTCTGCTGCACAGGGCAGTTTGCACCCAGAGGTGCTAGGAGGGAACGATCGCTGCACTCCCCGAGCCCAGGCCCTGGGACTGAGCACTGCCCTCGCTCCAGGGCATAACAGGGAGGAGAAGGCTGCTTGGCCCCCCACTCCCAGACCCGCAGACAAGGGGCACCAGACACCCACTATCCATGTCAAGATGGAGACAGGACCTGGGGTCTCCCTGGGACTGGCAAGAGCATCTCTTGCCTGAGGGACCCCCAGCGCCAGCTGGGCCCTGGGAAGGGGGTGGGATGAGCCTTTGTGAGGTTGGAACGATGCCCTTCCCTCTCAGGCCGGGCAGTGGCTCCAGCGGCGCCGCAGCCTTACTTGGGGTAGGTGGAGGTGACATTCAGGTTCCCATCTGCTGTGGGTGTGATGACCGTGGTGCACATCTTCAGCACCTGCTTCTTCTCCATGAACCACCTGGAACTGGAGGCCAGGCCGATGCTATACCACTTCCCTGTGAACTGCACACAGCCCCCAGTCACCACAGGCACGGCCAGGGCAGACCCGACCTGGGTGCAGCGAGCCCAGGGTCCTGCCTCGGGCTAGACCTGCTTCAGAGGAAGGTGTAAAACCTCCCTATTGTCTGATTATTGGGAATAACCTGCCCACCCGGCTCTGCTCAGCCCCCTCTGTGCCCGGACAAATGCCACCCACCCATCTAGAGATGACCAAGCTGCTCGGCTCTGCACAGCCCCACACACTGGAGGCTCAGCATCTGAACCTGGATCCAAATTTTCCCGCTCTCCTACACTGGGCTGAACCAGAACCTCAGATCCAAACACACTCTCAACTGGGGGGAGGGGAGTTCAGCACCCAAATCCAGCATGGGAGCCCAAATCTCAGCTGGGTGCCAGCCACCTTCATAGGGGCCTGAACCACCCTCTGCTCTGAATTGCCCTGCTCTCGGGACCGGTTGGAATCAGGATCCAGATCCATCCCTGCCTCTGAAAAGAGAAGGAAGGGAGCCAGTCCTCTGGGCATGGGCACACACAGGACGGGCCAGGTTACCTTCTCCTGCTGAAAGTCGGGTTGTACGGTGACTTCCTCCTGCCCATGGAGAACACTAAACAAGGCCAGCCCCAGGAGGCTGAGCAGCGTGGCCTGCATGCTTCTATCTCTTCCCGTCCCTGTGGCCCTTTGGAGCTGAGCTCTCTGTGGAGCGGAGGGAGAGAGGCAGGCTGTGTGTGAGCAGGAGCCCCAGCAGAGCCCCTATTTATTGGGAAGCAGCTGATATCCCAGGGTGGGATAACATGACACTAGCAAATGCCAGCCCTCATCATTCCCCTGCTGAACTGGGTTATGCAAGAGGGAGTGAGCCAGTGAGCAGCAGGCTCTGAAATGCAAAGGGCAGGCTGGGGGCTGGGCACCCACAAACTGCTCCCTGCTGTTGACTTTAGCTATTTGCCTCCCAGTGCCAAAAACTCTCACAGCAGAAACAGTGGCTCCCAGCCAGTTTTGCAACCCTCCCAGCCCCCCAGGAACAGCAGAGAGTTTGGCTTTCGCTGGCGGAGAATGAAAAGATGTAAACTGCAACCAACAGATGAGCAAGAACACCACAGCCAAATCTATCTTAGGGAGAGTGGGGCTGAGGGAGCAGATGGTTCCAGCCTGACCCAGGCAAAGGGTTTTCCACCTTTCCCCACATGCACAGAGCAACCTGTCTACTCACCTTCTGAATGGTTTGGCCATAGACTCAGGAAAACAACAAAAGCAAGACAAGTATCAGAGGGGTGGCCATGTTAGTCTGTATCCACAAAAACAACGAGGAGTCTGGTGGCACGTTAAAGACTAACGGATTTATTGGGCATAAGCTTTCATGGGTAAAAACCCCACTTCTTCAGATGCATGGAGTGAAAATTACAGATACAAACATAAATATACTGGCACATGAAGAAAAGCAAGACAGGAGAAAAACAAAGCGCCCAGTAGAGAGAGAGCACAGAGTGTGTGCCTCTCCACTGACATGCTGCATGTCTCAGGTCCAAGGGCTCTTTAAAGCTGAATCATGCGATGAATCCAAGCCCCACAAAAGTCTTCTAAATTCTGTGTGACAGTCTCCTGTCTACCAGCCACAGGGTTGCAACTCAGGCTATGTCTACAATGGCAACTGAACAACAAAACTTTTGTCTTTCAGAGGCGTTAGCCCCCTCCCCTGAAAGTCAATAGTTTTGCCATGGCAAGTGCCAGTGTGAACCGCGCATTGTCGGCAGACGCGCTCTCCTGCCAACAGTGCAAACACCACTCTTTGGGGGTGGACGGTTTTTGTCGGCAGGATAGCCGATAAGCAGCGGCTACACTGCACGACTTTTAGCGGCACGGCTGTAGTGACATAGCCATGTCACTAAAAGCTGGCAGTCAGGTAGACTCTGGTGCATTTCAAGAAGCAGAGAAAACAAACTCATGGCAGTCCCAGAGCAACGTACAGCACAAATTCATGGCAGAAAGCTAGGCCTGGCATTCCCTTCCCATGATCTAGGCCACCTGTTCTCTCAGTTGAGTGCTCCCTCTGACCATATTCGTAGATGTGTTCTGTATCTGGCCCCCCGGCAGGAATAGCCTGCTAGGGCTTGCTGGCCCAGCAAAGCAGTACAGCATTTGGCCAGCCCCCTGAAGTCATTGGAGTGGCTCACGTGCTCAGACTTTTGCAGGATTAAGTTAATTAGCAACACTTGAAAGTGTCTCTTGAAATAAATGGGGGGTTGGTGTTTCTGCTGTCAAAGATCCTTCCCACAATCCAGAAGAGCAAGTTTGTGGCCACCACTGATGTGATGCACAGCAATACTGTGAGGAGTGTCATATCTAAGCATGACCTGCACAACCCATACTCGTTGCAGCTCCATTGAAATCTGGCCCAGCCAGGTTTGATTTGAGCTCTTCAGCCTTGATCCCAACCAGCTCCTAAAGCTGTTCTTATTCCCCGTCTGCATGATTCCATGGGCTGCCCTAGATCCCAAGCCGACTATCAGCAAAGTGAGGACCAGCTCTCCATCCTGCCTGTAACTCTAACATGCACCATCTCTGGCTCATCCACAGAGCTCTTAGGGGCCCCCACTGAAATGCAGTAACGAGCCTGGTTTCTGCACGCATTTCTGAGATACTTCCAAAGGGTGAGTCTGCACTGCAATTAAAAACCCAGGGCTGGCCTGGGCCAGCTGACTTGGGCTGCTGGGCTGTTTCATTGCAATGTGGGTCCTGCCTG
The DNA here is from genome assembly GCF_025201925.1 of Gopherus flavomarginatus. NCBI lineage: Eukaryota > Metazoa > Chordata > Testudines > Testudinidae > Gopherus > Gopherus flavomarginatus. The sequence goes on from NC_066633.1 coordinate 23,145,505, forward strand.
AGTTCTGGGACCCTCCCACCTCACAGCGTTCTAGAGCCTGGGCTCCAGCCGGAGCCCAAAGTCTACATCACAATGAACAGCCCCGTGAGCCCGAGTCAGCTGGCACGTTTTTAACTGCAGTGACAGAGCCTCCGAGGCTTGCTTAGCCATCTCTCTCAGCTGTTTTGTGGGGTAAAGAGGGCAGATTTTGTATCGTACATCTCACCGCGGTTCTTGGGGACAAAGAGTTTTCTGTGTCCGTGTCTTTTGCAGGAACAGCAGAATAAATTCTAGAGGTGAAATCCTGGCCAAACTCACATTAACTTCAGTGGAGCCAGAGCCCTACAGGTCTTATTCCCACTCCCACAAACCTACCGAATGCAGGAAGCTTCTCATGCCTCCTACAACAGACCCGAGCCATTTCCTCTTCCAGACATGGAGCCCAAGGGTATTTCCCTTTCCATGAATTATCTGGGAGGTACCTTTACAGCTAAGTTTTTTATGTTTCTTAGCACTCTTTTCTGTGCCTTTCCCTATATGCTTCGTTGGCCAAAGGCCTTTGCTGTTACCTTCTGAACTATTTGTACCTCAAGTCCTACAGCATGGTTCAGTGTGTTGGCATCTTTTTTTTTTTCCTCTGGCCTTCTAACCTTGCTGTGTGCTGCAGGGCGATGAACTGGCCCCGTTGTACAAACACACACAACCAAGCCACGAGAGAAACGCATGATTCGCACAGTGTGCCCTCCCCTTGTGACTAGTGGCAACAAAGCCAAAGCCCAAAGGAAACTGCCCAAAGTCCCTGGTACAGAGCGCCTAAACCAAGCCTGCCCCTCTACCTCCTAATTGCCTTCACACGGGGCTTTCAGGGGACATGTAGCATTGTGCACTGGGGTGAATTTCAACCTAAACTTGTTCATTTCTACAGAAACCTCTCATGTTCACTAAAAGCAGCAATGCTTGGCTCTGTCAGTCCAGCCTGAGCTCTTGTGCTATTTGGGATTTTCCTAAAGCCCCAGCTTCTGGAGTTCTGGGACTCGGTGAGAATCTCAGCTTTCAGTTAAAAAAAACCAACATGGCAGTTTCTTGCTCTTGTGGTTGTGGAGAAAAGCTTGAAAATGTGACACCTACCCCCACCCACCACTGCCAAAAGGCTCAGGAAGCAGAAGAGGAAAGAAGAGAACCCAGTGGTGATAGATTTTAAAAATCTCATGATTAAGCCACTCTCATGATTTTGGGGGCCTGACTCATGATTTTGGCAGAACTGTGCTCCACCTAGTCACCAATCTCTGTCAAACAATGCCTCCTGCATGGGAAGATTTAATGATTAATGTATATCCCCCTAACTCTGGCCTCCTGTCCAGTGACCTCCAACAGACGAGGTGCCATAACTGAAGAACCCTTTGCTAGTTAAAGGATTTGAGTGAGGACAATTCTCAGTTGTCTGCACTGAATTCTAACAATCCCAGGGTTGTCAGTGTCTCCTCATCTATAAACTTCTTTGTCCTGTTTATCAGCTGAGCTGCCCTGCTCTTTACACAGGCTCTGGCCAGTCTGAGCTTGCATGGCAGAGGAAAAGGATCTGGGCTTTGGTGCAAATTCCCTGTCTTCACTAAATTGTATCCCTAGAAACAAAAGCACTAATTCAGGCAATGAGTTATCATCAGTCTATTGTGCAGCCGCTAGAGAAGGGGCGTGGTCTTGGCTTGTATCCCCAGAGCTGTATACATCCAGGAAGTTTCTGGATGTTTGCATAAGGAACGCTGCCGCAGTCAAATATTTCCATCTCAAGGGCAGCACTGTAGAATGACACACCTTATAGCTCGCAGCCCATTGCCTGCCCTTATCTCTGGAGGTCACCCTGTAAACCAGCCACACGCTAATCACTTCTACATTGGGATTATTTATCTGTAAGATCTGGAAACCCTGCCCAGCCTCTCTAGGCTCACTCCTCCCATTCCCAGTACAGTCCTGCTCTGGGCACCAGCTGGGTTTGGTACAGTGTCACTCGGGGGAGTGCTGAGTGAAGACAGCCACAACATGAGGCCTGGAGGGAAAGGGACAGAAACCCGGGAAGATCAGGGCAGTGAGTGGAAGCCTCCCAAAGAGAATCCCCACCCCCAGGCCTGCTCCCTGCAGGAGGGAGGGTGTCTGGGTTTGCCCACCTCATTGTTAAACTGGAGAGAGATGATGAGCCCAAATGGAGGGGCAGTGTGCTCCAGTGAGCAGGGCTTCAGCCCAGCAGTCCTGAGGCCTGGCTTCTGTTCCTGGGTTGGCGAGGTGCCCCTCACTTAGTCAAGCCACCTCTCTATGGCCAGCTTTCACCTTTGCACATGTGGATAATAAAGCCCCTGGCCTTTTGCTAGGGTAAGAGGTGCTGTGGAGCAGCCCTGAGGCTAACGCACAGTGCTGGGAGTCAGGGCTCCTGGATTCTAATCCCAGTTTTGCTGCTAGCTGACTCTGTGACCTTCAGCAAGGGTGGTGCCTCAGTTTCCCCATCTGTAGCACACAGGTCCTGCCAGGGAAATGTAGGGGTTAATACATTTGTATTTGTGAAGTGCTTTGAGATCCTTGCAGGGGAAGGGCTGTGAATGTGCAACATGTTTTTAACACAGAGATTTTCCTGAATATTAGTGCATCAGCCAGGACAAAGGGACCCTTGTAGAGTCCTGCTTTGTCCTGGCTGGGGCTCCCTCACCAACATGCTCCCAGCTCCCAAGCCCAGCCTCTCCCCACAGCTCCTTCCCTGCCAGGGGAATTTTACGTAAGGTGTCTGCTTTCATAACAGCTGCTTTTTCTGCCCCAGGCTCCCTGCACACATTCCCCATGTCCAGCTGCAGCTGGTTTCTCCTGCAGAAAGAGCTGCTGTGCGGGGGAGGCATTACCCTTTATTAAAACAGCACTGAAGCCAGGCAGGGCGGGAGAGTCCTTGGGGGTGGGGGCAGAGCAGGGCTAGGGTCGCAGCCTTTCCCCACCCAGTATACCACTGGACTGTAAAAGCCCCTGTCCATAGAGATGGGGTCACAAGCCAGCCCCATCTATTCCCGTGGCCTCCCTCCCCATAGTGTCTGGCCCATACACATTCCTGACTTCACCCTCAAAGCCCCATTCGCACCCATTGCCGCTGTGTCAGAGGCCCCCCTGGAATCGGGGCTGTACGTGAACAGAGTGAGAGACAGGCCCTGCCCTGAAACATTTACTGACTAAACAGACAAGACAAAGGGCGGGATTGTTATCCCCAGCTCACTGGTGGGGACTGGAGATGCAGAGAGGGGATAGGACTTGCCCCAGGTCACCCAAGAGGTCTGGGGCAGACCCAGGACAGGATCCCAGCAGTGCTGACTCTGAGTACAGATGGTGTCTGGAAACTGTCTCACCTACTCCAGACCTTGCGCTTGCAGGCCAGTTTCTGGTGTCATTTACCCCTGTGAAATGTCATTGGCTTCAGAAGATGTGAAATCAGCAACTGGACTGAAATCTCTGCTCCGTTGCAGCACCGTGTATTGGCTTCATGTGCGTGTGGCTCAGATGTACTGTTGCTTTTCACTGGCCGGGCTGACAGGTAGGCTAAGGGACCTGAAATTAGTGCTGCTAATAAAAGAGGATTTCTATTAGTTTAAGCAGCAGGGGTCTGTGGGCGAGGGGCAGGAGAAATGAGGTTCGAGGCTGAGCTCCCCACGGGGCTGTCCCAGCATGTGAGTCCCCAGTAGGCTGAGCCCCTCAGAGCTCTCAGGAGGTTTCAGTCCAGTTGTTGAAGGCTTGTTGGTTTGGCATCAGATGTTGACTATCCAGAGTCTAGGTGAGTGAACTAGGTAGGTCACCTGGGAACAAGGGCCTGGCTTCAGGTGAGGCGGGGTGTTAAATAATGAGACTGACATTCATTTCTACAGCACCTTTCATCACGAAGGAGTCCAAAGTACCTGTACTAGAATCACTGAACTACAGCCACCTCTGGGGAGGAGCATGGCAGCTGTTTAACAGGGCACAGAAACATGATGTACATTTAGGACAGAAAGCGAAGCAAGCTGTAACTATCTGAAACTGCAGGGGGGGCAGATTTGTGGGGTATGGGACAGGACACCAGGGCTAGCACCTTGACTCTCCAAAGGGTGTCGACAAGACATAGGTACCTCTGCCTGGCAGTGATCTTTCTGCTGCTGCGGGACAGTGGCTCCCAGCAGGACACTGGTCCCAGGCATTTTGCTCTGCCAGGGCTGGAGCAGTGGGATGCCCAGGAGATACTGCCAGCTGCCAGCTGAATTATGACTGCATGGCACATGGGCAGCAGGAACAATGAGCAGCGAACACAGTGGAAGGGTTAGTGGGGTTGCCTTACGTAAGCTCCCCTGATAAACAACATGTGTTAGGAATTTCAGACAAGATTGCAAAACCCCAGCCTCCCAGCAGGGTCCTTTCAATCCCTGTGTCCACTCAGCAAAAGCACGAGGCTCATGCAGGGGCTTCTCTTCCCCCTGAACATTCCTGCCAGTCCCCGCTCTGCATGGCCTGGACACATCCCAGCCCAGGCTGCACGGGGTAAGCTCCCAACACTGCACACATCGAACATGGCTTAGCCTTGCTAAGCAGGTTTTTAACCATATTCCTCAAGCCCAAGTTCTCTATCTCTGTCCACCTTTCAGTCCCTCTTACAGACCCAGCTCTGTAGGGAGTGACGCATACTGGTGTGTCCTCTCACTCTCCCCCGTCCCCCGCAGATGGTCATTAGATTGCAGCGCATGGCCAGCCTCAGGTGTTTGGGAAGCCCCTGGCACATAGGGGTGCTAGTACAAATCAGTAAATAAGAATAGCTCAATTGGGGAACACGGTTCCAACGTGCTTTGGTCGCGTCTCCCCTGCAGGACTGGAGCATGTGTCGCCATGTTGCTGTGCTGCCATGTCATAGCTGGGTCCCGTGACACAGTAAATGGGACCAGTGCGTGGGAGGTTTGGGTTCTGTTCAGTGCGTGCTCCCGGGCTTACTGAGCTGTGGCTTGTCCATGTGGGGAGGTTTTGTAGGTCATCATATGGACTTTTGCAGAATAACTAATCCAATGCAGCCAGCCTTGACCCATCTCCCCCTGCATCGGCGCACAGCATTCTGGGCAGGTGTCGCAGGGTGCATTGTTCCAATGATGGGCGCTATGCACTCTGGGATTCTTCTCGTGGCGTATTGTGGGATACCTTCGGAAAGCCACTGGAATTCTGGGACTTGGAGTCAAAGTAGCACAGTCGCATGATCCTGCTGTCTCTCTGGGGAGGAGAAAGGGCTGGGCTGGAAGGGCACAGTGTGCAGGTATGTGGGCGAGCATCTGGGGCTGGAATCCAGCACTGGGTGAGCTGTAACATACGGCTGGCGACAAGGGACACTGGGATGGTGCCAGGTTGTGTGCATGGGGGACAGGATGAGAGTGGCACCGTCATGCTGACTAGGGCTGTGCCTCCACGCACAATGCTGGGTTTTCTCGGCTTGGCCTGCAGGTGGCTGGTGTCTCTGTGGAGGGTGAGGTGCACAGAACAACTGGCTGCATGTCTCCAGGAGATCCCCTATGGGACTGGCACCTCTGTGGATCCAGTACAGTGGCGGAAGGGCTGCCTATGGCTGGAGCCATGGAGAAGGGGACTGTGATACTGCAGGGGAGGGGGCTGCACATGGCCAGCACCACGGTGGGGTCTGCACACAGGGAGAGGGGACTGCATGTGGCCAGCACCATGAGGAGGGGCCTGCACATGGCTAGCACCCCCAGTGCAAGGGGCTGCACCTGGCTGGCAGCACGGTGCAGGGGGCCAGCACTGCAGCCGTGGGTACAGGGTACCGGTTACATGTCTGGGGTCTCTGCAGATGCTCTGGTCTAAGTGGCAGCAGGGGTCAGAGTGGTAGAGGGGTCTGTGCAGGGGCCCAACTGAGTGGCTGGGTGGGGCCCTGATGGGGTTTCTTCTTTCAGCTTCAGCCCCTTGGCATTTAACCCCACGTGGGACTCTGGCTGAATGGACGTGTGTCCCCGAATTCCCGCTCCTCCCCAGATGAGCTGTTCAAGGCATTGCAGGGGAAGTGCAGGCTGCCACAGATCAACCATGTTCAGGGACCAGGGACTGAAGCCGTGATAAGGGGTCAGGGCTGGGGCTCAGACCCACATAGCCAATGAGGCAGGGGGCAATGGAGGCATCTCCAGCAAACCAGGTTGTTGAAGGACTGCAGACTTGCTCATGCCTCCTGTCCCATAGCACTGACTGGCGCAACGCTCCTGCTGGAACCGTATGGGGCCCTAGGGGGGAATCCCATCTCCAACCCTCCTGGCACACTTGTATCCTTTTCCCATCTGCAAGGAGCACAGGGGCCTCTCCAGCCTGGCCAGCGTTTATTGTGGATTCCAGAGAGACAGAGTGAGCTGGGCATCTGCTCCATGCCAGTCAGCACTGAGCCTGGCACAACCAGGCCCTGAGCAATTGAAAGGGGCAGCGCACAGGAGGCGGAAGTGAACGGTTGCACGGCCGTGCTGCACGTCAGTGTCAGGAGAGCAGGGCTTCCTCATGGGGTCGAGCGCCGAATCAGGTCAGGGGAGCAGGGCAGTAGCAGTGAGGGGCAGCTGGGCTGAGAATCCCGCAGGAGGGCACGGTGGCAGTGATGGATTAGCCTCCGTGCCCTGATCCACTCTGCCCACTCGGCGCTCCTGCCGGGAAGTGGGAGAAAGCCCCTGCTCCCCAAGCCCACTTCCTGGCAGGAGCACCAGGCAGGCAGAGGAAGCCCCTGCTCCCCAATCCCGCTCCCTGGCAGAAGCACGGAGAGGATTGGGGGGGACTGCAGGAGGAGAGGGGGGGAGCAGGCCCCACTGCTCTGGTGCAGGGCCCCACAAAACCCAAATCCACCTTTGTGTGGTGATATCATGTGGAAGTGACATGAGCCTGGGGAGTGAGGGGGAGCAAGGGCTGGGGATGAACAAACGCTAGGGTTAGGGCTACAGAGGAGACCCTAGTCCCACCCTTTCATCACTCCCTTGGCCCAGTATCCACCTGGAGCTCCCCAGCCCTGGCTGAATAACTGGGCCACAGAGTTCACTGGCAGCGCCGGTGGCCAGGCTCCTGCACCCAGCATGGCTGCAGATGTGGCTGGTTGGCTCCCGGGGTCTCTGGCATTTCCCTCTTCACCTAAATCTTCGTTTCTGAAAAGCAGATAGAGAGGGGCTGAGGGGAGGGGCACCACCTGGGCCCTGCCAAGGGCCGCAGCCGCCACCCGCTGCCAGTCAGTCAGCTTTCCTCTGATGAGATAAGGGACGTCCTTCAGAGCCAATGATTGGGACTGGAGGGACACCTCCTTATCCCGAAACATTAACGAGAGAGGTATTGGGCCACTTCCCTGGAACAGACCCTGTTTTCCCCCCCCAGGGAGCCCCCAGCCCATGTGACCCTGTCCCCCATGCCCCAGAGAGCCCCCAGCCCATCTGACCCCATACCCCAAGGAGCCCCACCCCTTCTGACCCTGTCCCCTATGCTCCAGAGAGCCCCCAGTCCATCTGACCCCATACCCCAAGGAGCCCCACCCCATCTGACCCTGTCCCCCATGCCCCAGGGAGTCCCCTCATCTGATCCCATCCCTCACACCCCAAGGAGCCCCACCCCATCTGACCCTGTCCCTTATGCCCCAGAGAGCCCCCCATGACATTCTATACCTTGGGGGTAGAGCCACCCTTAGGATTTATGGGGCCCTATCCAGTATTGTTAAACTAGTGCTCCACTGAAGGCAGTCCCCAGCCGGCACCGCTGACCCCAATGTGTCGAGGGGCCACAGCCACCACCCCTGCCCGCAGACCCCCAGAACCCTCCCACTGCTGACACACATGGAGGCAGCAGTGGCCCAAGACCGGCTTTGCGCTGTCACATGGGGGCTGCATCTTGCCAGAGCCCATGGCCTTCCTGCAGCCCCTCGCCACTCCTGGCTCACCACGAGCATTGTGACAGGAAGTACCAAGCAGTAATAACAACAACAATAATACAAGTGTGTGTGCACATGTGCGTACGTGACAGAGTGTGTGTATGTGACAGTGTGTGTGTTGGGGAGTGTGAGTTTGCGTGTCTGTGTGACAATCTGTCCTGGGGAACTGTGACTCGTGAGAGGCAGAATGAATGTGGGTGGGATGAGAGCCAGCCTGTGTGTGAGAGAGACAGTGTGTGCGTGCGTGTGTGGGTGTGTTAGGGAAGTGTGAGAGACAGTGAGCGCACTGTCACTTTGTCACACACACACACACACCCCGCTCGGCCCAGCTCCCCCGCTGACTCCTCCTGTCCTGGCCCTGGCCCGGGCCCCGCTGGAGACCCAGCAGCTCAGGCAGGCAGGGTCCAGGGAGGGACTCTGCTCTGGGTGGAGGTGGGCCGGGCCAGGGAGCTGCCAGTGACCAGCTGGGCTGCTCTGGGCTCCCTGGGGATGGAGCACCAGAGCTGGCTGAGGAGAGAGGGAGGGAGGGGTGGGGTTGGGGGTGGGGAGAAACCCGCCAGCCCAGCGCGGGGGAGGGCTGGAGACAAGAGGATTCCAGTGGCAGCCAGCGAGGGGAACGGTGCCCCAGATTTTCAGATGCCCTATGTAGCCGTGTATGCTGCGTATACCTAAGGATGGCCCTGCTTGGGGGAGAGTCCTGTAACCCCCGTATTCCTCATTTCTATATAATTGTGATCTTGCATATAAAGCAGGCCATGTAAGATAGCAGCTGAAAGCCATTGTTCTATTTAAATATGTATATAATCAATGCATATGAAATGATATGAATTGTGTTGTATGGTTTTCACTAAAACTTGCTTTGGGGTTGAAAAGCTCCCAGATACTAGATCTGCAGAGACAATGACAAGGGAAGAGGTAACCAACGCCTGGGTGGGTGCTAAAAAGACATCACCATTGTCCAGCAGACTCAATTCAATGACTCACTCACAGGTATATTGCTTCACCTTGTGACTCAGCAATGCCCACCAGACATGCCTGGACTTGTGTTCTCCAAACACATGGACTAAGGGTAGAAAACAGAACACAGGGGCCCACTGCTGGGTCTTTCTCCTGCCCCCAACTTATGCTGCAAGCAACAAGGACACTCCAAAGACTGTAGACTCCAACAGAGGAGACTGGCCCAGGTTTAAAGGACAAACCTGTACATTAAGGACAGCAATATCCAGTGGAGTGAGAAAAACTGCTTAATCTAGATGTTGCCCAGTCTAACAGGGTTGAGAGTTTAGACTGTGTGCTTATATTTTATTTTACTTTGGTAACTAACTCTGACTTTTTGCCTATCACTTATAATCACTTAAAATCTATCTTTTGTAGTCAATAAATTTGTTTAACTGTTTATCTTTACCAGTGAGTTTGCCTGAAGTATTTGGTAAGCGTGTTTGCTCAGGTTTACAAAGGCTGTGTATAGCCACTTACCATTGATGAAATGGTGAACCAATTAATAAAATTGCACTGTTTGTCTTGACCAGTGCAAGACAGTACATTCTCAAGGCACAAGGCTGGGAGCTGCGGGTATTTGGCTCTGGTGCCTTTCTCTGTGTGATTCATGAGTGGCTGTGGGAGCATTCATGCAATAGAGCTGGGTGTGTGGCGACACATGCAGTTGTGTTGAGTGATAACAGCGCCTGGAGGGGTTTGCTGCTTGTCACTAGCAAAGCATTGTGAGAGACAGCCTGGGCCGGAGAAAGTTAAGGGGGCAAAGCAGTCTCACAGTCCCAGGCTACACCCTAGAGATCCCATCACACCCCCATCTGACCCTGCCCCCCATACCCCTGACAGCCCCTCATCTATTCCCATCCCCCCACCCCAGGGAGCCCATTCCAATCTGACCCTGCCCTCTAGGCCTCAGGGAGCCTCTATCACAACTGCCCCTGTTCCCACATCCCTTGAGAGCCCCCATATCTGACCCCATCCTCTCACCCCAGGGAGTCCACTCAGACAGCAGTTTGTGGTCCATGGGGGAGCTGCCTGAGGCTGGCATTAGATGATGAAAAGGAGACTTTTCCATTTCCTTCCCTCTCCCCACCCTCTCTCCCTGCTGAGCTGGGGCTGCACAATACCATCCCACCCACTAGGCTTTGCAGGCTGATGGGGAGCATGGGGGGCACTTGCCCTGCTGGCTGGGGCGAGTAGAGCAGCAATGGGCCTTGGGGGCTGCAACTCACCATCGAGCAGATGAAATTGATCTGCGGACTCACAGAACCCTGCAACAAAGGGCACATAGAATCATAGAAGATCAGGGTTGGAAGGGACCTCAGGAGGCCATCTAGTCCAACCCTCGGCTCAAAGCAGGACCAATCCCCAACTAAATCATCCCAGCCAGGGCTTTGTCAAGCCTGACTTTAAAAACCTCTAAGAAAGGAGATTCCACCACCTCACTAGGTAACCCATTCCAATGTTTTACCACCCTCCTAGTGAAAACGTTTTTCCGAATATCCAACCTAAACTTCCCCCACTGCAACTTGAGACCATTACTCCTTGTTCTGTCATCTGCTACCACTGAGAACAGTCTAGAGCCATCCTCTTTGGAACCCCCTTTCAGGTAGTTGAAAGCAGCTATCAAATCCCCCCTCATTCTTCTTTTCTGCAGACTAAACAATACTAGTTCCCTCAGCCTCTCCTCATAAGTCATGTGCTCCAGCCCCCTAATCATTTTTGTTGCCCTCTGCTGGACTCTCTCCAGTTTGTCCACATCCTTTCTATAGTGTGGGGCCCAAAACTGTGCGCAATACTCCAGATGTGGCCTCACCAATGCCGAATAGAGAGGAATGATCATGTCCCTCGATCTGCCGTGGCAGGGAGAGACACTCTACCTTCTCTCCCCGTTGCAGTCCCAGGGCATCCCACAGCTCAAACCCCTCATCCCTGGCCCCACCCCAGAGCCCATACCCCCAGCCAGAGTCCTCAACCCGCCCCCCACACCCCAACCCTCTCCCCATCCCTGAGCCCCCTCCCACACTCCGAACCCCTGGGCCCCACCCCTGCCACACATCACCTCCATAACAGTGCACATCACAAAATTAATTCCACACATGGATATAAAAATTAGAGGGAGCATTGCCTGTGTCCCAGGGTGCAGAGGAAGATAACCCACCCCCCCCTTTGCACTGAGCAGCGGGACAGCCAGGACTCACCATACGTGGGGAAGTAGTAGGTGAAGTCCTCGCTCATGTTCATCTCTGTGATGCGCTGCTCGAATTTACCCACGATGGCATCACTGACCCTGACACTGCGTCCTTTGGGAGGGGTGAAATAAAGAGAATCCAATGGCAGGCACTGTGTTCGGCCCCAGGACACCAGTGACTGTGGAGAGTTGGTCAGGACCCATTCCATGGAATATTTCTTGTCAGACAGGGGCAGCTCCAGGCACCAGCACGCCAACCGCGTGCTTGGGGCAGCAAGCGATGGGGGGCACTCTGCCAGTCGTCGCGAGGGTGGCAGGCAGGCTGCCTTCGGCGGCTTGCCTGCAGAGGGTTCACTGGTCCCGCGGCTTTGGCAGACCTCCTGCAGGCTGTCACTGAATCCGCAGGACAGGGGACCTCCCGCAGGCAAGCCACCGAAGGCAGCCTGCCTGCCGTGCTTGGGGCTGTCATAAACAGATAGCTAAGGGTTAATGTTTCTTTTACCTAAAGCACCTGACCAGAGGACCAATCAGGAAACCGATTTTTTTTTTAACTCTGGGTGGAGGGAAGTTTGTGTCTGAGTCTTTTGTCTGTCTGCCTGCTTTCTCTGAGCTCTGGAGAAGTAGTTTCTGCTTTCTACTTTTCTGTTTCTAAGTGTAAGGACAAAGAGATCAAATAGTAAGTTATATGGTTTCTTTTCTTTGGTATTTGCATGAATATAAGTGCTGAAGTTCTTTGATTTGTATTCTTTTTAAATAAGGCTGTTTATTCAATATTCTTTTAAGCAATTGACCCTGTATTTTGTCACCTTAATACAGAGAGACCATTTGTATGTATTTTTTCTTTCTTTTTTATATAAAGCTTTCTTTTAAGACCTGTTGGAGTTTTCTTTTCTGGGAAATTTCAGGGAAATTGAGTCTGTACTCACCAGGGAATTGGTGGGAGGAAGAAATCAGGGGGAGATGTGTGTGTGTTGGATTTGCTAGCCTGATTTTGCATTCCCTCTGGGTGAAGAGGAAAGTGCTTTTGTTTCCAGGACTGGGAACGGAGAGGGGGAGTCACTCTGTTTGGATTCACAGAGCTTGTGTCTGTGTATCTCTCCAGGAGCACCTGGAGGGAGGGGAAGGGAAAAAGGATTATTTCCCTTTGTTGTGAGACTCAAGGGATTTGGGTCTTGGGGTCCCCAGGGAAGGTTTTTCAGGGGGACCAGAGTGCCCCAAAACACTCTAATTTTTTGAGTGGTGGCAGCAAGTACCAGGTCCAAGCTGGTAACTAAGCTTGGAGGTTTTCAATGCTAACCCCCATATTTTGGACGCTAAGGTCCAAATCTGGGACTAAGGTTTGACATGGTGTGCAGTGGTGAGATAGAATCCAGAAGCCAGTAGGAATATTATATTTTTCTTTTCTCTGCTAGGGACTTTTTAGCAGAGAGAGTTTGTTTTTAAAAAGAAACCAGAGAGAATTTTTTTTTCTGCTCTCTCTGGCAGTTTGTGGCTTGCATATTAAGCAAGAAGCCATTAAGGAGCTGTTACAGGTCTTTTGTCATGCAATAGCTCTCCCATTGAGAGTCATTACCAGCACTATATACATGCAAATAAAGTGGTTTTTCAGGTTTACTTAACATTGAAGATTAGCTAAAGGCACTGTTGCTAGGCAGACTTCAAGAGGCAACAGAGAACCTGCAGTTCTGAAAATAAACACCGGAGGGCACCCCAACACAAGAAAACAGGAACCATGACTTCTAAGGCAAAAATTGAGGCCGAAGAACAAATCAAAGAAGCTGAACACAGGCGAGAGATGGAAAAACACAAACAGGAACTAGAAATAAAACAAAAAGAGATGGAGCTGAAAGAAAAGGAAGAAAGCATCAAACTGGCAGCCTACCAAAGAGAACAGGCAGCCAAAGAGGCAGCACACAAAAGAAAACTAGAAGAAGAAGAGGCGGCCCACCACCGAGACATGGAAAAACAACAAAAAAAAAAAGAAAAAATACATACAAATGGTCTCTCTGTATTAAGGTAACAAAATACAGGGTCAACTGCTTAAAAGAATATTGAATAAACAGCCTTATTTAAAAAGAATACAAATCAAAGCACTTCAGCACTTATATTCATGCAAATACCAAAGAAAAGAAACCATATAACTTACTATTTGATCTCTTTGTCCTTACACTTAGAAACAGAAGAGTAGAAAGCAGAAACTACTTCTCCAGAGCTCAGAGAAAGCAGGCAGACAGACAAAAGACTCAGACACAAACTTCCCTCCACCCAGAGTTGAAAAAAAAATCGGTTTCCTGATTGGTCCTCTGGTCAGGTGCTTTAGGTGAAAGAGACATTAACCCTTAGCTATCTGTTTATGACAGGGGCGGCAAAATACCTAGAGCTGCCCCTGTTGTCAGAAATGCCTATTTGTTGAAACCAAAACGTTCCCAGGGAAAGGGGCAGTTTTAACAAAATTTTCCTCTCCAAAAGAAAAGTTTTTAAATTGTTGAAATGTTTCATTTTGCTATTTTCTAAAGAAAACCTTCCAGTTTCTCTGTTTCAAAGTGACTCTACATTTAGAGACGTAAGCTAATTATACTACCCCCCTCCCCAATTTTAAATAGTTAAAATTTAAATCATAGAATATCAGGGTTGGAAGGGACCTCAGGAGGTCATCTTGTCCAACCCCCTGCTCAAAGCAGGACCAATCCCCAGGCAGATTTTTGCTCCAGATCCCTAACTGGCCCCCTCAAGGCTTGAACTCACAACCCTGGGCTTAGCAGGCCAATACTCAACATGTTGATTGACCCAGTCGACACTTTTTTCTGATGTTTAGTTTGTGAAAATTTTCGAGGTTTCGATTTTTTTTCTCTCTGTGCTGGATGGGGCCATTTTCCAACATTTCAGACATGTTTGTGGGGCAGGAAAAGCATTTCAAGCCCAGCTCTAGTCCGAGTCTGGTGATTGTCCATCCAGTGTCTGGAGCCACCAGACCAAATTCAGCCTTCCCATGAGCAAGTGTGATTCCTACCACACACTTGAGCCTCGCCTTAAACCAAGACATTTGCAGCCTCCAGGAAGTGTTGCTGCCATGTGAAATAGAGTCAGCCCCAAAGCCCCACTGCCCTCACCTACCCAGAGCAGAGCCCTACCCCTCCGGCACAGTGCCACCCCTATGTGTGGGAAGCAGCCGGAGCACAAACAGTGCTGGTTCTGGACCCCCTGGCTATAGACGTGAGCTGGGAGGGAGCAGCCTGGAGGAAATGCCCTAGGACACAAGCTGGGGCGCTGAGCAAAGTTACCACAATCTAACCTGTAAGCAAACAAAACTTGGGGCGCTTGTCTGGGCCCAACCCCATGAGGGCCACTAGTGCCTCCTGGGTCCAAACATTCCCCCCAGTCTGACGGCCTGCCCCACTGTGCCTCAGTGCCTAGCCATGGGGAGGCAATTCCCCAGGGTAGCGGCCAGGAGCCTGCACACCCACCAAAGAGCTTGATGGAGATCTTCCGGAGCTTCTGGTAGTACAGGATGGCGTAGCTGCTGTAATCTGTCTCCCCCACCACCACATCCACGTTGCTGCCACGGCCTAGGAGCCAAAGTCACGGGAGAGCAAATTATGGACTGGTCTCATGTGTAGGGACCCCGGGCAGGGATCAGGAGCCAGGGCCCCATTGTGCTAGGCTCTGTACTAACTGCAGTGACAGTAGCTAGACAATGAAGGCTGGCCAAGGAGAGAAGAGGTGGTTCAGTGGTTAGGGCATGTGCCTAGGACTCAGGAGACCGGGTGTTGGGTCCGCGCTCCACCCTGTGCTTTCTGAGTGCCCTTGTGCAATACGAGTTAGGGGCCCAAGTACTTTAAAACTCTGGTCCTTAGCCTGTCTGTGCCTCAGTTCCCCATCTGTACAATGGAGTAATAGCCCTGCCCTGCCTCCCAGGAGTGTTTGAGGAGAAATACATGAAGGAATGTTGCAGAGTTGTTGTAGCCGTGTTGGTCCCAGTGTATGAGAGAGATAAGGTCGGGGAGGTGATTTATTGAACAAACATCTGGTGGTGGAAGGGACAAGCTTGCGAGCTTCACAAGAAGAGTGCTGTGGAGCTCTAAAGCTTCTCTGGATAGGCCCATCAGTGGATGGAGGACATGGCCATCAGTGGCTATTAGTCAACTCCATGCTGTGGCTGTCCCTAAGCCTCTGACTGCCAGAAACTGGGAGTGGATGACAGGGGATGGATCACTCCATGATGGTTCTGTTCATTTCCTCTGAAGCTCCTGGAATTGGCCATTGTCCAAAGATGGGATAGATGGACCCCTGGTCTGACCCAGTGTGGCCATTCTTAGGTTCTAATACAAGCGACCTCCTTGTCTCTTCCATTACAGATTGTGAGATGTTCACATACTATCCTGTTGGGGGCCAGAGAATTAACATAGGAAACAGAATGACTTGGCCTCTCCATCCACAAGCCATGCCCTGATCTCCATCTGGAGTCCCTACAGGAGCAAACATCAATAGAAGGACAAACAGCAGCTTGGCGAAGCAGAATTGCACCATGCTGGCCAGCCTCTATATTTCCTGCCACACTAATAATGGGCAGATCTGGGAGCTCAGCCAGCACCAGGGCCGGCTCTCAGCACCAGCAAACCAAGCGCGTGCTTGAGGCGGCACATTTCCAGGGGCGGCACATTACCAGGGGCGGCACATTTCCAGGGGCGGCTCTCTGGCCATCTTTTTTTTTCTCTCAGTGGCAAAAGCCTAGAGCCAGCCCTGGCAGCAGCAGCGCGTCATGCGCAGGGGGTGCCCTGGGGCCGCTGCGGTTCGCGCCACAAGGGAGCAGCGCCTGCACCTTGTGGCTGGGCCGGGCAGGCTCTGAGAGGGGGACACTCGACTGGGGGCCACCCCGCAGGCACACGGAGCCACCTGCAGGTGCTGCAGGGCGGCTGCCCCCCCAGCCCCGCAGGCGGGGCTGGGTGAAGCGGACTGAGCTGCCCAGGGACTGCGGCAGGGCGGCCAGAAGCAGCAGCAGCAGTGGGGCCATAGAGGGTGGGGCACTGCCGTGTGGGGCCTGCTCCCGCTCTCTGGGGCTCCTCTCCCTCTGGAGCTACCCTGCCCTGGCTCCTCAGCCCCCTGCCGGGGCAGTCCCCTGGCTCTGCCCTCCCGGGTCCCAGCCAGTCCTTGAGGCAGGAGCCCTGGCTGGAGGGACCATGGGGTGAGGCGCAGCCCGGGAGCCCTGCTGCTTACCCCAACCCTGCTAGCGCCAGACTGGCTGGAGGCGAGGGAGGAGCCCAGGGCTGGGGTGGCAGGGGGTGTGGGTGGGGGAAGGCACTGGTGGGGGGAGGTGTGTTGAGCCCAGGGCTAGGGTGGGGCGCAGCCAAAATTTTTTTTGCTTGGGGTGGCAAAAAACCTAGACCCGGCCCTGGCCAGCACATGCCTTGTCGCTAGCTTGGTTGTTTCAAAGTCCTGCCTAGGAACACGCCAAACCCACCCAACATTAACCTTTTCCAACCCCAGCCCCTCACTCACTTTTCAGGAGGAATCGCCCCTGGGCTTTGGTGGAGTGGTACTGCTGCTTAATCTCCCAGCATACTCCATCCCTGTGCACGTGAAGGGAGAAAGACAGCATATGTGTTAGGTTCCTCTGAGCTAGCCAGAGAAAAGCCACCGCTTGGTGAGGACCTATCAAAGGGGAAAGGTGTCAGATGTGATGCGTTCCGCTGTCGCGGCTGCACCATGCTGCTGTGCTCTTTATTACCTTGGTTTATGTATTACTCATTTGCAAGTGTTATTTTTACACATTCAGAACGTGTTACAGAGAGAGATCAATGCAGGGGACACAGTTTGTCTTCTAATACTCAGCGCTGTGGGAGTTTGGGTCAGTTACACAGGGCCAGGTTCACCTGAGTGCCGAGCTCTCTGTGTCACACTGGGAGCTGCTAGGGGCTGAGCACTTGAAAACTCTGGCCCTGAGTTCTTCTGAAATCTGGCCACACTGGCCTCTAAGTTAGTTCCCCCAATCCCAGGTATCGAATATCAGAGACCTGAAACTCACCCGAAGTGAGCACCTGCCTGATCCGTACACAGAGGCTGATCAGCCTCCCCCACCTTGGGAAAGGGCCTCCAAGGCTATGGAGGCAGCAGTGTAGAGTGGGTAGAGCACTGGGCTGGGGTCTGCTGCTGGCCTGTTGCGTGACTCCGGGCAACTCACATCCCTGCTCTGTGCCTCAGCTTCCCCGTCTGTACAATGGGGATAATGAACCGATCTTCTTGAAAGTGCTTTGAGCTCCATGGATAACAAGTGCTAGATAGCAGGGAGGTGGCGTTACCTGTCAGTGTCACCCACACGCTGCGGGCCGCCTTCGTTTAAACTGAACATTCCAAGAAATGTGGGTTTCTGAAGCAGCCATCGGACGCTTCTTATGGCAGAGGTGGGCAAACTATGGCCCGCAGGCCACATCCAGAGCCTGAGCTCCTGGCCCTGGAGGCTCGCCCAGGCCCCTTCCCTGCAACCTCAGCTCGCCCCGCCACCGGCGCAATGCTCTGGGCAGCGGGGATGCAAGCTCCTGGGGCAATGCAGCTGCAGAGCCTGGCCTGACCTGGTGCCTTGTGCTGCACGGCAGCACGGCTGTAGCACCACCAGCCACTGGTGCTCCAGGCAGCGCAGTAAAGGGTCAGGGATTGGGGAGGGTTGGATAGAGGGCAGGGAAGTTTGGGGTGGTGGTCAGGGGGCAGGAGTGTGGATAGGGGTTGGGGTTGTCAGAGGGTGGGGAGCAGGCGGATTGAAAGTGGGGAGCAGGGGCCCAAAGGGGCAGTCAGGAAGGAGGCGGGGATTGGATGGGGTGACGGGGGGCAGTCAGGGGCGGGGGTTCCAGGGGCAGTCAGAGGACAGGGAGTGGGGGAGGTAGTGGATGGGGCAGAGGTCCCACGGGGCCATCAGGGAACAGGGGGTGGGAGTTGGATGGCACAGGAGTCCTGGGGGTGGGCCTTCAGGGGGTGAGAAGGGGGGGGCAGATAGGGGGTGGGGCCGGGCCACGCCCCCCTCCCCAACCGGCCTTCCATACAATTTCCAAAACCCGATGGGGCCCTCAGTCCAAAAACTTTGCCCGCCCTTGCCTTATGGGGTGGGGAAGGGGGCTGGGCTAGGTGTCTGGTGACAGTTTAGGAGAAGGGAATCAATCCTGTTTCAGGGCCTAGTGAGTCATACACTAGCTGGCTCTGAATTAATATCCCACAGCTACATGGCAGTGAGTTCCAAGCTAAACTCCCACTGAGGCCAGGGTCACTAGGGATCATCGGCTTTTGGGCAGAGTTTTCTCATTGACATCAGTGGGCCCAGGATTTTAGCAATTGTTTTTATCACATTACTTCAAACATGGCAGGGCTAGAAGTGATCAAATGCAAAGCCAGGCAGCTGCCTGACCTCTGGCTGACTCGCCAGCTCCGAAGCGAAGGTGAGCCAGAAAGTGCCCAGAGGCAGCACTCTGTGCGCTCATGCAAAGAAAAGGGAAAGGTCAGAGAAACGCCCGTTTGGGGACACTATGAACGGGAACGTGGACAGGAAATAGTGAGCAATCCTCCCCCTCCCCCTGCAGACGAGAGAACCTGCCAGGCCTGTGGGTGGGGATGACATTCTGTACCTTGGGGGAGCACCCTGTCACCCGCCGTATTCCTCATCTAGAGATAATCGTGATCTTACATATAAAGCAGGCCTTGTAAGGGATCAGGGGAAGGGTTATGATCTGCTGAAAGTCATTTCTCTATCACAGATGTGTATCATTAATGCATGTGAAGTTATGAGAATTGTGTTGTGTGGTTGTCACTAAAACATGCTGTAAGTTGGGGAATCAGCCAGATATTAGCTCCCCAGAGGCAACAGCAAGGAAAGTAACTAACACCCGGACGGGGTGTGAAACAACCATCACCAGCCATTGTCCAGCAAGGGAGCTACAATTCAATGACTCACCTGCATGAGGCCCCACCAGGGAATTGCTCAACCTTGCCTGGAGACTCAGCAATGCCTCCCAGACATGCCTGGACTTGTGTTCTCCAAGCGCATGGTCTGAGTGTATAAAACAGACACAGGGGGCCCAGGATTGGCCTTTCTCCTGCCCCCACCTATGCTGCATGCAACAAAGACACTGAGAAGAAGACTGAAGACTGCAACAGAGGAAACTGGCCCAGATTTAAGGGACAAATCTGCATACTAAGGACTGCAGTATCCAGTGGGGTGAGAAAACTGCTTAATCGAGTTACTGCCCAGCCTAATAGGGTTGAGAGTTTAGGCTGCTTGGTTGTAATTTATTTCTTTGGGTAACTAACTCTGACTTTTTGCCTATCGCTTAGTATCACTTAAAATCTATCTTTTATAGTCAATACATTTGTTTAACTGTTAATCTTCACCAGTGAGTTTGTACGAAGTATGTGGCAAATCAGCTCAATTTTACAAAGCCTGGTGTATATCCACTTTCCATTGATGAAGTGGGGAACCAATTAATAAATCTGCACTGCTCATCTCGAGCAGTGCAAGGTGGTACATTGCTGGGGTACAGTGCTGGGAGCTGGGGGGATTTGGCTGGTGTCTTTCTCTGTGTGATTTGTAAGTGGCTCGGGGAACATTCGTGCAATCTAGGTGGGTGTGGGGCTCCACCTGCAGTTGTGCTGAGTGATCACAGTGCCTGGAGGGGTTTGCTGCTGGTCACTAGCAAGGCATTGTGAGAGACAGCCCAGGCTGGAGAGAGCTCAGGGGGTGCAGAGGACCCACAGTCCCAGGCTGCACCCGGGAATGCCGTCACAGTGGGACTGTACTTCAGGTATATGCCTGAAGGGGATAGATACTTGCCTGCAGCATCACCACACTACACATGGGAACAGACTGAGGCTTTAGGAGAAGGGTAGTGAGGTAATTCCTTTGAGCCTGAGCTTTTCAATGTGTGTGCCTGTGCACACGTGTGTGTTAGTGTGAATGCGTGTGTGTGTGTGTGTGTGCACATGGGCAGCTTCGTTAGGCCTCCAAGCTGCAATGTCCCCTCTTTACCAGGGATAGTTTTTTTCTCGCTCCATATTCCAGGTTCTCTCTGCAGGCAAAGGGGCTGGGAAGTGACTGAGATTCTCCTCTCCATTTCTAATCACCCCAAAGCAGCCTGGGGAGTGCGGTGTGGGGGAATCTTTCTTTAGTAGGGTAGGCAGCAGGTAACACATTGGACCAGCGCTCCCGAGCTGCAACGCACTCTCTGCATTACCAGCTCAGCAGTGACCCCACGTCTTGCCATGAGCCTTAATGGAGGGCTTTGCCGCTGCGGGCCCCGAACCAGCCCAGTGCTTAGCTATGTGTGCCTGAGCCCACGGAACTCAAGCATGTGCTTTGTAAAACCGGGCTGAGTCCTTGTGCTTAAAGCCAAGCATGTGCTTAACTGCTGTGCTGAATCAGGGCCACACTTCCCAACCACACCGCCCTTCCTTCCAGGTTGTTCCTCTTTTCCTTGAATGAGGAGCTGCGTGCTGGGGAACTGCAAGGGCTGGCCAAACCCTACGCGTTGGGCTGGAATATCTTCTGGGCAGAGCCAGGCAGAAGCTGTTTGCAGGACCTGCCTTGGGGCCCCCAGACTGGAGCACTGGGGTAGCAGGGCACCTCACACAGACAGGCATCAGCACCATTGAGCTGTTGGTGCTCTCACACGGGGAGTCAGGCCTGCTCCGCTGGGGTGAGCATAAGAGAAAGGGCTGCAGGAGTTGAGCCCCAAGGGGTCATAAAGCAAGTCCTACAGGCTGGGCTCAGAGCTGTTGCCCGGACTCAGCAAACACACAGCATGGGAGGCCAGGGAATCTGATCCCAACACCCGAGCTCCTGGCCCAACACCCGGGCTCCTTAGTGGGCCACTTACAGTTTCCGGAAGGTACTGATGGCCAGCGACTTCCCTTCCGAGGCAGACACCGCCATGGCTGTTGCTTCCAACTGGTGATTATATTCTCTTAGGTAGTCACATTTGGAGGCCACACCAACCAGGAACCACTTCCCTGAGAACTACAAAAGGAGCGGGGGTGGCACAATGCAGTCACCTTCGCCCCATCCCTCCCACAGCAAGGACAAAACTCTGGGTGCTGCTGCTGGGTCTCGAAGCGAAGCCTCTGAGGAGCCAAAGGCAGAAGCTGCAGCATCTGAGCTGGTGGAATCCCTCCTTCCCATGGCTGATAGTGGCAAAAGGGCTTATCGGTGACTATCCACTGGGGGCAAGACCCTGAGATACAGGCTCACCGCTCGGCTCCACACACAGACACAAGGAGCCAGGGCTGGCTCCAGGTACCAGCTTGGCAAGCAGGTGCTTGGGGCAGCCACTCTGGAGAGGGGCAGCATGTCCAGGTATTCAGCGGCAATTCGGCGGAGGGTCCCTCACTCCTACTTGGAGCAAAGGACCTCCCGCTGAATTGCCGCAGATCGGGATCACAGCGTTTTATTATTTTTTTTGGCTGCTTGGGGCGGCAAAACCCCTGGAGCTCGCCCTGCAAGGAGCAGTTTTAGGGCACCATGGTTTTGGCGCATGTGCTGTCCCCATGGGCTTAACAAGTGCCTGCTTCCCTGACTGCCAAATGAATTACACAAGGAGCACTGGATTAGGTGCTGGTTACAGCTAAGCAAAAATGCAGCATTCTTCTGGTGACATTTGCAAACAGTATTTATAGTTTTGTTCCTGGCTACTTCACAGGCCCCCAAATTTTGGTTTTTGACCTCCCACTCCCCAATGTGCTCATGGAGTGACACTTCTGGCATCAAAACACATAGCCATGCCGCCAGACACTGAACTGTAATTTCTAAGCCTGTTCTTTGAAATGCTGCAGTTTTTGTTTGATTTTTTAAATTACAGCACTGACCAGATTCTGAGCAGAAAAGTAACATTTTGTGAGATTTCAGCTACATCTTTCCTATTTCTCAAAATAGAAATTAAATGCACAGATCTGATATTGTGACACATACATAACAGTAGCACCTGATACCCTCCCTGAGACAAGGCTCCATTGTGCAGAGGGCATGGGTATTTGGCTCGTGGGTGCCCCGCAGCTGGGCTCTGGGGGAAAAGGAGTTCGGGTGTATTGGCCGGGGGAGGGGGGACATGGCTGGGCTCTGCGGGGGAGGGGCAGAGAAACAGGAACTGGGTTGTCATAAGCGTTTCTTTAACTCTACTCCTGGGGAATTTTTGTGTGTGTCTGTAACACTTTACAGACATACTTGCTGACAGGTATGTTGAAATAAATTTCCAAAATAATTTAAACTGGCGTGATTATGTAGTGTTATCTTGACAAATAAAATGTGCAGAATTTTAAAATATTGTGTGCAGAATTTTGAATTTGTTGGCACAGGATGCCCCCAGAAGTAGGCACATAGTGTGGCCAGAGGATTGGCGCCTACTGCTTGGGCTGGTGGGCCAGCCCCGGGCATAAGGGCATCACAGTGGCCACAGGGCAGCTTGTGAGGACTTGGATTCCCTTTTGCCACCCCAGCTCTGCAGCACAAAGCCCTTTCCCTGGGGCTTTGTGCAGGGAGGTGGGATCTGGCCCCGTGTTTCTATAGCATCTCCCAGCAGTAGCTTTCTAGGCACCTCAGCAATCACACAGGAGCTCCCCAGGGACTGCCTCAGGTTACCTGCTGAGAGCCAGAAGCTGAGGCAGGGGAAAGAGCTGCTCACATCCTCATAGACTCATAGACCCATAGACTCATAGGTCAGAAGGGACCAATCTGATCATCTAGTCTGACCTCCTGCACAAGGCAGGCCACAGAACCCCACCCATCCAATTTTATAACAACCCCTATCCCAGGACCGAGTTATTGAAATCCTCAAAAATGGTTTGAAGACCTCAAGCTGCAGAGACACCACCAGCAATCCTTTCTCTGTCTGGCCTCAGGGGTCCGTGCACTCAGCTGCCAGACTGAGAAATGCCGTGCTGGAGCCTGGGCACCCGGCTGGGGTTCTCGGGGCATGGGCATACCACAAGCAGCAGCAGAGTGAGCTCCCCTCCTAACCAACCTCAGCCCCCCCCCAGCGCCGCCCCATGGTACCCCGAGTACTTAGCATCTTTGCTGAGGCTACTGGGGGAAACTGGAGTGAGACTCCAGACCACTGAGTGTTCAGCAACACTCAGCTCCCAGGAGCCTTGGGACCCTTCGCTGACACCCTGCTGAGGTAGCCCCGGCAGGCCACAGCCACAGGGGAGATTTCAGCCCCTCTAAGCAGCCCGGCATCTTTAACATGTGCAGTAGCAGCTCGTGCTTTTCACTCTGGAGGTCCCTGGTTCAATCCTGGGATATTGGCTGAGGTAGCAGCCATCACCCAAGCCGGCTCTTGGGGCTGGGCAAACCTAGATGCCTGCCTGGAAAGTTATGGAGCAGGTCAGCAGCTCTAGCACAGAGGACCCCCTGGGGAGCTGTGCCAGCGCCCAGGATGCCCAGCGTTCCCCAGTCCCTCCCTCACCTGCTGGAGGTCAAAGTTCTCCTGTATCTTGATCTTCTCAAAGAGACTCTCCAGGGCTGGGGGCCTCCTTTGTCTCTGCCCAGGAGCAAGTGAAGCAAGAAGGAGCACGAGGAGCAGGGTGGGTGCGGCAGGCGCCATGGTCTTTCCCCAGGACCATCTAAGCCCCTTGGTGAACCTGGCTGTGGTTGGTGGGGCCCTGGGGGAGGGGAGGGCTGGGCTGGTTGCTTATTAAGCCACTCTGCTTCTCTTATTGGAAGTGACCAGAAGCAAATCTCTAGGCTGTTTACATAGAGGGGGCTGTGTTACCAAAGCTCCCCGCCACACTATGCCTCCCACAGGGGAACAGCTGTGCAGTCCAGGAGTCCCTGAACATCCAGGCAGCCCTCCCAGCCCTTGGTCACGTGTCTCAGGGCTCTCTCTCCCCAGCCCAGCATGCCAAAGGTAACATCCCGTAGTGCACCACCCTGTGCAATAGCCAGAACCTGAATTAACTCATGCGCTGAGGGTGAGCTGGGCAGGGAGAGCCACGCTGCGTGTGGAGCGACAAATTCCTGCTGCCCCCTGCAAGACGGCCAGGAAGAGCTGGCACTGACCTCCTGCAAACGACAAGTGACGGAAAGGGGCTCACCTGGCCAAGCCACAAACTGGGCTTAATTCCAGTGAGCCTAAGGCCCAGGCTCAGCAAAGCACTTCAGCACATGCCTCAATCCAACCCGAGTCAGCACTTAAGCACGTGCTTAACTTAAGCACTGAAGTTAATGGGACTTTGCTGACTGGGATCCTTCTAGCCTTGACTTCAGTAAAGCAAATTTTGCTCCACCTTCCTGGTATTTTCCTATATTACTTCCTGATGTCTGATCAGCTTTATGCCAGGAAGCATGAGGACTGCTAACCCTGAAATGTACCACTGTTAGATTTTTTTCACATTACAGTTTAAATTCTGCTCTTCAACATACCCGTATAAATTCAGCATAACTCCATGGGCTTCAGTGCAGGCACCAGTGTGAGTGAGAATTTGTTCCTCTTCAGGTTGTAAAAGTAAAGCAAAAACTAACCGAAACTTTTAAAATGTCAGTGCAAACAGTAAGCAAAAGTCAGGCTCGCCGTAACCCTAATAACGCAAAATTTGTAAAAGCAAAAATTGTGTAAGGCAAGTAGAAAAGAACTGTGTAAAAAGTTGTTGCAACCTTGAGTTAAATAAGTATAAAATGTAAACTATAGTCTAAATAAAGGAAAAAAATATATATATCAAAATAACCTATGTATGAACAAAATGCAGCTGTTGCTCATTACTGTATGTAACAAGGTATAAATGCTGCTGTGATTGTTTACCTGTAAAAAAACCTGTTTAGCTCTCTCCCTCCAGTCAATTGCTAAAAATAAAGAGTATCTAACTTGCTTCACCCAACCTAAAAGTAAAAACTCTGTTTTTCTCCAACAAGGTCAAACTTGTTTTTTAAAACATTTTCAGCTTCAGCTATTTGCTCAAGCATATCTGGGGCGCTGGAACAGAGAGAGAGAGAGAGAGTGTGTGCGCATGCTGAGAGCCACTGAACCAAACTAGATTAAATTGCAGCAAGGGTGGTTTAGGTTGGACATTAGGAAAAACTTCCTAACTGTCAGGGTGGTTAAACACTGGAATAAATTGCCTAGGGAGGTTGTGGAATCTCCATCATTGGAGATTTTTAAGAGCAGGTTGGACAAACACCTGTCAGGGATGGTTTAGATAATACTTAGTCCTGCCTTGAGTGCAAGGGTCCCTCTCAAGGTCCCTTCCACTTCTATGATTCTATGATATGATGAAAACCACTTCGAGCCAGGAGGGTGCTGCTGCAACCCACACACCCCTAGTTGCAGCACCTATAAGTATATCCTGTTGGAGTGAGTCCTAGAAGTTAACAAGAAGGAAGTGGCCACATGGCATCTCCTGCTCTTGTGGGTCCAGGAAGTGGGAGCTGGGTTGAGCTACAGATTGACCCCAGATCTCTTGGGGCAGGGTAGAGCAGAACACTAGTGCCAAACAGGCCTGGTCTGCTTGATGAGAAATGACCTCCCAAGCCTTTGTTTAGGCTCTGTTTTCTTTGGCCTCTGCAAAGCTCCCCTGCTTAAAAGTCTTGTCCACACAGAGAGTTGTCGCGCGGTGGAGAAAGAAGAAAAATGTGGCTGAATATATAAACAATCTGTGGGCTCAGGCTCTCTCTCGCTAGGGCTTTGACTGATCATCTCGGGCACAAAAAGCATTTACGGTCTGTTTTTTTAATCTTATAAAAAGTGTGGCAATTCTCCACAAAGGGTCATATTTTTTGAGTTTAATGTACCCACCCTGCCCACAACCACACCAGACATCATTAGAAAGCTCATTTTATGGACGTTGAGGTGAAGCACGATGTGGTATTGCCAAGTCTGGCATAAGCCTGTAAGTGAGTTGAAACAACGTCCGAATGAGAAAGCGTCATTGTTTTGCGCAGTTCCAGAAATGCTGCAACAGGACTTTGATTACAGCTTTTACTGCTTAAGGTAATTTCTGCACCTTAATGTGGTGAGTTTTGGTCAAAGCTACCAGACAAAAATGTATTAAAAGATTTGTATTGCTTTGCGTGGGCAGGGATGTGGGTTTTTTTTTTCAGAAATGATCAATCTGTTTAGAAGGCAGCAAAAACAGCAACTATCAACATTTTACACTATGCTACCATGAAACGTTTTCATGTTACGTATTCTGAATTGGCAAAGTATCTCACAACTGATTATAACAGGTTTTGACTTTTTCAGTAAACATTTACATTTACTGACCAGATCAATCTCACAATGAAGGCTGGGCACCAGGCAGCAGATCACATGCCCATTCTCTGTGCTGCATAATGGGGAGATATAAATGTACGTGAAATCCTAATGAAACGTTTCTCCATTTCTAAGCTTTTGTAGGTACAATGTAGCATCTATTCTGCCTGGTAGAAGGTTTTAATTTGTAACGGCCTATGCTTGCAGTTCTAGCTGTTGAACTATTCTAGAAACTAGCTTTTTAATTCAGCGACACTTATGCACAGGTCAGTATCAGTGTTAGAGATGACAACACACAGCTTCATCCTGGGCTTCAATCGAAGTGCTCACAGAACAAAAATGGCCATTTTGATAACTAATGTATAGATCTTGTTTAGCACTCAGTCTGTGAACATGTAATTCATGACATAGAAACCTTGGAGGAAGCAACCGATCTCAGGGAGGCAGCACATCAAAGCAGAGATGATGACACTTGATTGCTAAGGATGCAGTGTATCACTCACCTGCCTTTCTTCCTACTGGAGTAAAACGAATCTTAAAGTAAAACCAGCTATCTGCACAGCAACACTACAGTCACCTTAAGACACTGCATTTTATCACCTGGTTGAAGAGGCAGACAATGATCTTATGTACAACAAGAAGGCTCTTCTCCTGTTCAACCTGCACAAAGGTATAAAGCCATATTCCCTCCAATGTAGACACTGCAAACCTTTCCAGTAGCAAATTACAGGCACGAGTAGAAAAACACTATGGTTCTGCAATTTCATTCCATGCACAGCATGGACAAGGCAAGTCTGCAGTTGGTCTATGCAGCATAATAACATTAACAGATGCTATCCAAACTGCTGGTAATCTGAAGCAGGAATTTAAGTCATCCAAATGTTTTGTGGATTTTCTTCTGGGAAGTGAGCCTGATGAAGAGCTTTCAAATGAACGGGTGGTTTTGTATAATGCATCTCCAATCCTTCAGACTGAAATAGCCAAAACAAAAGCCTCAGAATATTATCAAAAGCCAGGTGACCGTAGTTTACAGAGATCAGCTACTTTTGTGCTCTAATTAGTATCAGAGTTTGTCCTTTGGTTGTCAGAAAAAGAGAGGTATAATTCAGCCAGCAAAGAGCATCATCCTTCAGAAGATATTCAAAGAAGGGGCCTCTTAACTGCAGAGCAGTGTTCCCTCTCATTTGTTATGTCCACGTGTGCAATTAATTTTGTTATGTGCACCAATATGGAGGTGATGTGCAATACAACACCTCCATATCGCTGCACATAACCAAATTCATGTGGTGTGGGAGGGACTCAGGGCTGAGGTGCAGGGGGCTGAGAGCTCCGGCTAGGGGTGTGGGCTCTGCGGTCAGGCTGGGGATGAGGAGTTTGGAGTGCAGGAGGGGGCTCAGGGCTGGGGCAGAGGGTTAGGATGCGGGGAGTGGACTCTGGGGCCAGGGATGAGGGGTTTGGGGTACAGGCTGCCCCAGTGCTGCGGTGGGGAGAGAGAACTCCCCCCCCTCTCGCTGCAGCAGCTCGGGGCCAGTGGAGAGGTGCCTCTCCCCGGCCGTGGCAGCTCTGGAGGGGCTGGGCTGGGCCAAGGGAGGGGTTCCTCTCCCCCGGCCACATCAGGTCCGCACTGAGGTTGCAGGGAGGGACGCCTCTCCCTCGTCTTTGGCAGGTCCGTGCTGGGGCCGAGAGGAGGGACATCTCTCCCTGCCACAGCCCTGAGCCCCTGCACAGTGCTTAATAGGCAGCTGTGCAGCTGTGCGGCCATGCAGCTTAGAGGGAACTTAGCTGCAGAGTGCATAATATTTAGCAGTTCCAAAATCATCACACCACTGCACATAAGTCTCGTTGCACAGCTACACCATGAGTTAGGGGCTTGCAAATTACATAGTGCACCTTCCTGGATTCTGCGTCAATTATGATGAGCAAAGGCAGTTCATCACTAGTGCTGCAAAAACGGAAGCAGAAAGGCTCCATTCTAAATGGAAT
This sequence comes from Gopherus flavomarginatus, assembly GCF_025201925.1. Taxonomy (NCBI): domain Eukaryota; kingdom Metazoa; phylum Chordata; order Testudines; family Testudinidae; genus Gopherus; species Gopherus flavomarginatus. The sequence continues at coordinate 23,173,784 of NC_066633.1, forward strand.
TATACCACATCATGGTGGTGGAAATCTCATCCAGGAAGATGATAATATAGACATCAGCACAGAGACCATTGATGGAAAAAATATCTTCTATCCAATGGCTAGAGTGGTATTTCAAGAACAGTCTGTGGGTAGTCCAGCATCACAGTGTGAGAAAGAAAAGACACTCTTATCAGGTGATGGTGGTTGCCCTAAGACTCCATGGAAACAGTTTCTAAACCTGGCATCCAGTGAGCAGTCACATGTCAAATTGCTCTATGAATCTCTGGTTCAAAACACACTGAGAGTGTAGGAGCAGGCCCAGCACACTCTTGCTGGAGGATTTTCCAGTGACGAAGTAGTAAAGACCATCCTTAGGAGAGGTGCAGAAGAAGCCAAGACCCGTACAGGACACAGGAAGAAGTGGACACATGCTATGTGTGCCAGTATTGGTTTGGGTCTCTTGGTGTCAAAGCACCATAGCAATTAGGTCACCTGAGATGGATGTTTTGGTCCTTACTGCTCACTGCCTTCCAATCCACCTGAACGGGATCATTCCCAGCACAACTGACAAATGTTGCTTCACACCTGTTCACGCTATTTGTGACACATGCGCTCCTGACTCCTACAACTTACTTCCTGCTGTACACACCAGGATGGGGAAAAAAATCTTTGTTTAAAGCTGTCAGAACAAAGGGAGCTTACTGCTTCAGAGATCTTGCCAAATTGGGAGAGAGGGGTGGACAAGCTGCAATTTCTGCTTCAGGGAAGTTGGTAGCAGCATAGGCGCCGACTCCATGGGTGCTCTGCGGCTGGAGCACCCCCAGGGAAAAATCAGTGGGTGCAGCCAAGCTCCTCACCCCGCACCACCCCATCTCACTTCCTCTTCCGCCTCCTCCCCTGAGCGCGCTGCATCCCCACTCCTCCCAGCGCTTGCTGCCGCCAAACAACTGTAGCAAGCTCCAGGAGGGAAGGGGGAAAAGTGGGAACGTGACATGATCAGGGGAGGAGGTGGGGAAGAGGTGGGGCCAGGGAGGGGATTTGAGGAAGGAGTCAGGATAGGGGCAGGGAGGGGGCGGAGTTGGGGCAGGGACTTTGGGGAAGGGATTGGAATGGGGGCAGGAGGGGGCAGGGAGGGGTGGAGTCAGGGCAGGGCTGGGTGCAGAGGGGGGTCGAGCACCCACTGGCGCCTGTAGAAGTTGGCACCTATGGGTAGCAGTGCAGTGCGATCAGAGCAAGAAAAAAAAAGGAAAGACAGAGACCTGAATTGCTTGTGCCTCAATCTAGCCGTGAAAAAGGACACGTCACTGGCCAAGCTCCCAGCCTGTAAGGGCAGTTTTCAAGAGTATGTCAAAAGAGCAAACAAAGATATGGACGTCTTTGCTCATAGATAAACCAGATATTTGACAACTACTGCAAGGTGGATTGAAAAATGTGGACGATGAACTATCTTCTATGTGCTTTAAGAGCCCAATGGCATCTCAGTTTCTATAAGACCTTACTTGTGCCTGTCCCAGTAGAGGGTCGCTGCAAAATCAACTGTGTTCGAAGTTGGAACAATCTTCCCTGCACAGAATGTGTCCATGCCAATGCAGTGAAGACTGTGGTAACCCACGCAGAGATCTCAACAGAGATCATAGTGATGAACAAGATAATGATTTTGACTAGAACTGCCACCATCGCTATTACATTTCAATAATACCTGTACAAATCTCAAAGAAATTCAATTTTATGTCGTGAAATAATACATAGAGTCATTAAACTAACAGAAATGAATGCAAACTTTTCCAAGTGGTCATTTTAACGTGTTTATCCCCGTTTCTATGGTAAAGCACCACTTGACAGCTCCACATCATACTTCATCTCCATAATAGGCTTTCAAACGATGTATGATGTGAGTATATAGAGAAGTTGCACTAAGTCAACTAAATCAGTGGTTTGGGATGTCAGCCGCTTGCCTATTAATCAAAATCATTGTCAGTGAAAGCAGGACACTGGTGTGACACTGCACCTCATATTCTTCACAGTGATATGATTATGGGATAATTATGATGCATTTTGTACAAGATGGGGCATGTGAAGTGTCATTGGAAAAGTTACGATTTGCTGAATACGAGTATCCTATTTGTATGCATGTATCATTTTTATATCTGGAGTTATGAATATTGACTGTATCTGTATTTCAAATGTGGTTGCTCCTGGGTGACACCCACTAGTCAAGATGCTTACAGTCTAGATAGGTGGTTGGGAAGGGCCTGTTCAGGGGAATGGACCTTTAGGAAAAACAATAGGCCTTGGGGAACAAACTTATCCCCCCCCCGCCCCCCGGTGAAGAGCTTTTCACTTGTTTTTATTGAATTCATCTCTTTGATTTCAAATCAATTCTCCAATTTGTCGAGGTTGTTTTGAATTCTAATCCTGTCCTCCAAAGTGATTGTAACCCTTCCCAGTTTGGTGTCATTCGTGTCATTCGTTATTAGCATGATCTTCACTCCATTATCCAAGTTGTTAATGAAAGCACTGAGAAATTTGGGATTCTGAGCTATGGAGAACCATAACAACTTGAGAGCAGAACACATCTCACATGGAAGATGGGATGGGTCCAGCTACTGCTATGGAGCTGCATAGCGTCTTCCCACTCTGGGGGATTTAGTGGCTGAGGTTTACAGTGGCACTATCTTCTGTTACGGAATCATAGAATATCAGGGTTGGAAGGGACCTCAGGAGGTATCTAGTCCAACCCCCTGCTCAAAGCAGGACCAATTCCCAGGTAAATCATCCCAGCCAGGGCTTTGTCAAGCCCGACCTTAAAACCCTCTATGGAAGGAGATTCCACCACCTCCCTAGGTAACCCATTCCAGTGCTTCACCACCCTCCTGGTGAAAAAGTTTTTCCTAATATCCAACCAAGACCTCCCTCACTGCAACTGGAGACCATTGCTCCTTGTTCTGTCATCTGTCACCACTGAGAACAGTCTAGATCCATCCTCTTTGGAACCCCCTTTCAGGTAGTTGAAAGCAGCTATCAAATTCCCCCCCATTCTTCTCTTCTGCAGACTAAATAATCACAGTTCCCTCAGCCTCTCCTCATAAGTCATGTGCTCCAGCTCCCTAATCATTTTCGTTGCCCTCTGCTGGACTCTTTCCAATTTGTTCACATCCTTCTATTGTGTGGGGCCCAAAACTGGACACAGTACTCCAGATGAGGCCTCACCAATGTCGAATAGAGGGGAATGATCACATCCCTTGATCTGATGGCAAAGCCCCTACTTATACAGCCCAAAATGTCATTAGCCTTCTTGGCAACAAGGGCACACTGTTGACTCAAATCCAGCTTCAAGTCCACTGTAACCCCTAGGTCTTTTTCTGCAGAACTGCTTCCTAGCCATTCGGTCCCTAGTCTGTAATAGTGAATGGGATTCTTCCGTCCTAAGTGCAGAACTCTGCACTTGTCCTTGTTGAACCTCATCAGGTTTCTTTTGGCCCAGTCCTCTAATTTGTCAAGGTCTCTCTGTATCCTATCCCTACCCTCCAGTGTATCTACCACTCCTCCAAGTTTAGTGTCATCTGCAAACTTGCTGAGAGTGCAGTCCACGCCATTAATGAAGATACTGAACAAAACCGGCCCCAGGACCAACCCTTGGGGCACTCCACTTGAAACTGGCTGCCAACTAGACATGGAGCCATTGATCACTACCTGTTGAGCCCAATGATCTAGCCAGATTTCTATCCACTGTGACAAAGTTCCTCCTCTACCCTGGTGGGTCCTGCGCTTATTGGCAGATTTGCTCACCTCAGTGATCTTCCCCACAGTCTGGATCAACTCCTCCTGTGTCTGATCAGGAGTTGAGAGGTTTGAGGGGAACCCGGGCCCGCCTTCTACTCCAGGTTCCAGCCCAGGGCCCTGTGGATTGCAGCTGTCTATAGTGCCTCTTGTAACAGCTGCATGACAGCTACAACTCCTTGGGCTAATTCCCCATGGCCTCCTCCAAACACCTTCTTTATTCTCACCGCAGGACCTTCCTCCTGGTGTCTGATAACACTTGTACTCCTTAGCCCTCCAGCAGCACACCCTCTCACTCTCAGCTCCTTGCGCCTCTTGCTTTCAGCTCCTCACACGCACTTCCTCTCCTCTGGCTCCCACCTCCCTGACTGGAGTGAGCTCCTTTTTAAACCCAGGTGCCCTGATTAGCCTGCCTTGATTGGCTGCAGGCGATCTAATCAGCCTGTCTGCCTTAATTGGTTCTAGCAGGTTCCTAATTACTCCAGTGCAGACCCTGCTCTGGTCACTCAGGGAACAGAAAACTGCTCATCCAGTGACCAATATATTTGCCCTCTACCAGACTCCTGTACCCCACTGGTTTGAGTCTGTCACACCACCTTATAATCCGATCGTCCAGTCCATACTTCTTTCACTTGCTGGCAAGAATACTGTGGGAGACCGTATCAAAAGCTTTGCTAAAGTCAAGGAATAACACATCCACTGCTTTCCCCTCATCCACAGATCCAGTTATCTCCTCATAGAAGGCAATTAGGTTAGTCAGGCATGACTTGCCCTTGGTGAATCCATGCTGACTGTTCCTGATCACTTTCCTCTCCTCTACGTGCTTCAGAATTGATTCCTTGAGGACCTGCTCCATGATTTTTCCAGGGACTGAGGTGAGGCTGACTGGCCTGTAGTTCCCCAGATCCTCCTTCTTCCCTTTTTTTAAAGATGGGCACTACATTAGCCTTTTTCCAGTCATCCGGGACCTTCCCCATTGCCATGAGTTTTCAAAGATAATGGCCAATGGCTCTGCAATCACATCCGCCAACTCCTTTAGCACCCTCGGATGCAGCGCATCCGGTCCCATGGAGTTGTGCTCGTCCAGTTTTTTTAAATAGTCCCGAACCACTTCTTTCTCCACTGAGGGCTGGTCACCTCCTCCCCATGCTGTGCTGCCCAGTGCAGCAGTCTGGGAGCTGCCCTGGTTCGTGAAGACAGAGGCAAAAAGAGCATTGAGTACATTAGCTTTTTTCATATCCTCGGTCACTAGGTTGCCTCCCCCATTCAGTAAGGGGCCCACACTTTCCTTGACTTTTTTCTTGTTGCTAACATACCTGTAGAAACCCTTCTTTTTACTCTTAACATCTCTTGCTAGCTGCAACTCCAAGTGTGATTTGGCCTTCCTGATTACACTCCTGTATGCCTGAGCAATATTTTTATACTCTTCCCTGGTCATTTGTCCAAGCTTTCACTTCTTGTAAGCTTTTTTTTTTGGTGTGTTTAAGATCAGCGAGGATTTCACTGTTAAGCCAAGCTGGTCACCTGCCATATTTACTATTCATATTTACTGCACATCGGGATGTTTTTTTCCTGCAACCTCAATAAGGATTCTTTAAAATACAGGCAGCTCTCCTGGACTCCTTTCCCCCTCATGTTATTCTCCCAGGGAATCCTGCCCATCAGTTCCCTGAGGGAGTCAGTCTGCTTTTCTGAAGTCCAGGGTCTGTATTCTGCTGCTCTCTTTTCTTCCTTGTGTCAGGATCCTGAACTGGACTATCTCATGGTCACTGCCTCCCAGGTTCCCATCCACTTTCGCTCCCCCTACTAACTCTTCCCTGTTTGTGAGCAGCAGGTCAAGAAGAGCTCTGCCCCTAGTTGGTTCCTCCAGCACTTGCACCAGGAAATTGTCCCCTACACTTTCCAAAAATTCCTGGATTGTCTGTGCACCGCTGTATTACTCTCCCAGCTGATATCGGGGTGATTGAAGTCCCCCATGAGAACCAGGGCCTGTGATCTAGTAACTTCTGCTAATTGCCAGAAGAAAGCCTCGTCCACCTCATCCCCCTGGTCTGGTGGTCTATAGCAGACTCCCACCATGACATCACCCTTGTTGCTCACACTTCTAAACTTAATCCACAGACTCTCAGGTTTTTCTGCAGTTTCATACCACAGCTCTGAATAGTCATACTGCTCTCTTAGGCCTGGTCTACACTACGCGTTTAAACCGATTTTAGCAGCGTTAAACTGATTTAACGCTGCACCCGTCCACACAACAAGGCGCTGCACCCGTCCACACAACAAGGCCCTTTATATTGATATAAAGGGCTCTTTAAACCGGTTTCTGTACTCCTCCTCGATGAGGAGTAGTGCTGAAATTGGTATTACCATATCGGATTAGGGTTAGTGTGGCTGCAAATTGACGGTATTGGGCTCTGGGCGGTATCCCACAGTGCACCATTGTGACCGCTCTGGACAGCAATCTGAACTCGGATGCAGTGGCCAGGTAGACAGGAAAAGCCCCGCAAACTTTCGAATTTCATTTCCTGTTTGCCCAGCATGGAGCTCTGATCAGCACGGGTGGCGATGCAGTCCCAATCCAAAAAGAGCTCCAGCATGGACCGTACGGGATCTGATCGCTGTATAGGGAGACAAATCTGTTCTATCACAGCTCCGTTACAGAAGGCAAAATGACAGAGCATTTGAAAAAATCTCCAGGCTATGATACAGAGTCCACAGCACAGTGCTGCGTGACAAGCATAACGGAAAGCCAAAGAATCAAATGGACGCTCATGGAGGGAGGGAGGGGGTACTGAGGACTTCAGCTATCCCACAGTCCCCAGCAGTCTCCGAAAAGTATTTGCATTCTTGGCTGAGCTCCCAATGCCTGTAGGGTCAAACACATTGTCCGGGGTGGTTCAGGGTATAGCTCGTCAATTTGCCCCTTTCCCCCCGTGAAAGAAAAGGGAAAAAAAACGTTTCTTGACTTTTTTCAATGTCACCCTATGTCTACTGAATGCTGCTGGTAGATGTGATGCTGCGGCAGTGAACAGCAGTATCCGCTCCTCTCTCCTCCCTGCTGGCAGATGGTACAATATGACTGCTATCCGTCGTCATCATCAGCCCATGAGTGCTCCTGGCTGGCCTCAAGTGAGGTCGGCTGGGGGCACCTGGGTAAAAATAGGAATGACTCCTGGTCATTCCCAGTAGATTCCCACCAGAACGGCTGGTAACCGTCTTCATCACAGCAACTGGGGGCTGAGCTCCATCAGCCCCCTCCCTTTCTTGTGTAAAGAAAAGATTCTGTACTGCCTGGATTATCATAGCAGCGGGATGCTGGGCTCCTCTCCCCCGCACCGTTTAACGTCCTGCCTGGACTATCATAGCAGCTGGAGGCTGCCTCCCCCTCATTTTATCTCACTAAAAAGTCAGTGTTTCTTATTCCTGCATTCTTTATTACCTCATCACACAAATGGGGGGACACTGCAACGGTAGCCCAGGAGGGTTGGGGGAGCAGGGAAGCAACGGGTGGGGTTGTTGAAGGTGCACCCCCTAGAATGGCATGTAGCTCATCATTTCTGCAGGATCTGACACGGAGAGGCTGTGCTCTCTGGTTCTCTGGTACACTGGTTCTCTAGTACATTTGGCCCATATTCTAGGCAGGACTGACTCTATTTTTAGATACCATAAAGGAGGGATTGACTAGGGGAGTCATTCCCATTTTTGTCTTTGTGCCCCCAGCTGACCTCAGCCAGGGGAACCCATGACAGCAGCAGACAGTACAAACGACTGATAACCATCATCTCATCGCCAATTTACAATGGCATGGCATATGGTACAGAACAACTGATAACTGTCTCTGCTATCTTGCAAAGGCAAATGAATGCTGCTGTGTAGCGCTGCAGTACCGAGTCTGTTAGCAACATCCAGTAGACATACGGTGACAGTAAAAAAAAGCTGAACGGGCTCCATGGTTGCCGTGCTATGGGAAAAACAACTGAGGAGAGTTGGCAGTTTTTCAAAGGGACGCTATTAAGGGCCCAAAAGCAAGCTATTCCGATGGTTAGGAAAGATAGAAAATGTGGCAAAAGACCACCTTGGCTTAACCACGAGATCTTGCGTGACCTACAAAATAAAAAGGCGTCATATAAAAAATGGAAACTAGGTCAGACTACAAAGGACGAATATAGGCAAATAACACAGGAATGCAGAGGCAAGATTAGAAAGGCAAAGGCACAAAATGAGCTCAAACTAGCTATGGGAATAAAGGGAAACAAGAAGACTTTTTATCAATACATTAGAAGCAAGAGGAAGACCAAGGACAGGATAGGCCCACTGCTCAGTGAGGAGGGGGAAACAGTAACGGGAGACTTGGAAATGGCAGAGATGCTTAATGACTTCTTTGTTTCGGTCTTCACTGAGAAGTCTGAAGGAATGTCTAGTATAGTGAATGCTTACGGGAAGAGGGTAGGTTTAGAAGATAAAATAAAAAAAGAGCAAGTAAAAAATCACTTAGAAAAGTTAGATGCCTGCAAGTCACCAGGGCCTGATGAAATGCATCCTAGAATACTCAAGGAGTTAATAGAGGAGGTATCTGAGCCTCTAGCTATTATCTTTGGGAAATCATGGGAGACGGGGGAGATTCCAGAAGACTGGAAGGGGGCAAATATAGTGCCCATCTATAAAAAGGGAAATAAAAACAACCCAGGAAACTACAGACCAGTTAGTTTAACTTCTGTGCCAGGGAAGATAATGGAGCAGATAATTAAAGAAATCATCTGCAAACACTTGGAAAGTGGTAAGGTGATAGGGAATAGCCAGCATGGATTTGTAAAGAACAAATTGTGTCAAACTAATCTGATAGCATTCTTTGATAGGATAACGAGCCTTGTGGATAAGGGAGAAGCGGTGGATGTGATATACCTAGACTTTAGTAAGGCATTTGATACGGTCTCACATGATATTCTTATAGATAAACTAGGAAAGTACAATTTAGATGGGGCTACTATAAGGTGGGTGCATACCTGGCTGGATAACCGTACTCAGAGAGTAGTTATTAATGGCTCCCAATCCTGCTGGAAAGGTATAACAAGTGGGGTTCCGCAGGGGTCTGTTTTGGGACCGGCTCCGTTCAATATCTTCATCAACGATTTAGATGTTGGCATAGAAAGTACGCTTATTAAGTTTGCGGATGATACCAAACTGGGAGGGCTTGCAACTGCTTTGGAGGACAGGGTCAAAATTCGAAGTGATCTGGACAAATTGGAGAAATGGTCTGAGGTAAACAGGATGAAGTTCAATAAAGATAAATGCAAAGTGCTCCACTTAGGAAGGAACAATCAGTTTCACACATACAGAATGGGAGGAGACTGTCTAGGAAGGAGTATGGCAGAAAGAGATCTAGGGGTCATAGTGGACCACAAGCTTAATATGAGTCAACAGTGTGATACTGTTGCAAAAAAAGCAAATGTGATTCTGGGATGCATTAACAGGTGTGTTGTAAACAAGACACGAGAAGTCATTCTTCCGCTTTACTCTGAGCTGGTTAGGTCTCGACTGGAGTATTGTGTCTAGTTCTGGGCACCGCATTTCAAGAAAGATGTGGAGAAACTGGAGAGGGTCCAGAGAAGAGCAACGAGAATGATTAAAGGTCTAGAGAACATGACCTATGAAGGAAGGCTGAAGGAATTGGGTTTGTTTAGTTTGGAAAAGAGAAGACTGAGTGGGGACATGATAGCAGTTTTCAGGTATCTAAAAGGGTGTCATCAGGAGGAGGGAGAAAACTTGTTCACCTTAGCCTCCAATGATAGAACAAGAAGCAATAGGCTTAAACTGCAGCAAGGGAGATTTAGGTTGGACATTAAGAAAAAGTTCCTAACTGTCAGGGTAGTTAAACACTGGAATAGATTGCCTAGGGAAGTTGTGGAATCTCCATCTCTGGAGATATTTAAGAGTAGGTTAGATAAATGTCTATTAGGGATGGTCTAGACAGTATTTGGTCCTGCCATGAGGGCAGGGGACTGGACTCGATGACCTCTCGAGGTCCCTTCCAGTCCTAGAGTCTATGAGTCTATGAGTCGATAGCTACGGAATAGCTACCCACAGTGCAACACTCCAGAAATCGACGCTAGCCTCGGACCATGGATGCACACCACCGAATTAATGTGCTTAGTGTGGCCGCGTGCACTTGACTTTATACAATCTGTTTTACAAAACTGGTTTATGTAAAATCGGAATAATCCCATAGTGTAGACTTACCTTTACATACAATGCAACTCCCCCACCTTTTCTGCCCTGCCTGTCCTTCCTGAACAGTTTATATCCATCCATCCAGTGCTCAAGTTATGTGATTTATCCCACCAAGTCTCTGTTATTCCAATCACATCATAGTTCCTTGACTGTGCCAGGACTTCCAGTTCTCTCTGCTTGTTTCCCAGGCTTCTTGCATTTGTGTATAGGCACTTAAGGTAACTCGCTGGTTGTCCCGCTTTCTTGGTCTGAGACAGGAGTACTCCCCTCTTGCACTCTCCTGCTTGTGCTTCCTCCTGGTATCCCATTTCCCCACTTACCTCAGGGCTTTGGTCTCCTTCCCCCGGTGAACCTAGTTTAAAGCCCTCCTCACTAGGTTAGCCAGCCTGCTTGCGAAGATGCTCTTCCCTCTCTTCGTTAGGTGGAGCCTGTCTCTGCCTAGCAATCCTCCTTCTTGGAACACCATCCCATGGTCGAAGAATCCAAAACCTTCTCTCCAACACCACCTGCGTAGCCATTCGTTGACTTCCACAATTTGACGATCCCTACCCAGGCCTTTTCCCTGCATGGGGGGGAGGATGGACGAGAACACCACTTGCGCCTCAAACTCCTTTATCCTTCTTCCCAGAGCCACGTAGTCCGCAGTGATCCACTCAAGGTCATTCTTGGTAGTATCATTGGTGCCCACGTGGAGAAGCAGAAAGGGGTAGCGATCCGAGGGCTCAACGAGTCTCGGCAATCTCTCCATCACATCGTGAATCCTAGCTCCTGGCAAGCAGGAGACCTCTCAGTTTTCTCTGTCGTGGTGGCAGATAGATGACTTAGTCCCCCTGAGGAGGGAGTCCCCAACCACCACCACCTCCTCCTTCTCTTGGGAGTGGTGGTTGTGGAACCCCCATCCCTAGGACAATGCATCTTTTGCCTTCCAATTTGTGGAGTCTCCTTCTGCTCCCTTCTCTCAGATATACCATCTACACTCTCCGCATTAGTACCTGTGGAGAGAACATGAAAACGGTTGTTCATCTGTATCTCCATTGCTGGTATATGGACACTCCTCTTTCTTCTTCTGGAGGTCACATGCTGCCAAATTTCTTCACTGTCCCTCTCACGCCTCCACACAGCCTGCTCCGATTCCTCAGGACGTTGTGCCCGTAGAAGCATATCCTGACATCTGTCCAGGAAATCTTCATTTTCACGTATGCAATGCAGAGTCAATACTTGTTGCTCCAGACCTCGAACCTTCTCTTCCAATATGGGGACCAGCTTGCACTTTGTACAGACAAAGTAGCTTCTGTCCTGTGGAAGAAAGATAAACATGGCACAACCTGTGCAGGTTACAACAGCTGAACGCTCACCTTCCATAATTTCTTGCTTCTAAAAGCTTCCTCAGCTGTTGCAGCAACTCACAGAAGCCTGCGAGCTGAAAGCCTCAGTGGGCTCTCCCCAGGCAAACTCCCTCTGTTAGCCTCTGCTGTTCGCTGCTCAGCTGGTTTGCCGCTGACTGCCTTCTTATAGCAGTCAGGCCCACTCAAGGCCCACCTGGAACAAAGCTCTCCCAATTCACACTGTTCAAGCAAACAATCAAGCTATGCCAGTAGCACCTAGAGGCCTCAGCCAATAGCACAGTCCCATTGTGTCAGGTGCTGTACAAACACAGAGTAAGAGACCATTCCTTCCCCAAACAGCTTGCAAACTAAATAGACAATACAGACAAAGGGTGAGGGGAAACAGTGGCTCAGAGAGAGGAAATGACTTGCCTAAGATAGCTCAGGAGCTCAATGACAGAGCCAGGAACAGAGCCCAGATCTCCTAACTCTCAGCCCAATGCCCCAGGCATGGATAGAAAGAGACATGTAGCTGATTACAGTTGCTGATTTAAACAGTATTACTGAGATGCTTTTCATTAGTTTTAGCCAAGTTATTTTTGAGAGGGCCTGATAACTTGGTCCCAGAAGAAGTGGTTTGAGAGACTTTGAAAATGGATATAAGGGGTTAGGCTGCCAGCTGTCCTGCCCAGCAGGAGTCACTGTTGGACAGGCCAGCTTTGAGTATCCCGACTTTTGGGTGTAGATATGGGAGCATAGACTCCTGCAATGTATATGGTCCATCAGATGTGATCCTCCAGTAGACCTAGGAGTTACAGACATTACACCGCCCGCAGCCCCACCACTGTGTATTGGGTTGCAGTTAGAATGTATCGGATAAGTAGCCGGGGGCCTGGCCAGTGGGTGGAAAGGAGACCTCATCTAAGTGCTGCCTATTGTTGTCTCTCTTGAATTAACACTCCACTCTGGTGCTATTGGAGGTCTGTTAAGATTCTGATTGTTAATAATTGATAGCACTTTTCACAGAAGTATGAACGGTGAGTGCTTGTAATAGTTTTCTTACTCCTGAAATCCCCGGTAGTTTCAGTAGCAGATGGTATACTTTGGAATGTCCTTTTTTACAATATTGCATGGTGTTGCCGTGTGCTGTTAAATAGCTCCTGTATTCCACCCCAGAGATGGCTGCAATCCAGTGTTCTCTTGAAGTGAATTGATTAACTTTTGCAAAGTGCTTTGATTACCCTGGCTTAAAGGTACAGTGTTATTATGATTACTCCAGAGTTCCACACGGTGGCGACTGTGTCCCAGCCTCTGGCCTTCCATCCGGGCCCCACTGGGAGAACGTTATTAGAGAGTTTGTAAATAAAAAACCTGGTATGGGATTATTATTGGTGCCTTGTTATTCATGGGGACTTGGGCTGCAACACCAAGTAGAAACAGCATTAGGAAGGAAGGGAAGGGAATGTGAGATTTTATTGTGATGTTACAGCCGCAGGGCACAAAGTGCCTGTATTTTGCATCTTGTGCTGACCCAAGCACATTGTCAGCACTTAATAAAAACAGAATTCATAATAAATTATATAACTTAATAATAAATGAAATTTAGCTATGGCTCAATATTGCACTTTTTATCAGAGGATTTCCAAGCACTTCACACAGGAGGTTGGTCTATTATCCCCATTTTACATATGGGGAAATTGAAGCACAGACAGGGGAATTAACTTGCCCAAGGTCACCCAGGAAGTCAGTGGCAGAGCTAGGAATAGAACCCAGGTCTGCTATGTCCCAGTCCAGTGCTCTAGCCCCTAGAAGTGACCCTCCCCTGAGTGACATTATACACCTGCCCCCCTTAGCATCCACAATGCCCCCCTCCCTCCATCCCCACCAAGATTCTCTCCCAAGCTAGCTAACAACCCCTTGGGCATCCCCACAATCATCCACTTTCCCTTTTGGTGCCCCCCAACCTCTACCCCCCAACTTTTCCCAGCCACCAACTTCATCTGCCTCCATCTTCCTCCTCCCTCTCCCTGGATAGCACCACAGTCAGCTTCCTACCACCAGCCCCCCCACTGCCCTCTGGATACCTCCACAAGCCCACTGTCCCTTAATTGCCCCTGGCTTTCCCCAGCCACCTGTCCCCATATAGTCTGCCCCCAACTTCCCCTAGTTTCCCCCCAGGTACTTCTACAAAGCCATCTGCCCTAGCTTTCTCTCCCAACCCCTCTGCAGCATGCACCAAGCTGCCAAGTTCTGTGCAACTCCCTGCCCTCCCCGGCTCAGGCAGGGAGTATTACCCTTAAACCATAGATTCATACATTCTGAGCCCAGAACTAAGGGACCATTGTGATCATCCAGTCTGACCCCCTGTATGACATGGGCCAGAGACCTGCCCTGAATTCATTCCTGCTAGAACCAGAGCAGAGCTTTTAGAAGAAAACATTCCTGATTTAAAAACTGTCAATGCTGAAGATTCCACCACAATCCTTAGTAAGTTGTTCCATTGGATAATTCCCCTCCCTGTCAAAAATGTACATCTTATCTCCAGTCTGAATTTGTCTGGCTTCAATTTCCAGCCATTGCTTACTGTTCAACCTTCCTCCACAAGACTGAAGAACCCTCTGTTCCCCATGTAGTACTTACAGCTGTGATCAAGTCACCCCTCTTCTTGAGTTAAATAGATTGAGATCATTGAGTCTGTCACTATAAGGCAGGTTTTCCAATCCTTTAATCATTCTTCTGGCTCTGTTCTCGACTCTCTCCAATTTGTCAACATCCTTCTTAAATTGTGGGCACCAGTGCTGGACACAGTATTCCAGCAGTGGTCGCACCAGTGCCAATACAGGGGTAAAAGTAACCTCACTAGTAAAATGTTTTGAATCATCAGTTCCAATTATCAGTCACAGTTTTCTGTTTAAATTCTTTCTCCCAGCTGATATGGCTCATATTGTTTTCAGTTTTGTGAAACTGACCCTTTTAAAGCACCAAGTATATGTATTCCTGGCTTGGACTTTATTCTGTTTGCACGTAATATAAGTCATATCACTTGCATGTAAACTACCACTCATTTTTAGTTCTGTGATAAATTCCTCTTTATCTCTCAAGACAAGCTCTAATATAGAATTTCCCCATGTTGGATGCAACACTTTTTGAATTAGGAAATTGTCATCTATATAATGTTTAGAAATTCTGCAGATTTTTAGTACTGTCAGCATGAGCCCTCCAGCATGTCACTCAGATTGAAGTCCCCCATGATCACATAGCTTTTTTCCCATTATAGTTAGGTGCTTAAGGAGCAGATCGTCCTCTTCCCTAGTGTGATTTGGTGCTTTGCAGCAGACACCAACTAGTACCCCTTGTGATGCTGGCAGCCCAGATGCCAGCTCTTGCCCGGGCGAACTGACAACCTCTTAGCTGGAGACCGGACTAGGTCACCTGTATGTTAGTTTTGCTCAAAATAGGTATTAATCTTATAAGAATGTATTTAGCATTTTAAACTGTGAGCTTGTGTGTTGCTGCCTGCATTAGTCTCACTGATAATATCTATATCCCGTTATAAATTTAAGTGTTTGCTCTGAAAATGTAAACCCTCCCTCCCCAGTCAGGAGAGACGCATTGCCAAGTGTAAAATACTGTTTGGCACAGGAGATGTTATCTTCTGCCCAACCAAAGAAGGCCCATAGACACCAGACAAGCCATTGTGGAACATCAGAGGAGAAAAGGTCTCCTCTGCCCATTCTTGAAGAGGAGAAGTGTATGTGAACTCGTCCCATCATCCTGAACTCTGGGAGAAGGCTCTCTCAGCGCTGTAAAAAATCTACCCCCACAAGGGGAGTAGCTACCAGCTCTGGGCCCAGCACTGGTGCACTGTCTACACTGCACTTTACAGCGCTGAAACTTGCTGTGCTCCGGGAGGTGCTTTTTCACCCCCCTGAGTGAGAAAGTTGCAGGACTGTAAAGTGGCAGCGCAGACAAGGCCCAAGGGCACAGCTACACTTGCCGATGTAGAGCGCTGTGAGTTAAACCCGCCTTCGGAGAGCGCAGCAGGGAAAGCGCTGCAGTCTGTCCACACTGACAGCTGCTTGCGCACCGGTGTGGCCACATCTGCAGCACTTGCAGCGGCATTGGGAGCGGTGCATTATGGGAAGCTATCTCAGTATGCAAGTGACTGCAACGTGCTTTTCAGTTGAGGGGGTGGAGTATGACAGGGAGTGTGTTGTGTGTGTGTGAGGAGACAGAGTGGGTTTTGGGGGGGCTGAGAGCATGTCAGCCTGCTGTCTTGTGAGTTCAGACAGCAGCAGTCTCCCCCCGCCGCCTCTCTCTCTCACACACAGCATTGCACACTAATCGTTGATTTGTCTCGGAGCAGATAAGCAGCCGGCTGTCAGAAATGGAGCTTTCAAAGGGCATTTCCACATTCCTGCACCGATTGAGAAGAATGAGAAGAGTGGCCACTTGACTTAAGGGAATTATGGGACGTTTCCAGAGGCCGATCAGAGTGCAGTAATGCAACACCTTGTCCACACTGGCACCGCGGCGCTCCAGCGAGGTGCAGCAAATGTTATTCCACTCACCGAGGTGGAGTATCAGCAGCGCTGTAGCCGCGGAGTCAGAGCACTCTACATGCCTTGCCGGTGTGGACGGGAAGTGAGCTAGGGCGCCTGGGGCTCCTTTATTGCGTACTAACTCGCAAGTGTAACCAAGCCTTAAGAATAGACAGATCACTACATGCTGTCACTTTTAGGCTCTAGATGGTTACTCATTTGTGTGTATGTTAGGTTGCTTTAACTTGTAAATGACACTTATTCCTTTCTCCTAGGTAATAAATCTTTAGACAGTTTATTACACGATTGGCTACAGGTGTTGTTTTTGGTGTAAAATGTACAGTACCAACTGATCTGGAGTAAGCGACTGGCCTCTTGGGACTGGAAGCAACCTGAACGTGATGTGATTTTTAGGTGACGATTTATCACTAAATCCAGATTGTCTGGGTAGCAAGATAGATAGGAGAGTCTAAGGCAGTGATCCCCAAACTGTGGGGCACACACCCCTAGGGAGGCATGAAGAAATGTTGGTGGGGGGGACTGCACAGCAGGGCCAGGGCCAGGGCCAGCCCCCACAGGAGGTGGGGAGAGACCATCACACTTCCAGCCTCACTTCTCTCCTCCAATCCCATTCAGCCCTGAGTCCTGATGCGCCTCCAGGCCCAGCTCCACCCTCATTCCCTCTCTGACCCCAGCCACAGCTCCACTCCATCCCTCACTCTGCCCTCAGCATTCCCCCTCCACCCTCAGACCAGCTCCACCTCTAGCCCCAGCTCCTCTCCCATCCCCAATTCTGCCCCAGCTCCGCTGCTGAGGAAGCCTTGGCTGTGCAGTGTGTGTGTGTGCGCACGCACACGCAGACAGTTTCTGTTATTGACATGTGGGGGGCACGATTGAAAAAGTTTGAGCACCACTGGCCTGAGGGGACTGTCTGTGACTCATGGTAAGACTTTTGCCCAAGAACTTTCCTAAATAATAACACCTAGCTCTTAGACAGTGCTTTTCATCAGCACAGCTCAAAGCATTTGACAAACTATTTTTTCCATAATCTCTGTGGCATCCAAGACATTTTGAATAATTTTTTTTGTTGTATCAGGCATAGCCCAAGATCCACAGAAGATCTGTAACATGCCCTGCCATTGGGGTTGTTTTAAGGGCTGTGATAACTCTCCACATTTTCACAAAGAACTCCAGATCAATAGAGTTACACATAATTAATAAAGCACATTGAGTAGACATTGGTCTGGAGACTTTATGAAGCATTTCCAAGATTCTTTCCAGAGTGTCTGGCTGATGAATCTTACCCACATGCTCAGGGTTTAACTGATCACCATATTTGGGGTTGGGAAGGAATTTTCCTCCAGGGTAGATTGGCAGAGGCCCTGTGGGTTTTTCACCTTCCTCTGCAGTGTGGGGCACGAGTCACTTGCTGGAAGATTCTTGGCATCTTGAAGTCTTTAAACCATGATTTGAAGACTTCAGTGGCTCAGATATAGGAATGGGTAGGTGAGATTCTGTGGTCTGGAATGTGCAGGAGGTCAGACTAGATGATCATAATGGTCCCTTCTGACCTTAGAGTCTATGAAGTTCAGTATTATTATCTCCATTTTACACATGGGGAAACTGAGGCACAGAGCAGTTAAAGTGACTTGTACAAGGTCACCCAGCAGGCCAGTGGTACCTGCTCTATAGGCAGGAATAGACCCCAGCTCACCTGAGTTGCACCTGAATGCGCTATCCACTCACCGCCTCTCAGGGCAGGTGCTAACCATTGCCTTTAGCGCTCCAGTCATGCTGAGCTTCCCATCAGGTTTCAGTGATATCAGCTGGGTCACACGCAGGAGCAGTTCCAATTCCCCGGGCCCCAAGCAGCGGGGTCCAGCCAGGGGAAGAATTTCTTCTCAGCTCGCCCCTGGGGTCTTCATTTTGCTCTTGACACCCTGATTCTGTGTAAAATGCTGCGCCTCTGTGTCCCCCTCCCCGCTCCCCTTTGGCGGTTAGTTTAATGCCCAGGTTCTAATTTGCATACTTTTAATTCCTGTGCAGAGATTAGGGTGACCACATCGCAAATATGAAAAATCAGGAAGGGGTGGGGGGGTAATAGGAGCCCATATAAAAAAAGGCCCCAAATATCAGGACGGTCCCTACAAAAGCAGGACATCTGGTCACCGCAGCATAGATGCCACCTGTGCACCAACGGGCCGAGCCGAGCCGAGCCGGGCCGGGCGGGGGTCGCTCAGCTCAGAGCCCGAGCCCGAGCCCGAGCCCGAGCCCAGCCCAGCCCAGCCCAGCCCAGCCCAGCTCAGCTCTCTGCTCCCAGTCCCGGCCCTGCGGGAGACACACACACGTGAGTGCCTCCGCGTATGGACGATGCTGGGCTCCATTAGTCAGGCCTGGGCAGGACGGGGCTCGGGGATGGACCAATCCGGCCTGGGGGCGTGGCTGCGGGCCATAGAGAGGGGCTAGAGTGGCTCGGCCAGAGCGGAAGCGAGGAGCGGCGGGCCGGAAGCCGGCGGCGTGGGCGGAGCTGGGGCCGGGTGGCCGTGGAGCTGAGCTGAGGTGAGGTGAGGGGGCTGCTTGTTGGGGGCTGGGCTCTCTCCCGCCCTAGAGGCGGGGTGGGGGCGGGAGAGGAGCCCCCCCCCGGTGGTGGTCCCCAGCCTGCCTCTGACAGGAGCGTCCCCTGCCCCGCCCTGTGCCCCGGTGCGCAGCTGCCAGACGCTACGTGCCCGTCCGGTGCGTCCAGCAGCCGGCGGAGCCGGGAGCCGGCCGCGAGCAGCAGGCGCGGGGCCTGGGAGAGTCTGTCGGTAAAGGGATCCCAGTGGGAGTGGGAGCTCGGCCTCTGGCCTCCCTAGCCCGCTTCTCTGTAGTGGGCAATGCCAAGGCACGTACCCACTTGTGCCAGTGGGGCCGGGGGAGCCCCACTGTAGGCAAGGTTCTAGCAGCTTGGGGCATTTTCATCCCGATCTTAATTAAACCTCTATGTGGAAACACAGTTCCCTAGTGGAAAGATGGTCTCTGGGGCTCCTTGTCCCAAGGCCATGCAGTCTGCATGTGGGGTCATTATCTTATCATGTCCATCTTTCTATATGCAGCCATCCAGACCCATGACCAGTGCTCTCCTGGCGACATGCACAGAAGAAGATGAGGTTTTGCTAAGAACGACCGCAATTCCAAGCTTCTGAAGGGTTGTTGCTAACTGTGAGTCAAAGGTATATATGCTGTTTAACCTGTTGCTCCAGATTACAGAAAGTTCTCAATTGGCTGCAGCCTTCTACAGTCCATATTATTGTCTTTGAAATCCCTCTTTGCTTTTTCATCTTAATGGACTGGAGCTGGAACATTGTCAAGTGGCTGTAGCAGAATAGTTTTGTTACTAATTTATTGTATGGCATTAGCCAAGTCACTGCTGTGTGCCTCCATTTCTTCAACTGTAAAATGGACATCATAATAATACCTGTCTCACAGGAGTTGGGTGAGAATTAATGAATGTTCATAAAGGTCTTTGGGATCCCAAGATGAAAGGTGCTATAGTCATGTGCACTGTTATTAAAGGATAGTGTGGTGTTAATGCAGATAATTGAAAGACTCGGGGCTAAATCCTTCTCCCACTGAATTCAGTGGAAGCAGGATCAGGCCGTAATGTGAAGAAGCAGCAGCAGATTCTGGCTGCATGTGAGTACCCTCATTGAAGTCACAGTCCACCATGGGCTATCAGCACTGTTTGAACCTGGAACCTTCAGCACCAAAGCTTAGATATCTACCTCCTAAGTTAAAGGACTAGGTCCTTTAATTGTCAGCAGTAGTAGGCTGTGCCTCTTCTCTGGATCACTCCCAGAGCGAGAGAGACAGCCTACTTTACAAATGTGTTATAGATTAGGACAGCTCAGATGCTGCTGGGGAGTAGAGTTCTGGTCTGTTTAGGTGCCAGTTCTATAATAGTCTCTGTCTTGAGCCAATAGCAGGGGTTGAAACCCAAAATATAGACCTTTAGCCTCCCTGAGCAGGATATATAACAAGATTGTAAAGTGACAAGGTGGGTGAGTAATTGGTCTTATTGGACCAATTTCTGTTGGTGAGAGAAAGAGAAGCTTTTGAGCCACACAGAGCTGCTCTTATGGTCGCTCTCACCAACAGAAGTTGGTCCAGTAAAAGATATTACCTCACCCACTTTGTCTCGCTAATATTCTGGGCCAACATGGCTACAACTACGCTCCATAAAAGTTTGTAAAGTACCCTGCATTATCTCCACCACCCAGAGTGTAGCTGCTGCCTGCTGCCCCCAGCTAATAGATCTTGTTTTTTAGCTGAAGTACTAGAAGCTGTGCTTTTGTACTGAAAGTCCCAGGATCAAAGGCTGCTGACCGCTTGTGTTGGGAGTCACTCTATGTGCATAATAAAGATGGCCCGCATGTGAGCACTTGTAGTACTGGGGCCTCTGTTTGTAGTGGCTGATCTTCCACATGTGAACAATTTCATAGTAAATGTTAGTGTCTCTCTTGGTACTATGGAGCTTTAAAGAATTGCTACATTAAAAAATAAAAGTAGAAAATTCATTAAAAAGCCGTTTCTGTTTGGGGACAAAAAAATAGAAGAAAATCATTAAGGATAAAGTCAAAGGGAATTTAAAAAAATACACAGCACACCACCAAATGTTGTTATGGTACAAACGCCAGTGACTGGTAATGTGAATTTTAGAAATCTCACTTTCCCTATGTGTGTGTTTGCTGCTGCCTGTAAAAAGCTGCTGTTCCTTCCCTCTATGACTCCAAATAAGTTTGCTCAGAGAGGAGAACCTTGCTACTCTGCATGCCCCCAAACTGGGAAGTTGCTACCTTCTGTGATGAGCAGGCACCAACTTCCCCCTTGTGTTTATTTTCAGAGCCCTTTGGTGACAGAATGACAGTATGGATATTGGGGATAGTCCCCTTCTCCCAGACAGCATCCTCTATGAGATTTTCCTGTACCTGGACCACGTAGATGTGCTCTCAGTGGGGTTGGTGTGTCGGCAATGGCATGCGGTGGCCCGGGATGAGTTCCTGTGGAAGGAGCTGTTCTATAGATACTACAGGGTCTCTCGGGAAGTGCCACGGCACCCAGGTCTGGTATTTTTAACTATGTTTAGTAAGTTATCAATTTTGCGCTGTTGAAAAGGGCTGGGTTAGCTGACTGTTAGACCATAGTCCTGTTAATACCCAAAACAGGAACAGCATTGGCGGCAGCAGCACAGGATTTCCTCCATGCAGCCCTGCCAGTGTGCCCTACTCTGACCTGTAGGGACCCCACCTCTGACTGATGGTATTCTATAAGGGCCCATCCCTGGAGAGCTAAGCACGAAGATGTGTGAGGGACATGCAGTTCCCAGTGGATTATTTAATCCTTGGCCTCTTGGACAGGTCAGATGTGATGTGGGGCATTGGTCCATGTTCCCTGGACTGAAATCTCTAGTTCATGTCACATCAGCCATCACATAGTGACTTAGAGGGGAAAGGGTCTATTGCCCATCAGGCCCTGTTGAAAATCGCGAAATATCATTTGCTGAAAATTCAGTTTTCTCCCCCCCCCGTCTAAAATTTAAAGATTATTTTTTTTAAACCCTTCTGCAGATTGACAGTTTCTTACAGTACTTAGATCAGGCTGCTGAGTGATTATTGTCCCTTTAAGAAGGGCATAAGCAGGTACAATGAATCTTGTGTTTATGATGGTGGCGTATTATCCACTTTTAAATGTGGGTCTCACTTGGTCTTGTACCTGAACATCTTCAATCACTGGTTGAGGACTGGCCAAGGAAGACAACAGTGCTTCTTAACCATGGGTCACCAGGTCATGTTCCTAGTCTAGAAAGACCCTTGTTGCTGAGAGGACTCAGGGACTGGGCACTGCCAACATTCATACTAGTCCCAGATTGGAGGTTCGGGCTTTATTATGACTCTGCAGAACTCTGCCCCCCACCATGTGAACTGTATAGCAGCCATGTGCTCGTCCTCCAGTTCCAGTCCCACGGAAAAGAGTGGGAAATCGAGAGGGTGCAGAGGCAGAGAATGCCTGACTTTCCAGCTGAGTGAGGCAGAAGAGTCATCCTGCAGCCTTTAGGATGTGTAGCTCCAGCATGGGGCTGCTGCCTGTTTTCTGAACCCTGAAGGTTTTCTGTGTCACCGTAGACGCTCGGATAACTGGCTTTTAGCTGTAACCAGAATAAGTAAATCCAAAATGAAAATGTGTTTAACATTTGCGGGTTAGTTTTGTTTGACTTGTGCATGTGCTTCTCTAATTCCTGTTTACTCTGTGACCAGAACTGGCAGACCTGTGTGTTAGATGCTATTAGGTCATTTGAGCCATTAGTGCAGTAGAGTAAGTCCAGGAATTTGGTTGGGTACTTCCCCAGCTCTGCTGGCAGGGGGCTGAAAACAAAGAGCTGGAGCACTTGGTGCACTGGCCTGTGCTGCTCTCCCCATGTGAAATACCTGTGACAAGAGGCTGATATTAAAGGCTACCGCCAACAAAATGAATGGCTGAACTGGAGTTGCAAAGAGATCATCCACTCCTAGGGGACTGATGGAAAGGAGCAGAGCCCCCTGGTCTGGTCAGAAGGTATGTCTGCCCGTGTCAAGCTGCCCCTGTTGAGAAGGGGCTACAATATCAGGGTTCCAGTTCAAACCTAGGGAGAAACATCATATCTGTAGGCTCAGTAAATGGGCTCCAGGGGCTGCCGTGATTAGGAGGTTAGTGGAATGGCCAGATCAGAGCTGTGACCCATCTAGCGCACTCTTCTGTCGAGCAGGGGCCAGTGCTGGATACAACAAAGGAAGGTGGAAGACTCCCTTAATGGATGGTTGTGGAATATGCTGCTCATCGGTTTCTTTCTAGCCCTCAGTTAGTGTCTGCCTTATACCCTGCAGCAGGAGAGTTGATCTCCCTAACTTTTGAGCTCCTATCTGACATAACTATGGAGGTTCTCATTACCTATGTAAATGTCAACTCCTTCTCTGGATCCTTGGCCTTGTCAGTCCTCAAACTGGAACTCACTGCCACAAATTATGCATTTTTATAAAAAAAAAATCTTTCTTTGGAGTCTTAAGCTTGTGACCGTTCATTTTCACTAAATGTCCCCAGGTTCTTATATTGTGAGAGGTCCTGATGTATTTTTGTGTACCTGTCGCATCTCCTCTCTAAATTAAACAGGTTCTGTTGTTCTCAATCCCACTTCGTATAGAAGCCTCTTCAGACCACAGATCGTTTCTGGACCTCTCATATTTTCTCTCATTGTTGACAGAGGGAACAGAGCGGAACTCTATGTTTCAGATGAGGGTCTCCAATTAATGTATATACCTGCCACAACAGTAGAACAATGGAACAGATGCCTAGGGAAGTCATGGAAGCTCCTTGACTAGAGGTTTTCAAAAGGAGGCTGGAGCCATCTACCCTGGATGGGTTAGACACAACAAATCCTGTGTGTTGGCAGGGGGTTAGACTAGCTTCCCAGACTACTGTCCCCCTGGCAAGAGTCTGATTTGTCTTGCAACCCCCAAGTTTCACCCCACTTAAAATCGACTTGCTTTCAAAATCAGACCCAAAAATACGAAAGTGTCACAGCCACATTATTACTGAAACATTGCTGACTTCTCATTTTTACCATATAATTATAAAATAAACCCATTGGAATATAAATATTGTACTTATATTTCAGTGTATATAGAGCAGTATAAATAAGACCTATGAAATTTTAGTGCGTACTTGGCTAGTGCTTTTTATGTAGGCTGTTGTAAAACTGGGCAAATATCTAGATGAGTTGGTGTATCCCCTGGAAGACCTCTTCATAACCCCGGGGTAAATGTACCCTTGGTTGAGAACCACTGGACTAGATGACCCTTGCGGTCCCTTCTAATTCTGTGGTGGTGTAATAGTCTCACTAATGTTTATCCCATTCCTTATGCATCCTAACATCTGGTTTGCACTTAACCTCTGCTCAGGGCTCAGAAGTAGGCATTCATTGGGCTCTCCATGGTGATACCCTATATCTCACTGTGTGGCTTAGAACCCACCAATGTTTCTGAGTTAAAATCCTTCCAGTAGACGTTTCCTTGTACAGTAACTCCTCACTTAATGTTGTAGTTATGTTCCTGAAACAATGTTAAATGAATCCAATTGTTCCATAAGATTTGATGTAAATGCGTGGGGTTAAGTTCCAAGGAAATTTTTGGGGGACAGACAAAAGAGATTATACTGTACAGTAGGGGTCCCCAACACGGTGCCCGTGGGCATCCAAGTGCGCCCACGTACTGGCCGGCGGATGAGCATCCGCTAAAATGCCGCCAAAATTCGGCAGCATTTCGGCGGCGACACCTTTGGATGACGCTGCTTGCCACCGACAAACAGCATCATCCAGAGGCATTGCTGCTAAATTTGTCGGCAGTTTTTCAGCAGATGCTCGTCTGCTGCCACGATCGTCTGGCACCAGATGAAAAAGGTTGGGGACCACTGCTGTACAGTACTGTACTGTGGTTGGGAAGTGCCCCTGGCTTACCCCACACAGGCACAGCCCGCTGCAGGCAAGGATGCTACGAAGCACCTTTGCAGCAGCAGCGGCAGCTTCCCCGGAGAACAGGCTTGGATTTTGCTGGGAATGCTCCAGGCCCACCTCTTCTCACCTCCACTCCACCTTGTCTCCGGAGCACACCACGTCTCCCCCCTATCCCCCTTGCCCAAGTCCTAAGCGCCACCAAACAGCTGTTTAGCAGCGCTTAGGATTTTCTGGGAGGGAGGGAGAGGAGTGGAGACGCAGCGCTTCCCTGCTCTTCCCCCTCCCTCCCAGAAAGTGCTAAGCGCCGCCAAGTTTGGTGGCGGGGCAAGCACTGGGAGGGAGGGGGAGAATGTGGAGAAGCGGAACTTGTACAATGCTCCCTTGTAAGGTCGCTGCTCGTCCACAGAATCTTACAAGCAGGCAGCCAAACGATGTTATAAGGGAGCACTGCACAACTTTAAGCGAGCATGTTCTCTAATTGAGCAGGGGCATTACATTGAAATAACACTAAGTGGGACAATGCTCAATGAGGAGTTACTGTATTTATTAAGCTGCTCAGAGCAAATCTGATTACCAGTGGCTGCGGCTGTGGCAGCCTTGTCTATCCTTGGGCTCCTGCCATTGCGAATGCTAGTGAGAAATGTTAAGTCCCTGCTGTAGACAAGTCATGTGGCTTTATGGCTTGCACCCGTGCTGAGCTTTGACTCCTCTCTCCTCTCTGTATGTGCTGTAGCTGCTGTTTCCTGGTACGAGGACTTCCAGAGGCTCTACGACACCATCCCCTGTGTTGAAGTGCAAACCCTGACGGAGCACAATGACCAGGTCTTACACCTTAGCTTCTCCCACACAGGCTACCTGTTTGCATCCTGCTCCAAGGACTGCACAGTTAAGGTAAAGGGCATGCAGCTGTTGTTCTAAGGGGTAAATTCACTCATCTAGGCTGGCCACATTCAGACTCCAGCTGTGAAACTCTTCCGTTGAGCTTTGATACGCTGCCCCTCTCTGGTTAGTGCTGTCAGGAGCTGGGGGGAGGAGTTTTGGGGCTGAAATGTCTTAATACAGAAAGCAGAGAAGGATTGATGAGCCGGTTGGGCGCATCTGAGTTTGTGGGGCTTCGGGCCATCTGAGCCTCTCAATCTGGCCCTTCGAGTGGCTGGTTATCACTGAGACTTCTGGGACCCCTTTTGCTTCCTTTGCAGGGCTTAGTGCATGGCATGGCTCTCGTCGGTGCATAGAAATCAAGGCGGCGGAGCAGGGTTGTGGGCAGGTTGCACAGTGATGAAGGTTTGGCTGGGGAAGTGGGAGTTGGAGGTAGCTTTGCAAAGCAATCTCTGGACGCATAGACCGTAAGGCCAGAAGGGACCATCATGATCGTCTAGTCTGACCCCTGCTCATCACAGGCCACAGACCCTTCCCCACCCACTCCTGTAGCAGACCCCTTGCCTAATTCCCTCACTGAGATTTCTAACATAAGTCCCAAGCCATGTGCTGTCACCCCAGCGTGGGCAGTGATTGGGCAGGGACTAGGAAAGCAGGAAGGGGACCCAGGAAACAAGTAGTGTGTCAGGGCTCCTGACTCTGCTACTGACTTGCTGTCCCCTAGGAGGAGTCATGTCCCCTCCCTGTGCCTCATCTAGGGGCTCCTGAGTAACGTCTGCACGTTGGCTGGGTTCACTTGGCCCTGACCTGGGGAAAGCTGGCTGGGTGCAGCAGGGTCCAGCCTGACAGCTGAGGTGGCCAGTGGCGATGGGGAGGTTGGAAAGTGGACTAAGTTAAGGCCAGGTGTCCCTACCTAGACACCAGCTCCACAGCCAGGGCCCAGGAGAGTCCTGTCAGACTGCAATGACTTCTGCTAGAATAGCCTGAAGGGCCTGTGGCCCAGCTCCAATCCCACTCGCATTGCACTGGGGCCCAGTGCACTCAGAAAGGAAGATGGTCACAGGTCCCTCCCCCAGCCAGTGACCAGTGTTCCCTCTGTCCGCATGCGGAATGTACTTTGTTATGGGCAGGGTCATGTCACACATCACCTTCATATTGGTGCCCATAACAAAATTCATGTGCTGGGGGTGTGGCTGAGGGATTTGGTGTATGGGAGGGGGCTCAGGGCTGGGGCAGAAGGTTGGGCGGGGGGTGTCGGGGAGGGGGTCAGACTCTAGGCTGGGGATGAGGGGTTTGGGTGTAGGAGGGGGCTCAGGGCTGAAGCAGAGGGTTGGGAAGGGGGGGTGGGCATGGGGGTGGGGCTGGGGATGAGGGGTTTGGCGTGCAGGCTGCCCTGGGGCTGCAGTGGGAAAAGAGGACTCCCCCCAGCCCTCCCTAGCTGCAGCAGCCCGGGACCAGGGGAGAGGCAGTTCTTCCTGGCCACAGCAGCTTCAGTGGGGCTGGCCCGGGCTAAGGGAGGGGCTCCTTTCCTCCGTCCACGGCAAGTCCGCGACAGGCCCACACTGGGATGGGGCCCCTTTCCCCGCCGCAGCCCTGAGCCCCTGCGTGTGGCTTACTGCTAGGCTGCGCAGTTTAGAGGGAACTTGGGATATGACTCTAAAATGAACCAGGAGACAGAACTGAGCTTTCAGAGGCACAACTGTCCTGGGTGCTGCAGAGCACCAGCCCTCTGAGGCTGAGGGAATGACAAGGGCAGTGGACTGATTGGGGCCCAATTCATCAAAGATCTTCATAGCAGTGACTACAGATCCTCTGGTTCCCTTCTGAATGGCTTTCTGGCAGCAAGGCTGGGGTTAGCACGTCTCCAGCCATTTGCTCCTGTGCCTCCGGACTGGTGCTCTGCAAATCCAGGTCACCTAATGACAGATGCTCTGAGTGAAACTGTCCAGGTTTCTTAACAGCCTGCCCTGTCCCCTTTGTCCTCAGATCTGGAACAACGAGCTGGCCATTTCCCTGCTCCACAGCTCCAACATGAGGCTGTACAACTGGAGCTACACCCAGTTCTCTCAGTTCAACTCGGATGACACCCTCCTCCTGGTGTCAGGGGTCTTTGTGGGGCCTCGTAACTCCTCGTCAGGAGAGATAGCCGTCATTAGCCTGGGTAATGCTCGTTTCAGCTTGGCTCTGCCTTGGTGTGAGTGTGGAACTGGCTGGATGGCCGCAGATTCAAATTGGCCTAGGAAAGCTGAAGGTGACAGGACGGAGGGGCTGTGACTTGGCCTATGCCTAGGAAAGGGACTTGATGGGGTTTTCATGTCCCTCTTTAAAAGGGGCTTTTGGCAGACTGTAATTGCCACAGTCAGGCAGCAGGAGAGCAGGTAGCTCAGTCATGAGGCCACCCCATCTCCCAGCTCTGCCCATAGCCCCTGACTCACAAGACCATTAACTGGTCTGTTCCTGTCATCACACGCAGCTTTGCTCATGCACGTCCCTCCTGGCCTAGATTGCCCTCTGCTGCTCCAATCCTGGGTCCCTACTAATCTTGAGTCACAGTATCTCCTGCTATCTCTATCCTGGGTTCCCTACCCAACTGGAGGCTTCTTATAGGGATGGATTGGCTCAAAACCTGTGGGCCCTGTTTCAGTCGACAGTGGTGCTCACCACGTCGAGAAAGAGACAGCCCCTATATGACCTAGGGGAATATCTAGCTGCTAGTGCAGTGGTTCTCATACTTCTGTACTGGTGACCCCTTTCACACAGGGTGACCCCTTTCACACAGCAAGCCTCTGAGTGTGACCCTCCTTATAAATTAAAAACTCATTTTTTTCTATATTTAACACCATCATAAATGCTGGAGGCAAAGCAGGGTTTGGGGTGGAGGCTGACAGCTCATGACCCCCCCATGTAATAACCTTGTGACCTCCTGAGGGTCCCGACCCCCAGTTTGAGAACCCCTGACCTAGCACCACTGAAAGGCAGTGTGTGTTGGGAATCCACACTGATCATAATCTGTAAGAGCGCCCATCCATATTTAGATCCACACTGTGTTAGGATATAGATATTCAGGCCTGTCTGCAAAGGCCTATACTTCAAGAATGTAGGTGTATTCTTATCACTTAGCTAGTTATAGAGGTATAGAAGAGAGAATTAAAGATCACTGTCTGTGTAATGGCCTTCTATTACGGTGACAGGCTAAGGCCTTCAGCTAAGATGTAGTTAGGCAGCCATAAGCTGGGAAGTGTATGGTCACGTCCTCACATTCCAAACTAGTCACATTGAAATAAGGTGCTATTGGACTATTAGGAATACAATCCTGCCCTGATATTCCTGTCGCCTCCAGAGAAAGGGAAGAGCCTAGAAGATGTAAAAGGAAACTTAGTTTGATCGCATCCTGTCTGGCAAGAACTCACTTATCAATAGACACAGCTGGAGAACCCATATGTCTGTATAGATGTAGTTGTGAAATCCTCACTTCTGTATTGTTTTGTATGTTTGTTTGCATGGTCTCTGTCTGGTTCTGTAATTGTATCTGTCTGCTGTATAATTAATTTTGTTGGGTGTAAACCAATGAAGGTGGTGGAATAGATTAAATAACCATGTTACAGTATATTAGGATTGGTTAGTTAAATTTCAGAACAATGAGGAATAGCTAAGCAAAACACAGGTTTTACTATATAATCTGCAGTCAATCAGAAAGTGGAGGGGGAATGGGAACAGGGACTGAGGATGGGGGAATTGGGATCATGTTTTGCTAAAGGGTGAATGGGAACGGGGACAGGGACACAGGCAAGGCTCTGTGGTGTCAGAACCGGGAAGGGGGACACTGAGGAAGGAAACTGGAATCATGCTTGCTGGAAGTTCACCCCAATAAACATCGAATTGTTTGCGCCTTTGGACTTGGGGTCTTGTTGCTCTCCGTTCATGTGAGAAGGACCAGGGAAGTAGGAGGGTGAAGGAATAAGACCCCTAACACACTGCTGCAGGGATCAGCTGGGCCTCTGGCTTGAATCCCTATCCCATGGGTCCTGTCTCCTGCTTCACTGAGCTCCTTTCTATGGAGCTGTATTATCCTTCCCCCTTTCTCCTTCCCTCCAGATAACTTCACGCTCCTCTCCAGGGTGAGGAACAAACCCTATGATGTGTTTGGCTGCTGGCTGAATGAAACCAACTTGATTTCTGGCAACCTGCACCGAATTGGGAACATCACCTCCTGCTCTGTGCTGTGGCTGAACAATGCCTTCCAGGTGCGTCCCAGGGCCAAGCTTCTCCAAGCTCTGGGTTGTTTAATAGCCTGGACAGCTCCCATCAGCTGGGTCTGGGGTGTGAGACACTGACTCTAGGGGTAGCTCTAGGTATTTTGCCACCTCAAGCACAGCAGGCAGGCTGCCTTCGGTGGCTTGCCTGCGGGAGGTCCCCGGTCCCGCGGATTCGGCGGCACGCCTGCGGAAGGTCCGCTGAAGCCACGGGACCAGCAGACACACTGCAGGCATGCCGCCGAAGGCAACCTGCCTGCCACCCTCGCAGCGACTGGCAGAGTACCCCCCGTGGCTTGCCACCCCAGGCATGCACTTGGCGTACTGGTGCCTGGAGCTGCCCCTGACTCGCTGACGTCACTGCTGAGGCCTTAGAGAACCCTGGGCACTGCCAGTGGTTGAGGAACGGAGCAGTCTCCCACCATCATGCCTCCTGTAGTGGGAGTTGGGGTCATTCTGGGAGCAAATACCGTGATAGCATGAACATGGGAGAAGGTTAAGAGGGATGGAGAGCTTAGCCTTGTAGTAGAGTTGGCTCAAGGTGGCCCTTCAGTAGCCCTCTGCCTCTCTGGCACAGCACCCATTGCAGTGGGCACTTCCCATGTGGCTCTGTGCTGTCTGCTCCCATGCACTCATGTCGTGTTCATGGGGATGGAGACTGGAGCCCAGCCCAGGGGCTCATTCTGGAAGGGACCAGAGGATGAGCCATGGTGAGCAGGTGGGTTAAGAGTCATTGGATGCCTTGATGGCTCCTGTGAGAGCTGGGTGCCTGGGGCTGCTGGAGTCTGTCACCCATCAGGGATGGTCTGAACAGTATTTGGTCCTGCCATGAGGGCAGGGGACTGGACTTGATGACCTCTCGAGGTCCCTTCCAGTCCTAGAGTCTGTGAATCAATATCTGGGTGCTTGGCCTTATGGGACACGGGTGCTCGCTGGACAGGGAATTAATATGGCCACAGATGGGCCAAGAATCCTCCTTGCTAAAGGAAATGAGGGAAGTGAATGTCATGTGACATGTTGGAGGAAGTGCCGTCTCGCAATTTACAGCTGCCAATGAGGTGGATCCGAGCACTGTCATGGGCTCGCTGTGATCTGTGGAATTCACTTACCCACTGTGCCTCAGTTTCCTCCTTGGTGAGATAGGGAGAACAGCCCCTCCCCCCTGGATAGGCAGGTTGAGCTCAGTCTGCTTGTTGCGCTTTGAGATCCTCATTTGTACAGCTCTCCTGACTGAGCCTTACTGCAGCAGGCACTGCTATTGGCAGGGGTTCTCCATAGCAGATGGGAGCATTGTTATGTTTGCCACTTGTGCCCCTTCCCCTCAGTTCTTCAGGCTCACGCACGCTCTGTTCCGTCTGCCACTTCTTGCATGAGTTGCTACAGACTGCCCCAGAGAAGGTGGACAAACGCTGCCTGGCAGCCCGTCGCTGTCTTGCTGCTGGCCCCGGCAGCCCTATAGGATGAGAATAGCTCCTTCAGCTTTCCCTGGGTGCTCTGAAACCTCAGTCTTTATTATACAAGCACCAGGGATCGCTCAGTGCTGAGCAAACGCTGAACTATTAACCCTCGCAGCCCCTGAGAGGTAAGGATTTAATTCCCCCATTTTACAGATGGGCGGGGGGGGAGGGGGGAAATGAAGCCTGGATGTTGAGTTGCCCAAGTTGTGAGCCAGCAATAGACCTGCAAGTCCTTTCTCTACCCATTAACTTGTTCTCCCTTTTTAGTGCTGCTGGCAATTTGCATGTCCAAAGAAGTGGAGCACTCATGTCCCTGGCAGCCTGTGTCAGTGCAGATTGCGAGAGGGAGTAGCTGCAGTGAAACCCTCCCAAAGGAAGGAAATGGAGAAACAAACTCTACTAGTACATTGGTGCCTGTTTTTCCGCTCCTAGAATGGCCAGGCAGCTGAACCTGTGGTCAGGATGGAAACTGTTTGTTAGGACGCACAGTGTCAGCTAGAGCAGTAAAGCAGAAAACACTGGGTTCTGTTCCCAGCTTTGCTGCTGCCTGGTTGTTACCCTGCGTAAGTCACTGCCCCTCTATGCCTCAGTTTCCCCACCTGTAAGATGGGACCTGCTGTACTGGCCCATCTCCAGAGGCTCCATTCACCGCCACTTGTGAAGTGCTTTGACAGCCTCTGTTGAAAGACCCTAAAGGGCACTGTGCCTTTTAGAGAGGGCTTGGGGCGCCTGTGACGTCTGTTGTAGAAGTGATCCTGAGCCCTCCCGTGCTCTTTGGTATATTTGGTCACAGCGAGAAGGCACCTGCTCACTCTCTCCCTTCTCTTCACAGGGGATAGAGTCTGAGAATGTGAACGTAGTGAAGAGACTGTTCAAAATCCAGAACTTGAACGCCAGCACCATCCGGACAGTGATGGTGGCAGACTGCAGCCGCTACGATGCCCCGGACCTGCTCCTGGACTACAAGGAGCAGCTGGCGGCTGCTGCTGCTCCCTACCAGGTCTTTGATCTTGGCAGTGACAGTGAGGAAGAGGAGGCGAAGCCCAAGCAGAAAGTGATGGCAGAGCCAGTGGCGCAGGCATCGCCAGACAGTGGGAGCGGGACAGCAGAGGACGGGCTGCAGCAGTTCCTGGACGACATCCTCGAAGGCCGTGTGATGCCCGTCATGAGTGAGAGTGAGCTGGAGACGAAGGTGGCAGAGCTGCTTGCCAGGAACAGGACTAAACCGCCTGAGCTGAACCAACTCCCCACAGAGGCCAGTAACAAGAAGAAATACTTGATCTTCACCACAGGATGCCTCACCTACTCTCCACACCAGATAGGTAAGTGGCAGAGTTCTGCCTTGCTCTGGCTCCTGCTGGCTCTGACTCGCAGCGGGCTGAGGGACAAGGACTGGCCACTTACAGTAAGTGAGCAGAGGCTCTAGTCACCTCCTAGCACGGTGGCTTTCTGCCAGGTGCCTGCTGGAGCCAAGGTTTCAAAACCACTTCCCTTATAACCCCTTCCAAAAATGCTTCCCACCAGGCTGTATTTTTCCAGGCTTGGTCTCTGCCCAGAGGTGAAACTTTCTAGGAAGTTTGTGCAAAATCCCATCAGCTGTTTTTGAGATTAAAAAAAATTCAACTTCCTAGATTTTTTTTTAAAGTAAAAAATCTAGCCACCGCTTTATTTAGTTACAACGAGAGGGGAATGCCTGGGGTTGAGATGTAAATCTCGGCATGGCCATGGGCCTGGCTGAGGGCTCGAGCCATTGCTGGGTTTAGGACCTCTGAGTGCCTGCAAGCTGCATACCAAACATGCACAGCAGATGTGTTTGTGGTGTGTGTGTTGTATTTTTTTCTTTCTTTGGCACTTAACTGGTTGCACCTGCAGTGTTTTATCTGGGAGCTCTTGGCAATCCTGACACCTCCCCATGGCGCTGATTTGGCTTGTTTGGAGATCTCACTGAGACTCGGAGCAGGGTTGGAAGAGGATCAGCTCAGATCTGAGTGCTCTGACCTCCAGCCCATTAGGGCTTTGCACATTCAGCCAATGCTCACTTGAAAGCATTCCCATGCACAGCGCTCTCTAAAGTGTTACGTCTCGAACCCCACTTTTAAGTGGTCTAATTGTAGAAGGTTCAGTGGTTCCCAGCCCCTGCCTCATTCCCTCGCTGAAATGGAGCCACGGCCACTGGCTGGTGGCTGATTGCCGCAGGCCTAGGTGACAGCCTCTTTGGAAGGGGGGTTTCCCTCCACGTTTCCATCCCCCACGCTGGAGCCTTTAGTGGGAAGAGTCCTGTGGTTCTAGGGCAAATGCTCGAGCTGTGAGGAGTGTCCCCACCAGGAAGGGGAGGGGGGACAGCTGATCCTCCCCTCACCCACCCCCCAGCTTCTTTTCGAGAGGTTCCTAAGAAACAGCTCAAGGCCAGGGAGGAACCAACAACCTCTAGTACAAGCAGAAGGGGAGGGAGGGGAAGCTGCTCTCCCTGCTCTGCATCTGTTGTGAAGCCACCAGGGTGAAGCGAACTTTGCATCTTCCTGGTTCCTTCCCCTGCCTGCATTCCCCAATGCAGCCTCCATCCCCTGCTGCTGCTGGCTCTCTTGGCTCTGATCTGATTTTACCACCTGCCTGAGCCAGAGGGGAAGGTTTTCCAGGTTTTAAGGTTGTAGAAAACAGTTAAGATGAGCCATGTGGGAAATAATCTTTGATCATATAATTGAAGCCTGACTCCTCCTGCATGGTATACACAAGGGGCAGAGTTACGGTCGTGTGTCCAACCCTAGCTTTGGCATTTTGTGACTTGTCCTGTGCACTGTAATACTGCAATAATGTAGATCTAGCACATCCATCTCTCGGTACCACCGCAAATTATGTGCGGCCCTTGGGCTCCTGTAAAGCTGCCAGTACAGCCCTCTATGGGACAAAGTTTTGGTGCCTTTGAATTCAAGGGATTTCTTAACTTGGAACTATTGTCCAAAGCAGAGAGAGTGATCCTATACCAGGGCAAACCACCAGCTTCTTCCTCTCCCAGTGGCAGTCATCACAGGACGTTCGCTGATAGGTTTGTGTGTAGAACAGGCCCCCTGCATCGGCTCTCTGCCCCAAGGACTTGGTATTTCAATTTGCTCGCTGCATGCTTGGACCACACCACTCCGATGAATTGGGTGCACTGTCGAAAGTCCGACTTGCCCCACTGGTGCTTTATTGACTCACGTGAGACCAGCGTTCAGTCCTGCTACTAAAGGTCTCGACTTCGTTCATCTGACTCTGGAAGGTGCTTTGGTAGCTGTCCTTTGCGCCCATGCTGAGGATCTCTGCCAGACCTAGGTTTGAATCCGGGAAATGAGCTCCTTAGTCTAATATGCAAATGAAACCCCTCACAGGAGCCTCTCCTTTTCCTAGTGAGGTCCAGGCAGAGTTGTGACCCAGGGCCCTTGTTACAGGCACTCACCTGTGTCTCATTTGGGCTGCTAGGATGGATTTCCCCAGCCACCTTCCAGATGGGGTCGGAAAGCTGGAATTCAGCTGTCATGGTGCTGGGCTCATTTGGTAAAACATCCCTCAGAGAAGATAGGTGTGACCGGGGTCCTAGTGGGGGCCAGCTATGGTCACTCAATTAGGATGACCCCAAAGAATGGGGCAGATAGACCCCAAAAACCTGGTGGATATTCCAATACCTAGATTCACCAACCAGCATAAAACAGCTTCTTTATTACCTCACTGGTTACTCAGGAGTCCAAACTACGCAGTTCCCTTCAAGTGATCCAGTCTCAGGCCTCCAGCCAGGCACCCACGTCAAATATGATTAAAATTTCTGTAAATCGTATTTCCTCCTATAAAAGAAAAGGTTCTACCAATCTCAAAGGATCGGACACATCACCTCCCAGGTTAATGGATGTTTCAGATCTTACCCAAATACACACTACAGCCAATTCTGATTAACTGAACTAAAATGTATTAAAAAACAAAAGGGAGAGAGTGTGTGGTTCAAAGATCAATACACATCCAGACGAGTTCATTTCCTTGAGGTGCAGATTCACAGCAGAGATGGTGACCTTTGCGGTTGCAAAGAGTTCTTTCAGAAATAGTTCATAGGTTATAGGCCAATGTCCAAATATCATAGTCAGGGCATACCAGCATAACTGGGACCTCAGTCTTGCGGCTCACACTTCCCCTGATGAAGCCTAAGCAGATCTGAGATGACAGAATCTGGACCCAAGGATCTTTTATACAATTTCATGTCTTTTGACAAGCTGGCATTCAAAAGGTAATTAGCATGACTTTGAAGGAGGTCCATCACTTAGCCATAGAATTAACATCAGGCAATTTGCTTGTTCCTCCACCATTCACAGTACACTTCAAAGAGAGATGAATATCGAGATATCCCATGTTCACAGTTCATTTAAATGCTAGGATGCCCGTTTGACCTCTGAATGATCAGAATACGGCATAGGCAGGGACTGTTGATTACGTTGTCGACTCTACTCATACATATGTAAATAGACAAACATCTCCCCACATGTCTTATGAGGGTTATTTATTTTGCAGGATGTTGAACCCCTTCTAGCTATGTGTCACAACAGGCCTTTCATGTGACTCTTGTCCTGCCCACAGG
The DNA here is from genome assembly GCF_025201925.1 of Gopherus flavomarginatus. Classification (NCBI taxonomy): domain Eukaryota; kingdom Metazoa; phylum Chordata; order Testudines; family Testudinidae; genus Gopherus; species Gopherus flavomarginatus. The sequence continues at coordinate 23,209,341 of NC_066633.1, forward strand.
CTGATGCACTGTGGGCACAATCATTGAGGTCTTGTAAATTGCCTTGATCAGCATATGAAAGTCACCAGGAACAACCAGTGTCCCTTCATTTAAATAATAACAGTAATGCCAGTTCTTAAAGCACTTTTTCATCAGCAGATCTCAAAGCACTTTACACGCCAGCTCGGTATCATCCCCATGAGGAGTGAACTGTAAACATGGCCTGAAAAGGCTAACAAGTGGGCCACTTTCACACTTCTATGCTTCTCTACACTTTAAAGCACAGCTCTAGCGCTTCATTGAAGATGCTGCCTGTGCCGACAGGAGGAGTTCTCCCATCCGCTCCCTGAGAGGTGGTAACTGTGTTGACAGCTCTAGGTTGATGGGAAAATTCTCCAGTGTGAAGTGTAACTGTCGCTCAGGGATGGGGATTTTTCACGCCCCGAAGCAGTGTAGTTACACCTATCTACTTGTCTAGTGTAGACCGGGCCTCTACCTCTGGAAGGCCTGAAGTGTGTGTCACTGAGAACTAGTGGAGGGGGAGTCGAGTGGGATCGTCCCAGGACTGATCCAGCTTGGAGGACTCAGAGCTGTGGCTAGGGAGCTCTCTGCAAGTTACTGAAGGGGTTGGTGCGAGGTCCTTAGCACAGAGCTGCTCTCTCAACAGTGAGTTTAAAAAAGGTGCAAACCAGACATCTGACTACACCCCCTCCCCCAACTCGGTCTCCTCTGCATACAGGGACCCATCCTGCTATATTTGCCTTTGCAGGACGCCTCTGAGGAATCTGTCACCAATGACTAAGGTTAAGATTCTGTTATAGGTATTTTTAGTAAAAGTCTGAGACAGGTGTGAGCAATAAACATGCACAGAAGGCTGCATCCTGTCCCTGACTCTTACTAAAAATACGCTTCGGGGGGACTGACAGTCAGAGCGCTGCCAGGGGCTGAACTCCGGCAGCTGCTCCAGCCCCACCACTGCTCCTGCGGCAAGAGATGACGGCCGCTGCTCCAGCCCCACGGGTGGATCCAGCCCGGGCCGCAGCTCCAGCAGACAGCCCGCCAGCCAGCAGCTCTGCCCCTCCCAGGACCAGCTGATGCTGTGCAAGAAGTCACAGAGGTCCTGGAAAGTAACAGAATCCGTGACCTCCATGACAGAAATGTACCTTACAACTGAGCTAATTGTTCCTAGGCAGCAGGGAAGGGACCTTCTCTCAAGCCTGCATCAGGAAACCACCCCTGGTCCCGCCTGAAAGGAGGTGTTTTGTGTTTGCTTTGGGAATTGCTCTGGCTGTAAACAGCGGGAGTGAAGGGCCTAAACATCCCCCTCCTGGCTGCAAACCTCACTGGAAGGGCACAGATGCTGCTTTGGGCTGATGCCACAGGAATAGCCAGCAGAGGAGAGTGCCAAGGGACTGGTGACCTGTACTGTGCCATGACTCGGTCAGCACCCGAGCCAGGGTCCCCCGTGTGGGTTCCTCTCTCCTCGCAGCTTGTAATAAGGTTTTGGAGAGACGCTCTGCAGCGAGCTCCCCCGGCTCCAGTCCTTTCACTATTGCATGTTACCGACGACTCGGGCAGCAGCAGCCCCCTCTTGCATAGCGGACTAATCCCCCTTCCTGCCTCCCTTTCCCCTGAAGGGATTAAGCAGATCTTGCCTCATCAGATGACGACTGCTGGACCAGTGCTTGGGGAGGAGAGACGTTCAGATGAGTTCTTTGATTCGCTGGATCATGTCATTGACATCCACGGTCACATTATTGGAATGGGTCTTTCTCCTGATCACAGGTGGGTGAGGCAGGACGCGAGGCACAGCAGAGTGGAGGGTCTGCCATGGGGATGGGGCCACTGGCACTGGACTCCTGGCTGCCAGCTGATCACTTTAAGAATAGTTAGTGTGTGTGGGGGGGGTGGGGTTTCCAGAGCTTGGTGACTCATTTGAGACGAGCACAGGGATTGACCCCTGCCTCCATGGACTCATTAATAGGTGTACACAGGCCCTTGGTGTTTGAGATCCCTTCTCCCGACCTCTGCCACAAAGCAAATTGCATGGAACTTGGTGTGCCCGTTAGCAGGGTGATAAGCCGTGTTGGCCCTGCTGGGGTCTAACCCAGGTGCTGTAAACCATCAGCTATGGCACTGTGCAGAGGAGTCCCTCCACGCCCTGTGGTCAGGCTCAGCACGCGGGAGCTGCTCCATGCCAGGGGCTGCAATAATGGGGCATTGGACCCTGAGGCTGTTTCGGAGCGTAAATGGCTCTTGCGTGTAACCATGGTGATGCTTTGCTCGTGCCCAGAGTTGATCTGGGGTCAGGAAGGAATTCCACACTCAAGCATGTGGGGGAGAGAGTTGAGAGGACTCTCCATTAGCTCAGCTGGGTGTAGCCTTCATGACCTGTCCGCTAGTGCAGGGACCTGGGGAGCTTGGGCTTTCCTTTTGTCTTGTGTGTGTGCATCACCATGTGGGGATTTCCTGTGCTCTTCAGACTCGTGAGGCCTGAAGCCCACAGATGGCGGGGAGGGGCACTTGGTTTAGCCCCCACCAGCGAAGAGGTGGCCAGGAGTCTTGGCTGGAAGGGATAGAAATGGAATTGGGGACCAGCCAGATGCTGATTCTAGTAACTGCATGTAAGAGCTGCCTAAGGAGATGTGGGTTTCCCATATGTGTGCTCTGGCTCTGTAGCTGGGCCAGGCCATCTGAGTGGCTGGCTTGGATTGGAGTTTCCCAGCAGCAAAGGCCCCTTGTTAGGCACTTGGGGGGTTCCTACTTGCAGAACTGAGCAGGGATGGAAATGGCTTAATTGAAATCTTAAAAATAATTCATGTAAACGGGCTGTTTCCAAAACTCCAGCCTGCCCCTTCTTCTCCAGAGTGTGTAACTCAGACACCATGGCTCGGAGCTGTGCTGGAGAGCCGGGCAGTGAAACCAACCGGTGCGCCAGCACAGTCACAGCTGAGAGGTTTTCTAGACTGGATGGTGATGCTGACAGAAGTGACCCAGCAGTGTAACCTCTCCCTTCCTGGCCCCTAGGTACCTGTATGTGAACAGCCGGTCCTGGCCGCGGGACTGTGTGATCTCTGATCCCATGCAGCCACCCCCCATTGCAGAGGAGATTGACCTGCATGTGTTTGATCTGAAGACCATGAAGGAGGTGAAGCGAGCTCTCCGCTCGCACCGGGCCTACACTCCCAACGATGAATGTTTCTTCATCTTCCTTGATGTCAGCAGGGATTTCGTAGCCAGGTGCCCTGTGGGCCTGTCTCTCTTGGCCGCAAAGCTGGTGGGATGAGAGGGGAGAGAAGCCCAGTGTTCCCGACCCCTGTACTATGCTACTTAGACCCCTGGGTTTGTTGAGTTGGAGCTAGGTGTGGGTTGGAGATTCTGCAGCACAGGCCCATCCTCGGAGGCGCTCAGAGGGCGATTCCTGCAGCAGCATGACGTACCTGAAACCCTGTAGGCTTTTACCGAATGGGATGACTGGCAACCACTAGGCTAGCACAGTCAGTATGTTATGCTGCCCCCCCTTTCCCCTCGGGCTCTTGATTTGACAGTGCAGGACTGGGTGAGGGAGCTCTGGAAGGTGGTATCGGGGGAGGAGATAGTCCAGGCTTCTGGTGGTTTGGGATTGTGGAAGAAGGAGCATGTTGATGGGTCAGTTAACTTTGAACCCTAAAGACGACACTGGTGAGTGCCCATTGAACTGAGTAGCACCATTCCCTCCAGCACTAGTGCCCACTCAGACAAACACCCCTGCATCAGTGCCCCTTGGCTCTTTCTGGGAAAGGTTTTTCTCACAGCTGTGAGGACTGGACACAAACTGGGCCAGTATTTTGGGTGTAACCCCAGGCCTTATGGGAGAGGCACCTGTTTCCTCCATACATTTGTGAGGCTTTGGGGGAAGCAGGGTTAGGGCCCCTTTCCCTCTGGCTGGGCTGGGTTCTCACTGGTGTCTTCTGTTCCATGCAGTGGGGCAGAGGATCATCATGGCTACATCTGGGACCGGCACTACAATATCTGCCTGGCCAAGCTGCAGCATGACGACGTGGTCAACTCCGTGGCATTCAGCCCCATTGAGCAGGAACTGCTCCTGACGGCCAGTGATGACACCACCATCAAAGTGTGGCGCTCCCCACGCACTGTGCGCATCCACCATGCCAGGAAACCGAAGCCCCGCAAGCTGCTTTTCTCCTGGCTCATGAACCAGCAGAGCTGAACCAAGGCACCTGTTTGTGCTGCTGCCTCACTCCAGCCACACCCTCTATTGTGCTTTGGACAGTGGGAGCATTGATGGAGAGGAGCTGTGGGCACAAGGCCCTGGAAGGATCCTACCCCAAGAGAGAACCTTGCACTCCCACCAATGGCTCGCATCTGACAGAACTGTTACAGTCAGACTGCCCCCACTGTCGCTGCAGCCTGTGAGTTGGGTCACTGCAGGGCAAACTCCCCCTCCACATCACAGGTGCTGCTAGTCAGTCACGCTACTTGCAGCCAAGCTTTGGTCACTAATCAGCACAGACTGTGGCGGTTCATTTTCTTCGTGAGCTGGGGGTCTAGCCTCAGAGCTGCTGGCTCAAAGGGGAGTGTCGCAGCACTGCTCTTGTCATGACAGGGCTGTTTTATCGCTGTCTGTCTGTCTGTCCCATGCAGGAGGCGCTGACAGTGTTACTGGTCACCCTCCTCCCATCTCCTGCAGCCAGGTCTTGAATGCAGACCGGCGAGCGAGGAGACTTTCCAGAGAGGCTCTTGCTCAAAAGTGCAAAGCATTAGGGCACTGGTGCTGGCTTGGCAGTCTGCTGATGGCAGCTAGCAACTTTCTGCCCCACAGCTCCACCTTGGGCCTACCAGAGCCCTTTGGACTGCAGCCAGCTCAAGGCAAGCCTCTGTTGCTGCTTTCCATTAGCTGTGAGCCTGTGCACCTCCACCACTGGCTTCCACACGGGTACGTGGAGAGCTGGGGAGTCACATAGGATGGGCCTTGGTGAGCTGCTAACTAACATTAAGATGCTCCAGTTGCATTGCTAATGGTGGTGTTTTCCAGGCAATCCACTGCAGTGGGAACCTCAGCTTTGTGGTCACCCCTGCAATGAGGGCAGCTTATGGGCCATGAGAATCTGAGTCCAGCTGTCACGGCATGAGCCACAAACTCTTTGGTATTTGCTCTGCAGGACAGCAGGCGGCTACGCCATCCCAGCTGATGTCTGAGTTGCTCACTAACTGCCACCTGGATGAGAACTGTCCAAGTGCTCTTTCACTGTGGGTGACTTCTCCCTGCGGTGCTACTGGCCTCCCCCAGCGCCTTTAAGTTCTCATCTAAGGAGTCAGTCTTTTCTGTGCTCTGTCATGCTGCACTCTTCGTCTCACTCAAGGCTCCTGGAGCTGGGGGTGATGAGGCAGCCTGTGGAAGCCAAAACTGATGGGGGGGCTTCTAAAGCCTACAGCGGGAGATGAGAGGAAAATGTCTCACTTCCAGTAGCTGGCCCTGGGTCAGAGCTGATCCCTCTTTAAGAACTAGTCTTTGTCTCTGAAAGCATTGGCCCTAGGATTTTAACTTGGTGTTTTGAACTAGGATCCTACATCCATAGGCCTGGATTTCTGAGGTGCTGGTAACCTGCAGCTCCCAGTGACGTCAAGCTGCAGGTGCTCAGCAGCTTTGAAAATAGCAGGCTGGAATTTTTAGGCCTCTGACTTTGGAAGCAGTGGCTCCAGTCTGTAAAACAGAGAGGCGGCTGGGGAGGAAGAGGGTTGTATACTTGTTAGTTGCCTGTACACTCTGCTCAGGCAGAGGCACAAGTCAAACTAAATGGTGCTTCTGCTGCTTTCTGTTAGCCCTCTGGGCTGCAGCTTTCTGTGCTGCATGGCCATGCAGGGTTTTAATTCCTCTTAGGGAGGCTGGCAAGATTCATAGTGTTGCTACCCTCCCCCAGCAGCACACTCCAGAGAGCAGGGACGTTTTGTTTGCAAATGGTTCGGAAGACATGGATGCTTCCCATGGAGCTGTTTGATCATTAAAGAAACTAAATTCACTCACCCTGAGTGGGGATTTTTTAAATAGCTCTGCTTGTGAACCCTTTTCCTGCTCGCTGGCGTTAGGCTTAACGCACAGTGCCCCAGCCAGCTCCGGCCTGCCTGGGCACGGCCAGGCCCTGAGGGCAGCAAGGAGCTTTCTCTTGTTCAAACATTCTGTTCCTCGCTACAGCACTGAGTAAAGGGCCTGCTCTGCTGTGGCCGCAGTGTGGCTTTCTGCTACCCGGGGTTCGAGCTAGTAGCATCAAATTCCCTCATCTCTCAATGAGGTGCAAGCCCAAAACAACCCCCTCTAGCCTAGAGGCAGTGCGCTAGCTGGGTCTGTCCTTGGGATCCAGAAGGGACGGCAGCATTGCACTGCTGAGTGGGGCAGTGCCTGGAAAAAAAGACCCTCCTGACCACCCCCTTCCGGTGAGGGGCCTAGCCTCTATCTGCCCATTCAGCAGCGAGCCAGGCACATCTTAGGCTGAGACCCCCAAAAGCCAGCCCAGGAGGCAGGGACTGAACAGTTAAAAGTGGGCAGTGGTAGCTGCTGCTGGTCCTGCAGTCAGATTTTCAATGGGCCCTACTCACATAGACGAGCCCCTTGCATGCCATTTGCCCTGGTCTGGGGATTGCTGTGGGGCTTAGCATCCGCTTTTTGGGGGAGTTTCATAGATGGCAGTGGAGCCCAAAGGCAGATGTAGGTACCATTTGTGGAGTTTGGTGCTAGATGGGGAGGGGGGTGATGTGTGAACAGCAGGGAGGGCTGGAGAAATGAGCATGGTGGTGGGGGAGGGGAGTCAGAGCTGTGTTCCTGCCCCAGCATGGCCATAGCCCCATGGTGGTAGTTGCTGCCTGTTTTCCCTTCTCTGAAAGGGGCAATGCAGGTACTTCACATCGGCCATTTCGGGGGTGGGTCTTTAGTCAGGTGAGCCCCTTTCTTCTCAGTCCCATATGCACTTGTTGCATCTTATTTCAAAGTAAGTAAACTCAGCAGCGTAGGGTCTGTCTGAACAGCTCCCAACACCTCGGGGACCCAGCATGTGCGATCACAGTTGGGGGGGAAAGGAGGATTATTTGTCCTGTTCTTTAGCAAAGTAAATAGGATGAGGGCTGAGCCCCTCTCCCACAGGAGGCCGTGGCACACAAGGCGTCCCACTTTCAAACCCATCAATTTCACAGAAACAGTTTCTAGTTCCCATTCTTGGGGGTGCTGCATGTTGTCCCATTACTGTCCAACCTTCCCTTGGGATACAATACTTTATTAATGGTCTCACTCATACAACAGCCCAGAGGACATTTCATTTCACAGTTAGCGCCTAGGCCCCTGTGTTTGGACACATCCATGAAAGGTGAGAGCCTAGTGCTTAGTCTAGGGAAGGTGTTGCAAAGCTCCTAATGAAGGCAATATTGTTATGGCTATGCTAGCACACAGCAATCACCAACCAGGTCAGGCCCCTGGAAGACTCATCAGCTATATCAAACTGAAGGCATTTCCACAAGTGCCAAACAACCCGCACCCTGCGTTCTACACAAACATGGCCATGCCTCAGAGGAGACGCCGTAGAAGTAAAACCCCATCTCTGGTTTAGCTACCGAGTGGGGACAACGAAACGTATGATAATGAACCTGGACCCTCTTCTGGAGATGGCTGTATAAAAAAATGGAAGTGTTGGACAACCTTACTGCCGGGCCTCATTCCTGCTTGCCGTTCACCCGGCTGCTGCCCACTGGAAAGTAGTGTGCCAATCCCTGGTGGGAGCTGTGTTAGCATCTCCAGCCAGAGAGCACCCGCTCTGGCTCCATTGGGCTAGTGCAGTTAAAGGGGAGGCAAAACTTACACAGCCCCTCTCACCAAACTTGTTCCTTTATCATACGACCTCCTCCTCTTACCCTCAGCTACACACTGGCTGCCTGCAGTGCATGGAGCTCAGCACCTGAGCCTCTCACGCAGGAGCCTGACCTGCTGCACTTCTGTTGGATGAGCCATAGATGTGATTTGTTTGCTTTTGAATTTTGCTTCTGAGCAACCCTACAACAAACCCTCAGCACTGATTCCTCTCCCATGACAGGTGTACTGGTCTAAGGTTTCTTTCCCTCGCAGGCTCGTGGGTAAAGAGGCTTGAATTTTACAAGAATCCTCTCCTGCAAGGCTTAGCAAAAGATTCCCGTAAATACCGATATGCTGCTGGCCAGGCAGATTTGCTAATGTCTTTCAAGGCAGGACAGGTGGAGCTGTAATACAACTATTGGCGGGGGGGTGTGTGTGAAAAGGGTCATAGGCCATCACTGTTGTATCTCCCAGCTACGAAGCAGGTATCCACAGCTGGCTCAGGGACATACACCTACAGCACATTTTAAGCTGACAGTTCAGTGCCTCCATGCACAAAACAGCACCACAGCAGCAGCTGCAGCACAAGCCTCGTCCATGCATGCTTTACATCCACTGAACAGCAGCACAGGGGAAGGCCCAGCCACACCTCCACTGGCTTTCCAGCCCCCACCTTTTCACAAAGTGGGTGCTGCATGGCACAGGTGCCATTTAGCTTCTCACCCTCTGGGAGTTTGTGGATACAGACCCTGCTGCAGCTGAATGCATCGTAGCCACCAGCAGGGGGCAGCCAATCAATTTCACTGAAGGTAATTGAAAGGCGGGAGTAAGCTGCAGGGAAGTAATTGTGTGGGGGGGGCAGGTCCTGCATGGAAGAGCCGTCAGCCCTAGCACAGCTGGTAACGGAGGAGGGGGGATGGACAGCAACATGAAAAGCAGCAAGTCTTTTCAAGTGACTCCCTCAGAACTTAAGGCCCCTTCTTCTCCCCATCCACACTGCTGAGCCCAACTGTGCCCTCAGCTGGAACAGGCTTGCTCATGCAGCCGGGGGCCCTCTTCCATGAGATGGCTATAACAGGTGGTTCCTCCTGTGCCAGAGCTGGGCTCCTCTGGTCAATATTACAGCCCGGAGGGAACTGGGGGGCCCATCTGCAGCATGGGAACACTGGCTCCGGCAGGAAACCAGTGCAGGCTTTTTGGATGTTGGGTGAATGTATACGAGGGAAGGTGCAGCAGTGGTAACGCAAGCATCCCCCAACACCTTGCATGTCACACAGGGATCAGCAGCGCCTCCACACCAGTGCAGCACGGCGGAATTGCCTGCTGGAGCCACCACAATTTAGGCTTTGAACCTTGGCTAAAAACTCATCCCAACACCTCTCCACAGGGCGGGAGAGCCAGCCAGCCAGCTCTAGCACAGCACCGTGGTCTCTCCTGCCACAAGAACTGTATGGAGCTGGCTTTGGTTCCACCGCAGCCACCAGACTGGATCTTGGACAGAACCCACAGCAGATGCCAATGTACAGTATGTGCCAGAGATGCCTTTCAAACTTCTGGGGGTCCCTGCTAGAGCTTTAGGCCTTTGATAGCCTCTGCGGCCCAGGTCCCCTTACTGCCTGACCGCTCACCCGCCCAAAGGCAGCTGCGCTCTAAATCCCTGGAGCTCGCTGTGGAGGGACAAGCCTAGCAGTGACACTGAGGTTTCTCAAAGAGCCAGCCCCGGCCACTGAAGACAAAGCTAGTACTTCCCAAACCAGGGAGAGCTCACCTCCTCCTGCTGCAGCAGTTTAACTCTGCCATGGCCTTGTCGGTGGACCCTCCCATGGCTCGAGCACAGTAGTACCAAGAGTCAGGCTGGCCCCTGCGCACAGCCAATCAGCGGCTCAGTCTACAGGAACGTGTAGTCTCCAGCCTCCTCACTAGACACCTCGTTTCTCAGACAACGTAGGGAAATCTCTCTTAGCAAGCACCCAAAGGCTCAGGAGAGGCACTGCAAGGGGGATCTGGGGAGTGCACAGAACAGAAGACAGGCTCCTGGCGCCAAGGGGAACAGGCTGGAGAAACAGCTAGTTCCTGAGGGGCTGGGCTCCATCTGGACACAGTGTCTGAAACTGAGCAGCCCCCAGGCCCGTTGCCACTGGGCACGTAGCAGCGCTGCCTCAGGGCAGGAACGGTGGGTGGAGTCTATGCAGGGCTCAGAGAGCAGAGAGACTCAGACACCTTGCTGTGGAGTACTGTCCAGCCTGGGGGTCTGGGGAAGTGCAGCGTCCTAGACAGACTAGGGACTCAGACCCCCGCCTGCTCCAGTGACCCTCCAGTATCTAGATGTCAGTCTTTAAACTGAGCTGATTTAATTCCCTTTGGCTCCCATGGGGCGGCTGTTTTACATCTGTTTATTGGCAGCTGGAGATCATGGAATTGGCCCCTCTTTGGCTGGGGAGTTCTGCACACAGATAATCCTTTCCCCGCCCCCGCCCCCATCCCTAGAGAACCAGCCACCGCTCCTGGCCCAGAAACGAGATACATGTAAATAGCGGTTCAATAACAGTGGCCTCTCAATGGGAGAGTAGTGCCGTACTGGAGACCCCCACCGGCTTACTGCGCTGTGGGCACGCGCCAACTCGCACCCCTTTAGTCCTGCAGAAGCTTCCTGCCACCCTAGCCTGGAATCAAAACTCATCTCCACTGACAGATTTCTGACCCCAGCTGAGGTGTGTGGAAGGGGGCCAAGGGGACTGAAGCAGGCCACTGCCGAGGCTCGACTGGTGGCCTACGAAGAGACAACCTGTCACTGGTCCTAGCTAGGACAGTGTGAAGGCAGAAGTGCCTCAGCTCTGCAGAAGCCCCTGGGCCTGAGCCCAGGTGGGGAACATACAATTTCTCTCTTTAGAGGACACAACAGAGGGGCTATGGCCTTCCTCCACGGAGAGGGCACAATTTCACAATCTTGGATTCCCTTGCATTTGCTAACTGGTGATCGTTCCACAGAGAATTCCTTCCCCTGCACACAGGCAGCCGATCACTCATGTAACTTGAAGTGGGGCTGCTGCTCTCTGGGGGGCTCCAGCCAACCACCTGGAGCACCTCTGGCATAGGCAGCAGGGCCACCCTCTTTGCCTGTCCTCCAGGCCAGAAGAGCAGGGGAAGAGATGGACAGGGCTGGGACAACCCCTGAAGGATAGTTCAAAAAGCAGCTAGCTGGGTGCTTTGGCCAAAGAGAACCTGTGGGTTTGTACTGATGGGAGAGAGACAGAAAAACCACAAAGAATAAGGCTCCAAAGAGCTAATGGCCACTCCAGAGTTACAGGTGACCACCACAGAGTAACTCTGAGGGGCCAGTTAGCCACAATGGCAACACGCTGAGAGGGACCCATTCTCCACGAAACAGAAAGACCAGTGGGCAGCAAACGGGGTCCTGAGAGCAAGGAGCCCGGGGAGGGAAAGCCCTCAGAGCGTTTCTAACTTAGCAGCTGTAGACTGGCTGACTGCAGAGAGCACACTAAGCTGGCCACACAGCAGTCGGGGCTGCAGTGCCGGTGAGGCTATAAACAACTCACCCCCTTGACAGAGCGAAGAGCCCAAGATTTCACATTCAAGATTAGCTGCTGCCTGCTGCCTGCAGGAGGACACTCGGTGGGGGACCAACAACTCCAGGGAGGACACACCAGAAGGGGCCTGCCCGCAAAGGCAAATGAAGAGAGACGCTAAAAGCCAGGATGAGAGTCGTGGGGAAAGGAGCTAATGAGCTAGACCCTCATTCCTGGGGGCTAAGCAACTCACACATGGGGGCAGGGGAGCAAGGCTGTCCTGCCCTAAGCCCAGCTCCAGGGTTAACCATTCACAGGCAACAAATCAGATTCCAAGGCAACTCTCTGACTAGGTCAGGAACCGCTCCAGAGTTACAAGACTCATCCGTTTGGTCATTAAAACACAAGCTATGCCCAAGGCACTGGGAGCACTGGATTCTATAGGAGACCAACACGGAAAGAGAGGAGGAGAATATTCCTCAGGTGCTGTCCTCCCTTACTCTACACTTCCCCTCCCATCAGATCCCTTCCAGATAAAACGCAGGCAGGGATTGACATGCACACTGGGAACAGCTCTCTCTTGCCCTACTGACATACGGCCCCACACAAAGTGCCTCTGCAGCTATGGCTGCCAGGAGAGGTCAGTGAGACTGCTAAACTGCTTCCCTCTCACTGAGAGCTAACAACGATCTCTGCTGTGCGAAGCCCACATACCTCCTCTGCCTGCTCCTAGTCCACGTCTTCCCTCACACCCTCATGTCAAAGATCAAACCAACCAGCAACACAGAATTACAGAACCTTTAAGCAATAACACCAGAGAGAAACCAGCTCCCTCTGACACTGAGATCTCCTAAGAGCATGAAAGAGCCTGGCCAAAGAGCTATGTGCAGTGGTGCTCTGGGCAGGCTGAATGCCTGTTCCGTTGTAGGAGCTGTACATTAAACAAGTACAAAAGAGCTGCCTTCGTTTTAGCTTGAAACCCAGGTGCAGGGAGCCTGGTAGCTGATTCCTGCACGGGATCATCCAGTACCCATTGATCATGGATCAAACTCAAACTAACCTCAACACAAGCCTCTTCTCAAGGAAGATCTGCACTAGAGAAGCTGGTGTTTTGACACCAAGGGAGGGTTCCCATCAGACACTGCATTTCCACTCAGAGCGGAGCAGGTCCCTTCAGGGATGCGGCCAGGTCTGGACTTTGCCCCTGCTCCGGGGCATGCTGAGGGTGCAGCTCCAGGAGGGTGAGCCCTGGTCAGCTGGCACTGTGCTTAATGCTCCTGGTGGGGGAGGAGGCTTTAGAGGCCCGTGAGATCTACGATGGCTTTAATAAAGATGGCGTCGTCACGCACGTAAGAGTTCTTGGCCTCCATCTTGGAGACTGGGCAGAAGAGTGGGCAGCCACTGGCAATGTTCATCTCGGTGACGGGTCGCTGGAAGGACGAAGACGTCACATCGGGTCGGAAAGCGTCGATAATGTGCTCCCGATTATTCTGATCCAGCAGCATCAGGGTCACCTAGAGGTGAATACACAAGAGCTTGAAGAAATATGGCAAACATGCAACCCCCCATCTGTGACTCCCATTCATTTTTACCTTTCGAAAGCTGCAGACACACACGCAGCCTTACGCACTCATGTGGCAGCAAGCTGGGGTAATGCCTGTATTCAGGCTCAATGCCAAGCCCCAGCTAGATCTACACCCTGCAAGAAGGCTCCCTGCTTTCTCTCAATCTCTGCTGTGCCACAAGGGAAATTCTGCACTTGGTTCAGATCGAATGACAACTAGAGACTTTGCTAAATTCAATGTGAAAATGAAGTGCAGCAGCAGCCCGGGTAGCCAGCAGCTGCAGATTTTGATATTCAGTTTGATCCTGCCCCATTGCGTGCATGTCCCTTTGAGATAAGCAAGGCAGATCACGCTGCTCCAATGGGTAGTTTCAGGCTGTCTGCGGAGTCAGGCAGATGTCACTGCATCAGTTTATACCTGGTTCTTATTTTTAAGGTTTTCTTCACAACTGCAAAGGTTTAGAAATTTAATTTAGAAAATAAAGATGACAGCTCAGTCATGGAGCATCACAGTCCCTGAATATCACAGCACACGCGTGGTCAATATGAAAGTTCTGGTCATTCTCCAAACACATCATCACCCCAGTCCTGACTGTATCTTTCCCCTCTCCCCATGGCCTCTCTTGTAGTATCCTGGGCTTTCATCAGGACAGGAGCCTGCATGGAAGAGCTCCCCAAATGGCTAGTGCAGTGTTTCTCAAACTGGGGGTCGGGACCCCATTTTAATGGGGTCACCAGGGCTGGCTTAGACTTGCTGGGACCTAAGGGGAAACTGAAGCCTGAGCCCCACCACTTGGGGTCAAAGCCGAAGCCCAAATGTTTCAGCCTTGGGAGGCGGGGCTCAGGTTACAGGCCCCCTGCGTGGGGCTGAAGCCCTTGGGCTTCAGCTTCCGCCTTACCACGACCCCTTGTCAGAAGGGGTCGTGGTGCAATGAAGTCTGAGAACCCCGGGCTAGTGCATTCTCTGCCTCTGCTTGCTGGACGTGCCAGCCCTCTGTCTAGGAGAGCAGGTATCTGCACGGCCCGAGCCAAGGGAAATACATCACTAGGCCAGGCAGGCCTTTCAGGCACCAGGACTGACTCTGCGCTCACTCCCAGCACCTACCTTCTGGTTGAAGGGCCATCGCAGAAGCGCATCGTTGGGTCCTTTCATCACCACAAAGAACAGAGACAAGTGGGTCCCCCGTCCAGTGCCGTCCCCATTTAGGTACACACGCAGGCACATCCTATAGCCATATTTGCTTGTGTAGAAGGCTAAGTGATGCAAAACATCAAGAATAAACAGCTGTGCAGAACAAGGGCTAGGGCAGCAGGGGAGCCAGATGGTTCCCAAACTGTTTCAACTGTCTGTTGACTTTGGTTTTTGAAGCATAAGTAGGGGAGGGCTCCCTGAGCTGGAGGCCCACTGGAGCATCTCCTCTGGGTGCAGATAAAGGTACACGTATTTAAAAGCACACAAGACACTGGGGCCCCAGTACATGAGGCACTAGGTCTAGTTAACATGCGCCTGCTGTTACAGGACAAGAACAAGGAGCCTGCTGACTTCTCTCCACTCTTCTCCTGCCCTGCAGAGACAACTCCATGCTGCGAGACGGAGCTGGAGCCTATATCTGCTTAGGAAACAATCTCGCTGCTGCCTAAGTTCCAGTGACAGGGCCAGGCACACCCCATTAAAGGGAACAGGCTGCACAAGTGTCACTTAGGGCCTAGTCTGGCCTACTCCCCTTTATGACTAGCCATGAGTGTTCAAGCAGGAAAGAGCCCAAACTGCAGCTGAGATCTCAGGCTGGCAGACAACACCCACTCAGGCATCTTTGTACTTGTAAACTTGCTACACTTGACCTGGAGTCCAGGGCCCAGATACTGAGTTCCACTGTGCCAGGAACACTCAAGTTACTTTAAAACAGGGCAGAGGTGTAGTTTTACATTCAGCCGCCGCCTTTCATTCCCTCTTTCTTTAAGCTGCGCATCTCCTTTTCCACAAGGAAGGAGAGAGCACGTTGCGTAGCTGCGGCTATGTTGCACAGTGTGCTTTTGGAGGAGTCGTGCAGGGAACAGCCCATTCATAACAATGCACCAGTGTGGATATACAACGTGCTAACACTGGTAGAATGTGAGGGGAATGGGTAGCTTGTGTGCACGTGGAGGGTAATGCGATCAGGCCCTTCCGTAAGGACTTAGGAGAGCTGGCTGCTACTCTTGGCTCTGGCACTGGCAAGTCACTTCATCTCTATTCTCCACTGCACCATCTGTCGGTGCAGACTGTATGCTCCTGGGGGCAGAGCCTGTCACTTGCACTATGGAGCTGTGCAGTACTCGGCCCAATGGGGGCCTGAGCTCAGCTGGGGCCTCCAAATGTTACTGAGATGTTCATAATTCAAAAACAAACTGAGGGAAGAAGGGGAGGGACAGCTGAGCAAAGTACGAGGCAAGCTCAGGTGAAGACAGACCAGCCAGCAAGGTACCAGAGACACATATGCTAGAAGTCTGTACCAAGTGTCCATTCAGCTCAGTAAGAAAAACTACGCACCCAAAAGGCAATTTTTAACTAATCCTAACCTCTGTTTCTCTGCCTCATTTCTGCAGAGCTAAAGCAGCATCAGGATTGCAGCTTCCTGCCTGGTGCTGGGTCTAGGTAACATGCAGGAAACTCAGGTGCTGGCAGGTAAGTCTTTCCTTTCCTATAAACAGTCTCTTCTCAAGTGTTATTCCATGAAAAAACCTCTCTCTCTCTCATTTCCAGTCCCTTTCAAACCAAGCACAACACACTGCTTTTCTGTGGGCCTTGGGGCTTGAACAAAAAAAACAAACCTGTTTGTAACAGGATCCACAAATGTCTATGTGCCTTTTGTTGCAGCAATTTTAAAAAAACACTGTTCCTTCAGCTGTGAGATCATCAATGATCCTAGCTCATTAATAACGATGTGACACAGGTTGTAAGAATTAATATCTTATACAGCATCTCACTCCAAAGTGTTTTCGCCACACAGCACTACTAAAATGCATCCACTTCTGGGGAAGAGGCTGGGTATCAGCCAGCATATAGCATGTTATACAAGAAGGGAAGTGGGGGTGAGAGAGGAGACATTTAGGCTAAGGAAACTGGGTCAAACCCCTCCAGGGCTGTATGAGTTTAGTGCCCAGAGCAGACAGGCTGTAAGATTTTAAGGTCTCATCTCAAAGGTGCACACAAAATGGCATGCAACTCAGTGTGTCTGCTTGGGAAATATGATGGGCAGAGTTGACCCTGCAGAAGGTGAAGCTCTGCTCGCAGGGGGCCTAGGGGGTTTCAAGGCTGACCACTGTTTTTAAGAGGAAGTTCCAGTGACAGGGCCAGAGTTGTTAGAGCAAACGCAGTTATGGGAAAGCTTCAGTTCCACTGAAAAACTGGAAGAGAAAAGGGATTTTCCAAGGGGCAAAAATGTTTTGGATAGAAAATAAAAGACACCATACAATAGACAAATAATCACAACTGGCGTTTTAGAACAGTTCTTTAGATTGTCCGTTTAAACTAGTCTGTCTCTAGTTTATGTGCAGTTCCAAGGACTGGCTGCTTTAAAAAGGAATTGTCCTGCTGGTTTAGAACCAGAGCTAGTCCCGTTGGCACAGACCAAGATTCCATGTCCCTCAACTATGGCACTAGCAGACTCCATGGCTTGCTCAGCACTGACGTCCTTCAAAGAGACGGTGTCTGGAGTGCTGGGATGCTGCTGCTTTAGCAAGGTCACAGCTCAGACAAGAACATGGGGAGTGATCTGGAGACTCTCTAGAAGATCTGGAATGCTGCATGGCTGGGGTGAGCATGCTGACTTTATCTGAAGAGCAGGCAGCTGCACAAGGCTCGCTGGAGATATGCATGTTTCTCAGCCCCTGTGGACACACTCTCTATTGTCATATTATGCTCTAGGTACCTCGATTCCTTCCCTTGCTAACCATCTCCCTGATGGCCCTAATTTGGGTTGTACTATGTAAAAAGGGCTATTATTGCAGGGCTATTTCTGGGCCTAGGAGGGCTACATTTCCTGTTAGGGAAAGAAAAATCTTCTATATGCAGGGAAAAAGGGATATCTTATAGCAATGCAGTTTCACTTATCTCACTGTAAAAAAATCAGTCTCTACTGCATTCTTGGGGGGTGGGGGATGAGGGAAAGAACTTGGAAGAAACAATCTCTGCATGCCACACGTCATTTCAACACTACTCAAATGACTGGACACAGCTGGAGCTTTGCACTATTTTGCTAATTTCTAGGAAACAACCTGGAGAGAAGATGGCAGGACAGCGGCCGGCTATCGCCTCCTGACGTTTTCTGGCAAAGTCTGTAATCTTCCAGATGAAAACGCCATCATATGTCGAAGCTTCCATGTCACGGATCTTTTGCTCCATGTCAGCCATGGCCAGATCTTTCAGTCCAATGCTCCTTTCCAGCTGCCGGACCTGATCAGTGGCATACACAGAGCACCTTGTTTAGAAATATAAGCTGCTAAGGGACCCAGGAAAGTCAAGGGATCCTGTGAACCTCATTCAGGCCTGATCTTTAGCGGGAAATGCTCTCCAGATGTAATGGTGGCCAGGAAAGGGAAGAAATCCACCACTGTTGGCCAACTCACTAAAAATAATTTGAGATCGCCCTGCTGCTCTTGAGCAAACAGTTAACCAACACCTCCCTTCACTGCCAGAGCAGGGCACTTTCCAGCTGTGGATGGCAGAATCCAGTCAATGAAAGATGAGGTGTTGGTCTCCACTCCATTAAGAACATTAAGGGAGGGGGGTGGAAAATCAACGTTTATGACAAAACTGAACTGAGGGACAGAGAAACGGACAAATTGAGTCAAGCATGGTTCCAAACAGCTATTTGCTGTTGTGAAGTATCGTGGCCTCTGCTTTGCGAGATCATTCCTCTGGAAAACAAAGGTGTGCTCCCTATCAGAGCTCCCATGGACACCGTGTCTAGAGTACAATGAATATAAACCTAGAGCCAGACAAAGATTGCAGAGCATACTGTAGGGGCTCAGTTCTGTACTGTAGGAGGATGACCTACATAACAGGTTTTTTCCCACTCTAACATGTATGCGATTTTGAGATGGCATCTAGATACTAGGGTGATGGGCACCCTGGAAATGTCTAACGCTTACTCTGCACTCAAAAAGTTGTACTTGTGTAACTATGTCAGTTGGAGATGTGAGTTTTTACCAATACAGCTATACCAGTATAACCTCTAGTGTGGACACATGTATACCAGTATAGAGATGCCTTATTAGCTTACTTCGGTTCCCATCCACACTAGTGTGGGGAGATTTGTTGCTTTAACTAGGCTGGAACAGTTAAAGCAACAAACCTTTCTAGAGTAGACAAGCTGAGGATGCAGGTAAGACTGTAGAAATTCAGGTTCTCCCACTATAAGGGTGGGGAGCTGACCAGGCTCAAGGATCTTTCAGCATCCAGAAAGCTGAAATGGTGCTTCCTCTGTACACCTCACAGGAGTACATGTCCAGAGAGCTTTTCCTCAGAACATCTCAAATATACTTATAGGTTGGCTCCTGATAGCCATGAGGCCATATCACAGACCCCTGCACGCATTACACCTCCACTAAAGCTAAGCACTTTAATTACTGGGACAAATGATTTGAAAGATGTTCACAGAATATAAAGAATCAGAAGTCCAAAGCCAGAGGTTACAGACCTTGTTACCGAGCATTTCAATTTTCTCCTGATCCAGCCGATGCTGCCGGCTATACGCCTCTGCTGTCAGAGACACCCTTTCCACTTCCCGATTCAGCACGCACACAATATTCTCAAATGTGATCGTCTTCCTCTCCAGGGCCTCGCACCTTCCCCGCAGCTCTAAGGACTCAGAGAGCTCTGATTCAGAGCACAGCGAATTGGTGGTTAAGAGCATGGAGTTGTCCTGCGCTGACGTAAGGGTTGGGTGGTGCTTTAAGTCTCCAGACTCAGCCTTGAGGCTGAGCACAAAGCCCAGCAACATATACAGATGCTCCCCCACACATTTGCTTTCGTGCTCCAGCAGCTTTTCATTTTCCACCTGCAGAAAAAGAAATACACATTCCCATTTGCAGCAAGCCAGCTTCCCACTATGGCACGAGATCCACAGGACACATTCATCCCCTGCGGGTTACAACTGTAACTGATAAAAGCCGAGGGTAATGCAAAGAAAGAGACAGTTACAAACTGTCCAACAGCAAGCAGGTTTTTTTAAGGAAAATTCTAATCTTACACAATGACAGATGTTGAACATTCACCCCACTGTAGAACTGATAAAGCTTTGTCCCCCTTCTATAGCACCTTCATTCCCTCAGAAGCAGTTTACAAACATTAGTGAATGAACCCTCCCGAAACCTCCAGGAGGGGATGTGTTACTATTATTATCCCCAAGCCACGAAGAGAGGAAGTGACTTGCCACAGCGAGTCATGGGTAGAGCTGGGAACAGAATCTATGTCTGCTGATACCCTGTCCTGTGCTTTACCCATAAGCTCAGTCATCATACAGAATCAGGAGACCTTTATTTACAAAATCACATCTGTAATAACACCATGCTCCCAGCTACTCAGGAATTACATGAAAGCCATCTGAGATCTATCCTTTGGCATGTTCTAAACAGAGACATTTACTACTCTCCCAGTTCTCACTCTCTGAAGAGCCCATGTTATGAAAGACTGCCCCATTCCCCCAACACACACGCACCCGAGCATGGCTTACTCCTCAGGCATTACAACCTCCTTGCAGCAGTGTGCTATGGCATGCTACTGCATAGCTGAAAGTACCACTCGGCTAAATTACTGCAGGCAGACGCCAAAAGCATTCCTCTGGGTTCTGGCTCCAACACCAAAAGGATCTTATAACCAATCCTGGTCCTGATCCAGGAGGTCGTCTTTACTGCACTCAGGCTGATTCTTACTTTCAGCATCTAAAGGCTGCTGGGCTGCCTGGACTTGGATCTAGTGAGTTACAGACAGGCTGAAATTATTTGCAATTGTGTAGGGTCAAGTGGAGGGTCACGTGCAAAGTGCTTGCAGGTTAGGGCCCAGAATGAAATATGTGTCCTATTCCCAGGGAGATAAGCCCCATTGGGTAGAGCCTTACAGTCTTTAAAGGCAGATTATCAGCGTGGTTTGGCATCCATCAGCAGCAGTCTGACTTTAAGCATGGGGAGTTTGCTATTCACCGCCCCAGCGAGCTTACTGAACGGCTTATCTTCCATTCCCCACAAGACCCGGATCCAGAGACAAGAGTGACTATTAGCCTTCATTGGTCAAGCTCAGAAGCCTAGACACACCTCCCCACAAAACAGTCTATAAGGACAACCCCCGAACCATGTACCCAGGGAACAGGAGAGTCTGCTTTCTCTGTATATTAGCATTCTGCTACGAGGTATTTTTCTGCACTGAGGAAACAATCACTTCAAGTCAGTTAATTCTCTAGATACATCCAGCTCTGGATACTGGATCAAAATAGTCTCAGACATAAGTTGCATTCCCACTGCTTAGCTAGAGCATCAGCAGCACTCAAACTTCAACCCTCACCCCCACCACAGGCCAGCCAGTTTCACTTCACTCCATCTAGAGCTCTGTGTGTGTGGATGCAAGACGAGCTGGGGCGACACAAAAGTTATACCAAAGCTAACACTGCAGTGAAGACAAGGCCCTAGACAGATATTAAGAAATTGGCCTTACCATCTCAGTGCAGCCGACAACCTGAAATCTGCAAGGCACTTTACATTTGCCACAAGTCTTCACATGGTCCTGAAACTACAGAAAAGGTTAAAACAACACGTCAAATATAAGCCTAATTCTTCCATTTTACACACCCCAAGAAACTCCACGCCCTACACCCAAGACAAGATAGGAAGGTGAAGATGAACTAGAGGATAACTGACCCTTTACTGATCATGACACAGTTGTGGTCCATGAAGCTAATCCAACAGTGCTTAAGAGCCAGACAGTTGTTTCACCCAATGGTATTGATCGGGCAATTCCTCTTTAGGTGCCCCAACAGCACAGGATACAATGCAGGGATTGGCAGGGCCCAGGGGGAGCAGGGATAATCCCACCTGCCACTTGTGCATTTGCTCCTTAGTGAAGATACAATTGACCATCGCCTGCATAATGAGATCTGTCTTCAGTGACTGTCCAAGGGAACACACAAACATGGCAGCCTAGCATCTGGCCAAGCAAAGCTGCACAGGAAGCCCTGGGATTACTTTGAAGTGGCCAGTTAAGACAAGAAGCCACCTACTAAAGGTGGGGACCTCAGTGCGGCTCTCAGCAGAGCTCAAACATCCCTTTGTAACTGAAAATGAAGCTCCTTTAAAAAAAATGGCTGCAAGGTCTTGCTCCTTCCCAGGAGCACACACAAAATGTGCCAGCTCAATGGGCATGAGCGTGACCGATGCAAACCCCTTCAAAGTGGTGCCACGTGGGAAGCTCATACACTTTTCGGGGTGGACTAGCCATTTGGACAGATGGACACACTCTTTCAACTTTGTGCAGGTTCCACAATGACGTAACTGAGCAAGAAAACAGAGTCATGGCTGTGTCAAGCCAACAAAAGCCAGGAGGTTTCAAGAGGAAGGGTGCCATTCCACCCTCGGCTGCTGCCACGGAGTCTTAAAGCTTCCCCTCTCCCCTGCATATTTTCCAGTTCACTTCTCTGGTGTAACTGTGCCTGGGGGCTGTCCAAGATGGTGCAATGTATCAAACTCATGACTTTATACAATTATGGCTCCCAATGCAGTGTGGTGAGATCACATCACAGCCTGACATTTTTATTTCCAGCTAAGTGTTAAAGACCTAAGAACCAGGAGCATGCTCATGTTATTTCTTGTTTGAGTCCTTACTGCAAACACTCTGCCACAAGCAGGTGCCCTCTTGCTGGGTCCAGCAATCCTTCGTGGAGATAGGTACACACCAAAATCTGCTGCTCGTCAGCATGGCAATGGCTTTTTGGTAGCTGTCCTCCAGGACCATGGCTGCTGGCAGCATACCCTTTGTAGGGAAGTGCCAACAGCCTACACTGGAGCATGGAGTTGTTAGTGCTAATCATACCGCACATGGGAGCCCAAACAGGCACTGGCACACATCATCCTGTTTTTAAATCTTCCTTCTACCAATTAGATATGCTGGGCCTTTACTGGGTGACAATTCACAGCCACATGCCTCATTATGTGGTGCTATGCGTACTAACTGGCTGTATGGACCCTATTGGTGCACACTAAAAGTGCTCTAGTGCACGCTAAAAATTCCCTAAGTATTACACTATGACCTCGGGGGGTGAGGGGGGAACTTTTACTGTGCTCCAGCAGGGACAACGTGGACCATTTAGTGTGCAACATGCTAGTGCGCACTAGAATTTACACCCCTCTAGTGCAGACTAACGCACCGTGTAAATAAACCCTTAGCGATTCAAGTTATTTTCTGAGTTACATGCAGCAGCGTGGTTATGCTGGGACAATGTCTACTGTGGAGCAACAAAAAGTTTGGAGGGAGAGGAAGTTAAAACTTTAAACCACTGAAAGTCCCGCTCCCTATTGGTACTAAGTCTGGGTCAGCTGTAATGGCTTCAGATTTCAGAATCAGGCAGATTAGCGTCCAATGATCACAATGCCAAGGCTATAGGAGTTGAGGCCTCTGCTACTGTCCACTCTGAAGCCTTCTTTACCCAACTTTTCACACTCTCTCCTGTTCCCATTTCAGCTGCCCCAAGGCAGCTCTCAGTTATTAGATGGGAGAGTGACCGAGGGGTACACTTTTCCACAGGGACTCACAATCAAGGTTTTAGAACTTCAGTGCCTCATCACTTGTCCCAAGAGTCACTCTTTGGGCAATTGATGTGGAGTCTAATGCTAGGTCTGAAGGGTTGTAGATCTTTCATTTGGTGGGATAGTGGCGTTCTTTCCCTACCAACTAGAGCAGTTAACACAACTGTATCACCTAGGGTAAGTGTTGTTCTGGCCATGTTGGTCCTAGGATATAAGAGACAAGGTTGGTGAGCTAATATGTGTTATCGGGCCAACTTCTGTTGGTGAAAGAGACAAGTTTTGAACTCTGTGTAACCTTGAAAGCTTGTCTCGCTCTCCAGCAGAAGTTGGTCCAATAAAAGATGTTTACCTAGGCTACGTTACCCACTGTGCAAGGAGGAAAGAGTTTCTCCGGTAATTGTGGTGAGCACCCAAATATAGCATGAATCAGACTCTGATTTAGATGGAGTTACTCACTACTCATGAAAAAAGATTGAGTCATTACAGTGCATCACAAATTGAGACAACACCAGTGCTAAGAGCGTTATGGAACACTGTAACTGGGTGTGAATGGTAGCTGCCTCTCAAAATTAAATGTGTTCAATTGTTTTCCTTCACTTCTTAATAGAGACTGAACATTCTCATGGGCTAACTCAAGGGTCCCTCTTCTACGCTCATAGAATTCAAGTCACATTCTGTTAGAACTCAAACTACATGCAGTGTGTGCTGTGAAACAAGAATGTTCAAATACCTTCTCTCTTGGAATCTTCTTCTTCCCACAGCCCTCACAACTCAGTGGAAATTTAGGGCAGATCTCATCGTGAGCCTGTAAAAGAAATGACAAGAGGCCATTTGTACACCTACAACAGCTTTGATAAGGCCACTGTGAAGAATGAAACTCAATGGATCCAATATTTCATTACAAATACATTTTACTAGCAAAAGGTCTGTCATGTGACAGCACATAAATCCTGGTTTAATCATGGTGTTTTTGCATGTCAGGTCATGTTTCTACATTGTAGTTTCCACACTGTTATGGTATTTGGGTGCCTTTGCAAGTACTCAGCTTGATTTAGGAGTGTTAGTTTCAGCTCACACTAATTGTGAAAAAAATCAAATTACTTCTTTGATGGAACGACATAATCAAGAGGAAACTACAGTTGTAGCTTTGCCAGGAAAACACATGTTCAGGAGAATTATGTGAAACCCCCCAACTCTCCTGGTAAGAAGTTTCCATGATCTACCAGTCGTGATGGACACCAGTTGGCTGAATTAAAACCCCAAAGCCACACTTGACAGCTACAGATGATGAGCTTTCCAATGTTGCCTCCATTGTCCAGATCAGTTCACCGAGCAAGTGCTTCTCAGCCAACCAGAAAGAGAATCATATTTTAAAGATAATTTTTAAAAAACCACACATACCACATTTGTTCTGCAGTAAGCACTTTGTTTTAGGATGGAAAAGAGAATACACAAAAATGACCCTAGAAACCTTATTTTTTGATTCTTCAACAGATAAACTATCAGTAAGAATTAAAATGAGAACTCTTAACATCTTCCTCTCTTCTTTTCATATCATTCCTGTAGTGCTTAAATCCTCTCTTCCTACATTAGTTTTATGATAAGCAAAATGTCTAAGCACTCAACCTTGTGTAAGTTAAAATCTTCTACCCAAAAAGGAAATCTAGACAACGTGTCTTAGTACTCCTCTTATGTGCCAGGTAGGTTGTGACATCTTTTCTGATATTCTACTGGAGTTCTATTGCTTATACATAGATTGCAAGTCAGATTAAAACAGATTAAATATATAGGATTGTTCACTTAGCACTAGAAACTCATTCATTTTTTCATAGATTCTAGGACTGAAAGGGACCTCGAGAGGTCATCAAGTCCAGTCCCCTGCCTTCATTTTAATTAACTTCCTTTTATAAATACAAAGTTTTCTGCTATCTAAAATCTGAACTATTTGTGAACCTTGCTGGTCAAGTTCATAGTGTACAAACTCACACTCTTAAAGACTAGTTTTGTTTTTTAAAACCACTAGCTACATTTCTACCACCACATCAGAAACCGAAAAAAGAAATCCATTTGCTAACTCATATTCATGTTTCAATAATTACTCTCTCCCTTCCATAGGTTAAAGCAGGGGTAGGCAACCTATGGCACACATGCCAAAGGCGGCACGCAAGCTGATTTTCAGTGGCACTCACACTGCTCGGGTCCTGGTCATCGGTCCGGGGGGGCTCTGCATTTTATTTTAATTTTAAATGAAGCTTCTTAAACATTTTAAAAACCTTATTTACTTTACATAGAACAATAGTTTAGTTATATTTTATAGACTTATAGAAAGAGACCTTCTAAATATGTTAAAATGTATGACTGGCACGCGAAACCTTTACTCAGAGTGAATAAATGAAGACTCGGCACAGCACTTCTGAAAGGTTGCCGACCCTTGGGTTAAAGGAACGGTATTTGATCCAAGAGAGCTGCTGCAATGTCTCTGGAGATGTGAATGCTACAGTCTGCTGACAGGCTGGGTTAACTGTGTATGTCAATACCAAGGATTAGTGGAATTCTGTAAAAGTTGGTGGGGGGGGGGAGAAGGGTGATTTCAACCCACTCACAACAGAGGGGTTGATTTCCTCCCCACCCAGCAATTGCTCCTATCCTAAGAGGGCTCCAGACAATTTCTTCATTCCCTTCCTTATCCCATAAAATCCTGGTAACAGCACCACTTCACTTCAGTAAAGGGAGGAAGGTTTGACCTCAAAAGCAACTATTTCAAAAGGGAGAACGTATACAATAGAAGATCTGATGGGGTGGGGCTGTAGCCTCCCTCTAGTATGCCATTTACAAACAAGTCTCATTTCTACCTCCTCTCCCCTCCAGCCACTCTCCTGTTCTAGCCCTCTCATTCAATCCCTACCCAGCTCCCAGCCAGTCTAAGACTGCTGCACAGCATTTATCTTCCATGAAGGATAGAACATTTATGTTCTAAGTAGCACCAGCAGATTGACCACCTGAGGTCCCCTCCAACCCTGATATTCTGTGATTCTACTGAATATGCACTAAGAGATACACTCTGTTCATGCCGGCAGGAAGGGAAGTACTGACTGAGCACAAATCTGCTGTTACGCTGTAAATGAAACAGCACTGTGCTGTGCAGTATCTCTTCAAGACATCTACAAATATTAGCTTTAACAGGAACATTTCAAAAAAATTCCATACAAATATTTGAAATATTTTTCTGGATTCTCCACTGGTTTTCCCTGCACCTTATCCTTCTCCGCTCAAATCATAGGTACCATGGAAAGCTGTCCAAAGCAAAGCTCTTTGTTTACTTCCTATAAAAGGAAACTGCCCCGCCCTTGGGCCAAAGAGGCAGGGGGATGTCATTCAAGAATGATGCATTACAATCTAACCCCACAGGGATGGAGCAATCATGGCATTTACAGTCCCTGTCAGCAGGCAGCTATGCTGCCACAAAGGCAAATCTGTCTTTTTAACTTAGAAACATAGAATATCAGGGTTGGAAGGGACCTCAAGAGGTCATCTAGTTCAACCCTCTGCTCAAAACAGGACCAATCCCCAGACAGATTTTTGCCTCGGATCCCTAAATGGCCCCCTCAAGGATTGAGCTCACAACCGTGGGTTTAGCAGGCCAATGCTCAAACCACTGAGCTAAATCCCCTTGAATGGTCAAGGTTTCATCTCCATCACTTTTAGGCAGCTTGCAATTACTGTCAGAGTGGGCTGTATAACAACAGTCTCCTTTCCCATTACATTATCGTTCTGCAAGCAGACTGGGAAAACCCAAGAGAACAGGGGAAGTGGAAAGGCTTTAGTCTTGCTTAAACACTGAGGGGCTGATCTTGCAGCTATCGAATTCCCACCAGTCAGTGGCAGAACGGCACACATTCTGGTTTCATATCAGACGCTAAGAATGCAACAGCACCAGCAGTACAGTGACAACACTGGATCAAGTTAGCATCTTGTAAAACAACACCTAACTCCTCTCACTCAAGTAAAGCCGGAAGTATTCACTAGTTTGCAAATAACTTCCTTTCTCTAAAAGTGACAGTGAAACAGCCCAGTGATTGCTCCATTGTACAAGCCACTTCGAGGATCTCTACACTGGAGTTTGTGGTCTTCTTTTAGCTTAATTGATTGGCCAAGTCACTCAGGATAACTAAGACCCTTGGAAGTGCCAATCTAGACACTCTATGAACATTTGTTCAGGACACAATTGATTGTGATTCACACTAGCAGCTAGTTACAACAGGACCATAAATTTCAGACTAGAAGATCCTTGCATCTCTCAAGAAGTGCTAATACAATGATCTACCCTAATGGAGAGTACTCCACACTTGCTCCCTTGCCTCTGGGTGCATGTCTAGGTGGGTCTTGCTGTAAGGATACCTGCAGTGTGCTTATGCTGTGACACTCATACCTTAATGTCAGGAAAGTAGAAAAGCGATTTGCAGTATTTGCAGTTGAGGCTTCTCTCGGGGCATTCCCGCTCCGAATGGCGCTCCTTTTCATTCAGTTTGATCATTCCCTTACATGCCAGGCACTCAATCAGCATGAATGGGCAGTCCCCTTCATGGCAGCTCTGTGACAACAAGAGCAGCACATTTCAATACAACCGTATAAAAAATCCACAGATGCAGATGCGTAAAGCCCGTTTCCTAATGGATCTCAGGATGAAAGGCTCTTCTGGGCCTACACAAAGAGGGCAAAGGAAACTAACATCTTAATTCTATTTTCACTAAGGCTGTGTCTACACTACACACCTTTTAGCGACATCTGTGCCGCTACAGCCGTGCCTTAAAAGGCGCGCAGTGTAGCTGCTGTATGTTGGCAGGAGAGAGCTGCCCAACAAGCGGCAATAGCGTTGTTGGCAGGAGGGCTCTCTTGCCGACAAAGCGCTGTTCACACCAGCACTTTTTGTTAGCAACCTTTTGTCGTTCGAGGAGTGTATGTTTTTTTTCACATCCCTGAATGACAAAAATTTTGTCATTAAGATTCTAGTGTAGACAAAGCCTCAGTGTCATATCTGAGTGTTATCCAGATTGGGGAGGGGGGCTGCCAGAGGCACATTGGACACAGCAGAGTACTGGGGTGGAGCAGTCTGCAAATGTTCTCCCCCAGCTGCAGGTTGCTCCTTGAAGACCATACCATGCTGCCCCTGGAGTGCCCTACTGTAGCTGTCCACAGGAACAGCGTGCACACAAAAAGCTGCAGGCTCTGCCAGCAGCCCGATGGCCCAAGCTTCTCTTCTTTGCTCCCATGGCCCTCAGTTCAGCCATGAGATTACATGTGGCCCAGCCTCATGGAGCCTCCTCCCCACCCTAGAGACCATGTGGCCTTCTGGAGACAGTGGGGAATGCCATCAGGAGCAGAAGCCACCATGGGAGGGAAAGAGAGAGTGCAATAAGAGGAAAGAAAACTAACAGAGTGATTGCAACAGATATTCTGTATATTCACCCCTTTGGCAGAACTGTGCTCCAGAATCCCAGCTTTCATTTAAAAAGTTTCTAGTCCACATAATCGTGGAGAAAAATCTTGAAGAGGTTCCCAGTATAATCTGCAGACAGATGTCTGTCTTAGTTTGCAGAGAGGCTGAAGCAATAGCTCGACGAGGTGGGACTGGCCTCATTTATCACAATCAGGGCCCCAGGGACCCCCAGATTCTCTGGCTCTGGCATGTGGCATTTTTCCCAAGATGCCAAAACAAAACAAAACAAAAATCAGCATTTTTGCCATGGAATTTGCCACTCTGCAACAGCCAGATGCTTGATATTTTGTTTTCTCTCTCCCTCCTTGCTGTGGCTGCCTCTCCCACTTTCCTCACAAGTGGATATTAACTAGATTACAGTGCATAGTCCATGCACTGCTGCATGGAGTCTGGCAGCAGGCGGTTGGTGAGCTAGAGCCCAGCTTGCAGCCGGATGTGTCAGCTGGTGAATGAGGCTACCTAGAGAACAGCAGCACAGCAGCTGATACCAGCAACAAGCTCTCCCTTCCCTGGGGCACTCAAGCTACGCCATTTGGAGGGCATGATGAACAAGCCAGCCTCAGAATGAATCACTGTCAAAAAGAATCAGAGATTAATTTTATGTCGTGTTTTCAACAGTGAGCTTTGGTTGTGTGTGGTAGGGGGATGGAAATGGACCTCCATCTATCACTGTAGGATCTGAATGCCTTCCATGTAACATCCATAGCAACAGCAAAGTCCATAGAGTCTCTGGCTCTCCCTTTTCAGGGTATACACCAGGGGTCTCAAACTCAAAATGACCACAAGGGCCACATGAGGTCTAGTGTACTGGCCCAAGGGCCGCATCACTGACACTCCCACCCTCACTGCCCCCGACCCCCACTCCACCCCTTCCATGAGGCCCCGCACCTTCCCTGCCCCTTTCCAACGCTGCCCCTTCCCTGTCACCAGGCGGTGCAGGGTGTGGCAGGGGGATCAGGGCAGGGAGTTGGTGTGTGGGGTGCAAGAGGGGTGAGGGGTGCGGCAGGGGGTCGGGGTGCAGCAGATGGCTCAGGGCAGGGAGTGCAGGATGCGGCAGGGGGCTCAAGGCAGGGAGTTGGGTGCAGGACGGGTGTGAGATGCGGCAGGGGGCTCAGGGCAGGGAGTTAGGTGCAGGAGGGGTGTGAGATGCGGCAGGGGGCTCAGGGCAGGGAGTTGGGTGCAGGAGGGGTGTGAGATGCGGCAGGGGGCTCAGGGCAGGGAGTTGGGTGCAGGAGAGGTGTGGGGTGCGGCAGGGGTACACACACTGACGGGAGGGTTTGGGTTTTAAATTTTTTAGATTTTATTAATTTCGTTTTAGATTGACTTTTGGTATAGGGGGCTTTTAGGTTGGTTCGGGTTTATTGAGCACAAAGGAGTGTCAGCACTTTAGTGTTGTGCTCACATGGAAAAGGCCTTTTTGAAGAGGATGGGTTTTGGAGCATTTCCCAAAGCCCGTCAGACTCTGGATTTGCCTAATCTCCACTGGAAGTTCGTTCAAAACTAGGATCCCCTGGACAGAGAATGCTTTGTCCCTAGCTCTCATGTCCTTTGTCCTGCATTTTGTCAGCTGCATTGTCCCAGAGGAATGCAGCTGTTGCAGTGGTTCATATATCAAAACATGGTCTTGAACTAGCTAGAGTTTGAGCCATGAATTGCTTTGAAGCTTAGGACCAAAACCTTAAACTGAAGCTGACTAGGAGCCAGTGAAGGGACTTGAGCACAAGCCTGATGTGCACACGGTGGCCTAAATGGAGAAGGCAGGCAGCCGCATTCCGGACCAGCTGGAGCCTACACACTGTCTTCACATTCAGCTTCAGATACAGTGAATTTCATTTCATGGACAAAGATTAAATTAAACTTGCTAAGGAAACTGGGAATCAAAGGTACAGAAAGCACAAGACCCTAGATATAGGACATAATAGATAGCACCCATCTATCACCTGAGGGAGCTCCAACCAAAGACATTGAGAACTACTGGTCTAAAGGGATCTGCTCTGCAGACCATCACTGTGGTTACATTTAACTGCTACAGGTCACAGTTCTTTGGAGACCACCATCTCAGTCTCTCCTTTGTTGCTAATGAGGACACGCTGGTCCCAAGGTTCTTCTAACAGCACCGAGATTTCTCACACTGCCACTTTCTGGTTTTAGCTCAGCATTCAATGGTTATCTCCACCAGCAAAACAGTATAGCTTAAACGCACCCAAATACTGCAACTCTGAGAAGTTCACAGTCAACGTGCTGAAAGCCCAGCAGCGCTGCCTGCTTTGAATAAAGGAGCAAGCCTCCTCTTTTAAACACAGAGGATACTCCAGGTCCTAGCATGCAGTGCTTCATCTTGATTGAAGCTGCTCAATCACTTGAATCAAATTGGAGCATTCCATGCTGGAACTTTTCATCTCTATTGGTCTGACCTCCATAAGAAAGACGAGGTCACCAACAAGCCATAAATTAGAACTCTGTGGACCACATCTGGCCAGCCCTGACAGGACACAGC
The DNA here is from genome assembly GCF_025201925.1 of Gopherus flavomarginatus. Taxonomy (NCBI): domain Eukaryota; kingdom Metazoa; phylum Chordata; order Testudines; family Testudinidae; genus Gopherus; species Gopherus flavomarginatus. Next base: position 23,240,013 of record NC_066633.1, read on the forward strand.
TCCCACCTTTCTTCCAGATTTATGGGAAGGATGTGGACAAGGTGAATCAGCCAAATCTGTGCCCCAGAAGTATAGAAGTTTGGACATTAAATATTAATTTTGTTCTTACTTTAGTCTGAGGATGGGGGGGGCTTTCAGGAAAGGAAATGTGTGAGGGAAGAAAATGCAAACATAGTCAGGACTGGTGCCCTTTACACACTGGAAAATCCACACCAAACCAGGTTTTCCCCAAACAGGGTTTACTTTAGATCTCAATCTTTTGAGTTTCTTAAACTCATGAACCAAAAGCATCAATTAAATTCCATCAGCTTTTACACAAAAGTGTGTGATAACAGCCTTGGCATTTCTCTGAAGAAAGTCTCTGAGAGTCCAAAAATTTCAATTCCCAACTGACTGTCAAATGTTGTCTGAAAACTTAAACAGAACTGTGCTCAACCTAAGGTTGTGGGGGTGGGGGTGGAGGGTTGTCTCATCAAAGCTTTAGAAGGGACATGTGACTGATCTGAACATCCAAGATACTGAACTACAGCTTTACATTTTCAGAGAGCCAGATGCTAGAAGCATTAATTAGCAAAGCCACAATATCACAGAGTTGTTTTGAGAAGTAAACACTGACATGGCAGACCCTTTCAGATGGGGCTTTCCAATCCCCTCCCACGCACATTTTCTGGCACTCCCTGTAGCTTACCTCCCACACAGAAGTTGGACAGGAAACAATCTACATCAGAGGTGGGCAAACTACAGCCCACAGGCCACATCCAGCCCCTGAGCTCCTGGCTGGGCAGCTAGACACTGGCCCCTCCCCTGCTGTCCCCCCTCCCCCATAGCCATGCCGCCACATGGGCAGCGCTCTGGGTGGCTGGGTTGCATGCTCATGCAGGGCAGCAGGGCAGTGTGTCTGGCTCCAACTGGGAGGCGTGGCGTGGTAAGGGGGGCAAGGGGTCCTGAGGGGCAGTCAGGGGACAGGGAGCAGTTGGATGGGGCAGAGGTTCGGGGGGGGAGGGGATGGGGAACAGGGGGGATTGGATAGGGGTGGGTCCTGGGGGGCCTGTCAGGGGGTGGGGGTGTCAACAGGGGTTGCGGCAGGCAGGGGACAGGTTGGATGGGTGGGGGGTCGTGAGGGGGCAGTCAGGGGGTGGGAAGTGGGAGGGGGTGGGAGGAGGCGGATAGGGAGCAGGGGCCAGGCTGTTTGGGGGGCACAGCCTTCCCTATCCAGCCCTCCATACAGTTTTGCACCCCGATGTAGCCCTCGGGCCGAAAAGTTTGCCCATCCCGATCTACATCTAGGCAATCAGCTATGCAAACTTTGCCGCTCCAACTTTAAGGGAGGCCAGTCTTGAAGTCTGTGGATTTCAGCCCCAGCTCTAGAGTCACTAGGCCTTCTCTCCAGAATCGGACTTCCTCGCACCACCTCTACCTACAAGCACCGAGCGCTGCAACACGCACTTCCACGGAGGACAGCAGGAACTGGCTGAAAATGGTGCCCCAATGCTATAACCCAGCTTGGAACCAGAAGCTTCCAACAGGGAAATACAACAGAAGTTTCTTCCTAATTTCAAAGACAGAACCCTGGTGTCCTGCCCAGCATCACAGGGCACTCCAGCCACAAAGCTTCAGATGCAATATCTTACTATAACGAACACGGACGGTGCTGCGGAACCTTTAATATCAATTTCCAAAGAGGAAAAAAAAAGTTGAAGCAATTCCAAGGGCCAGCAGGTCTGAACTACATTCCAAGTAAAAACCATTAAATTAAGACTCCACCCACAGCACTGAAATATCTCTAGCAGCAAGACCACTCTGTCCAGCCACAAAACTTAAGAATCACAGAATATCCGGGTTGGAAGGGCCCTCAGGAGGTACCTAGTCCCACCCCCTGCTCAAAGCAGGACCAATCCCAGTAACTAAATTATCCCAGAAGTAATCCTGAAGCCTGAACTCTGGGGGTAGAGATGGGACGTTCGCTTCCCCTCTACCAATTGAATTAAATTCTGGAGGGGGGAGTCTTCGCCACACACACAGATATTCAACTGGATTTTTTATTCTCTTCCACAGGTTCAGCTGAGCTTTGGCAAAAGGCTCCAGGCCTACAAAACTATTAGTAATGCGAAGTCCAGGGTATTAACAAAACACAATCTGAATCCGGACCAGGACAGGTTATGATTCCAACAGACAAGAAAGCTCATCTATACTTATTAGCTGAACTCAACTGACAAGGAAGATTGAATTTCTTTTAGACCAATTTACTGCCTTCTCCCTCCTGGCCTCTATTTTATCTGAAAACAGACCAGCTAGCCACAGAACTACCTGGCAGACTAATCCAACCTCTCATTTAGTCTATTTAAATAGTGCTCTCAGGATTAGAAGGGCAGATCCTGTCGCTCCATTCAGGTCTCCCTAGCCTTCAAATCACCCTATATTCCCCAAGAAGGAGCTTAACTTCAAGCAAGCCCTTATGTCCCTATCAACTTATTTTAAAATCCTGCTGATGATTAAGAGACTCTCTCTGTAGCTGAAGAACATTCACTTCCCTCATCACTCTGTTGCAAGGTGGGAGAGAAGTGCCATTTTATTGCTGTGTGAAGAGCTGGGGACTTAGATGATCCTTAGAAGTCTGTCTGTACCTATTCTAGGTACATATTTGGCTCCTATCACCATCATATCTGAGCACCTGGAAGTCACAAGGATATATTTTCTTGGTTATTTCTCATGCTCCAACTGCCTAACTTCACAGTCTTTGCATCTCTCATCTGTAATTTTTTTCTCCTTTCTGTAAAGCACCTGTTTTTAAAAACTCTTCGCATGTTCCAAGCATTTACCAGCATATTCAAAACACAGCAAGAAGAAAATTGTATTTAAAAATTCAGATCTCTTGTGACAGTGCTGAACATTTTAATAATTTTCCCAATAGGAAGAGTTGAAAGAGACAGCATGAACTTTGCCCACACACGCAGTTAAAAATATGCTGCATTTGAGACACGACCTCTGGTTGCTTAAACAGAAAACAAAACTTGGAAAGCTGAGGAAGGTCTTCAAGGGTGAAGGGCTGAAAATTTTCAGCTGCAGAAGCTGGTGCTCTTCCTCTCCCACCCCTGTGAAATTACTAAAATACCAATGACACAGTCTCCTAGGTAGCCAAATGAGTTTCTCTTGATATCAGTGGCTGCAAGCTTTTAAAATGAATACACAGTGAATTATCTTTTAGGTACTTTCCATGCTCAGTCTGAAATAGCACAGCAAGGGGCTTTCCGTGGTGGGAGTGTTGCTGCTGCTGAAGGCAGCAACACACATTGCTGCTTTCAGATGACACAGCAGAGCTTTAGACATGCTATACAGAAGAGCTGACACACCCACAGCCCCCTTCTGCAACCCTTGCTCACCTAATGACTGTGTCTGTACTAGCCAGAAATGTACACAGGTATGTAGTATGCTGGTTAGACGCAGATTTGACATATTTATTGGGCACTTCCCTTCACCCTCAGTAACAATCAATCCAACACCTTGCTACAATGGGGCAGAGATATGAGGTATCAGATAAATCAACTACTACAGCTGCCTTGCAGAAAGTGATGGAGAAGCCAAGGTGGGGGTGGGAGGGGCAGGGGATGCCCATGGTGTAGTTTTGAGGAGGCACTGCCCCCCAAACAGAGGTGAGGCACGGGAGGCACATGGAGTCACATGCCACTGCTCCCCCGCCCCCGTTTCTGCGAGTGCAGAGCTGCCTGGCTGAAAGAGGGTGCCGCTCGGTTCAGCTGACTTTGCAGCTGGTTGCCGCCTCCTGAGTCCTAGTGCCAGTTGTGCTAATCTTCTGTGTGCTGGGAGACATCCTGTTTTCTGTACAACAGTGAGGGTCTGCAGTGGGGCAGGGAAAAGGGGCTGGGGTATGGGAAAGAAGCAGTGGGGAACGAAGGGGGATGAGATGGGGAGGGCGTGGGGCAGGGTGATAGGATGAGGAAGAGAAGAGGACAGGGGAAGCAGGATCCTGCCATGCGGCATCCCCTTGGCAGCAGCTGAAGTTGGGGCTCCCCTGTTAAGCAGGCTCATCAAACCCCCACCCCAACGAGCCCCACCGTCCCTGCATGTGGACCACCCCACTGAGCCCCAACCAGCTATACCTAGACCCTCACCCTGACGAGCCCCTCCTCTCTTGCACCTGGACCCCCCCTGCTAAGCCCCAACCACGTTCACCTGGACCCCCCTGCAGAGTCCCATTGCCCCTGCACCTGGTACCCCCCAACAAGCCCTTCTGCATTCAGATCCCACACTGAGCTGCCCACACCCAGACTGCCCCATACAGAACCCTCTTCCCCACACCTGGATCCCCCACATTAAGCCCCTCTACACTTAGATCCTGCTCGGCTGAGCCTGCCTGTCCACCCACACTTAGTGTGTCCGGTCTAGAGCCTAGGTTGTTTCTGAGGCAGGCTTGGCCGTTGCGCTGTGTCAGGGTCGGGTGCAGCCTCACTGCTGAGTTCCTGTCAGGGGCGGAGAGGAGGAGGGAGAGCAGAGTGCTGGAGGTGGGAGATCACCCTGCATGCAGCCAGTGACCTGTGCTCCCCACTGCCATGCTGGAGCCTCCACATATATGTATTGACAAATAAAATTTTCAGAATGTTGAAGAATTTTAAAATATTGTGCACAAAAATTTTATTTTTTTGGCAGATAATTTAATTTTTTGGCACAGAGTTTCCTCAAGAGTATTGCCTGTCCCTCAGAATAGAGTTCCGGGCTCAGAACTGCCCAGCAGCAGCCCAAGATGCTTCCACTGGACTGCCTCCGATGGACTTGACTTTATTTTAGCAAAATAATCTTTAGTATTTTCTGATTGTTAAGAGCAGAGTAAAGAAGAAGGCTAGTGCTTGTCAACTAATATCTCACATGCATACAGCACATTCCATTCAGAAGGATCCCAAAGTGCTCTCCCTCCCCCTTTCCCATGAATAGCTTCTCTCACTACTGGAGCGCAGACACTTCTGGGGTGAAGTTGGGTAGTTATCTACAGTCCACAGCAATACTACAGAATAGTTTGGGACAGGAGAATCTCGTATCCCTCTTCACACGCAAGAAGGAATTAAGAAGGTAGAACATAAGTACTCAAATTGGAATTTAACCAGGACACCTTGGCTAACACCCCTAATCTTCCAAGAATGCCGTACGATTTTTAAATGGCAACCAGAGGTCAGCTCTTCAATTTAATGTCTTATCCAAAAGAAGTTACTTCCAACAGCAAATACTCCTTATCATGCTAGGTTTTGGTACAGCACTGACTGGCGAGGGAAAATGCTATCTCATGAATCACCAACAACATGGCGTGTGGCACCTTTTCCTTGGAGGTCTCTCGTCCAAGTACTGACCAAGTCCAACCCTGTCTAACTTGTGAAATCTTACAAGATTACACTGACATATGGCTACAGAGGACACTTCTTTGGCCCTACAGGAACTGCCCTCATGCCCTTTTTTGGAAATCCAATGGAATTAAAGTTCTCAAACATATTTCCAAACTAGTCAGTAGCTGTTTAAAGTGAGGGGGCTGAAGACCTTGCTGCCAGGCATAGCTCCATTTGCCTTAATTGAGCTGGGCTCACTTATGCCACAGTTGAATTTGGCCCCACTTGTTAAATTGGGGCACAAAACTTCATGGTAACAGCTGCCAGGCATACAGCACAGAACTGAACTCGGAACCCAGCAATCTACAGGCATCAACAATGCTAATCTGAATCCTCAGTAAACACACTGGTATACTGAAGCTGCCATCTCTAATCTCCTCCCTATAAATAAGAAACACTACCAACAAGCACTAGGGTTAGAGCTTGAATTTAACATTTATTTCAGTCAACTGCAAAAATACACCATGACACTCATGGATCTAGGGGTGAGATTTTCACAGCAGTCTAAGGGAGCTCAGCACCCAACTCCCACTAAATTTCTAGGCTGAAATCCAAGCCTATAAGTATTAAAGTATTGGCCAAAGTGCAGATGAAGTTCTCTACTAGTGGCCACAAAAGGCAAACCAGAGGACTGAGACAAAATCAGAAGTAAACATAGTTCTTCCTGCCTCCCGATAATGGCATTGCTAATAGAATCAAGATGTCATACTAAACAGATTCATCTTAAATGCTTTGTCAGGAATAAAACATCACTTCCTCACCCCAACTCCTTAGGACTCACCAACTGCTCTTATCTCAGTCCCTTCACTCAGCGGTTCTCACAGTCTGGGCTATGATTCCAGTGTTTCCAGAGGGTTGTAAACATTTCCCAGCAGACCAAGTTTTCTTTTATATTTATTTTTTGTAAGTGGTTCCTAATTCATCTGACTGCAAATAAATCCTTACAATGCAAATTACTGCAGTAGTCTCTATTCACTGCAGAGTGCTGGGAAATGTGCCATTCATGAAATTTTCAATAGGAACGTATCTTTCCAATGAGATTGGTACCATATGTACGTATATGTGCTAATGGTCCCATTCACTGGGCCATAAAAACTGCAAATGGCACTGAACACAGAATTGGTGCAGTTCTGATGCTAAGGGGAAGAGGCAGTGCAGAGGCCATTTTGTCTAGCAAGCTGATGGAAGAGGTTATTTGGAGGCATACCCACTGAATCCATGACTCTGTGGACCTCTTGACCAGGCCTCCTGTGTGTTGGGGAATGACCTCACCTTCTCAATTACTATAGGCCCTGAATACAAAAGAGCAGTGGGCAGGACAAGAACTATATCCATGCCAACATCCCCAAAACAAATCCATTTATTCATGCCTGAAGGTAAATGCCTATTTTGGGTAGGGTTCTGTGGCCTGCTTTGTGCAGGGGGTCGGACTAGATGATCACATTGGTCCCTTCTGACCCTAGAATCTATGAATCTATGAATCTATTTTGGCCATAATATATGGCAGAGACAAATTGGAGAGAATCCAGACAGCAACACAAATGATAAAGGGTTTAGAAAACCTGCTCTCTGAGAAAGGTTCAAAAACCTGGGTATATTTAGTCTTGAGAAATGGAGCCCGAGGGGGGATGGGGGGGCCTATAACAGTTTCCAAATATGTTAAGGTCTGTTATAAAGAGGACAGTTCTCCGTGTCCGCCAAGGGTAGGACTAGAAGAAATCAGCATAGTTTGAAACAAGGGAGATTTAGGTTAGATATTAGGAAAAACCTGCTAACTCAGGAGAGTTAAACGCTGGGAATAAGGTTCCACGGGAGACTGTGGAATCCCTATCATTGACGGTTTTTTAAGAACAGGTGGGACAAACATCTGGTAGGGATTGTCTAGGTTTATGTGGGCCAGCCTCAGCACAGGTGGCTCAACTAGATGGCCACTGGAGATCCCTTCCAGCCCAATATTTCTAGGATTATAGTTTTTGGAGGAGTTATTTTGGGCTGATGCAGTGAGGAGGATTCTGGGATATGGCGTATCTTGGAAGTAAGAAGTGGGTGATTTTGGAGGTCATAGAAGGAAAAAGTGGTTGGTTTGAGGGATCATATGAAGTATTAGAAAACTTCTCCAGTCTGTCTACACCCTCACTAGATACACAACCACCTAGGTTAGACTGGAAAGCTCTGAAAGTTCCAGGAGGCCAGAGTTTATCTAGGACTGAGCTAGTGCAGCTGAAAGCTCAGAAGCTGACGGCTAATGCCAGCAGGAACTCATTTAATTCCCAGTGCCTTGCCCATCACCACTCACATGCAAAAGGAAAGAGAAAGCACAATGAAGAGATACATGGAGAGACTCTTGCCTTTACCTCATATTCTTTAATAGTCCCTTTCCATGGGCAACCATCATTGATACAGACAGCCGGCAGACTTTCCACCTCCCGACGCGCTGCGTTATCTGGGAAAGCCTCAAATGGAAAAAAGCAAAGACATGTTACTCTGGGATTGCAGCTTTGATCTAGTCTCCAGATTCTTCACAGGCCACTGCTAAGAAACAAACAGTCTCCCCAAACTTGTTGTCCCACGATACCCTTAGAGATGGATCTGTGACTCTTGTAAAGCAGCTCCAGCCACGGCTGTAGGAATTAGCTAAGAATGCATAGCTTGAAACCAAACCAGCTCACCTGTATGTTAGTGTTGCTCAAAACAGGTATTAGTGTTATACGAATGTATTTAGTGTTTAGCCTCTATGAAATGCTTATAAATTGCTGCATGTATTAATCTCACGTGTAATGTCCATATTCCAAACTATAAGGAAATATGTACATTTTGCTTCAAAATTTTGAAAATGTTTGCTCTGAATTTGGGAATCCAGACACAGGAATCATGCCCCCCTCCCATTAAAGAGGCCTATCAAGATTACACGGGCCATTAAGGAACATCACCACAATGCATAGGATTGGTGAACAACCCTATCACAAGGGAGTTTGTCTCATGGACTGGAAAGCTAAGGCTGTGTCTACACTAGCAAGTTTACAGTGGCACAGCTGTATCAATGGAGAGAGCTCTCCTACTGACACAATAAAACCACTTCCATGAGTGGCAGCAGTTATGTCCGTGGGAGAAGCTCTCCCAGGGACACAGATGCCAGTGAAACTTATGTTGCTCAGAAGCATGTTTTTTTTCACACCCCTGAGTGACATAAGTGGTAATGCAGACATGCCCTAAATGTAAAAGATAAAACAGGGTCACAATTCATTTATTTGCTGTTTGAACTCTCATACCAAACTAAGGCCATGGCTACAATGCAGAGCTTACATTGGTGCAGTTGTGCTGCTGGTAATGCAGATGCTCTAAGCTAACGGGAGAACTCTCCCATCAACTTCATTACTCCAGCCTCTGCAAACAGCAGTAGCTGTGTCGGTGGGAGACGCTCTCCCACCAACATAGCACTGTCCACACCAGCGCTTAGGTTGTTGTAACTAGCGTTGCTCGGGGGGTGGCTTATTCACCATAATGTATACCGATCTAACCTGTAGTATGTACATAGCCTTAGGCAGACATCCCCAGGGATTACTCCTTGGCCTCTCCTGAACGACATTTTGAATTGACAGATTACTACACCTGTCACCTTTAGGTACCGTAGATGGCAACTCATTTCTGTGTACATGCTTCCTTGCTTTAACCTGTAAATAACTCTCATTTCTTTTTCCTAATTAGTAAACCTGTAATTACTTTAGTACAAGATTGGCTATAGGAGTTGTCTTTGGTGTGAGATCTAAGATACAAATTGATCTGTGGTAAGTGACTGGTCACAACCTGAGTATTTTGTGATTTGTGAAGTAAGTGACCATTTATCATAAGTCCAGCTTGCCTGGGTGGCAAGACAGACTGGAGTGCCCAAGGGGACTGTGTGTGACTCCATAGTAAGACTGTTACAGTGATCCAGGAGTTCACATTTGTTACTAGGCTGGTGAAATTGAATTATAGAGCATATCACCAGTATGGGGTAAGGACCCTGTTTCTGATAGTCTGCCCTGAGGTAGACACTCATGGTCGTGAGCCACTCCAGACTGTGTGACAGCATCTATGACAAATCTTTATTGCAGAGTTTAAACAAGTAAACTGTGTTGTAAGATGTCTTGAATTTTAGAAGTTGGGGAATCAATTACAGCACTAATTATTACACTCGAGATACTGAATTCACAACTTCTTAGATAATGGATTCCACCATTCTTAGGTACCTCTCACTCTAAACAAAAACAGGAAATGTTTATGAATGACTTCAATGTTTTCTACTTTGGAGAGGTCTTACTTACCGTATTTGTTTCTAAAACAGAAACTCCTTCTTCATATATTCCTTCTTGAATACAGGCTGCACACTTCTGAGGCCCAGAGCTAATGAGGGTGGGGAAAAAAAGTCAGCCACAAAATAGAAAGATTCATGCTGAATTTGTGATTCAGTGACAAGAGGCTTCTCAAGAGATCCTTCAGAGCCAAAGGTGCTTTATTTACACAAGCAGATTTTTAAAACAGCAAATGGAACCCTTTACTAAAACATTTTTCATTAATTGATTGATCTTTTTAATGGATATACATTTCTGCTCTATTTTAGTTATTTCTTCCTTGTACTGATCTTTATTCTCGTTTTCTTCCTCTCATGATTAGCTGTTCTTACATTTAACTTTCCCCCAAGCCCTAAAAAGTGAAGACAGAGAAATTAAAAAGGTCAATTGAAACTTCTTTTGCAAGCATAAAATGTATTTTTACATTTCACACATGTGGTATTATTGCCAAGCAGGGACCTCCAAACAGCAAATTTTTTATACGGCCCCGATAGTCACTTACAACAGTACTTAATAAGAGTGGACCAACCCAGATGGACCACCTGGTCTTTTTCATACCCAAGAATCTCCTGGGTTTCGGCTTGACCATACCATCTGAAGAACACAACAAACTCAGGAAACTCTGGGTATGTCTACATAGCATTTTGGAGCCCACGGGAAGGAGCCTTCCAGCCAGATCAACAGACTGGGGTTAGCGGGGCTTCTGCTAGCGCTCTAAAAAGACCTGTGTAGACAGTGCTTTGAAGTTATGGCTGGGACTGAAGCTCAAGCTCTGAAGCCTGGAGAGAGCAGCTTCAGAGCCCAAGCTCCAGCCTGAGCTGCAACTTAAGAACTGTCTACACACTATTTGTAGAGCACTAGTGCAAGCCTTGCTAGCCCAACTTGGTTGACCTGGGTTGGGAGGCTCCTTCCTGAGAATGGCAAAATGCTGTGTAGACATATTCTCTAGGGCAGTAGTCACCAACCTGTCGATCGAGATCAGCTGGTTGATCCCGGAGCCTCTGCCAGTTGATTGCAATCTCAACGTCACTAAAAGCCAGGCAGTGCAGCGAGGCTCAGGCAAGCTGCCTGCCTGCCCTGGCCTGGCCCCACGCTGCTCCCAGAAACAGCTGCCTGCTAGCACATCCCTGCAGCCCCTGGGGGGAGGTGGGGGTGAGGGAAGGCAGCTCCATGCACTACCCCCATCCCCAGCAGTGTCCCTGCAGCTCCCATTGGCTGGGAACCAGGGCCGCAGAGACATGCCAGCAGCCAGCCGCTTCTGGGAGCAGCGTGGGGCCACGGCACGCAGGCAGCCTGCCTGAGCCTTACTGTGCCGACGGCCGGGAACCACCTTTGGTTAGCACTTCCTGTCCGGAGCCTACAGCTTCGCACCCCCTCCCGCATCCCAACCCCCTGCCCCAGCCCGAAGCCCTCTCCTGAATCAAACTCCCTACTGGAGCCCACATCCCTCACCCTCCTCTGCACCAGCCTGGAACCACTTCCTGCACCCAAACTCCTTCCCAGAGTTTGCACCCCTCACCCCTGCACCCCAACCTCCTGCCTGAGGCTCAGCCAATGCACACCCCACAGTTGAGAACGTTACACTGATTTGTGACAATCCCTGAAGGATTTTGGATCTATAAATCACAAATGACACTGAGATTAGGTGCAGTTTGACCATATGTTCCCTGCACCCAAACTCCCTCCAGAGCCTGCACCCCCTCCCCCATCCCGGTGAAAGTGAGTGAGGGTGCGGGAAAGCGAGCGACAGGGAGGGGAGCAATGGAGTGAACGGGGTGGGGCCTCGGGGAAGGGGCGGGGTAGATCCTGGGTTGATCTTAAATTCAAAAAGCGATCTTGTGTGTAAAAAGGTTTCAGACCACTGCTCTAAGGCCTGAAGAGAACCAGGTGCTGAAATTAAGAGACAGATATAAAACATGGCCTTTGCTCACAACCCACTGAAAATAAGGCTGTATTTCCTTTTTTGCTTTCCTTTGCTTCTAATCATTTTGTTTCAGACCGGAGAGGGATAAATTACCTTATAAGTTTCTTCAGGCAGTAAGAACAATAGCGGTGTCCACACTGAGCTTGAAATGGTCTTCTCAGAATATTCTTGCACTCAGAGCAGAGGTATTTGCCCTCCAATTTAGTCCCCAGTATCTCCTTTGAAAATCCCGGCTGGTTTAAATCCAAAGAACCAGGTGGAGTCGAGTTTGCTGCTGCCATGTGAACCAAAAACCCCAGATGTGCCTCACGAGCCTGAAAAAAGAAAAATGTTTTGTCCCAGTTGATTATCTTGTTCTCAGTTGGACAAGGTTCACCTTTCACTACCTTAACTGCATTTATCACCTGGAAGCTAAACTTGTTATTCCTAAACACAGGTTTGCAGTGTATTATACACACTGAAACAGCCACCTGGGCAGATTTTGTCTTAAATCATAGAATAGAATCATAGAATCTCAGGGTTGGAAGGGACCCCAGGAGGTCATCTAGTCCAACCCACTGCTCAAAGCAGGACCAACTCCAACTAAATCATCCCAGCCAGGGCTTTATCAAGCCTGACCTTAAAAACCTCTAAGGAAGGAGATTCCACCACTTCCCTAGGGAACCCATTCCAGTGCTTCACCATCCTCCTAGTGAAAAAGTTTTTCCTAATATCCAACCTAAACCTTCCCCTACTGCAACTTGAGACCATTGCTCCTTGTTCTGGCATTTGCCAGGGGCAGGGGCTCTAAAGTTAAACATGAAACAAGGAAATGGGGTGGGGTATTCTTGCATAGTTCCCCCATCCACCTTAATTATGGAAAAATAAACTTTGGACAAATTGCTGCCTCCAGTCCAAAACAAGAGAGATCCAAGAGGAGAAAGCTTGCCTAATGTCAAACTGATCAAGAGAATAAACAAACAGCCTCCTGAAAACTTCCTACACATCAGGTGACACAGCCATGATCCAGCGTCACATACTTCCATTTCTGTCAGTTGTCAAAATTCACTGTGATTCTATATAAGGCTAGTGGCTCACCTGTGTCACAGAGAGAACCTATTTGAACAGGCAAGAGCCAAGATTTACAAATGTAATCTGAGGTGTCGGAGGTTTCCAGGTTTCTCTGAAGGTCTGTAAAACCAAGAGGCAAAAATGGTATAATCTAATGAAAGGAGTAACACACTGGGAATAAAAGGCAGTATGATGATTTATTTTTACTGTGTGCGCCATTCAGAAAACCTCCCTTCCAATGCTGCCATGTACAGACTAGACTGGAAGGTACCTTAACTCCATGTATGTTATCTTTGTATCAAAACAGCCAAACAAGCCGTAAGCTGGGCTTAGACTGAGTTCCATGCTTTTAGCATTTAAATCTGATGTATTCTGAGACCATATTTACAATACAGCCACTACACTGACACAGGTATAGAGCTGCGGCTGTAGTGTTGTAGTGTAGATGCTTCCTACACTGATGGAAGCGGTTTTTGCATTGATGTAGTTAATGAGAGGTGGTAGCTAGGCTGATGGAAGAATTCTTCTGGCAACACAGTCGTGTCTATACTGGGGACTAGGTCAACCTAACTACAGCCCTCAGGGTGTAAACTTTTTCAGCCCTGAACAACATAGCTAAGTCAATCTAACTTGTAAACATAGACCAGGTGTTGCCTGATGACTGACTTTAACTAGACGTTTTTAATGTAGTCTATATTTATTAAGAGAAATAACTTGGTGTAAATTTTGGCTATTGAGCATCTATCAAGACAGTAAAAATGTCTCCCTGAAAGATAAATTAACAGTTCTAGAAAAGTTTAGGGCATCTTGCAGGATCTTTCCCTCCACAAATGTCCAATGGCACAAAAGTAATTAAGTGTAGCTGAACCATGGAGAAGATATGAGGCAGTGGTGCCTTGGGGAAGGCAAGGAGTTACAACCAGCAATGTCAGGAGGCTTAACTCCTCCATAGGTAATAAGGAGAAGATTGCTGGATATTGCCTCTCACTAGCCCAAGACTCTGCCCTTGTTCCAATATGACATCCTCCCACTTTGTGGGCAGTGAACACTGCCAACAACGGCAATCACAGCAAATAATGGATTGGAGGATAGGGGGTGTGAGGGGAGAATGGGGGAGATAGAATGAGAGCAGTGCTCCTTCTGATTGCATGCAGTTATGTAGGGCCAGAAGAAGGGTAAAGCTGTGCAGGTAATGCCCTAACCTCATTGCCAATATTCATTGATAAGAGAGCCGACATCAAGGCAGGTGAAAATGCTCTTGGTTCACAAATTCCATTATACGTTTACAGCAAGAGTTGAATAATCAGAGTCTCTCTGGAGAAAAGGTAAAATTTCAACGAGAATGTTCCCAACGCAGAGGAATCAGTGTATGAAAAATTAAGCACACTGATCACAGAACATGTTCTTAAGTGTGTGTAAAGGGTCCCAAATGGCCACAATTTGACCTAGAGGTTTGTATACACGACTGGAAATCAGCAAGTCTAATCTAGGTTATATTCCTGGCTCTGCCACAGACTCAAAGTCTGATCTTGAACATATAAATCCCCCTCTACACCTCCGCTGTCAAATGGAGTTACCAGTACTTAGCTACTACACAGGAGAGTCCTGAGGGTTAATTTATCAATGTTTATAAAGGGCCCTGAGGACCACTGGTAGAAGGCACTCTATAGCAGGAGTCTCAAAGATGCGGCCCGCAGCTCCCTGCACCAACCCGCAGTTATTTCCTGTGGCTGCCAAGCTCCCCTCACCTGCCACCCCCCGCACGCTGCGTCCCCGCTCCTCTGCCTACCTCTAGGTGCTTCCCACCACCAAACAATTTAGCGCTTTCCAGGAGGGAGCAGGGAGGAGCAGGGAGCCATGCGCCCAGGGGAGGAGGCGGAGAAGAGGCAGAACAGGGGCAGGGATTTGGGGAAGGGGTTGGAATAGGGACGGGGAAGGGGTGGGAAGAGGCAGGGCAGGGGTGGGGTGGAGTGAGGGGTGTGTGATTGTACCTTTATTTGAAAAGGTGTCAGTGATGCGGCCCTTGGGCCAATGTACCAGTCCTCAGGTGGCCCTCATGGTGATTTGAGTTTGAAACCCCTGGCTCCATAGGATGTGGAGACCATTATTAATTACCCTGTTCCAAGTGGGCTAACAGACTAGTGGTTTCTTTCCCTCTACTCCCAGTAAAACTACCCTAACCAAAAGCAAGGTGGATTCCACTGCCTACATACACTAGCTCTTGCAACTACCAGCATTTCTGGGGAGAAGAGGCATAACTTATAACCAATCACTTTTAGTTCTGTATTGCTGCCTTTTTCCCCCCTGCAAGGCAAACTTAATGGCACAGCCTGTTAAAAAGCTTTCTGGATTGGCCAGACATTGCTGTGATGGAACAGTTCATGTAAATGCCACATAACTCAGAATCACTAGCTAAGAACAATTCAGAAGTCAGTCTGACATAATAGCAATAAGCCACTCCACTGCTGGTTGCATTTAATTTAGCCAAGAATTTTGACATTCACCTTCAGTGAAAACCCTGACTGTTTCATGAAGGGAAAAAAATATGCTCTGGCTAAACCACAAGATATGAGCTTGATGCAGGAATTACTGGGTGATATCTTTTGGCCTATGTCACACAGGAGGTCAGACCAGATTCTCTTAATGATCCCTTCTTTGGTCTTAAAGTCTATGAATCCAGGGTGCTGCTGAGTCTGCACTTCCCTCTAATGGAATGCTTAGCCAGGAATTAGAGGTAGTCAGGGACTTTTCTACAAAATGTGTTTTCATCAGAAAATGCCAATCAAAACCAAAATTGTGTGTGGTAATAGACCAGTTCCAATTAAACTGTCTTCTGAAAAGTTTCTCATGTCCAGGACAGAATTTCTGGTCAGACAGAAGCTACTGAACCAGAATAGCTTGATGGTTAGTCACATCCCAGCTCCAAATTAGGTAGAGCAGAGACTTGAACCTTGGGTCTCCCACATCCCAAGAGAGTGCCATAACCACCAGGCTGCTCTGGGGTGAGTTCTCGCTGACTCTCCACAAAACATTTCAAAAGGTTTTGGATTTGTCCCAATGCAGAAAAGAAAACTTTTCGATTCTCAAAACCGTTCATTGACAGCCGTTACCTGTGCAGCTCCACCAGTGACCCGGAGGAGGGATACGCAACTGGTGGCCCAAAAGACAAATCTGGCCTGTTAGATCATTGTAATGGTCAGGAAAGACACAGGGCTTTGCATGGGCCAGGTCCTTCCTGCGCATAAATCTGCGCATCACATGATGCTGTAGCAAGAGCCAACAAGCTGGCGCAGGGAACCAGACCCAACTCCATGGGACAGGAGCTGTTGCTGTGAGGTGAGCACAGAACTGGCTCTTTCTCCAGCCCTGCACCAGGACCAGATTTCCCCCTCCCTGCAACCACTCAAGGCAGGACTCTATTTTCCGCCACATCATACACCCCTGCTAGCCAAAGGATTTTAGTGGATTTTGTGGCCTTCTACTACCTTAAAGTTACCCATCCCTGACCTAGAGAGATGCTAGAGCATACCATGCTGCACTTTCCATATCAGCTGAGATCTGAATCCAAGGATTTCATTGCCTGTGGTCATCAAAAGGTCACAAGGCAAGCTTAAAGAGCTGGCGGGTGAATGTGTTCTCATGTGTTCAGTTTAAATAAGTATGGGGGCATCTGTGGGGCACTGTAACTATAAATAAATGGACCTGTACATTTTATCCTTTATTCATGTTATGCCTACCTAAACATTTGTACTGTGCTCATCACTACAGTAGCTGTATCTTTCTTCCACACCCCACTCAGTTATCATCATGGAAAGACTAGATCAGCAAAGCAGTTTTTACATTCTGATCAGAAGATTGAAAGAGTTGCATTAATTCTAACTCTTCTAAGAGCAAGTTCCCACAATCATGGGCCAATTACTGAGAAAATTGAGTCTTACACTCAAGTCTCACTCTTCTGGTTGACAGCTGCATTATTAACCACTTTCATTCCTTCAGTGGAATATAGCTAGAATGGAAGACCATAGTCTGAGAGAGCAAGGCAATCCCTCAGGTACTTTGGGTCAATCCCATGAAGAGCTCTGAAGACAAGGACTGAAACTCTGAGACACACACACTTTAGTGTTCAGGTCTAGTTTAATTATAATATAAATGTAGTGCCCTTTATGGACAGATTAACTCACAAAATTGTTATTTCTGCCAAAAGCACCATAGAATATCAGGGTTGGAAGGGACCTCAGGAGCTCATTTAGTCCCACCCCCTGTTCAAAGTAGGACCAATCCCCAACTAAATCCCTAAATGGCACCCTCAAGGATTGAACTTGCAACCCTGGGTTTAGCAGGCCAATGCCCAAACCACTGAGCAGGGTGTAGATTATACAACAGCTGCACAGAAAACAAAAAATTAGTGGGGCTGGCAAGTGGGGGAGCAAGTGTATAGGTCTGTGGTACTGCAATTTCTCTCATTAATAAGAATGTAGCCCTATTACACCAACATATTCATGAGGCTACAGCGGCTGAACAATAGTAATGCGAGAATATGGATTCTACAATCCATACAGAAACTGATTATTTTTAACCGTTTTCCTCCTTTTATAATTTTTGGGTGAATTTCATACTTGAAAACTCTGAAGGCTGAATCCGCACAGGACTGCAGTTCAGAATCCTGCTCATTGTGTTTAATCACTGACACAATTTAACCCATGGCCATTCTAATGAGAATGGCCAAGCAAGTGTCAGCTAATGTGTTCCATAAAGGTTTTTGCAAGACCATCTCCTATCTGCTGGGAACTAGACTGACATTCGCCCACTAAGTTGACAGGTTGTCAGGGACTGTGGGGCCCACCTTTCTGACCAGCACAGTTCTGTACGCTGCCTGCAGTGGTATTTCCCAGCATTTCGGGCAATGCTAAGAAGGATGTGAATCAGCGGTGGTTTATCGCTGGTTGGCATTTCCAGGCTGGACTGCTCTGTAAGATCTGGGGATCGCCCATACAGAGATAACAACGGGAACGACAAGGCGCAGCTTGGTAAGAGCAACCCCAGACTTCAGTCCGCCTGCTCCCCCGGACACACCTCAGCTGGAACCAGCCACAGTCCCGCAGCCCCTTCCCGCCACGGCCAGAGACACGCACAGGAACCCGCCAGCGAAGAGATTTCCCAGCGCGCAGCGCCCGGGCTGCCAGCCTGGGATTTCCCCGACGGCACTTCCCGTCTCCACTTCCTCCCGCCAACGGCGCTTGCTCCAGTGCCCGGGCGGGGCTCTCCTCGCTGCCCCCCGGACTCGGCAGCCAGCCCCGGGCCCCGCACGCGCAGGGACCAAGCCTAGCCTCCAGCGGGACGCGACGGGACGGGACCGGGCCGGGCCCCGCCGCTCGGCCGCTGCCACGCGCCCGCCGGCCCTGGGCCAAGCTCCCCGGGGCCAACACCCCGCCACGGGCCGGACACGGGCCAGGCACGCAGGGCGCCGGCCGGCCGGCCTGGGAGAGGGGGGGAGGGGGTGACTGCCTCACTTACCGGCAGCCTCGCTCCGCTCCCCGCCAGCCACACCGGAAGCACCCCCATAAGCCACGCCCACCGGACACGTCCTCAGGCCACGCCCCCTGCCGGCTAAGCCCCGCCCTCGCCTTCGTCTTCGCCTCCGCTGGGTGCCGGTGCCAGAAGCGGCAGTTGGTGGCGGTTGAGGGGCAGTTTTGTCACGCGAGACAGCTGGCACCTCCCCCACGGGGCCCCGCCCCTCTGTCACCCCCAGACCACAACACCCCGCCCCCCCGGCCCCGTGCCTCTGTCACCCCCAGACCACAGCACCCCGCCCCCCCCGGCCCCGACCCTCTGTGACCCCCAGACCACAGCACCCCGCCCCCCCGGACCCGACCTCTGTCACCCCCAGACCACAGCACCCCGCCCCCCCGGCCTCGATCCCGTCACCCCCAGACCACAGCACCCCGCCCCCCCGGCCCCGCCCCTCTGTCACCCCCAGACCACAGCACCCCGCCCCCCCGCCCCGACCCTCTGTGACCCCCAGACCACAGCACCCCGCCCCCCCGCCCCGACCCTCTGTCACCCCCAGACCACAGCACCCCGCCCCCCCGGCCTCGTGCCTCTGTCACCCCCAGACCACAGCACCCCGCCCCCCCGCCGGCCTCGATCCCGTCAACCCCAGACCACAGCACCCCGCCCCCCCCGGCCCCGTGCCTCCGTCACCCCCAGACCACAGCACCCCGCCCCCCCGCCCCGACCCTCTGTCACCCCCAGACCACAGCACCCCGCCCCCCCGGCCTCATGCCTCTGTCACCCCCAGACCACAGCACCCCGGCCCCCCGGCCTCGTGCCTCTGTCACCCCCAGACCACAGCACCCCGCCCCCCCGGCCCCGATCCCGTCACCCCCAGACCACAGCACCCCGCCCCCCCGGACCCGACCCTCCGTGACCCCCAGACCACAGCACCCCGCCCCCCCGGCCTCGTGCCTCTGTCACCCCCAGACCACAGCACCCCGCCCCCCCGGCCTCGTGCCTCTGTCACCCCCAGACCACAGCACCCCGCCCCCCCCCGGCCTCGTGCCTCTGTCACCCCCAGACCACAGCACCCCGCCCCCCCGGACCCGACCCTCTGTCACCCCCAGACCACAGCACCCCGCCCCCCCGGCCTCGACCCTCCGTCACCTCCAGACCACAGCACCCCGCCCCCCCGGCCCCGATCCTCCGTGACCCCCAGACCACAGCACCCCGCCCCCCCGGCCTCGTGCCTCTGTCACCCCCAGACCACAGCACCCCGCCCCCCCGCCCCGACCCTCCGTCACCCCCAGACCACAGCACTCCGCCCCCCCAGCCTCGTGCCTCTGTCACCCCCAGACCACAGCACCCCGCCCCCCCCCGGCCTGGTGCCTCTGTCACCCCCAGACCACAGCACCCCGCCCCCCCGGCCCCGCCCCTCTGTCACCCCCAGACCACAGCACCCCGCCCCCCCCGGCCTCGTGCCTCTGTCACCCCCAGACCACAGCACCCCGCCCCCCCGCCCCGACCCTCTGTCACCCCCAGACCACAGCACCCCGCCCCCCCGCCCCGACCCTCTGTCACCCCCAGACCACAGCACCCCGCCCCCCCGGCCTCGTGCCTCTGTCACCCCCAGACCACAGCACCCCGCCCCCCCCGGCCTCGTGCCTCTGTCACCCCCAGACCACAGCACCCCGCCCCCCCGGACCCGACCCTCTGTCACCCCCAGACCACAGCACCCCGCCCCCCCGGCCTCGACCCTCCGTCACCTCCAGACCACAGCACCCCGCCCCCCCGGCCTCGTGCCTCTGTCACCCCCAGACCACAGCACCCCGCCCCCCCGCCCCGACCCTCTGTCACCCCCAGACCACAGCACCCCGCCCCCCCCGGCCTCGTGCCTCTGTCACCCCCAGACCACAG
This sequence comes from Gopherus flavomarginatus, assembly GCF_025201925.1. NCBI lineage: Eukaryota > Metazoa > Chordata > Testudines > Testudinidae > Gopherus > Gopherus flavomarginatus. Next base: position 23,260,115 of record NC_066633.1, read on the forward strand.
CACCCCGCCCCCCCCGGCCCCGATCCTCCGTGACCCCCAGACCACAGCACCCCGCCCCCCTGGCCTCGTGCCTCTGTCACCCCCAGACCACAGCACCCCGCCCCCCCGCCCCGACCCTCCGTCACCCCCAGACCACAGCACTCCGCCCCCCCAGCCTCGTGCCTCTGTCACCCCCAGACCACAGCACCCCGCCCCCCCCGGCCTCGTGCCTCTGTCACCCCCAGACCACAGCACCCCGCCCCCCCGGCCCCGCCCCTCTGTCACCCCCAGACCACAGCACCCCGCCCCCCCCGGCCTCGTGCCTCTGTCACCCCCAGACCACAGCACCCCGCCCCCCCGCCCCGACCCTCTGTCACCCCCAGACCACAGCACCCCGCCCCCCCGGCCTCGTGCCTCTGTCACCCCCAGACCACAGCACCCCGCCCCCCCCCGGCCTCGTGCCTCTGTCACCCCCAGACCACAGCACCCCGCCCCCCCAGACCCGACCCTCTGTCACCCCCAGACCACAGCACCCCGCCCCCCCGGCCTCGACCCTCCGTCACCTCCAGACCACAGCACCCCGCCCCCCCGGCCTCGTGCCTCTGTCACCCCCAGACCACAGCACCCCGCCCCCCCGCCCCGACCCTCTGTCACCCCCAGACCACAGCACCCCGCCCCCCCCGGCCTCGTGCCTCTGTCACCCCCAGACCACAGCACCCCGCCCCCCCGGCCCCGATCCTCCGTGACCCCCAGACCACAGCACCCCGCCCCCCCGGCCTCGTGCCTCTGTCACCCCCAGACCACAGCACCCCGCCCCCCCGCCCCGACCCTCCGTCACCCCCAGACCACAGCACTCCGCCCCCCCAGCCTCGTGCCTCTGTCACCCCCAGACCACAGCACCCCCCCCCCCCCCGGCCTGGTGCCTCTGTCACCCCCAGACCACAGCACCCCGCCCCCCCGGCCCCGCCCCTCTGTCACCCCCAGACCACAGCACCCCGCCCCCCCCGGCCTCGTGCCTCTGTCACCCCCAGACCACAGCACCCCGCCCCCCCGCCCCGACCCTCTGTCACCCCCAGACCACAGCACCCCGCCCCCCCGGCCTCGTGCCTCTGTCACCCCCAGACCACAGCACCCCGCCCCCCCGCCCCGACCCTCTGTCACCCCCAGACCACAGCACCCCGCCCCCCCCCCGGCCTCGATCCCGTCACCCCCAGACCACAGCACCCCGCCCCCCCCGGCCCCGTGCCTCCGTCACCCCCAGACCACAGCACCCCGCCCCCCCGCCCCGACCCTCTGTCACCCCCAGACCACAGCACCCCGCCCCCCCCGGCCCCGATCCTCTGTCACCCCCAGACCACAGCACCCCGCCCCCCCGGCCTCATGCCTCTGTCACCCCCAGACCACAGCACCCCGGCCCCCCGGCCTCGTGCCTCTGTCACCCCCACACCACAGCACCCCGCCCCCCCGGCCTCGTGCCTCTGTCACCCCCAGACCACAGCACCCCGCCCCCCCGGCCCCGATCCCGTCACCCCCAGACCACAGCACCCCGCCCCCCCGGACCCGACCCTCCGTGACCCCCAGACCACAGCACCCCGCCCCCCCGGCCTCGTGCCTCTGTCACCCCCAGACCACAGCACCCCGCCCCCCCCGGCCTCGTGCCTCTGTCACCCCCAGACCACAGCACCCCGCCCCCCCCCGGCCTCGTGCCTCTGTCACCCCCAGACCACAGCACCCCGCCCCCCCGGACCCGACCCTCTGTCACCCCCAGACCACAGCACCCCGCCCCCCCGGCCTCGACCCTCCGTCACCTCCAGACCACAGCACCCCGCCCCCCCGGCCTCGTGCCTCTGTCACCCCCAGACCACAGCACCCCGCCCCCCCGCCCCGACCCTCTGTCACCCCCAGACCACAGCACCCCGCCCCCCCCGGCCTCGTGCCTCTGTCACCCCCAGACCACAGCACCCCGCCCCCCCCGGCCCCGATCCTCCGTGACCCCCAGACCACAGCACCCCGCCCCCCCCGGCCTCGTGCCTCTGTCACCCCCAGACCACAGCACCCCGCCCCCCCGCCCCGACCCTCCGTCACCCCCAGACCACAGCACTCCGCCCCCCCCAGCCTCGTGCCTCTGTCACCCCCAGACCACAGCACCCCGCCCCCCCGCCCCGACCCTCTGTCACCCCCAGACCACAGCACCCCGCCCCCCCCCCGGCCCCGATCCTCTGTCACCCCCAGACCACAGCACCCCGCCCCCCCCGGCCTCGTGCCTCTGTCACCCCCAGACCACAGCACCCCGCCCCCCCCGGCCTCGTGCCTCTGTCACCCCCAGACCACAGCACCCCGCCCCCCGGCCCCGCCCCTCTGTGACCCCCAGACCACAGCACCCCGCCCCCCCGCCCCGACCCTCTGTCACCCCCAGACCACAGCACCCCGCCCCCCCGGCCTCGTGCCTCTGTCACCCCCAGACCACAGCACCCCGCCCCCCCCGCCCCGACCCTCTGTCACCCCCAGACCACAGCACCCCGCCCCCCCGCCCCGCCCCTCTGTCACCCCCAGACCACAGCACCCCGCCCCCCCCCGGCCCCGACCCTCTGTCACCCCCAGACCACAGCACCCCGCCCCCCTGCCCCGACCCTCTGTCACCCCGAGACCACAGCACCCCGCCCCCCCGGCCTCGTGCCTCTGTCACCCCCAGACCACAGCACCCCGCCCCCCGGCCCCGATCCCGTCACCCCCAGACCACAGCACCCCGCCCCCCCGGCCCCGCCCCTCTGTCACCCCCAGACCACAGCACCCCGCCCCCCCGCCCCGACCCTCCGTCACCCCCAGACCACAGCACCCCGCCCCCCCGGCCCCGACCTCTGTGACCCCCAGACCACAGCACCCCGCCCCCCTGGCCCCGACCTCTGTCACCCCCAGACCACAGCACCCCGCCCCCCCGGCCTCGTGCCTCCGTCACCCCCAGACCACAGCACCCCGCCCCCCCCGGCCTCGTGCCTCCGTCACCCCCAGACCACAGCACCCCGCCCCCCCCGGCCCCGACCCTCCGTCACCCCCAGACCACAGCACCCCGCCCCCCTGGCCCCGACCTCTGTCACCCCCAGACCACAGCACCCCGCCCCCCCGGCCTCGTGCCTCTGTCACCCCCAGACCACAACACCCCGCCCCCCCGGACCCGACCCTCTGTCACCCCCAGACCACAGCACCCCGCCCCCCCGGACCCGATCCTCCGTGACCCCCAGACCACAGCACCCCGCCCCCCCGGCCTCGTGCCTCTGTCACCCCCAGACCACAGCACCCCGCCCCCCCGGACCCGACCCTCTGACACCCCCAGACCACAGCACCCCGCCCCCCCCGGCCTCGTGCCTCTGTCACCCCCAGACCACAGCACCCCGCCCCCCCGGCCTTGTGCCTCCGTCACCCCCAGACCACAGCACCCCGCCCCCCTGGCCCCGACCCTCCTTCACCCCCAGACCACAGCACCCCGCCCCCCCGGCCCCGACCCTCCGTCACCCCCAGACCACAGCACCCCGCCCCCCCTGGCCCTGACCCTCCGTCACCCCCAGACCACAGCACCCCGCCCCCCCGGCCCCGACCCTCCGTCACCCCCAGACCACAGCACCCCGCCCCCCCTGGCCTCGACCCTCCGTCACCCCCAGACCACAGCACCCCGCCCCCCCCGGCCTCGTGCCTCTGTCACCCCCAGACCACAGCACCCCGCCCCCCCCCGGCCTGGTGCCTCTGTCACCCCCAGACCACAGCACCCCGCCCCCCCGGCCCCGACCCTCTGTCACCCCCAGACCACAGCACCCCGCCCCCCCGGCCCCGACCTCTGTCACCCCCAGACCACAGCACCCCGCCCCCCCGGCCTCGTGCCTCTGTCACCCCCAGACCACAGCACCCCGCCCCCCCCGGCCCCGACCCTCCGTGACCCCCAGACCACAGCACCCCGCCCCCCCGGCCCCGACCTCTGTCACCCCCAGACCACAGCACCCCGCCCCCCCGGCCTCGTGCCTCTGTCACCCCCAGACCACAGCACCCCGCCCCCCCGGACCCGACCCTCTGTCACCCCCAGACCACAGCACCCCGCCCCCCCGGACCCGACCCTCTGACACCCCCAGACCACAGCACCCCGCCCCCCCCCGGCCTCGTGCCTCTGTCACCCCCAGACCACAGCACCCCGCCCCCCCGGCCTTGTGCCTCCGTCACCCCCAGACCACAGCACCCCGCCCCCCTGGCCCCGACCCTCCGTCACCCCCAGACCACAGCACCCCGCCCCCCCTGGCCCCGACCCTCCGTCACCCCCAGACCACAGCACCCCGCCCCCCCGGCCCCGACCCTCCGTCACCCCCAGACCACAGCACCCCGCCCCCCCTGGCCTCGACCCTCCGTCACCCCCAGACCACAGCACCCCGCCCCCCCCGGCCTCGTGCCTCTGTCACCCCCAGACCACAGCACCCCGCCCCCCCGGCCCCGATCCTCTGTCACCCCCAGACCACAGCACTCCGCCCCCCCAGCCTCGTGCCTCTGTCACCCCCAGACCACAGCACCCCGCCCCCCCGGCCTCGTGCCTCTGTCACCCCCAGACCACAGCACCCCGCCCCCCAGCCTCGTGCCTCTGTCACCTCCAGACCACAGCACCCCGCCCCCCCGGACCCGACCCTCCGTCACCCCCAGACCACAGCACCCCGCCCCCCCGGACCCGACCCTCCGTCACCCCCAGACCACAGCACCCCGCCCCCCCTGGCCTCGACCCTCCGTCACCCCCAGACCACAGCACCCCGCCCCCCCGGCCTCGTGCCTCTGTCAACCCCAGACCACAGCACCCCGCCCCCCCGGCCTCGACCCTCTGTCACCCCCACACCACAGCACCCCGCCCCCCCGGCCCCGACCCTCTGTCACCCCCAGACCACAGCACCCCGCCCCCCTGGCCTCGTGCCTCTGTCACCCCCAGACCACAGCACCCTGCCCCCCCGGCCTCGTGCCTCTGTCACCCCCAGACCACAGCACCCCACCCCCCCGGCCTCGTGCCTCTGTCAACCCCAGACCACAGCACCCCACCCCCCCGGACCCGACCCTCCGTCACCCCCAGACCACAGCCCCCCGGCCCCGACCCTCCGTCACCCCTAGACCACAGCACCCCGCCCCCCCGGCCCCGACCCTCCGTCACCCCTAGACCACAGCACCCCGCCCCCCCGGCCCCGACCCTCCGTCACCCCCAGACCACAGCACCCCGCCCCCCCGGCCTCGACCCTCCGTCACCCCCAGACCACAGCACCCCGCCCCCCCGGCCTCGACCCTCCGTCACCCCCAGACCACAGCACCCCGCCCCCCCCGGCCTCGTGCCTCCATCACCCCCAGACCACAGCACCCCGCTCCCCCGGCCTCGTGCCTCTGTCACCCCCAGACCACAGCACCCCGCCCCCCCGGCCCCGACCCTCTGTCACCCCCAGACCACAGCACCCCGCCCCCCCAGCCCTGTGTCTGGGTCACCCCCAGACCACAGCATACTGCCCCCCTCCCACCAGCCCCGTGCCTCTGTCACCCCCCAAACCACAGCACCCCACCCAACCCGGACCCCATGTCTGGGTCACTCCCAGACCACAGCACTCTGCCCCCCTCCTGCCATCCCCATGCCTCTGTCACCCTGAGACCACAGCACCCCGGCCCCCCCCATGCCCTGTGTCTGGGTCACTCCCAGACCACAGCACCCCGGCCCCCCCCCATGCCTTGTGTCTGGGTCACTCCCAGACCACAGCACCCCGCCCCCTGACCCTGTGTCTGGGTCACAGCACTCTGCCTACCCTCCTGGCCCTGTACCTGTGTCAGCCCCTGTTCCACAGCATCCTGCCCTGTGTCTGGGTCACCCCCCACACCCCTGACCTGTGCCTGTGACACCCCCAGACCACGGCAACCTGCCCTCCCTGGCCCTGGGTCACCCTCTGACCCATCCCCTCATGCCCATGGCATCCTGCCTCCCCAGGTCCTTTGCCTGTGACCTCCCCCGGACCCATGCCTGTGTCACGCCACCCCGAACGGCACCCTGCCTAACCCTAACCCTAACCCTTCACGGCACCTTGCCCCCTCCCCGCAGGCCCACAACACAACACAATCCCCCTGCACCTCATGTTTATCCATCCCTGTGTTAAGGCTATCTTGGATGCAGATCATAGTTCTCTCCCGAGAGCTCCCAGGAACCACGTTCTCTACTCCTCCTTCCTCAGAACAACTAGTGAGTTCTTAAGAGGATGATCTAAATCTCGCTTCCAACCTGCCGCCTCCCACTCACAGATCACCAGCCTCATAGAGGGCCCTCCATGCTGCCTGCTTCCATGGGCTAAATTTCACTGGGTGAAATTGAATGGCTTGTGTTAGATAGGAGGTCACACTAGATCAATGGTTCTCAAACTGGTGGGGAGCCCTGACGGGGGTCGGGAGCCCTGAGGGGCTCACAAGGTTATTACATGGGTGGGTCATGAGCTGTCAGCCTCCACCTCAACCCGCACTTTGCCTCCAGGATTTATAATGGTGTTAAATATATAAAAAACTTTTTAATTTATTAGGGGGGTCGCACTCAGAGGCTTTCTATGTGAGAGGGGTCACCAGTACAAAAGTTTGAGAACCACTGGACTAGATGATCTATTAGTCCCTTCTGGCCTTAAACTCTCTGAACCTAAGAATGGAGGAGAGGGGAGAGCTGTGTGCAGTCTGCAGAGTCCACAGCTTCCCGCACACATCCAGAGACGAGCCCCCTCTCCCCACACACAGAGTTTGTAAGCTCCTCAGGGCTGGCTCCTGTCATTTCGCTGAGCTGTAAATGCCAGGCACATCCATTGCGCCACACAAGTAGACAATACTAAAACATGAATAATTAATAAAGCTTTTCAAAAGCCCCTGCTGTCATAGCTTCCCCCCACTCTCCACCCCCTTGCTTCAAGTTAATAAAGAATCACAGAAATTCCACTCCCTGCACTTTCCGGAATCAGACACCTCATGCAAAACACCACTTTGCCTGGCTTGGGGCAGCTGAAGCAGCCACAGTTCTTCCCAGCATCATTCAAAAGAGAAACCCCTTGCTAGACAGAATGGAAGTGAGATCTGAGGTTTCATTTCTCAATTCCCTTGGGGAATGAAATGCTCTTATCTGAGATGGCCTGACTCAGAAGAACACCTGGGTACTACTACTTCCATTCATCCCAACCTCATCACTGTGGGATCCCAACCCCTTACCAAGGTACAGAAATTAAAGTACTTCCCAACAGCTTGTGATCTTACAGAAACTGAGGTGCCCAATAGTATAGAGTCAACAGCAAAGCTGGGAGTATAACTTACATTGTGTGTCCCCCAGTCCTGTGCTGTAATCACTAAACATACTACCTCCACCCTGCAGAGCCCACAGCGTTTACTCTGTGCTTGAGAACAGCATGGCCCCTATTGAAAACCCATTGAAGGCAATGGAGACTCACAGACTTTGGATCAGGCTCATTCTATAATCCCCTAGGGCAAAATCCTGACCCTATGGACTTCAATGGAGCCAGGATGTCACCCCTACAGTACATATGTGTAATCCTTCAAAACAACAGACTTTTCAAATGAATTCAGACTGCTAGAAAACCTTAGTCCAAGCCTTTCAGCCCAAGGTTCCCAGGTCAAATCCAGCCCAGTGTGGCAGTGGCTCGAAATCAGTGACTCCTGTCAAATGAGTTGCTGATCTTGGTCCAGTCCTTAGTGGACAGTTGGTGCCTGCACCACACAACCCGCCACCATGGGCGGCGGGTATCAAAGGCCAAGGAAGGCTAAGCCTCCCCTAACCCAGGCCATTGCCCCACCCATGATCTGCCCTGAGGTCTTGCCAACCTCCCCCTCTCCCCTGAAGCCAGCAGAGACACTGGTCCAGCCAGCAGCCTGGAGATGGGGTCGGCCGGGGCAGGGATGGCTGGGCCAGGGCTTCACCGGCCATGGGGGGGAGGGGCTAGCCTACCCAAAGATGGGGTTCATGCCCACCATCAACTGGCCCCTGTTGGCAGCCTCAGCAGAGGGAGCCACGGACTGCATAGGCACTGGAAAGTACTCACCCCCCTGAGGGGTTTTTAGAGGTCCAGTTGATTAGCAGGGCAGTTTAGCTTCTGTCCAGTCTATCTGTGCAGGCATCTGTATTACATCAATAATGCTGCAGCCCATGCTGTGCCTGTTGACTGAGCACATGATGAATTTCACTCCGCATAAGACAATCTATCCACCACTCGAGGCTCTCTGCTAAGAACTCCAGGCAATGCACCTCTTCTCCATGCCACACAGGACACCTGCAGACCACTCTGAGGCATGTGGGCTAAACCCCAGGATGAGCACTGGCCTCCAAAGACTCTTTAACACACTTGATTGCCTTAAACAAAGCAGCAGAGCTCCCTTACCTTTGAAAAGAGTGACATAGCTCATTCCAGCTCTGAGAATCAGCTCTTGGCTGGGCAGTGATTGCTTAGAACAGAAAGCGGAAGTGAGACGCATGCCTAGAGAAGAGTCAGAAGGGGGCTGGCTTTGTTTTAATAAGAACTGAGGAGAAGGGAATTGAAAACCAAAACCATATGTGAAGTTCCAGGCCAGCAATAGCCACCCAGAGGTGCTTTCACAGGGGGAACTTGGCTTTGCTAAAGGTCAGGCCAAAAGACCTGTGACTTTTACAAAGACAGGCATACATTTCAAAGCAAATCATTATATTCCACCTCCCTAACCACCCCATAGAGATTATTTGATACAGCTTAGCAAATCCAAGTCCTTTTGGGGCAGTGCAAGGGGCTCTTGGATCTCTTCATTGTGTCATAGTGTACTTAGATTTCCAGAAAGCCTTTGACAAGTTCCCTCACCAAAGGCTCTTACATAAATTAAGTTGTCATGGGATAAGAGGGAAGATCCTTTCATGGATTGAGAACTGGTTAAAAGACAGGGAACAAAGGGTAGGAATAAATGGTAAATTTTCAGAATGGAGAGGGGTAACTAGTGGTGTTCCCCAAAGGTCAGTCCTAGGACCAATCCTATTCAACTTATTCATAAATGATCTGGAGAAAGGGGTAAACAGTGAAGTGGCAAAGTTTGCAGATGATACTAAACTCTCAAGATAGTTCAGACCAAAGCAGACCATGAAGAACTTCAAAAAGGTCTCACAAATCTAAGTGACTGGGCAACAAAATGGCAAATTAAATTTAATGTGGATAAATGTAAAGTAATGCATGTGGGAAAAATAACCCCAACTATACATACAATATGATGGGGGCTAATTTAGCTACAGCTAATCAGGAAAGAGATTTTGGAGTCATCATGGATAGTTCTCTGAAGATGTCCATGCAGTGTGCATCGGCAATCAAAAAAGCAAACAGGATGTTAGGAATCATTCAAAAAGAGATAGAGAATAAGACTGAGAATATCTTATTGCCCTTATATATATCCATGGTACACCCACATCTCAAATACTGAGTAAAGATGTGGCCTCCTCATCTCAAAAAAGATATATTGGCATTAGAAAAGGTTCAGTGAAGGGCAACAAAAATGATTAGGGGTTTGAAATTGGTCCCATATGAGGAGAGATTAAAGAGGCTAAGACTTTTCAGCTTGGAAAAGAGGAGACTAAAGGGGGTTATGATAGAGGTATATAGAATCATGAGTGGTGTGGAGAAAGTGAATAAAGAAAAGTTATTTACTTCTTCTCATAATATAAGAACTAGGGGCCACCAAATGAAATTAATGGGCAGCAGGCTGTGAGGGGAGGGATAGCTCAGTGGTTTGAGCATTGGCCTGATAAACCCCGGATTGACAGTTCAATCCTTGAGGGGGCCATTTAGGGAACTGGGGTAAAAATGTGTCTGGGGATTGGTCCTGCTTTGAGCAGGGGGTTGGACTAGATGACCTCCTGAGGTCCCTTCCAACCCTGATATTCTATGATTCTATGAAAAACAAATAAAAGGAAGTTCTTCACGCAGCACACAGTCAACCTGTGGAACTCCTTGCTTGAGGAGGTTGTGAAGGCTAGGACTATAACAGGGTTTAAAAGAGAACTAGATAAATTCATAGAGGTTAAGTCCATTAATGGCTATTAGCCAGGATGGGTAAGGAATGGTGTCCCTAGCCTCCGTTTGTCAGAGGGTGGAGATGGATGGCAGGAGAGAGATCACTTGATCATTACCTGTTAGGTTCACTCCCTCTAGGACACCTGGCATTGGTCACTGTCGGTAGACAGGATACTGGGCTGGATGGACCTTTGGTCTGACCCAGTATGGCCGTTCTTATGTCCCCACCCCAAGAATGCCATGTCTCAGTGCCACAGGGCTGAGGTCTTCCGTGCTCTTTGCACTGGCAGGGTGTGAAGTAGTCAGATTGCCCTCTTCCCAGGGAGTTCAGGAGAGTCCCCAGCAGGCACAAAGCTGGCATAGTCAGGTCTACACCACTGCCCTCATGGGAGCCACCAGTGCAGGGGATCTATGCCACAGCTATTCTGAGACGTTAGATTGGCTCAATGGAAGAGTGTGTGTGTGTGTAGGGGGGTGATGTTGCAGCTAGAGTGCAAGTTATGGCAGTCCCTGAGGCAGCTATAACCTACACACTAAGGACTGAATTGGCCCCTGGCAAGCCCTGGGAGGGTGCTGCTGGTCCCCACACTGGGGCTTAGTCCAGAACGGGAGTCACATACACACACCCTGGCTCCTTCAGCATCCAAAGGGGACTGCGTGCTACTCTGGAGCTTGTCAAGGAAAGCTGCTTCTTGTAGGACTGGGCCAAGCAATTCTGGGACCTCCCACAAAGCCCCCAGCTGCAATGCTCAGGGTTCATTCTGCAACCTGCTCCGCAGCTGGTGATAGGAGCAGGTAGCTGGCCTACAGCTGAGGGAGCTGATAAATGACAGGAAGAGTGATTAGCCAGAATTGGGGGGTGTTTGTGCAGTGATTTGGGGGACTAGTGGATGGAGGTTGTCTGTAAACAAGAGAGAGCCTCAGCCAGTGCTCCTTGCTTCTGTCACCCCACACGGGCTGGACTGACCCCACTGTGAGAATGTACTTGTAGGTTTCCCACTCTCAAGTCTGAGGCAGCTGGCATACAGAAAAGGTTGGCCAGCCTCCTTTGGGGGCCTCTGTGTACAGCAGGCAGGGGGCTTTTGCCCTGCTATAACCTGCTCCCGTGCCTCAGCTGTTCTCCTCCCCCGGCACAGCCACACTTGGAGCAAGGGGTGTAATGCCCAGCTAGTGCAGATATCCTCTCGCTAGAGCACTAACAGCAGTGGTGGAGTTGTGGTAGCACAGGCAGCAGCGAGGGGTAGCACTCTGAGTACAAACCCACTTGCACTCAGGATGGCTAGCTTGTGCCACTGCTAGCGGCTGCCCAGGCTATTGTGGCTACACTACTATTCTTAGTCTATAAGGTGCCACAGGATTCTTTGCTGCTTTTACAGATCCAGACTAACACGGCTACCCCTCTGATACTATTCTTAGCGCACGAGCTTGATGAAAGTTAGCGTGAGTCTGTCTGCATGAGCCAGGAATCACCCTGTGATGGGTTTGACCCGTTGGGAAGTCACCTGATGCGCTGAGATTCCACTGAGTTTACCTGTTCTGCTTGGGCCCCCTGTAACCTGTCTTGCTGAGCCAGGCTATTAAAGCCTCCTCTAACATACACACACACAGGCAGGGCCACATCCAGCTGCAGATCAGCTCCGGGAAGACTGTGGGTATGGCTACACTTGCAGCTGTACAGTGCTGGGAGTTAAACCTGCCTTCGTACAGCTGAGTAGGGAAAGCACTGCAGTCTGTCCACACTGACAGCTGACAGCGCACTGGCATGGCCACATTTGCAGCACTTGCAATGGCATTGGGAGCGGTGCATTATGGGCAGCTATCCCACAGAGCACCTCTCCCCATTCTGGTGCCGTGAGTTGTGGGAAGAGGGTGGGTGGGAGGCAGGGGCATTCTGGGTCCTGTCCCAACACCCTGTGATGCATCGGTTCACATCCCAGCAATCCCTGTGTTTCCATCCACATTTGGCGCCATCTTTCAATGGTTTCTGTGCAGTGCGATCTGTCTTCCCTTTCAGCCTGCAGGAAATGGAGCCCGAACTGCTGAGGAGTATGCTGACGAGTCTCGCCAGCACGTCACATTTGGCAGTCGAGCTGTTCCTTAACATCCAGAGTGACAGTGAGGAGTCTGACAATGATATCGAGTTGCGTAATGCGTACGACGCAAAATTGCTTGTGGCATTCACGGAAATGCTCAGCACCGTGGAACCCACTTTTGGGCTCGGGAAACAAGCACTCAGTGGTGGGATCACATTGTCCTGCAAGTCTAGGATGACAAGCAGTGGCTGCAGAACTTTCGGATGAGAAAAGCCACTTTCATGGAACTGTGTAAGGAGCTCGCCCCTACCCTGCAGCGGAAGGACACGAGATTGAGAGCTGCCCTGCCAGTGGAGAAGCAGGTGGCTATTGCAATCTGGAAGCTGGCAACTCCAGACAGTTACCGATCTGTCGCAAACCAGTCTGGAGTGGGAAAGTCGACCATTGGAATCGTGTTGATGTAAGTATGCAGGGCCATTAATCGCATCCTGCTAAGAAGAACCGTGACTCTGGGGAACGTGCAGGACATTGTGGATGGCTTTGCACAAATGGGTTTCCCTAACTGTGGAGGGGCGATAGATGGGATGCTGCAGCGAGGCGGTGGGATACCCCACAGCCCCGCTGAGGGACAAACCTCCCCTACCACCACCGTGGGCGGAGCCACTGGGTCCTGCGCCCGCCCCTCAGAGGTCATGGCGCAGACCCAGAAGTATAAAAGACCGCCTGCAGAGCTCAGTCAAGGCCCAGCCACCGCAGGGGCCAGACGTCTGCAGCCACTGCCAGCCAGAGCTTACACCCGGCCAGCCGAGCCTGCCCCACGCTCGCTACCCCGAGGAGGACTGGCCAGGACCACCCTGCTCCAGCTACCAGAGGAAGACTGGCCGAGCCTGCCCCACGTCAGCTACCCCAAGGAGGACTGGCTGGGATCACCCCGCTCCAGCTACCCCGAGGAAGACTGGCCGAGCCTGCCCCACGCCAGCTACCCCAAGGAGGACTGGCCGGAACCACCCCGCTCCAGCTACCCCAAGGAAGAGCCGAGCCTGCCCCACGCCAGCCACCCTGAGGAGGAGCAGAGCCTGTTTCTTGCCAGCTACCCCGAGGAGCCGCTGAGCCCACCATTGGCTACTTACCCAGAGGAGCTGATGGTGTTCGAGACCACCGGTGACGCTACGACGACTCGGGTACCTTACAATGGGGAGTGCAGAAGTAGTCCGGGGGCAGCCGACCCCCGTCTGGCTGCAACACTGCCAGAGCCAATGTCAGTGTGTTGTGGCCAGGATCCCCACTGACAGCAGCGAATCTCTGCCACTGTTAGGGCCCCGGGCTGGGATGCAGTGGAGTGGGAGGGCCTGCGTCCCCCCTGCCACCGCATTCCGGGGTGGCAGACTCCCCCTTCCCCTGGCCTGAGGAGGCCAAAGCCTGTGATTACTGCTCAGCCCTGCCTGAGGGCCTGAGCATCCTGACTCAGTGTTTGGTGCCCTGCCCTGCCCTAGGGCCTGAGCAGGTTTCGGACTATTGACTCAACCCCGCCCGGGGTCTGAACCCCCCTAACCGAGTGTGCGTTAGTTCCTAGGACAGCAGGGCCACCAGCCGGCGAACTAAAGAGAGGCGGCTGGATACCCCACAGCCCCGCTGAGGGACAAACCACAGCTGTGCCGCTCCACACATGGTACCAGAAGTGGGGACTCTGCCCAGAATGTGGGCACGAGCCCTTGACCCCTGTGAGAAAGGGTCTGGGGAAGTGCGATTCCTCACAGGAGATATGATTTGGCCAAGCTCGTCACCTTTCTGACGGAGAGCAAGAAGCGACAGCAGGCGGCCCAGCTGCAGCAGCAGCAGCCACAACAGGCCGCCCAGCTCCAGCAGCAACAACAGCTTGTTGAGCAGCTGGGAGCACAACAACAGCAGCTGATCCAGGACCTGACAGTACAGAACCAAGAGTTCCAGCGACAATCTCTGCAGCAGCTAGCAATGGCGCTGCCCCGGTCCTCGGACAGGACCCCTCGGCTAACCCCGCCCGTAAGACTGACTAAGATGGGCCCACTGGATGACCTCGAGGCCTTTCTGGTGACTTTTGAAAGGGTGGCTCAGGTTGCCGGGTGGGCCCCCGATCAGTGGGCCACTCTCCTGGCCCCATACTTGATGGGGACGGTGCAAACAGCGTACCGGGGTTTATCCACGGAGGATGCCAGGGACTATACCCGGGTGAAAGCGGCGATTTTGGACGCCCTAGACGTCAGCCCGGAAACCTTCCGACAGCGGTTCCGGAGTCTGGCCTACAACGTGGGCGCCCACCCCAGGTTGGTGGCTCAGGATCTGAGAGACCCATGTAAGTGGTGGCTGCAGTCCGACAGGCAGAACCCCGAAGAGCTTATGGAATAAATTGTCCTGGAGCAGTTCCTCCACATCCTCCCATCGCGGGGCAAGGCCTGGGTCCTCCGGCACCGGCCCCCGACCGTGGCAGCCGCCGCCACCCTTATGGAGAACTTCCTTGTGGCGGAAACCCCGGTCGGGCCGGGTACGCGGGGTCACCCTGCAGGGCTCGAGCGCCCCAACCCCGAAAGACGAGTGAGCACCCGCGCTGAGCCACAGACTCCCCCGCGGAGTCAGGAACCCCGGTCTAGGCGTCCCAAGGGTCCGCCTCGACAAAACCCTATGGGCCCCGAGACCGGGACTGGCTGCGCCCCGCGGAGTCCCGCTACGAGCCAGAAGAGTGGTTCGACCCGGCCTGGGTGGTCCGAAATTAGGCCCTGTTTCTCCTGTGGGAAGCATGGGCACCTCCCACGGGACTGTACGGAGATGGAGTGCAGCTTTGGGCACGTCTGCACCAGAGAAAACTGTGCCCGACGGCCACAGGCTGCCAAAGTCACCATGCCCATAGTTGTCGGGGACTGCCAGACGCAGGCCCTGGTTGACTCTGGCTGTGGGCAGACACTCATCCGCCAAAGATTCAGCTTCCCTGAAGACCATCAACTGGGAACTATCCAGCTGCAGTGTATACATGGCGACATTTGATTGTACGACAGTGCCCAGGTCCCACTTACCATGGATGGAGTCACGCAAATCATCGTGATCGGCCTGGCCCCATGACTCGCCTACCCCATGATCTTGGGGCGGGACTGGCCAGAGTTTCCGGGCATCCTGAGGGCACATACGCAGGAAAACCCTGAGGTACCCCCGCATTGGAAGGAGACTGCCCCGAGGACCCCACGGAGGAGGCTGAAGAGGCGGGGACTAAGAGGCAGGAAGGTGCGTCGGATGACCTCCTGCTGACACCCACTGACAACCCCACGATCGACACAGACTTCTGCCGGGACCAGAGGGAGGACCCCACCCTGGGCCGGGCGTATGAACAGCTCATGGCGGTCGACGGCGCCCCGACTGATCTGGCCCGGGCTAAGAGCTGGCCCCACCTTGAGATACGTCGCGACCGCCTCTATCGGGTGCATCGAGATTCCCGCACCAGGGAGGTCCAGACACAACTGTTGGTGCCTCCATGCCACCAACGAGCAGTAATGAGGCTTGCACTTGACGTCCCAGCGGCCGGGCACTTAGGCCAGGAGAAGACCTTCGCCTGAATTCTGTCCCAGTTTTTCTGGCCCAGGGTGCACCAGGAGGTGTGGAACTATTGTAGCTCCTGTTCCGAGTGCCAGCTGGCCGCTCCCGCACGGACGGCCCCAGCCCCCTTAATACCCATGCCTATCATGGAAACACCTTTTGAGCGGGTGGCGATGGACT
This sequence comes from Gopherus flavomarginatus, assembly GCF_025201925.1. Taxonomy (NCBI): domain Eukaryota; kingdom Metazoa; phylum Chordata; order Testudines; family Testudinidae; genus Gopherus; species Gopherus flavomarginatus. Next base: position 23,275,920 of record NC_066633.1, read on the forward strand.
TGGTGGGACCCCTCCCGAGAAGCCGGGCCAGGTTTCTATACATTCTGGTCATCGTGGACTATGCCACCCACTTCCCCGAAGCTGTCCTGCTTAGAGGCATCACTGCCAGGACCATTGCCGATGAACTGGTCAAGATCTTTGCCCACGTGGGCCTGCCCCGGGAAATCCTTACCAACCAGGGTACCAACTTTACCTCACGGTTGCTGCGGCAGGTCTGTAAACTCCTCGGGATTAAGCAGCTGCGCACCTTCGTGTACCACCCACAAACCGACAGCCTGGTGGAGCGGTTCAACCAGCCCCTGAAAGACATGTTGTGCAAGTTCTCTCCCCAAGACCTGCGCCGATGGGACCAGTTGATCCCACCGTTGCTCCTGGCCGTCCTCGAAGTACCTCAAGCCTCCACCAAATTCTCCCCCTTCGAGCTGCTGTATGGCCGGCATCCGAAAGGGCTCCTGGACCTCATGAGGGAGACCTGTGAGCAGACCCCGTCACCCACTCAGGGCCTTCTACAGTATGTCCTGCAGCTTCAGGGCCGTCTCACTCAAGCTAGAACGCTAGCCCGAGAGAATTTGAAGGCGGCACAGGAAGCTCAGGCCCAGACCTATAATCGAGAGGCTCGGGATCACGAGTTCCAACCGGGAGACCGGGTGCTGCTTCTCTTGCCCTCCAATGAGTCCAAGCTACTGGCCCGGTGGCAAGGGCCCTATGAAGTGGTTCGGAAGGTCGGGCCAGTCACCTATGAGATTAACCAGCCCAACCATTGGAGGAAAACCCAGAGGTACCATATCAACCTCCTGAAACCTTGGCGAGAACGAGAAGGCCTGCTGATCAACCTCTGCCCACCAGAGCCTGAGCTAGGGCCCTGGGCTACCCTGCCCGAAGACCCCATGACACCTCAGCTCAGGGAGCCTGTCATAAACAGATAGTTAAGGGTTAAGGTCTCTTTTACCTGTAAAGGGTTAACAAACAGGGTACCAAACACATGACCAAAGGGACCATTCAGGAGACAAAATACTTTCAAATCTCGGTGGAGGGAAGCCTTTGTTTGTGTTTTTTGGGTTTTGCTTTGTTCTCTCTGGGCTCTCAGAATGACCACACGTACCTACAAGCTCTCTAATCTTCTATTCCAATTTTGTGAGTACAAAAGTAGAAAAGTGGTATAGTCTTTTTATTTGTTTTCCTTTATTTGCAAATGTGTAGTTTGCTGGAAGTATTTTAAATTGTATTTTGCTAGGAGGGAGGCTTCTTTCTAGTTTCTATAAGCTGACAGACCCTGTAACTTTTTACCATCTAAATTGCAGAGATAAACTTTTACCTTTTTTCTTTCTTTTTTATTAAAAGCTTTGCTTTAAGACCTGTCTGATTTTTTTCTCCTAGTTAAGGCTTAAAGGAACTGAGTCTGTGTACACCAGGGAATTGGTGGGGAGAAGGGAAAGAGAGCAGGGGGGAGAAGGGAAAAGTGAATTTCCTCTTTGTTTTAGATTCACAGAGTTTGAATCTGGATTGCCTCTGGGTGAAGAGAAAAGAGGAGGGGGGAAGGTATCATTCCTCTCTGTGTGGTGATTCAAGAAGTTTGAATCACGGTGATCTCCTAGTGTATCCAGGGCGGGAAAGATCTGGGAGGAAGAAAGGAGAAGGGGGAATCCCTTTGTTTTGATTCACGGAGCTTGAATCTGTATATCTCTCCAGGAGCCCAGGGAGGGAACACCTGGAGGGGAGGAGGGGCAAGGGAAATGGTTTATTCCTCTTTGTTGTGAGACTCAAGGAATTTGGGTCTTGGGGTCCCCAGGGAAGGTGCTGGGGGAGATCAGAGTTTATCAGGCACTCTACTCTAAGTCCTGATTGGTGGCAGCACTACAGGATCTAAGCTGGTAATTAAGCTTAGGGGAATTCATGCTAGTACCCATATTTTGGATGCTAAGGTTCAAAATTGGGAATTATATTATGACAGAGCTGCTAACGGAGGAGCAACGAAAACAAGCCGGCTACCTCCTGCAGGCATTCTGTGGGACATTCACCGCACAGCCAGGCTACACGACCCTCGCGTACCATACCATTCAGACCGAGCCGAGGGTGATGATCCAAGAGTCCATGAGGCCCTTACCCAATCGGATGCGGCAGGTCATCGAGGAGGAGTTTCGGGCGATGCTAGAACTGGGCGTTATCAAACTGTCACAGAGTGAATGGGGTAGCCCCGTAGTCCTGGTTCCCAAACCGGATGGCACCCAGTGCTTCTGCATTGATTTCCGCCGTGTCAATTCTATTTCAAAATTTGACGCGTACCTGATGCCACGGGTAGATGAGCTGTTGGATCGGTTGGGCAAGGCCCGCTTCCTCACGACCCTCAACCTCAGAAAAGGGTACTGGCAAATCCCCCTCTATCCCGTGTCTCGGGAAAAGACCGCCTTTGCCACGGCCTTGGGCCTCTACCAATTCACCCGGATGCCCTTCGGTCTCCATGGTGCCCCTGCAACGTTCCAGCGGCTCATGGATCGCCTCCTTCGTCCTCATCAAGAATATTTGGCCATGTACCTGGACGATGTCGTCATTTACAGCTATCGCTGGGAAAACCACCTGGAGCGAGTGGCGGCGGTCCTGCAGTCCCTATGGGCCGCAGGATTGACCGCCAATCCAAAGAAATGCCGTATCGAGTGGCAGGAGACCACCTACCTGGGGTACACTATTGGGAGGGGACAAGTGAGACCGCTCGTGGGAAAAGTCCAAGCCCTAGCGGCCTGTCCACCCCCACTACAAAGCGTCAGGTACACCAATTCCTCGGTCTGGTGGGCTGCTATCGGAGATTCACCCCCGATGTTGCCTCCATTGCAGCCCCTTTAATGGGACTCTTGACTAAGACCAGTCCCCGATGGGCGGAGTGGACCCCAGAGTGCGACCATGCCTTCCGGGCCCTCAAAGACTGCCTCTGCCGTGAACCCATCCTGCACAGTCCCGGCTTTTCCCGAGGTTTCGTCCTGCAAACAGACGCCTCAGAAGTAGGATTAGGAGCGGTCCTATCCCAGGAACTGGAGGGTGAGGAACATCCCGTTATATATCTCAGCCGGAAATTATTTCTGCGAGAACGGCACTATGCCGTGATACAGAAGGAGGCCTTGGCCGTAAAGTGGGCCTGTGATGCCCTGTGGTATTACCTCCTGGGGGCCCCCTTCATACTTGTCCCCGACCAAGCTGCGCTTTGGTGGCTGGCCCAAATGAAAAACAATAATATGCGGTTCATGCGGTGGTATCTGGCACTACAACCGTATGCTTTTACCGTCCGCCATAGGGCCGGTAAGGACCATGCCAACGCGGACTTCTTGTCCTGCCTGGGGGAAGCGGATGGGTCTGACCTCGATGGACGGGATCCAGCTTTGGTGGGTGGGGGGGGTGTAGCGAGGCGGTGGGATACCTCACAGCCCCGCTGAGGGACAAACCTCCCCTACCACCACCGTGGGCGGAACCACTGGGTCCTGCGCCTACCCCTCAGAGGTCACGGCGCAGACCCAGAAGTATAAAAGTTCGCCTGCAGAGCTCAGTCGAGGCCCAGCAACCGCAGGGGCCAGACGTCTGCAGCCGCTGCCAGCCGGAGCTCACACCCGGCCAGCCGAGCCTGCCCCACGCTCACTACCCAGAGGAGCACTGGCCGAGCCTGCCCCGCACCAGCTACCCCGAGGAGGACTGGCCGGGACCACCACACTCCAGCTACCCCGAGGAAGAGCCAAGCCTGCCCCGAGCCAGCCACCTCGAGGAGGAGCAGAGCCTGTCTCTTGCCAGCTACCCCGAGGAGGACTGGCTGGGACCACCACGCTCCAGCTACCCCAAGGAAGAGCCAAGCTTGCCCCGAGCCAGCTACCTCGAGGAGGAGCCGAGCCTGTCTCTTGCCAGCTACCCCGAGGAGCCGCTGAGCCCACCATCGGCTACTTACCCAGAGGAGCCGATGGTGTTCAAGACAGCTGGTGATGCTACGACGACTCAGATACCCGACGAGGGGGTGTGCGGAAGTAGCCTGGGGGCAGCCGACCCCCGTCTGGCTGCAACACTGCCAGAGCCAATGTCAGTGTGTTGTGGCCAGGATCCCCACTGACAGCAGCGAATCTCTGCCGCTGTTAGGGCCCCGGGCTGGGATGCAGTGGAGTGGGAGGGCCTGCGTCCCCCCTGCCACCACATTCCGGGGTGGCAGACTCCCCCTTCCCCTGGCCTGAGGAGGCCAAAGCCTGTGATTACTGCTCAGCCCTGCCTGAGGGCCTGAGCATCCTGACTCAGTGTTTGGTGCCCTGCCCTGCCCTAGGGCCTGAGCAGGTTTCGGACTATTGACTCAACCCCTCCTGGGGTCTGAACCCCCCTAACCGAGTGTGCGTTAGTTCCTAGGACAGCAGGGCCACCAGCCGGTGAACTAAAGAGAGGAGGTTGGATGCCCCACAGCCCCGCTGAGGGACAAACCGCGGCTGAGCCGCTCCACAGATGCATATTCCTTTTCTGGCACCACCCCACCTAGCATCTGAGTACGTTAATCGAAAGGAGCATTTCTCTATGGTTCTCCAGGCACTTGTGGATTACTGTGGGCATTTCATTGACACTAATGCAGGCTGGCCCAGAAAGGTGCATGATGTACGCATCTTTCAGAACACTGCCCTGTTCAGGAAGCTGCAGGCCGGGACTTTTTTTCCCAGACCAGAAGATCACAGTAGGGGAAGTTGAAATGGCCACTGTGATCTTTGGAGACCCGGCTTACCTGTTAATGCTGTGGTTCATGAAACCCTACATAGGGAGCCTTGACAGCAGAAAGGAATGGTTCAGCTACAGGCTGAGCTGGTGCTGAATGACCGCGGAGTGTGCTTTTGGCCGTTTAAAGGGCCGCTGGCAATTTCTGTATGGAAAGCTGGACTTGGCCGAACACAGCATCCCTGCGGTTATATCTTTGTGTTGTATCCTCCATAATATTTGTGAAGGGAAGGGTGAAAGCTTCAGTCAGGCATGGTCCTCCAAGGTTCAACACCTGGAGGCTGAATTTGCACAGCCAGAGAGCAGGGCTATTAGAAGGGCCCAGCACGGGGCTGCAAGGATTAGGGATGCCTTGTGGGAGCAATTTGAGGCTGAAAACCAGCAGTGATGTCTGGTGCCCAGCACGGGTGTGAAGTGCAGTGGTTACAATGTTAGTAGGAATCTCTGTTTGCTAAGCTGATTTGCAGTGCCTGTTTCTTTCCTGGGCTAAGGTATCTTTGACTTTATGCAATAATAAAGACTGTTTTCAAAGCCAAAACATCCATTTATTGAAAAGAAAATTCATTTATTGAAAAGAAACACAACTGCTTGGGAAACAGAAAGGGCAAGGGGGTGGCGTGGGAGTGGTACACTCACAGATTTGCATGTGTCCTGTCTGGAGTGCTGTGCAGTGAGTGCTGCACTTCAGGATGCCTATACTGCATGGTGATGGGGGCTGAGTGCAGTGGGTAAGGGTTGTAGTTTTCAGGCCTAGGTGGTGAAGCTACAGAGGGCAGCTGGTGGCAGTAAGAACCCGAATGTTGGGGAAAGTGGGTTGGAGGTGAAATGGGGGCACAAGAGAAAGAGTTTTGGGACAAGGGCTGCTGGGGGAGGGTGGGGAGAGCCATGGCAGTGCTCCACCTGCACGGCTACGAGCACCTGGATAGAGTCCGCTTGGTGCTCCATGATGCTCATCAGCTGCTCCGTGCTTTGCTGCCGGTGCTCCGTGCTTCGCCGCCGGTGCGCTGCGTTTTCCTGGCAGATCCTGCTTTTGCTCTCCCTCCACTCCTGTGCTTTTTGATTCTCTTTGAGAGATTGATGCATCACTTGTTGCAGCATCTCTTCTTTGCTTTTTCGCAGCCTCTTCCTGAGTCTTTGCAATCTCTCAGCCGGTGATAACATGGACTGCTTAGATCTCAAGGTTGCATCTGTAAAGGCAAAATGCAACACTTAACAGAGGCAGCATTGTTTATACTAGACAGAGTAATGATTCTCCCGCACTTAAGGAGGGCACACACAGTCTACACAATAGCATAATTTTCCCATCCCAAAAAGAGTGCACATCACCCACAGGAGCCCGAAAATTGTGAATAAGGGGGACTGATTATTTCACTGCTGTACTGTCCTCTGGGTTTCGTTTCACTGCTGTACTGTCCTCTGGGTTTCTGTGCCTTGGGGAGAGCCAACAGCTGCAGAGGGCACCTATACTGAACACTGTCCCCACGTTTTCCACAGGAGTTCATCCTGGAAGATACCTCGCTGGTGAGGGTGACCTGGGAAGCGAGGGAGGGTCTTCTATTGCAATGCGGCTTCTGCCCTGGCCCATATGCAGCTTGTCTGTGTGCAGCAATGGTCCCTCTGTCCCTCACGGCACAGTGGCGTGGACATGTTAGCCTGACTGGGACAAGGACCATGGTGGCTCTCCCTAGAAACCTGCACAAGTGCATTGCCCACGTTCTGGATGAGACTTTCAAAGAGATTACCGAGGCCGATTACCGCGATGTGATAGACCACATCAATGCGCTGTTCCACATCTAAGCATGCATGCAGCTCTAACCCTCCTCTCCCAAAGAACCTGCACTGAAAAAAATCCTTCCCAAAAGAAAAAAGCTGCTTATCGCGAACCCGCTCTTCTGTTTGTCCTCCACCAAGTACCGGCTGCTGCGACTGGCTACCTTCCTCCTGGCTATAGAAGAGCTCCTGGCTGCATGCCTCCAGGGAGTCCGAGGTGTCTCTCCCCACCCCAGCACCCTCACTCCCGCTTTCCTCCTCATCCTAATCCTTCTCTTCCCCCGGCTCTGAAGTGTCCATGGTGGTGCTCAGAGTGGAGGTGGGGTCACCCCCAAGTATCGTGTCCAGCTCTTTGTAGAATCAGCAGGTTGCGGGGGCAACACTGGAGCGGTTGTTTGCCTCATGGGCTTTGTGTTAGGCATTCCGCATCTCCTTCACTTTAATCCTGCACTGCAGTGCATCCTGGTCAGGGCCCCTTTCCATCATGGCCCTTGATATCTGCCCAAATTATAATTCCTACGGCTGGAGCACAGCTGGGACTGGACAGCTTCCTCCCCGCAAACACTGATGAGGTCCAGCAACTTGCCATTGCTTCATACTGGGGCTCACTTGGCACGTGGAGGCATGGTCACCTGGAAAGATTCGCTGATAGTGCTCTATGCCTGGCTGAGCAAACAGGAAGGGGATTTTTAAAATTCCTGGGGAACATAAAGGACGGGTCTGACAGTTGATCACCTGAAGTCAGGGCAGTAGAGTTCGAACTGATGACCAAAGTGTCTAGAACAGGCATTGTGGGATACTGCCGAATATTTCTGGAGGCCAATCAGAGCGCATTGGGCGGCTATAATGGCACCGCAGCACAGCAGCGGCAGTGCAATAATCTTTATGCCTGTCGGGGAGGTGGAGTACCAGCAGCGCTGTAGCCACGGAGATACAGCGTTGTACGTGACTTGCCAGTGTGGATGGGGAGTGAGGTACAGTGCTGTGGGCGGCTTTATTGTGCTGTAACTCTCAAGTGTAGCCAAGGCCTCAGTTTAAGGGACTTGCTCCAGCACTCAGACGTCCATCTCCCTTGGAGTGCAAACCCAGAGATATAGTATGAAATTCACCTCTTCCCTCAATGTGGAAGAGGGTATGCACAATTTCTCACCCCCTTTCCTGATAGAAATCACATAAACTGGGTTGTATGATAAACCAGAAATAAATGTATTAACTAGAACCAGTATATTTTAAGTAGTTAAGGTGGTAGCAGACAGAACAAGGCAGATTATTAAGAAAATAAAACAGAGTATGCAAACTAAGCTTAATACACTAAAGAAACTGGTTATACGTGAGTTCTCACCCTAAATGTGGTTCTAATAATCTTCTTCACAGGCCAGATGCCCTTCCAGCCTGGGTTCAGTTCTTTCCCCCTGTTCAGTCTTAGTTGTTTCCAGATATCATCTTGGGTCGGGTAGAGAGAAGAACTGATTACCTGGATTACGTCACTCCCCACCCTTAAATAGGGTTTTCATAAGGAAGGAGCCCTTTGTTTCCTAGTTTGACACCCCCCCTTCCCTTATAGTGGAAAGTTACAAGAAGTCTCAGGTAACGTTTTAGTATCAGGTGACAAGACCAACTGACTCTGTGGGGCCCTTGTAGCCATTCTTCACAGGCTGACCCACATGTTTATAGGAAAACTAAGCTTTTTTATAGTCCATTGTCCTTGTTGATGGGCCATTCACCCTGTCTGGCTTTTCCATTGTTGTACCTGAAGTGCTGGCAATGGCATTACCCAAAGTAGCATCATTGAAATACAGATACATAGTCACTATACCTAATTTCAGATACAGAAATGATACATGCATACAAATAGGATAGCTGCATTCAGTAAATCATAACCTTTCCAATGATATCTCACATGAGCCATCTTGCATAGAGTACATCTCAGTTATGTCATATTCATAAGCAGGGCCAGCGCTACCATTTTAGGCAGCCTAGGCAATCGCCTAGGGCGCCAAGATTATTCAGGGGGCGGCATTTTGCCGGGGGGGGGGGGGCGGCAGGTGGCTCCGGTTGACCTGCTGCAGGCATGCCTGCTGAGGGTCCGCTGGTCCATGGCTCCGGTGGAGCTGTCGCGGTCATGCCTGCGGACGGTCGGCTGCTCTCGCGGCTCCGGTGGACCGCCCGCAGGCATGCCTGTGGCAGCTTCACCGGAGCCACGGACCAAGGGAGCCTCCGCAGGAATGACTGCGGCAGCTCCACCGGAGCCGTGGGATCAGCGCGGGGGCGGCAAAATGGCCATGCGCCTAGGGCGCGAGAAACCCTAGCGCCGGTCCTGTTCATAAGCATATTTTCATATAGCATATGGAATGTCACCTCCCATGCCCCCTCAGCTCCAAGGGTCTAGGTAACTTGAGACAGCAGATTGGGGCAGAAACAGGGAGAGTAATCAGAGAACAGGCAGCAGCTGCCCCGCCGAAATTTGGGAGTGACGCCTCTCGATGACATAACTTGTCGACCGCAAGTGGCGTCATCGAGAGGCGTCCCTGATGAAATTCAGGGACGATGCCTCTCGATGACATCACTTGTTGGCGACAAGCATCGTCATCAAGAGGTGTCCCTGCCAAAATGCCGCTGAAATTCGGTGGCATTTCGGTGGGTGCTCTCCCGGGGTCCAGGATACGGGCGCACTAAGATGCTCCCGCGGGTGCCATGGCACCTGCGGGCACCGCCTTGGGGACCACTGCCTTACGCTCTGGGTCTGCAGGGTCTTTTAACAGTGAAAAATCCTTACACAGTAATATTCTACTTAACTTCTTCTGATGAAGTGGGGTTTTCCCCCTTGTTATGTTGCATGTGAATGCTACTGTCCTATATTAACACTGTGTGCACCTTGGTGTGCCTGTGTACTGTACCAATGGCTAGGTGGTGGGAATAAGGGTGTGTGGCTTTTGCTAAGACCCTTGGGGGCAAGTGAGGCTGCCCAGCTGCCTGCACGTAAGCTATGGCCGATGTCCTTCATAACCTAGGAATCAGGAGGAGGGTGCAACCAGGTGACATTTTGCGCAGAAGGCAGAACAAAGCCTGGGGGAGGAGCAATGTGTGTCAGTAGTCAGGTAACGAGGTCCAACTCAGGCTTCTGTGAGGGACTTGAAGGGTGGGAGACCAGGGCGTCTGGCCTGGGGTTCCCCCCAGGATGGACTTGGCTGAAAGTCACTGATTTCTGTGCTAACAAGTTATATACACAGCGGAGAACAGGTCAACTAATAAACATTCCATGTTACACCCTGGCTGAGAGTCACAACTGACTGTGGAGCTGGGGTGCAGGGCCCTTTGGCTTAGGCGGACTCACTGCAGAAAGCGCATTGTGAACCAGCGTGCTGAATGCTCTGAGGTCAGATCCAGGAAGGCCAAAGCTGTGGAGACTTCTTGCCTGGGCAACGGTGAAGGTGGGGGCACATACACACCATGTCTAATAAGGCAGATGAACTTTTCTTGATGGCCAGTCAGGATCAGGTCATCTGGGGAACTCCAGCTTCTGCCTGGTGTCACTAGCAGAGTGTTGAGGTCTGGCAGCTTTGATTGTGGGGCTAGGGCCTGGAGTTGGTTCCCAAGAATTTCCTTTTGGACCACAATTTATATAGTGAAATTTGAGTCTTGCTTAGCTGTACCTTAACCAACCATTTTACTAAATTATTAAACAATTTTCTAGCCAATCCTAACATATTGTATAACCATTCTTTAACCAATCATATCCCACCACCTTCATTGATTTACATCCAGCAAAATTAGTTATGCGACAGACAGAAACAATTAAAGAACCAGGCAGAGGCTCTACAGATAAACAATAGAGAAATGGGGAAGTAGGAATTTCACAACCACAACTTATTGATAATTGATTTCTTGCCAGACAGATGCCATCAAACAACGTTTTCTTTAACCATCTGAAGATTTGTTTCTTTATCTGGTGGTGGTGATACTATTAGGTCAGGAGCCTTCTTAACAGCTCAATATTACATTGTTTTAATGTCATTTAGATGGACTGTGAGATGTAACCTTCTGCTTTTTAGCTCATGGCTGCAGCTCTCCTAATATGGCTGCTGACAAAGGCCTCAGACCTCACAATATGGCTACAGGAAAAGGCCTTATCCTTACACCTGAGTATCGTATTTGTACTGCTGTAGGTTTGTCGTGTAGACCTGGCCTCAGCCACATGGACAGAGCAGTGCATGGGCCTTAATAAAGTCCCCCTTGTTTAACTAAAACTGCATTCAGCTTCTCTTTGTAAACGAAATCTCCACCAGCTCCCCACAACCACCTGACTGCAGGTGACAGCCTCATTCCCCCCAGTACTTCGGTGTATGGCTGAGGAAGGGGGCAGACAGAGAGGTGCAGATAGCCCATTTCTTCACCTGGATAGGGCTGAGTCAGGAAGAGAGGAGACTTATGGGGATAGAGGGCTGTTATAAGGGGGATACAGAGAGGTGGCAACACCCCAAAGCCTCCTATCTCCATCCTCTCCTCATCCACTGGCAGGAAAGGGAAGGGAAGCTGCCTCCAAAGACTCAAAATGAGAGAACAGGCTTGCCATCCTCCCCTAAACATGGAGGAGTGGACTAGCAGGCCCTTGGACTGGCTACCACCCAAGAGGCCATCTGCAGGCAGGGAGGGAGGATGGTTGTATGTCTCCCAAAGGGGACCGGATGCTACTCCAACCTTCAAACTTTTAGTGATCCTTCTAATTAAGCAATTTCTATTAAAACCCACTACAGTACTTTACCAGAATGTGCACACTGGCCCCTGGTGGCTGGAACCTAGAAGCCAATCTCCATCATACAACTGGCCCTGGAAAAAGGTTACATGTTGGTAGCTGTTGGGCTAGGGGATGGGGGAAAATATTGTGAATCTCTTCCAAGCTCGATCAGGACCAAATAGCTCCCACTCCATGCAGCTGAGGCATGTGATGTGACTAATAAAGCACATATTAGCATCCTAACCTCAGAATAAGCAGGAAAATATGTATCCCCCAAAGGTATCTTGTTTTGGAAATTTATGTGTGTCTGAAAACAGAGGCATATAATGGCAGTGTTTCCTTCATCCTAATAGCATTGCTATCACAGTGTTATAGTTAAGGCTAAGATTGTGTCATGGTTATTTTTAGTAAAAGTCACGGACATGTCACAGGCAATAAACAAAAATTCACAGAAGCCCTGATCTGTCTGTGACTTTTGCTGCTTCTGCTCCATGGTTTCTCCTGCCACCATGGTGGCAGGGAGCTATGAGGTTCCCCCTCTGCCTGTGGCAGCTGCAAGGTGACAATATTTCCCAAAGAGAAAATGAGACACCCCCAGCTGCTCATCCGAGGCATCTTCCTGCCCTCGGGTGAGGTCGCCTGTCACTGGAACCCTGAGGAGGGCCCCCTCAAGAGTCTGTCACCTGTTGCTGGAAACTTGCAGGGGGCCCGCTGTCACCTGTCACTGGAACCCTGCCAGGGCCCCGCTGGCTGCCAGCTCCAGAGTCCTGCAACCCCTGGGGCTGAAACAGAGAACGTCAGGGAGGTCTCTGGACCACACAGATCCAGATCCGGTGACTTAGTTATAGTGTGAGCCATGCCTGCTTGGTGTGACACTCTGTCCCTCTCTAGTGGCAGCTAGCTCAGCTAGAGGCTGGTGAGCCCACTGCAGCCTGGGCTACTAGAGATGTATCTTTTAGCTCATGCAGTAAAGGCTCCTGCATTAAGCTCCAGAGATACTGTTGGGTTAAATCTTGTTTTGGTATGTTTCTCCTCTAGTCTCCATGTTGTTTTACTAAAACAACAACTAGGACTCCATTTTGGATGCCCTCCTTTACGGAGAGCTTCCCGCCCCTCCTCCCTGCCTTTTTCAAATTAGAGCGGGAAAGGCAAGGAGTGGTTAGAAGATGTGATAGTGTAGTTTACCTAGCAACAGCAGACTATGGTGGCAGCCTCACTGCTGCTCGAGGCTGTCCATCCTAGTGACAGTCAGTGTCTCCCATGTTACCAGACTGTGGAAGGAGTCCTAGCGAGGCCGGGATTGTAGTGTATGGTACTAGGTTCCATCTGTGTCATACACTGCATGCATCCATTCCATATCCACCTGCGAGTCCGAATACTACCACTCAGGACGATGCATAGGGGACGGAAGACAGAAGAAAGGAGAGGAAAGCCATTTACCTGGTGATCATCACTGTGCTGCTCTATACTTCGGGGGAAAACCCTACACCCCCATGTTCATCTTTATAAAATGATTGTGTGGAAACCAATGCAAAGTTTGCCATGTTTGGTGTCTTCGGAAGGCTCATGATGCACTGAGCATGGTTGTTATAGTGATGTTATAGTAATTGTTACAGTAATGTTATAGGTTATAATTCCATGTATATAGTTATGAGGCTGAAAATGTATCCTCATGGCTTAAAATAAGCCCAGACAAAAACTCTCCAAGAGCAGAGAGGCTGTTCACACCTCATCAGGGCAGGTATGGGACAAACCCAGCCCAGCCTCACAAGAACAAAGGACGCTGGCCTAGGCAGCAACAAAGGATCTGTTACACTCTCCAGGGAGTCACTCTCCTTCCTTTGGTCAGTTTGGAACTGCGATAAGGTAATGCTTACCTGACTCTGAAGGGGGTGGGGGCAAAGCCAAGAGGGAAGAAAGAACATGATAAAAGGCAGAGACGTTGGCCATGCTCTTCCTCTGTCTTCTACCTACATCTACAGACACCACTCCAAGCGACTGAAGTGCTGATCAAAGGGGAGAACCTGGCTGAAGAGCAACCAGCCAGTCTGTGCTGGACAGTATCTAAGGGTACGTCTACAGTATGAAATTATTTCAAAATTGTTCTATTCAAATTTTCGGAAGTGATTTTATACATTCGGTCTTGTGTGTCCCCACTAAAGCACATGAATTCGGCGGAGTGCGTCCACAATACTGAGGCTAGCATCGAATGTCAGAATGACATTATTGGCATTACTGAAACTTGGTGGGATAATACACACGACTGGAATGTTGGTGTGGATGGGTATAGTTTGCTCAGGAAGGATAGACAGGGAAAAAGGGAGGAGGTGTTGCCTTATATATTAAAAATGTACACACTTGGACTGAGGTGGAGATGGACATAGGAGACGGAAGGGTGGAGAGTCTCTGGGTTAGGCTAAAAGGGGTAAAAAACACAGGTGATGTCGTGCTGGGAGTCTACTACAGGCCACCTAATCAGGCGGAAGAGGTGGATGAGGCTTTTTTCAAACAACTAACAAAATCATCCAAAGCCCAAGATTTGGTGGTGATGGGGGACTTCAACTATCCAGATATATGTTGGGAAAATAACAGCGCGGGGCACAGACTATCCAATAAGTTCCTGGACTGCATTGCAGACAACTTTTTATTGCAGAAAGTTGAAAAAGCTACTAGGGGGGAAGCTGTTCTAGACTTGATTTTAACAAATAGGGAGGAACTTGTTGAGAATTTGAAAGTACAAGGAAGCTTGGGTGAAAGTGATCATGAAATCATAGAATTTGCAATTCTAACGAAGGGTAGAAGGGAGTACAGCAGAATAGAGACAATGGATTTCAGGAAGGCGGATTTTGGTAAGCTCAGAGAGCTGATAGGCAAGGTCCCATGGGAATTAAGACTGAGAGGAAAAACAACTGAGGAAAGTTGGCAGTTTTTCAAAGGGACGCTATTAAGGGCCCAAAAGCAAGTTATTCCGATGGTTAGGAAAGATAGAAAATGTGGCAAAAGACCACCTTGGCTTACCCTTGAGATCTTGCGTGACCTACAAAATAAAAAGGCGTCATATAAAAAATGGAAACTAGGTCAGATCACGGAGGATGAATATAGGCAAATAACACAGGAATGCAGAGGCAAGATTAGAAAAGCAAAGGCACAAAATGAACTCAAACTAGCTATGGGAATAAAGGGAAACAAGAAGACTTTTTATCAATACATTAGAAGCAAGAGGAAGACTAAGGACAGGGTAGGTCCACTGCTCAATGAGGAGGGGGAAACAGTAACGGAAGACTTGGAAATGGCAGAGATGCTTAATGACTTCTTTGTTTCGGTCTTCACTGAGAAGTCTGAAGGAATGTCTAGTATAGTGAATGCTTACGGGAAGAGGGTAGGTTTAAAAGAGAAAATAAGGAAAGAGCAAGTAAAAAATCACTTAGAAAAGTTAGATGCCTGCAAGTCACCAGGGCCTGATGAAATGCATCCTAGAATACTCAAGGAGTTAATGGAAGAGGTATCTGAGCCTCTAGCTATTATCTTTGGGAAATCATGGGAGACGGGGGAGATTCCAGAAGACTGGAAGGGGACAAATATAGTGCCCATCTATAAAAAGGGAAATAAAAACAACCCAGGAAACTACAGACCAGTTAGTTTAACTTCTGTGCCAGGGAAGATAATGGAGCAGGTAATCAAAGAAATCATCTGCAAACACTTGGAAGGTGGTAAGGTGATAGGGAATAGCCAGCATGGATTTGTAAAGAACAAATTGTGTCAAACTAATCTGATAGCGTTCTTTGATAGGATAACGAGCCTTGTGGATAAGGGAGAAGCGGTGGATGTGATATACCTAGACTTTAGTAAGGCATTTGATACAGTCTCTCGTGATATTCTTATAGATAAGCTAGGAAAGTACAATTTAGATGGGGCTACTATAAGGTGGGTGCATAACTGGCTGGATAACCGTACTCAGAGAGTAGTTGTTAATGGCTCCCAATCCTGCTGGAAAGGTATAACAAGTGGGGTTCCGCAGGGTTCTGTTTTGGGACCGGTTCTGTTCAATATCTTCATCAACAATTTAGATGTTGGCATAGAAAGTACGCTTATTAAGTTTGCGGACGATACCAAACTGGGGGGGATTGCAACTGCTTTGGAGGACAGGGTCAAAATTCAAAATGATCTGGACAAGTTGGAGAAATGGTCTGAGGTAAACAGGATGAAGTTCAATAAAGATAAATGCAAAGTGCTCCACTTAGGAAGGAACAATCAGTTTCACACATACAGAATGGGAAGAGACTGTCTAGGAAGGAGTATGGCAGAAAGAGATCTAGGGGTCATAGTGGACCACAAGCTTAATATGAGTCAACAGTGTAATACTGTTGCAAAAAAAGCAAACATGATTCTGGGATGCATTAACAGGTGTGTTGTAAACAAGACATGAGAAGTCATTCTTCCGCTTTACTCTGCGCTGGTTAGGCCTCAGCTGGAGAATTGTGTCCAGTTCTGGGCACCGCATTTCAAGAAAGATGTGGAGAAATTGGAGAGGGTCCAGAGAAGAGCAACAAGAATGATTAAAGGTTTTGAGAACATGACCTATGAAGGAAGGCTGAAGGAATTGGGTTTGTTTAGTTTGGAAAAGAGAAGACTGAGAGGGGACATGATAGCAGTTTTCAGGTATCTAAAAGGGTGTCATCAGGAGGAGGGAGAAAACTTGTTCACCTTAGCCTCCAATGATAGAACAAGAAGCAATGGGCTTAAACTGCAGCAAGGGAGATTTAGGTTAGACATTAGGAAAAAGTTCCTAACTGTCAGGGTAGTTAAACACTGGAATAGATTGCCTAGGGAAGTTGTGGAATCTCCATCTCTGGAGATATTTAAGAGTAGGTTAGATAAATGTCTATCAGGGATGGTCTAGACAGTATTTGGTCCTGCCATGAGGGCAGGGGACTGGACTCAATGACCTCTCGAGGTCCCTTCCAGTCCTAGAGTCTATGAGTCTATGAGTCTATAATGGTGCACTGTGGGTAGCTATCCCACAGTTCCCGCAGTCCCCGCCACCCATTGGAATTCTGGGCAAAAACATTCTCACGGATGTTTCTGTGTGTGTGTTGTCAGCCGCTCCTCCCTCCGTGAAAGCTATGGCAGACAGTCATTTCGTGCCTTTTTGGCGTGCAGATGCCATACTGCTTTCAGCAGATGGTGCAGTACGGTGCACCGCTTCTCTCTTGGTACTATGAATCCACCTCGCATTTCCTTTCATCTTTCTACATAATCTCTATAAGTATCTACTCTTTCTCTTCCTCACCGATCGCTTCCGCTGCCAACTCTGCTCGGCCATCATGAACCGAGCGTCACAGCTTCCGCTGCCAACTCTGTTCTCCTGCTCTTGCTGCGCTACTGAGCTTCTCCATGTTGTCTGTCCTGGGCTCCCACCTCCATGAAAGCTACAAAAGACAACCATTTCTCGCCTTTTTGGGCTATCGTGAACCAAACAGCACCTCTTCTGCTGCCACTCTGCTCTCCTATGTTTTACGCCTTTTTCCAGAATTACCCATGCAGGCGCCATAGCTCAGCAAGCATGGAGCCCGAATTAGATCTCCGCTGCAGTTTTGACCCCTGTAAATATCTCGCGCATTATCCAGCAGTATGTGCAGTACCTGCAAAACCGGGTGAGGAAGCAACAATAGCACAATTACTATACTGATGAGGACATGGACACAGATGTTCCTAGAAGCACGGCATTTGGCAATTGGGAGATCATGGTGGCTTTGAGCCAGGTTTATGCCATGGAACACCAATTCTGGGCCTGAGAAACAAGCACAAACTGGTGGGACAGCATAGTGTTGCAGGTCTGGGATGATTCCCAGTGGCTGTGCAACTTTCATATGTGCAAGAGCACTTTCATGGAACTTTGTGTCTTGCTTTCCCCTGCCCTGAAGTGCAAAGACACCAAAATGAGAGCAGCCCTCACAGTTGAGAAATGAGTGGCCATAGCTCTGTGGAAGCTTGCAATGCCAGACAGCTACCGGTCAGTCGGGAATCAGTATGGAGTAGGCAAAGCTACTGTGGGGGCTGCTGTGATCCAAGTAGCCAATGCAATCATTGACTAGCTGCTATCAAGGGTAGTGACTTTGGAAAATTTGCAGACCATTGTAGATGGCTTTAATGCGCTGGGGTTCCCTAACTGCAATGGGGCAATAGACAGAACGCATATTCCTATCTTGGCCGCGGAACACCGGGACGGCCAGTACGTAAACCGCAAGGGGTACTTTTCCATAGTGCTGCAAGCACTGGTGGATCACAAGAGATTTTTCACTGACATCAACATGGGATGACTGGGAAAGGTGCTTGACACTCGCAAATTCAGGAACTCTGGTCTGTTTGAACAGCTGCAAGACGGGACTTTCTTCCCAAACCAGAAAATAACCGTTGGGAATGTTGAAATGCCTATAGTTATCCTTGGGAACCCAGCCTACCCCTTAATGCCATGGCTCATGAGGCCATACACAGGCACCCTGGACAATAGTAAGGAGCAGTTCAACTATAGGCTGAACAAGTGCAGAATGGTGGTAGAATGTGCTTTTGGATGTTTGAAAGTGCGCTGGCGCAGTTTACTGACTCGGTTAGATCTCAGCACAACCAATATTCCAATTGTAATTGCTGCTTGTTGTGTGCTCCACAATATCTGTGAGAGTAAGGGGGAGACTTTTATGGCGGGATGGGAGGTTGAGGCAACTCGCCTAGCAGCCAATTTCATACAGCCAGACAACAGGGTGATTAGAAGAGCGCAGCAGGGCGAGCAGGGCATCAGAGAAGCTTTCAAAGCCAGTTTCATGACTGGCCAGGGTACGGTGTGACAGTGGTGTTTGTTTCTCTTGAAGTTACCTGCCCCCTATATATATGAAAGGAAATAAAGTCACAATTGTTTAAAAAACATTCTTTATTATTTGTTGCACAACAAAGTGATAGAAATCAGAAGGTAGACTGGGGTGGGATGGGGGTATTGGGTTGGGAGATGGAGGAGGAGAGGACAAGTCCAGAAACCAAATCAAAATTTCAGATATTCCAGCTTTCTGCTGCTTGTGCAGTCCTCTGGGGTTGAGTGTGTCGGTCCCTGTAGCCTCCCCCTCCCCCCCCCCCGTGCTCTTGGGCATCTGGATGAGGAGGCTATGGAACTTGGGGAGGAGGGAGTGCAATTATACAGGGGCTGCAGCGGCAATCTGTGGTCTTGCTGCCTTTCCCGCATTAGATCCACCATACAGCACAGCATGTCAGTTTGTTCCCCCATGAGCTTGACCATAGCACCCTTCCTGCTCTCATTGCGCACGTCCCTCCTCTCTTTGTGTTCATTTAACACTTTACGAGACTCCGCAATTGTTTGCCTCCACGCATTCAGCTGGGCCCTATCAGTGCAGGAGGACTGCATGAGCTTGGCAAACATGTCGTCCCGAGTTCGTTTTTTCCGCCTTCTAATCTGGACCAGCCTCTGGGACGGAGTAGATGGGGCTGCGTTGAAACATTTGCACCTGCGGGAGGAGAAAAAGGGAGGGTAGTATTTTAAAAGATACATTTTAGAGAACAAAGGGGACACTTTCTCAGTGAAACAGGCAATTCATAGTACACAGCATATGTTCTTTCTGTACAAAGCTGCATTTTGCCTCTTATACTGAAGTGCCTGCCACTTTGGTGTGAGTAAGCCATCGCACGCGGCTGGGCAACAGAAGTCAGCTTGCAGGCAGCCATGGTAAGCCCTAGGGGCACACAGGGTTCTGCTTCTTCCACATTCATTTCAATGCTTTCAAACTGCCAGGCCACCTTTCCCATAGCAAGCATGCCTGGTGGGTTTGCCATATAAAAGGAGGGCCTGGTGGACTCTCTGGGATGATCGCTTCACACAATCACCACACCTACCTCCCTCTACACACACACCTTATAGACACCTTATAGACTAAAAGATGTATTGGAGCATGAGTTTTAATTTCATTTGGCCAAATCTGACTTGTTATGCTTTGATTTAAAATCTATCTTTCATCATTAATAAATCTGTTTGTTTATTCTACCTGAAGCAGTGCATTTGGTTTGGAGCATGTCAGAAACTCCCCTTGGGATAACAAGCCTGGTACATATCAATTTCTTTGTTAAACTGATGAACTCATATAAGCTTGCAGCATCCAGCGGGCATAACTGGACACTGCAAGACAGAGGTTCCTAGGGTTCTGTCTGGGACTGGAGATATTGGCTAGTGTTATTTGGTTGCACAATCCAAGGAGCAGCTTACATGCTAGAGGCTGTGCATGGACAGTCCGGAAGCGGGAGTTCTCACAGCAGAGCAGGGTAAGGCTGGCTCCTAGAGTCAAGGATTGGAGAGGCCTAGTAGATCACCAGTCCAGATAACACCAGAGGGGAACGTCACAATCGCATCCTGTTCCAGCATTGATAGAATCATAGAATATCAGGGCTGGAAGGTGTGATGCAGTAGGGACTGTCTGTGTGGGGAGTGGGAGAGCAGGGGAGGACTTTAGGGGATGGACGATGCCAGGGCCTGTAACCTGAGCTAGGTAAGGGAGGGGAAAGGTCAAACACCTTTGCCCGGGAAGGGGAACAAAGGAAGGGAGCGGCAGGTGGGAAGCAGTTGGAGTTTGGGCTTGGGGCTGTGTGGGTGGAATTCAGGGTATCCTAGCTAGGATCCAAGCACCCTGAAAGCCCAGAAGGACTCGGTGGAGGGGTCCTGACTGTGCCTGCAAGCTCTGCTGTAACCTGTGTTCCTGTTGTCCAATAAACCTTCTGTTTTACTGGCTGGCTAAGAGTCACTGTGGGTCCCAGGAAGAGGGGTGCAGGGCCGGACTCCCCCACACTCCGTGACAACTGGTGGCAGTGGTGGGATATACTGCACCCCGTGGACGGCGCTTCCTGCAGTAAGTGACTGGGGAGCAGTAAAACGAAGGGGTAGTTAACCCCTGGGAGTGTGTGCCCAGTGAGAAGGACTTTGCAGTAACAGGGTCCCCCGGGGGATTGCAGCGAGCGGTCCCAGGGGCGGAGGAGTCTGCAGCTCGACCCTGGCAGAGAGGTGGTGACCTCACGAAGGGCTGGTGCACTAGGGGTCCCCCTGGAAACCGTGGGGAGCGGCGAGCACCCCAGCCTGTGAGTGGCCAGCAGGAAGATGTATGCCAAGCGGCGCAAGTGTGACCTGGTGGAGCTGTGTAAGCAGAGGGGGCTGCACCCAGGGAGGCTCAGCAAGGACCAGCTGATTGCCCAGCTGGAGCAGGGAGACCGCATGAATGAACGGAGCCCTGTCTCTGAGGGAAGCAGCCGAGCAGATGCAGCGCAGGCACCAGTGACTGTCCCTGCTGGGAGTGGTCAGCCGGCAGACAAGGGCTTCCCGAGACCCCCCCTTCCTAGGCGTAGAGGAAGGGCGGGGAGGAGCCCAGTGTATACCGAGGGCACCGTGACACCCCCGGCCAGCAGGGGAGCCTCACGGCGAAGCTCACCCCCCAGCAGGGGATCCTCCCGGCAACGCTCGGCATCCGTGGAGCGGATGCGGCTGGAATATGAAAGGGAGCTGGGATGGGAGGAGCTCGAGTTAAAGAGGCGAGAGCTGGAGGAGAAGGCGAAACAACGTGAACATGAGCGGGAGGAGAAGGAGAAACAGCGTAAACATGAGCTGGACCTGGCCCGGCTGAGGAGCAGTGAGGCTCCGGCTGCGGTGAGTGAGGGGAGACCCAAGCCTACAAAGAGCTTTGATAAGCACTTGCTGCCCCGGCGTAAGGAGGGGGAGGACATAGATACCTTCCTGACGGCTTTTGAGAATGCCTGCGAGCTGCACAGGGTTGACCCTGAGGACAGGATCGCAGTTCTCACCCCCTTACTGGACTCCACAGCCGTGGAGGTGTACAGCCGACTGAAAGGGGCGGAGGCAGGGGACTACGAACGGTTCAAACAGGCCCTGCTCCGCGAGTTTGGGCTGACTCCTGAGATGTACCGGAAAAAGTTCCGGAGCCAGCGTAAAACCCGTGAGGTTACATACCTACAACTGGTCAACCGGGCGCAGGGGTATGCTCGCAAGTGGACAGCTGGGGCCCAAACTAAAGAGGACCTGCTTGACCTATTTATACTGGAGCACCTGTACGAGCAGTGCCCGTCCGACCTGAGGCTGTGGTTGATGGACCAGAAGCCGGAGAACCCGCAGCATGCAGGCCAGCTGGCCGACCAATTTGTGGACAGTCGGGCAGGGGATGGCAGGGAGGAGTCTCGAAGGAGCAGGCCTGCCTCAACGCAGAGAGAGAGTCATCATGGGACCTCCCAAAGGGGGCCTATGGAGAACCCCCCCAAAAGGGGAACATCCAGCGGCAGGTCCCTCCGACCCACTCAAGGGGACCCACCAGATATGGGCTGCTATCGCTGTGGCCAACGAGGTCACATACGGGCCCAGTGCCCCAAGCTCAGGGACAGACCAAGCAGACCCAACCCGCAGAGGGTGGACTGGGTAAAAACCCAATCGGAGGAGGGGCTACATTCCCAGGAAAGGGGGGTTGGCAACATACCACCTGTGGATGCTCCCGGTTCCGGGTTTTTGGTTTACCGGGTGGGCGTGAGGCTGCCCCTCCGGAAAGAGTGTATTGTTTCCCTGGAAGTGGATGGGAGGAAGGTCACTGGGTACTGGGACATGGGCGCAGAGGTGACGCTGGCCCGGCCCGAGGTGGTGGCCTCAGATCGGATGGTGCCCGACACCTACCTGACCCTGATGGGCGTGGGTGGGACCCCATTCAAGGTACCCGTGGCAAGGGTACACCTGAAATGGGGGGCCAAGGAGGGCCCCAAGGATGTGGGGGTACACCAATATTTGCCCACTGACGTGTTAATGGGAGGGGATCTTGAGGACTGGCCTAGTAACACCCAGAGTGCCCTGGTCGTGACTCGTAGTCAGAGTCGGCAAATGGCACTGCTCCCCGACAACGGGGAAGGTACTCGACCTGAGGTGCAGGACCCTCACTCAGGGAGCGGGGAACGCCCAGGGGCACGGTGCAGAGAGGCTGCGGCCTCAGACCCAGCCAGCAAGAGAGAGCCGGTCCCCATTCCTGTCCCAGCTGCTGAGTTCCAGGCCGAGTTGCAGAAAGATCCCTCCTTGCGGAAGCACAGGGACCGGGCTGACCTTAGTGCGGTACAGACCATGAGGAGAGGTTGCAAGGAGAGGTTCCTGTGGGAGAAGGGGTTCCTGTACCGAGAATGGGCTCCCCCAGGGGAAGTAGAGTCATGGGGGATCAGGAGGCAGCTGGTGGTTCCCCAGAAGTTCCATCACAAGCTGTTGTACCTGGCCCATGACATCCCTCTCGCAGGGCACCAGGGAATCCGGCGCACCAGGCAGAGGCTGCTACAGAACTTTTACTGGCCTGGGGTCTTTACCCATGTCCGACAGTACTGCCAATCCTGTGACCCCTGCCAGAGGGTGGGGAAGGCCCGGGACAAGGGGAAAGCGGCTTTGAGGTCTTTACCCATCATAGAAGAACCTTTCCAGAAGGTAGCCATGGACATAGTGGGACCTCTCAGCAAGACGACCCGGTCAGGGAAGAAATACATCCTGGTGGTGGTGGATTTTGCCACTCGCTACCCCGAGGCGGTGGCCTTGTCCTCTATCGAAGCAGACACAGTGGCAGATGCGCTGCTGACAATTTTCAGCCGGGTGGGGTTCCCCAAGGAGGTCTTAACGGACCAGGGGTCCAACTTCATGTCGGCCCTGCTCCGGTCCTTATGGCAGAAATGTGGGGTCCAGCACAACTGGGCCTCAGCGTATCACCCCCAGTCCAACGGGCTGGTAGAAAGGTTCAACGGGACGCTGAAGATGATGCTAAAAACATTTATGAACCAGCATCCGCAAGATTGGGACAAGTACTTACCTCACCTGCTGTTTGCGTACAGGGAGGTACCCCAGGAATCTACTGGGTTTTCACCTTTCGAACTGTTGTATGGAAGGCGGGTGAGGGGCCCCTAGACCTGATGAGGGACGAATGGGAGGGGAAGGCCGCTCCCGAGGGAGAGTCAGTGGTGGAGTATGTCCTGACCTTCCGGGAAAGACTGGCCGAGCTCATGGGCCTGGCCAGGGAGAATCTGGCCCGAGCCCAGAGGAGGCAGAAGGTCTGGTATGACCGCACAGCACGAGCCCGTACCTTCGCCACCGGGGATCAGGTGATGGTTCTTATCCCCGTGAGGAGAAACAAACTCCAGGCCGCCTGGGAAGGGCCCTTCAAGGTTATCAAGCAACTGAATGAGGTAAACTATGTGGTGGAGCTGTCAAACCGGGCACATCACCGTCGGGTGTACCACGTGAACATGATGAAACCATACTATGACAGGGGGAATGTGGTGTTGGCCGTGTGTGGACATTGGGAGGGGCAGGGAGATGACCCCTTAGTGGATCTATTCCCTGGGACAAAAGCTGGTTCCCCCCTGGAGGCGATTCCCCTCTCTGAGCAACTGACCCCGGGCCAGCATGCTGAGATCAGAGGGGTGCTGCATCTGTACCGACAGCTGTTTTCCAACCAGCCTGGACGCACTAATTTGACTGTCCACTGGGTGGAGACTGGGTCACATCCCCCTATAAGATGCTCCCCTTTTCAGGTCACTGGTAAAACTGCCCAGGATCTTGAAAGAGAGGTCAGGGACATGCTGGCTTTGGGGGTGATCCAGCCGTCTTCCAGCCCTTGGGCCTCGCCAGTGGTGCTAGTCCCCAAGAAGGATGGGTCAATCCGGTTCTGTGTGGACTATCGAAAGCTCAATGCCATCACCGTATCTGATGCCTACCCTATGCCCAGGCCTGACGAGCTCCTAGACAAGCTAGGAGGTGCTCGGTACCTCACCACTATGGATCTTACCAAAGGCTACTGGCAAGTGCCGCTGGACACAGATGCCAGGCTGAAATCGGCCTTTATCACCCCTCTGGGGCTCTATGAGTTTCTGACCCTGCCCTTCGGCCTCAAGGGAGCGCCAGCCACCTTCCAGCGCCTGGTGGATCCGCTACTGAGGGGGATGGAGAGTTTTGCCATGGCGTATATTGACAACATCTGCATCTTCAGCCAGACCTGGGAGGACCACATGTCCCAGGTTAAACAAGTCCTAGACCGACTCCGAAAGGCTGGGTTAACAGTAAAGGCTGAGAAGTGCAAGGTGGGGATGGCTGAAGTATCTTACCTGGGCCATCGGGTGGGGAGCGGCTGCCTGAAGCCGGAACCAGCCAAGGTGGAGGTGATCAGAGACTGGCCTGCTCCCCAAACCAAAAAGCAGGTACAGGCCTTTATTGGGATGGCGGGGTACTATCGAAGGTTCGTGCCCCACTTTAGTGCCATAGCCGGCCCCATCACTGAACTATGCAAAAAGGGGAAGCCAGACAAGGTGATCTGGACTGAGCAGTGCCAGGAGGCTTTCCGGGCGCTGAAGGAGGCTCTGGTTAGTGGCCCAGTTCTGGCAAACCCAGATTTTGACAAACCCTTTATGGTGTTCACTGATGCCTCAGACACGGGACTGGGGGCAGTGTTAATGCAGGAGGATGAAAAGGGGGAGAGACACCCCATCGTGTACCTGAGTAAGAAGCTGCTACCCCGGGAACAAAGCTACTCAGCCATCGAGAAGGAAAGCCTGGCCATGGTGTGGGCCCTTAAGAAACTAGAGCCATATCTCTTTGGGCGACACTTCACCGTGTACACCGACCACTCTCCCCTGACCTGGCTGCACCAGATGAAAGGAGCCAACGCCAAGCAGGTGGAGCCTGCTCCTGCAGGACTATGACATGGACGTGGTCCATGTGAAAGGAAGTGCCAACCTGACAGCGGATGCGTTGTCCCGGAGAGGGGGCCCTGAACTTCCCCAGGTCACTGGGCAGAGTGACCCCGCTCAGTTCAGTCTCGAAGGGGGGAGAGATGTGATGCAGTAGGGACTGTCTGTGTGGGGAGTGGGAGAGCAGGGGAGAACTTTAGGGGATGGACGATGCCAGGGCCTGTAACCTGAGCTAGGTAAGGGAGGGGAAAGGTCAAACACCTTTGCCCGGGAAGGGGAACAAAGGAAGGGAGCGGCAGGTGGGAAGCAGTTGGAGTTTGGGCTTGGGGCTGTGTGGGTGGAATTCAGGGTATCCTAGCTAGGATCCAAGCACCCTGAAAGCCCAGAAGGACTCGGTGGAGGGGTCCTGACTGTGCCTGCAAGCTCTGCTGTAACCTGTGTTCCTGTTGTCCAATAAACCTTCTGTTTTACTGGCTGGCTAAGAGTCACTGTGGGTCCCAGGAAGAGGGGTGCAGGGCCGGACTCCCCCACACTCCGTGACAGAAGGGACCTCAGGAGGTCATCTAGTCCAACCTCTGCTCAAAGCAGTATCAATTCCCAACTAAATCATCCCAGCCGGGGCTTTGTCAAGCCAGGCCTTAAAAACCTCTAAGAAAGGAGATTCCACCACCTCCCGAGGTAACCCATTCCAGTGCTTCACCACTCTCTGAGTGAAAAAGTTTTTCCTAATATCCAATTTAAACCTCCTCTACTGTAACTTGAGACCATTACTCCTTGTTCTGTCATCTGTACCACTGAGAACAGTCTAGAGCCATCCTCTTTGTACTCCCTTTTCAGGTAGTTGAAAGCGGCTATCAAATCCCCCCCTCATTCTTCTCTTCCACAGACTAAATAATCCCAGTTCCTTCAGCCTCTCCTCATAAATCATGTGCTCCAGCCGCCTAATCATTTTTGTTGCCCTCCACTAGACTCTTTCCAATTTTTCCATATTCTTCTTGTAGACATAGTACTCCAGATGAGGCCTCATCAATGCCGAATAGAAGGGACTGATCACGTCCCTTGATCTACTGGCAATGCTCCCACTTATATAGCCCAAAATGCCATTAGTCTTCTTGGCAACAAGGGCACTTTGTTGACTTCTCGTCAACTGTAACTCCCTATGTCCTTTTCTGCAGAACTGCTGCCTAGCCATTCGGTCCCTAGTCTGTAGCAGTGCATGGGATTCTTCCATCCTATCCTATCCCTACCCTCCAGTGTGTCTACCAGTCCTCCCAGTGTAGTGTCATCTGCAAACTTGCTGAGGGTGCAGTCCACGCCATCCTCCAGATCATTAATGAAGATATTGAACAAAACCAGCCCCAGGACCGACCCTTGAGGTACTCCATTTGATACCGGGTGCCAACTAGACATGGAGCCATTGATCACTACCCATTGAGCCTGATGATCTAGCCAGATTTCTATCCACCTTATAATCCATTCATCCAGCCCATACTTCTTTAACTTGCTGGCAAGAATACTGTGGCAGACTGTATCAACAGTTTTGCTAAAGTCTAGGAATAACACATCCACTGCTTTCCTCTCATCCACAGACCCAGTTATCTCCTCATAGAAGGCAATTAGGTTAGTCAGGCATGACTTGCCCTTGGTGAATCCATGCTGACTGTTCCTGATCACTTTCCTCTCATCTAAGTGCTTCAGAATTGATTCCTTGAGGACCTGTTCCATGATTTTTCCAGGGACTGAGGAGAGGCTGACTGGCCTGTAGTTCCCCAGATCCTCCTCCTTCCCTTTTTTAAAGATGGGCACTACATTAGCCTTTTTCCAGTCATCCAGGACCTCCCCCAATCAGCATGAGTTTTCAAAGATAATGGCCAATGGCTCTGCAATCACATCTGCCAACTCCTTTAGCACCCTCGGATGCATTTCATCCAGCCCCATGGACTTGTGCTCATCCAGATTTTCTAAATAGTCCTGAACCACTTCTTTCTCCACAGAGGGCTGGTCACCTCCTCCCCATACTGTGCTGTCCAGTGCAGCAGTCTGGGAGCTGACCTAGTTCGTGAAGACAAAGGCAAAAAACCCCAACATTGAGTACATTAGCTTTTTCCACATCCTCTGTCACTAGGTTGCCTCCCTCATTCAGTAAGGGGCCCACATATTCCCTGACCTTCATCTTATTGCTAACATATCTGTAAAAACCATTCTACATGTTACTCTTAACATCCCTTGCTAGCTACAAATCAAGTGTGATTTGGCCTTCTTGATTTCACTCCTGCATGCCTGAGCAATATTTTTATACTCCTCCCTGGTCATTTGTCCAATCTTCCACTTCTTGTAAGCTTCTTTTTTGTGTTTAAGATCAGCGAGGATTTCACTGTTAAGCCAAGCTGGTCGCCTGCCATATTTACTATTCTTCCTACACATCGGCATGGTTTGTTTCTGCAACCTCAATAAGGATTCTTTAAAATAGCTCTCCTGGACTCCTTTCCCCCTCATGTTATTCTCCCAGGGGCAGTAGCGTAGCTAAGGGTAAGCGGGGTAGCGGCCATTCTCCCACTGAGCACAAGTAGTGCCTTTTCAATTTCTTGGCGCCTTTTTAATTTTTACTCACCCAGCAGCACTCCGGGTCTTCAGTGGCACTTTGGCAGCGGGCCCTTCACTTGCTCCAGGCCCGCTGCTCTTCACTCGCCGAAATGCCACTGAAGACCCGTGGAGTGAGTGAAGGTCCCACCACTGAGGTGCTGCTGAAGACCTGGAGCGCCGTCTCATCAGTAAAAGTGCCACTGGGTGAGTAAAATCATTGCAGCGGGTGGCGCCTTTTTTTGTGATCGCTCCCCCTGTTCCCTCCACCTGGCTACGCCACTGCCCAGGGGATCCTGTCCATCAGTTCCCTGGGGGAGTCAGAGTCTGCTTTTCCGAAGTCCAGAGTCCGCATTCTGCTGCTCTCCTTTCTTCTTTGTTTCCGGATCCTGAACTCGACCACCTCATGGTCACTGCCTCCCAGGTTCCCATCCACTTCTGCTTCCACCACTAATTCTTCCCTGTTTGTGAGCAGATGATCAAGAAGAACTCTGCCCCAGTTGGTTTCTCCAGCACTTGCACCAAGAAATTGTCCCCTACATTTTCCAAAAACTTCCTGGATTGTCTGTGCACCGCTGTATTGCTCTCCCAGCAGATATCAGGGTGATTGAAGTCCCACATGAGAACCAGGGCCTGTGATCTAGTAACTACCTGAAGAAAGACTCGTCCATGTCATCCCCCTGGTCTGGTGGTCTATACCAGACTCCCAACACGACATCACCCTTGTTGCTCACACTTCTAAACTTAATCCAGAGACTCTCAGGTTCCAGTGTGTTCTAATGTTCCTGTGTTCCAGCGTTTCCAGTCTTCCTTGATTCTGTCCAGGATTCCAGATCCATTCTCGTTGCATGGTTGGGATTTGTTCATTTGGACAGTTGAGGTCCATCCCTTGGACAGTTGGGGTTCATGCCTAGGACAAGGAGAGAGATGGTACTGTAGTTTCCTTTTCTTGTCTTTTGGTTATCCCAGTGTATCAGGTCTGTGTGCTCTGGACTTCAAGTCAATTTCCATACTGTTAACAACTGAGCCATTTGTTTTACCTGTGCTTTTGTTATCGCTTGTGCTTATGTTATTTAGCTTTGCAACAAGTGTTCTGTTTAAGACCAAATTGATCTAATAAATCTTGTTGTATTTGCACCTTACCCTGTTAATTTCATTCTTAATTACCCCAGGGACAGATATGGGAGGGGGAAGGGCCTGCCAATTAGCCCATCTTCTGAGCAGCCTCAGAAGGAAAACACTTTAAAATCTGTTATGGGCTAACAATACCAGGTTTGATCCCAACAGGCGTTACCATAGCATGGGAAGATATATGCTGTTTTAATAACACTGATTAAGACTTATTTACTCGACTTCAAAACATCATAGGGCTGATTCCCAGCTGGTGTAAGTCAGAGTGCCATTGAAGTCAAGGGCACTAAGACAGTTTACATCAGCTGAAGATCTGCTGCTTTTGGATGGTCTACACTAGAAAACCAGACTTTTAACTACACCATATGGGTCCAGTGGTGTGACACCTGCTGCCCAGTGTAGTCTCAATTACACTGGTATACTGGAGCTTAACACTGGTACAATGGTGCTTTGCACTGGTACAACTGTACTTTAAGAACATAAGAACATAACATAAGAATGGCCCTACTGAGTCAGACCAAAGGTCCATCTAGCCCAGTATCCTGTCTTTTGACAGTGGACAGTGCCAGGTGCCCCAGAGGGAATGAACAGAACAGGTAATCATCAAATGATCCATCCCTTGTCGCTCAATCCCAGCTTCTGGCAAACAGATGCTAGGGACACCATCCCTGCCCATCCTGGCTAATAGTCATTGATGGACCTATCCTCCATTAATTTACCTAGTTCTTTTTTGAACTCTGTTATGGTCTTGGCCTTCACAACATTCTCTGGCAAGGAGTTCCACAGGATGACTGTGCGTTGTGTGAAAAAATACTTCCTTTTATTTGCTTTAAATCTGCTGCCTATTAATTTCATTTGGTGACCCCTAGTTCTTGTGTTATGAGAAGTAGTAAACAACACTTCCTTATCTACTTTCTCTACACCAGTCATGATTTTATAGACCTCAATCATATCCCCCCTTTGCTGTCTCTTTTCCAAGCTGTAAAGTCCCAGTCTTATTAATCTCTCTTCATACAGAAGCCATTCCATACCCCTAGTAATTTTTGTTGCCCTTTTCTGAACCTTTTCCAAGTCCAATATATAGTTTTTGAGATGGGGTGACCACATCTGCATACAGTATTCAAGATGTGGGTGTACCATGGATTTATATAGAGGCAACATGATATTTTCCTACCCTTTGTCCCTTTTTAAATTATTCCCAGCATTCTGTTTGCTTTTTGATTGCTGCTGCACATTGAGTGGATGTTTCCAGAGAACTAACCACAATGACTCCAAGATCTACTTCTTGAGTGGTAACAGCTAATTTAGACCCTATCATTTTATATGTATAGTTGGGATTATGCTTTCCAATGTGTATTACTTTGCATTTATCAACATTAAATTTCATCTGCCATTTTGTTGCCCAGTCACCCAGTTTTGAGCGATCCTCAGTCTGCCTGGGTCTTAACCAGGTACGGCTCCAGGGTTTTTGCTGCCCCAAGCAGAGAAAAACCCAACCAAACAAACAACAAACCGCGATCATGATCTGCGAGAGCTCTACTACTACCGCTTCAGTCTTCGGTGGCAGATCTTTCGCTCCGAGAGGGAGTGAGGGATCCACTGCTGAATTGCCGCTGAAGAGCCAGATGTGCCGCCTCTTCCCCATGGCCACCCCAAGCACCTGCTTGATGGGCTGGTGCCTGGAGCTGGCCCTCATCTGAACTATCTTTAATAATTTTGTATCATTTGCAAATTTTGCCACCTCACTGTTTATCCCTTTTCCCAGATGATTTATGAATATGTTAAATAGGACTGGTCCCAGAACAGACCCCTGGGAGACACCACTATTTACCTCTCTCCATTCTGAAAACCCACCATTTATTCCTAACCTTTGTTTCCTATCTTTTAACCGGTTACCAAGCTATGAGACCACCTTCCTCTTATCCCATGACAGCTTACTTTGTGTAAGAGCCTTTGGTGAGGGACCTTGTCAAAGACTTTCTGAATATTTAAGTACACTATATCCACTGGATCTCCTTGGTCCACGTTTGACGACCCTCCCTCAAAGAATTCTAGTAGACTGATGAGGCATGGTTTCCCTTTATTAAAACCATGTTGACGCTTCCTGAACAAATTATGTTGATCTAGATGTCTGACAATATTGTTCTTTATTACAGTGTGAACCAGTTTGCTCAGGACTGAAGTCAGAATGCGGGATCACCTCTGGAGCCCTGTTTACACATGGACACTGCTGTAACAGTGCTTTACGCTGCTTTAACGTTGGTACTTTGCACTGGTGTAAAGCAGCTTTGGGCTGCTGCGGCTACTGAAGTGAAAAGCCCCCGAACCAAACAGCGGCGCCGGCAAAGCCGCCAGCGCACACCACGCCCCGACCACGCAGCCAGCGGGAAGCCCCAAGCTGTGGCTGCCCCTGGCCCCGCCCAGCCCAGCCCACGCACGCGCACGAGAGGCGCTACAGCCGGCACTGACGCCGAAGTCCGTTGGGTCAAGGCGCCCCAAAGTCCCACCCTCCTGAAGGCGTCATTCTTAGCCAGTGAGGTAACGTGTTTGATAAACACGTACATAAACCAATCAGAGCGCAGAGCGTAGGCACAGCCGTTCCGGGTTCGGGACTCCTCTCATCCAATCATTCCAAGCCAACTGAAGGAGTGACAGGCTGGGCGCCCTATGAGCGGCGAGGCGGGGCGCGCAGGAGAAGGCTGCGTACGGGCGGAGCAGGTCGGTGCCATGGCGGAGAGCGACTGGGACACGGTCACGGTGCTGCGCAAGAAGGGGCCGAGCGCGGCCCAGGCCAAGTCCAAGCAGGTCAGGGGGGTGCCCGGGGCGGCCGCGCGGGTCCCGTCAGGCGCGGCTCTCAGCCCCGTGCGCCTCCCCCCCCCGCGGCTGGGGACCGGCGGGTTCGGGGCGGAGCCGAGCGGGAGCTCCGCGCGGGCGGGGGGTGAGGGGCCTCGGGCGGGCAGGGCCGGTCTAGCTCCGGCTGCCTCGGCCCCGCTCCCCTGAGCCCGGCCGGGCTCCCCCCGCGCCCGCCATGTGGGCTCTGAACGGGCGTGGGCCGCTGGCTGGTGCCGGGTCCACAGCGTGTCCCCTCGGGCTCCTTGTGTTCGGCCCCGGCCGCAGGGCCAGGAGATCTTGTGCCCTAGGCCAAACTTCCACCTGGTGCCCCCCCCCCCGCTGCAGATCGGCTCATTGAGGGGCGAATCCCAGTGAGCCTTTATAGCCCCCAGGGGCCAGCCGTGCCCAGGGCCTGCTGCTCAGACCGGGTTCCCCGTCCTGCCCCCTGAACTCCCCTGGAGGGAGCAGCGCCTGTGAGCAACCCCGGCGGCCCCCGCCCCGAGTCCACTCACTGGCTTTGCCCCAGCCATGGAGGAGCCAGCGCGGTGCCAGGGGGGCAGCAGCAGCCCTGCAAAGGTGGCGGTGCTGCTAGTGGGGACCAGCTGTGCCCCCTGCCCCTCCTGCCCAGGCTTGGGCCTGGTCTCACCCCCCCAGCTGCTCCTGCAGCGGATTCATGTGGGTGGTGGTCCCTGTGTACCCTCTGTGGCTCTCGGGAGTGTGAGCTGCTGCCACTGCCCCTCCCAGAGCAGGCTCAGGGCCTGTGCCCTGGTAGTGGCTCACATGCCCGGGAGCTGCAGAGCCCGAGTGCGGTGAGTGGGGAGCTGGGGGGACAGGGGAGCTGCTGCCCACAGGTATCCGCTGCAGCATGCAGAAGCCCAGGGGGTGCTGGGTTGCAGGATGGGTGGGGGCGTGGCTGCTCCCTGCTAGCAGCGCCGCTGCCTTTGCAGGGCTGCTGCCCCCCTGCGCTGCGCCTGCTTCTCCATGGCTGGGCTCACCGCCACTGCAAGCGGGATGCTCTGGCTCTCTGGTGCCTCCGGAAGGTGGCTCCTCCCTGCTGAGCCAGGGCACTGCTTTTTGGTGCCCGCAACCACCTAGTTTGCCTAGTGGTTGCACTGGCCCTGCTGGCCCGGGGGGACCTCATGTCAGCCCTAGAACAGTGGGACTTCCACTGGTGCTTTCTAACTGGGCTTGTGAAGATGAGTGGAAGTACGGGTCCCTTTTGTGCACCAAAATAATCTTCTTTGGAGTACTTGCATTGCTCACCACCCAAAACACATTTTGGAAGTGGGCTGGATATTTCCTGCTAGCAAGGGCCTTTTGTTTAAGGCATAACTGTACTGAATGGCATACTCTAATACAAGTATCAGAGGGGTAGCCGTGTTAGTCTGGATCTGTAAAAGCAGCAAAGAGTCCTGTGGCACCTTATAGACTAACAGACATATTGGAGTATGAGCTTTCATGGGCGAATAGCCACTTCATTGGATGCATGCGACAAAGTGGGTGTTTACCCACAAAAGCTCATGCTCCAATACATCTTTTAGTCTATAAGGTGCCACAGGACTCTTTACTGCTTATACTCTAATACAGAGGTTCTTAACCAGGGGTCTGGGGCCCTCTGGGGGGCTGTGAACAGGTGTCGGGGGGGCTGCCAAGCAGTGCCAGCATCAGACTCACTGGGGCCCAGGGCAGAAAGCTGAAGCCCCGAACCCAGCCACCTGGGGCTGAAGCCTGAGCAACTTAGTTTTCGGAGGCCCCCTGTGGTGTATGGCCCTGGGCAATTGCCCTGCTTGCTACCCCCAAACGCAGGCCCTGGCTTGTATATGCAGAAAACCAGTTATTGTAGCACAAGTGGGCCGTGGAGTTTTTATAGCATGAGGGGGCTCAGAAAGAAAAAGGTTGAGAACCCATGTTCTAATAAACAGTACTGAATGCAGAATCATGTCAATCAATGCTCTGATGCAGCACAGTTGAAAAGAGTGTAAAATAAAAAAGGGATTTTTGTCTAGTTTGGTTTGTTCCATTGCTGACACTTGTGGGGTAGGCTTTTTTCTAATAACTTGGTGTCTGT
Source organism: Gopherus flavomarginatus (assembly GCF_025201925.1). Classification (NCBI taxonomy): domain Eukaryota; kingdom Metazoa; phylum Chordata; order Testudines; family Testudinidae; genus Gopherus; species Gopherus flavomarginatus. The sequence continues at coordinate 23,309,504 of NC_066633.1, forward strand.
GCAGTAAGATTAATCTACCTAGATTATTGTACAGTGACAAATTGCTGCTGTTCTCTTGTGACAGCTTGGTGCTTTCCATGTTTTTTGCTGAAAAGACAGAATTGACATTTTGAGGCTTCACTCTTATCCAGGAAAAGCACTGACTTGGCAATAGAACGTTGCGCCTTGGATTGCTACTTCTAGTAGGAATAAGTAGGAATAAGAAATACAGAATTGCAGATAATCTAGTTCATCTTTTAATATATGACTCTGCTAACCAGGCTGAGAGGGGCATTTGGCACAGCTTCTAAAAAATTAAGCTCTCTTAAGCTCCTCCAGTGTTGCACTGGCTTGTTCTTGTGTGCGTTCAGACATTCAGTGGCTTTCAAAGGTCTCTAACGTTAACAGTTCACTTACTGTATATTAAAAAGAATATTTCAAAACTACTGTGCATCAAAAAAGCTGGCTGATGCAACATAATTGGGAGGAGCTTCAACAAGTATAAACTGCTTGGAGTGTATGCCCTGCCCCAACCTCAATGGAAGGAGCCTTTGACCCACATCTGATGCTGCAGTTCGCCTATTGTCTATTTCACTGTTAAGGATTTTTGTGACTGGACTACAGCTTTGGGAAGAAGAAGCTGCAAACTGCCCAGGTGCATATTACTTATTTCACATGTGGATTCATTGCCTGAAAACAGCCATGTAGCTGTTTCGTGCAACTACTGTTGAGTGGCAGTAAAAACAAACACAAATTCCTAACTGATAACAGCCCATCTGTGTACAGTCGTACAAAAAACCTGTATGATAACCATCTCTTAGCTGTTTCGTAATCATCTGTCACCTTGATGCTTTTGCCCCTTGTGATACAGCAACTGAATACCAAGTTCTGTGACCTTTGCCTATCATCTGTTTGTTCCTAGGTAGCTCTAAAAGTTCCAGGGTCAAACCAGAGCATGTAGTTTTGGTATCAGTGGAGATAAGTACTTATCTTATCTAACCTGTACTTAGTTTGAGTTTGTGTTAATAATACTAATGGTTAGTGCTGCATTTTGTTTGTTGGCTACTTCAAAAATAACCATCTATAGTCTAAGTATCAGAGGGTAGCTGTGTTAGTCTGTATTCACAAAAACAATGAGGAGTCCAGTGGCACCTTAAAGACTAAGGGTATGTCTACACTACGAAATTAGGTTGAATTGATAGAGGTCGATTTCTGAGAAATCGATTTTATACAGTCAATTGTGTCCCCACTTAAGACCATTAACTCGGCGGAATGCATCCACAGTACCAAGGCTAGCGTCGACTTCCAGAGCATTGCACGGTGGGTAGCTATCCTGCAGTCTCCGCCACCCATTGGAATTCTAGGTTGAGCTCCCAATGCCTGATGGTGCAAAAGCATTGTCATGGGTGGTTCTGAGTAAATGTTGTCAAACCCCCTCTACCAGTGCAAGCAATGGCAATAAATCGTTTCTCGCCTTTTTTCCTGGGTTACCTGTGCAGACGACATACGGTGAGCTGAGCGGGCTCCATGCTTGCCATGATATGTCTCCTGGGTGCTGCCAGATGTGGTACTGCATTGCTACACAGCAGTAGCTCATTGCCTTTTGGCAGCAGATGGTGTATTACGACTGATAGCCCTCATCATTGTCTCCTGGGAGCTCTTGTAGCTGACCTCGGTGAGGTCAGTCGGGGGCGCCTGGATGTAAATGGGAAATGACGATGGCCAGCAGTTGTACTGCACCTTCTGCTGCCAGCCTAAGATGTATGAGAGAGATGGAGTGGATCAAAACAATAAAGAGACCAGATTTGTTTTGTATTCATTTGCTCCCCCCCTCCCTCCTTCCATGAATAGTGGTGGGAGGGATAGCTCAATGGTTTGAGCATTGGCCTGCTAAACCTAGGGTTGTAAGTTCAATCCTTGAGGGGACCATTCTGTGTGACAGCCCTGTAAGCCATGTTATCAGTTGCCCCTCCCTCTTTCAGAGCAACAGCAGACAATCGTTTCACGCCTTTTTTCAGCACAGACGCAATAGCATGGCAAGCATGGAGACCGCTCAGATCACTGCCGCAATTATGAACACTGTAAACACCATGCACATTATCCTGCAGTATATGCAGAACCTGCAAAAGCAAAACCCAGCGAGAAGGTGACAGCTGCATGGTGACGAGAGTGATGAGGACATGGACACAGACTTCTCTCAATGAGCAGGCCCTGGCAATGTGGACATCATGGTCTTAATGGAGCAGGTTCATACCGTGGAATGCTGATTCTGGGCCCGGGAAACAAGCACAGACTGGCTGGACTGCATAGTGTTGCATGTCTGGGACGATTCCCAGTGACTGCGAAACTTTTGCATGTGTAAGCGCACTTTCATGGAAGTTTGTGACTTGCTTTCCCCTGCCCTGAAGTGCAAGAATACCAAGATGAGAGCAGCCCTCGCAGTTCACAAGGGAGTGGTGATAGCCCTGTGGAAGCTTGCAATGCCAGACAGCTACCGGTGAGTCGCATCAATTTGGAGTGGGCAAATCTACTGTGGGGGCTGCTATGATCCAAGTAGCCAATGCAGTCAAAGAGCTGCTGATATCAAGGGTAGTGACTCTGGGAAATGTGCAGGTCATAATGGATGGCTTTGCTGCAACGGGATTCCCTAACTGTGGTGGTGCGCTAGACGGAACCCATATCCCTATCTTGGCACAGGAGCACCAAGCCAGCGAGTACATAAACCGAAAGGAGTACTTTTCAATGGTGCTGCAAGGAAGGGATGTTTCACCAACATCAACGTGCGATGGCTGGGAAAGGTACATGACGCTCGCATCTTCAGGAACTCTGGTCTGTTTCAAAAGCTGCAGCAAGGGACTTTCTTCCCAGACCAGAAAATAACCGTTGGGATGTTGAAATGCCTATACTTATCCTTGGGGACCCAGCCTACCCCTTAATGCCATGGCTCATGAGGCTGTACACAGGCAACCCCTGGACAGTAGTCAGGAGCAGTTCAACTATAGGCTGAGCAAGTGCAGAATGGTGGTAGAATGTACATTTGGACATTTAAAAGCACGCTGGTGCAGTTCACTGACTCGGATAGACCTCAGCCAAACCAGTATTCCCATTGCTGTTACCGCTTGTTGTGCTCTCCACAATAACTGTGAGAGTAAGGTGGAGACGTTTATGGCGGGGTGGGAGGTTGAGGCAAATCGCCGGGGTGCTGATTACGCGCAGCCAGACACCAGGGCAGTTAGCAGAGTACAGGAGGGTGCAGTGCGCATCAGAGAAGCTGTGAAAACCAGTTTCATGACTGGCCAGGCTATGGTGTGAAAATTCTGTTTTTCTTCTTGATGACCCCCCCTCCCTACCCTTGGTTCACTCTACTTCCCTGTAAGCTAACCACCCTCCCCTCCCCCCTTCGATCACTGCTTGCAGAGGCAATACAGTCATTGTTGCATCACATTCATGCATTCTTTATTAATTCATGACACAAATGGGGGATAACTGTCAACGTAGCCTAGGTGGGGTGGGAGAGGAGGGAAGCACCAGGTCACACTGCGCTTTAAAACGTATTGAATGCCAGCTTTCTGTTGCTTGGGCAGTCCTTTGGGGTGGAGTGGTTGGGTGCCTGGAGTCCCTGGCACCACGTTCTTGGGCGTCTGGGTGAGGAGGCTATGGAACTTGGGGAGGAGGACGGTTGGTTACACAGGGGCTGTAGCGGCGGTCTGTGCTCCTGCTGCCTCTCCTGAACCTCAGCCTTGTGCTGGAGCATATCAGTTTGTTCCTCCAGTAGTCTCAGCATTGCCTCTTGCCTTCTGTCACCAAGCTGACACCACCTATCATCTTCAGCCTGCCACCTGTCCTCGCATTCATATTGTGCTTTCCTGGACTCTGACATTGTCTGCAGCCACGCATTCTGCTGTGCTCTTTCTGTGTGGGAGGACTGCATGAGCTCAGAGAACATTTCATCGTGAATGCATTTTTTTTTGCCTTCTAATCTTCGCTAGCCTCTGTGAAGGAGAAGATAGTGTGAGCATTGAAACATATGCAGCTGATGGAGGAAGAAAAAGGGAGAGTGGTAGTTAAAAAGACACATTTTAGAGAACTGTGGGTAGACTCTTTCACCGTAAACCTTGCTGTTAACATTACATAGCACATGTGCTTTCGATACAAGGTTGCATTTTGCCTCTTATTGAGGGTATGCCAGTTTGGTGTGAGAGATCTTTCACGGAGGGCCGGGCAACAGAATTTGGCTTGCAGGCAGCCATGGTAAGATAGTCTTTTGGCTTCTTTAACCTTTATAACATGTGGGAATGATTTCAAACAGCAGCACCCTCATTTCCCATACCAAGCAGCCGTTGGGTTGGCCATTTAAAAGGAGGAGGGGGCTGTGGTTTTTGGGTTAACGTGCAGCACAAACCCAACTAAATCCTCTCCCCACACACACACACCCAATTCTCTGGGATGATTGCTTCACCCCTCCCCCCACCGTGTGGCTAACAGCGGGGAACATTTCTGTTCAGCCACAGGCGAACAGGCACCTCTGAATGTCCCCTTAATAAAAGCACCCTATTTCAACCAGGTGACCAGGAATGATATCACACTCCTGAGGAGAACACAGAGATAAAGAACGGATGCTGTTTGAATGCCATCAAACACCAGGACCATACGCTGCCATGCTTTGTTATGCAGTGATTCCAGATTACGTGCTACTGGCCTGGCGTGGTAAAGTGTCCTACTGTGGAGGATGGAATAAGGCTGACCTCCCCAGAAACCTTTTGCAAAGGCTTTGGGAATACATCCAGGAGAGCTTTATGGAGATGTCCCTGGAGGATTTCTGTTCCGTCCCCAGACATGTTAAGAATTTTCCAATAGCTGTACTGGCTGCGAATGCCAGGGCAAATCATTAAACACTCTTGCTTTTAAACCATGTGTAATATTTACAAAGGTACACTCACCAGAGGTCCCTTGTCCACCTGACGGGTCCAGGAGGCAGCCTTGGGTGGGTTTGGGGTGTACTGACTCCAGGTCCAGGGTGAGAAACAGTTCCTGGCTGTCAGGTGAAATGGTTTCTCCGCTTCCTTGCTGTCAGCTATCTTCAGCCTCCTCCTCCTCATCTTCCTTGTCCCCAAAACCTGCATCCCTGTTGCGTGCTACTCCATTGACGGAGTCAAAGCACAGGGGTAGGGTAGGGGTGGCTGCACCACCTAGAATGGCATGCAGCTCATCATAGAAGTGGCATGTCTGGGGCTCTGACCTGGAGCGGCCGTTTGCTTCTGGTTTTTTGGTAAGCTTGCTTCAGCTCTTTAAGCTTCAGGCAACACTGCTGCAGGTCCCTGTTATAGCCTCTATCTTTCATGCCCTTTGAGATTTTTTTCAAATGTTTGGGCATTTTGTCTTTTGGAACACATTTTGGAACATTTTCCTCAAACACAAGTCCAGTGGGACTGCATCTACACTTCAAAGCAATAGAGATTGAACCCTGGGTCCCAGCTTGACTCAGATTCAGACCCTTCACCCCCGAGGAGTCCTGGGACTCTGGGTCAGAGCCCTGGGTTAGGGGCACCTGCCCTCCCCCCCAAGCTTCATACCATACTTGGGTGCAGTTTGCAGCAGGAGGGAGAATGCTGCTGCTCCTGTCCTCCACTGTCTTCTACTGGGGCTGCGGCTGGCCAAGCTGTTCCCCTGTGTACCTGGTCTCATTAAGCTGGGGTGAGAGGACAGGGCCTGTCTGTGCTGCTGCCTCTGGCTCAGGAATTGGTGCTTCAGTTGCTGCTATACTGAAAAAGTGCTTGGTGTGCTGACACACTCACTCAGGCACGCACTTAATCTCCCTCACACGTTCCCCCCAACACTTCCCTTCTCCCTCACACACTAGTGGTGGTGATGTTACTACTTGGTACTTCCCATCAAAATGCGCACATATTCTCTGTATTTTTTTATTTCAAAGTTCATTAAGAGCTACAGTGCTGTTACTTTAGTTTTTTGACTGGTCTGTCCATTTCATAGTTTTTCTTTCTTATGCTTAAATTTAATTCTTTCTGTAGCGAGTTCTAAAATGCTTAACCCATCCTGGCTGGAGTAATTATCATTATTACTTACCATGTTGAGCTTTGTCAATCATTATTTAAAGTGATATAATCAAATATCCTGCTAGAATGTAAATTTAGCTTGTCCTCACTTTAGTGATGCAAGTTTAGAAAAAAAAAATTAGCTAAACGCATAACTTAAGACACACTGCAGATGAAAGTTATTTATTTTCAAATAGTATTTTTAGTTATATCTGTAAAATAACTTAAAATTCATGAGACAATAAATGCAGTTCCAAGTTTCTGATACTAATAGTAATGGAGTTAAATGTTAGTGACTCACGTATTTACTGATCACAATCATGTACAAATGACAAAATAATTAGAAAATTTTCCCATTCGTAATAAGAGAAAAACATAATGTTAAAATTAAATACATTTTTAGTGGTGTGAAAACAATAAATTAAAATCGAGTAGATAGTGGCAGTAACACAGTGTCTGTTAGAGAAAGGAAGCATATTTTATTTATTTTATCTCTACTAAAGATAGTGTATAAAGTATCAGAGGTGTTCCTGATAGCTTGTAAGGCTCCAGAATTGGTACCTCAAGGCTTGGGATTGGGAATATTTTGTGGTATTGTCTCCCTGATTTTTCTAAATTTACATATAAACTTAAAATATGGCTTTAGTTGGGGTTTGTATATTTTTTCTTTATATATTAATTAGGAGTACTGTATCTATCAGCTAATTTCTAAGAGTGTGTCTACACTACAAAGTTAAGTCGATTTTATGTAAATTGACATTGATCCTCCAATTTAAGCAAGTCGATATTGTGTGTCCCCACTATGCTCATTGTGTTGGCAGAGTGCATCCTCACTGGCAGGGCTTGCATCAACACATGGAGTGCTGCGCTATGGGTAGCTATCCCACAGTGCATGGAGCCGAGTGGAATTTTGGGTTGGGCTTACAATGCTTCATGGGACCAAAACAGTTGCACAAGTGGTTATAACATGGCGTTAGCCTCCCTCCCTGAAATCAACGGCAAAGAAACCAAGCCTTTTTTCGTGCCTTTTTTCCTAAGCCTGAGTTACCCACGCAGATGCCATAGCACAGCAAGCATGGACTCCGATCAGCTGTACACTGTTGTTGTGAGCATTACAAACACCTCCTGTCTTATCCTGCAGTATATACTCAGCAGGAGCTGCTGCATGGAACGATGTGGTGCCACACAAGCAGCCCTGCTGGAAGCCATATACTGGAGCAATTTGCAGATGCTGGTGACTGTTGCGAATCACCTTGACAAGGTGGAATGCCACTTCTGGGCCCAAGAAACAAGCACTGACTGGTGGAACCACATAGTTATGCACCTATGGGATGGCGAGCAGTCGCTGCAGAACTTTCAGATGTGTAAGGCCACTTTCATGGAACTGTTTGAGGAGCTTTCCCCAGCCCTAAAGCACAGCAATAGTAAAATGAGAGCTGCTCTGACAGTTGAGAAGTGAATGGCGATAGCTCTCTGGAAGCCTCCAATGCCAAACTGCTACCAGTCAGTGGGGAATCAATTCAGAGTGGATGTATCTGCTGTGGGGTCTGCTATGATCCAAGTTTCCAAGGCAATCAATAGACTTCTGCTATGAAGGGCAGTGACTCTGAGCAATGTGCAGGGCATAGGGAACCGCATAGTGGCAAAATCATCCACTAACTGCGGTGGGGCTATAGACAGAACGCATACCCCTATCTAGGCACCAGACCACCTTTGCAAAGAGTACATAAACTGAACTTCTCAATGGTATTGCAAGCGCTGGTAGATCACAGGGGCCGTTTCACCGACATCAATGTGGGATGGTCGAGGAAAGGTGCATGATGCGTGCATCTTTAGGAACTCTAGTCTGTTCTGGAAGATGCAAGCAGGGACTTTTTTCCAGACTGCAAAATAACCATTGGTGATGTTGAAATGCCAGTTGTGATCCTGGGAGACCCAACCTACCCCATGCTCCCATGGCTCATGAAGCCGTACACAGGCAGCCTAGACAACAGTTAAGGACCAGCTCAAGCATAGGCTGAGCAAGTGCAGAATGGTGGTGGAATGAGCCTTTGGATGTTTAAAAGGCTGCTGGCATTGTTTGCTTACTAAGTTAGACCTCAGTGAAAGCAATATCCCCATTGTTGTTACTGCCTGCTGTGTGTTCCATAGTATCTAAAACAAAGAGAGAAAAGTTTCCGGCAGGGTGGAGGGTCAAGGCAGATCACCTGGCAGCCAATTTTGAGCAGCCAGACTCCAGGACAATAAGAGCACTTGGAGGGGCTGTGCGTCTCCATGAGGCTTTGCAAACTAGTTTCAGCAATGTGACCCACAATAATGTGATACTTACATGTGGTGTTCCTTACCAAGCTGCCCCCTTCATTGCATTTTTCTCCCCTGTAAACTCCACCCCCACTCACCACAGTGTGCTGAATGAATAAAGAGCCTTCTCCTGTGAGGGAATGGGCTCCAGAGTTTAAAAACAGTTCTTGGCTGTTTGGGGAGAATGGATCCTCCACTTGCCTTCCTCGCATTCTCCTCCTCTTCCTCGTCAACAGTGTCATCATTGGTGCCCGAGGTCACTCAGGGCTCCTGGGAGGTATCCACAGAGCATTTTGGGGTAGTGGTGGGGTTGCCACCAAGAATCACATGCAGCTCCTCATATAAGTGGCATGCCTGTGGCTCAGAACCAGAGTGGCTATTCACTTCCCTTATCTTCTGGTAGGTTTGTTGAAGTGCCTTTATTTTCATGTGACACTGCTGCGTGTCCCTGGTGTAGCACTTGTCCTACATGCCCTGCATGATTTTTGGCAAAGATGTCAGCGTTTCTTCTGCTGGATCGGAGCTCTGCCTGCACAGACTCTTCTCCCCACACAGCAATAAGATCCAGCACCTCCTGCGTACTCCATGCTGGCGCACATTTGTGGCCTTGAGCATCCATGGTCAGCTGTGCTGACAAGCTCTCCATGCTGATCAAACAGGAAGTGAAAATTCAAAAGTTTCCAGGGCTTTAATAGGGAGGCGACTGTTTCTTGTGTACCTGGCTGATGTGCAGTGGAGTTGAAAGTGCTCTCCAGAGTGGTCAAAATGGAGCAGTTTGGGACACCTCCTGGAGGCCAATTCATTCAAATTACATAATGCAGTGTGTACACTATCCCCATGTCGACCCTTGGATGTCAAATCAAGCACTATGCCTCTCATGGAGGTGGAGTACAGAAGTGAACTTTACAGGTCCCTTAGGTCGACGGAAGGGGACTCAGTAGTGTAGACACCTATTATTAAATAGGTCAACATTAGCCATGTTAGGTCAAACTTTGTAGTGTAGACCAGACCCAAGTTATCTGCAAAAAAACTTAGTTATCAGGTGCCTAAGTAGCCACTCGAGTCGCGGGTAAAGTTGCTGTCTTCTCCTGCCCCCCCTCCCCAATCTGAAATGGCACCCCTGCCCTGGGTTCGCACAATTTATGTCAATTATGCTTGAGCATGAGTTTGAACCTTGGGCTTAAATTGCAGTCTAGACACACCTCTAGACAACAGTGTTTAAAAGAGAACTGGATAAATTCATGGAGGTTAAGTCCACTAGTGGCTATTAGCCAGGATGGGTAAGGAATGGTGTCCCTAGCCTCTGTTTGCCAGAGGGAGGAGATAGCTGGCTGGAGAGAGATCACCTATGTTCTATCCTAACCCATTTTACACTGCTTTCTCAGTAATAGGAACTATAGAGTAATGTAATGTTTCTTTCTCAAACTGGGTGAGGGAAGATTAAAATCCACATAACATAATTTTTTTTCTCCAGGACATCCAAAATGTCTCAGTTAATATGGAGAGTTCTTCCATGTACTTCTCAGAACTAATAAATCTCGTCTCCAGCTGGCAAAGCAGACTACTTCCTTCCCTCTCCTTTGGTAGCAGAATTGTTGCTGGTTGCCTGGATACTTGCTCAGGGAGGATTTTTTTGCTAGCAGCTTGGCTGTTTGTGGATGATAAATCCATTCTTTGTTAGTGTTTAAATAGAGGTCTGTGCCTTATGTTAATGGAACTAATCTTGATAAAGTTAAATTTCTTATTTCTAGGCAATCTTAGCAGCGCAGAGAAGAGGAGAAGATGTAGAGACCTCCAAGAAATGTAGGTATTTCTGTCGGGGGGGTGGGTAAGGAAGGACAGGTTCATGTTTTCCTTTAACTTCATGGTAACCCCTGTCATGGTTTTAGAGTTAATTGCGCGCACACACACCCCAGTCTTCCTCAAGAGTACCCACTTCAGATTTCAGGCTCCCACCCCTTGCCTCTCTCAGGCAGGGATGCTTATCTCTCTTCCCCTCAGACTGGGGATTTAGGCTTTTTGCAGTACCTCTGCACTTCTGTGATTTTCCCCAGCACTGTTTAGCCTTTCTCCAGGGGTTACAACAGTGTGTACTAGTTAAAAAGCAAATTGCATTTAATAGGAGGGTGAAAGCATTACAGAGGGAGCATGTTAAACAAATAGACGTTCCCATATGCATGGTAAAAGCTTACCAAAGGTCATCATTCATCCTATGCGGCTCTAATAAGCCAAAGTCTTTCCAACCCTTCTGCAAGGGTTCCCTCCCATCCGCTCTCTTAGACAGAAGGTCATGGCCATTTCTTGAATTAGAAAGAAGACCCCCTTGTCAGTTTTAATCTCAGCTTTTTTTTATGCCAAAAACCTTTTCATTGTCTGGTCTCTGGAAAACCCAGTGTGAGCCATTTATATGCCAACCTCCCCAGGGGGTGATACCTCTCTGGAGGTGGGTATTTGCATCCTGAGTGATTCACTTTAATCCCACTGGCCACCAAACAGCTGATTGGTGGTGGGTGGGAGGCACTGGGAGGGCGGGGGAGTTGCTGATCAGTTGGACTATTTTCCGCCCCCGGAGCACCCACAGAGTTGGCACCTGTGCTTTTACGCTGCTCTGACTCTGTAAAGTGGGCCCTTACAGTGAGTATAAATATCATTTGCTCCTAAATCAAGGCCCCTTTATACTTATTGAATTATGTAAAAAGGACTTGCTGTAACTGAGAAATGGGCTCTGTATCTTTTTAAAAAATAGACTTGCTTTTTACATCAATTACTTCATTTATGTATTTTGCATTTACAAAACTATAAAAACAGATGAAGCCTTTTTTGGGAAACTACCAAAATATAATTTGGGCTAAAATTCTTTAATCCAAAAATGCAGCCTGGAGCAAATATTTAAAAGATAAGTTCCTTGTGGCTGATCTATATAAAATAGAACTGTTAACAGAGTCTTTAACCATAGCAAACACTGTTATGCAGTGGAACTAAAATAATACATATTTCCATAAATTCACTCTTTCAAAATACAAGAAGTGAGATATATAAAAATAGCTATTGCACTCATTTTTTAATTATGAATTCAATCGTTACAGATGTTGGAACTCTTGAAGTCTATTATGTTGACAACCTGAGTATTTAAAGTTCTTAAACATTTACATAAGACACACTTTTAAAGAAGTGTAAACGTATTTACATAATACAGTGTAATGGTACTATTCTGTCTATACTTTGTGGCTTTTCCCCTAAAAACCCTAAAGAAAATAATGAATATTTAAGACCTCTTAACTCACAACAGTCCTTCAGTCTTTGTTTTGCAGAGGTCTCAGGTCATGCTCTGACAATACATAATATATGTGCTTCAGTAGTTAAGGCTAATAGGGAAAGTTTAAGAAAAGAAAGGGGAGAAGTTAAGAATGTTGATTTTTAAATTTATGCATTTCCTTTCTTGATGTTGATTGTAATAAGGTAATCAGGAAAAGGATAAAACACATCTGTAGCTCACTAAAGTACCCTCTTCTAATAAAGTTAGCTATATGTAATGATCACTCTTGAAAGCAAATATAAATTTAAGTGGAAATAGAAGGGGGGTTCAGGGGTAGTCAATTATTTTTTGTCTAGGTCCAAATTCCTTGGCCAAGGTATAGTCAAAGTCCGGATTCCAGAGAAACATTTTTCACAATGCAAGTGCCCCTGTTCAACAAACACGTACAATGCTGTGCGTTAGTAATATGCCCAGGGCGTATTGCTTATATTGTTAAATGAAATCAAACCACTGTATAACCTAAAAATAACCTCCAAGAAAGATGTAATAAATCACATAGATAAAATGTCAAATAGATGTAAATATAGCATTAAAACACTTTGAGACAACTGTTTTGTTTTGAATTTGTTTTGAGTTTACAAAGAGTATTAACTTTGCTTTTGTCAAATAAAATTATTGCCGTATATAAAACCATCTTCGATACTTTCAAGCCTTTTTTGGCTTATTTAGTATTAGTATCAGAGTTTGAAAGAAAACAGTTCATACATGAGCTCTTTATCTTAGTTTTATGATTCAAGTCTTTCATTTAACAAAACACACCCACACACGTATTAAGCAAAAGAATCATGAATAATCACTGTGAAATATCTGTTAAAACTTCAGTATCACTACTGAGAATGAAATTTTATATGGCAATGCAGATTTAAAATAAAATATGCGTGATGAATATATAATACTCCTCCCCATCAGTGGGAAAAGTGACAGGCCCTGTGCTGGACAAGGACCTTTAAGTTTGGAGTGAGTTCAGTCAAGGCAAGACAACTCCAATCACTCCCCTCCAGTCCCCTCATTCCCCGTGTCGCCTGCCAGCTCCCTACCCAGAGAGGCTCCCGCCATCCCACTCACTGAGTCCAGCTGCCAGCTCGTTCCTCCACATGTCCTGCTTGTCCCATGCCTGCGCTGCTATTGGCTGGTGGGACTGCGACTGCACAGGCAGCCGCTCTAGGGATGCACTGCACCCAGCTGCCTGCCCCCTGTTGGGGGGGGCCCGCGCTGGGAAGCAGACAGCTCTAGCCCAGGCTCGGCTTCACCCCATTTGACCTTTGTTTTGGGAGGGGTGGCTACAAGGGGGAGGGGGTTAAGGCAAGTTTTGGGGTAACTATAGCCCTCCAACACTGCACCTGACTCCAAGGTTCCACATTGGCCCTTCTAAATAAAAAAGGAAACATAACCAAAAGCCTTAAAGTTAAGAGTTTTGTCTATTACTAATAATCGGGTATGGAAGCAAAAATACTGTGCTCTTCTTGCTTTTCAAAGTTTTTCTGTGTGTTTTGTTAGAAATTAAGGTCTCTTACAGCTTGAGAGAGTCTGATAACTGGAGATCTAATGAACTGCCAACAGCCAAAAGAGTGAAAACTTGGAAGGGAAGGGATTTTTATTCAGACTGTTTAAAACTTTGTGGATTTTATTGTTGTAGCTAATGCTGAATTATCTTTAATGATTAACGTTTTGGAGAAGGAACGTCTTTATTTAAAGAGTCAACACCCACACTCCTTGGATTATTCAGCGAAAACTAACTACATCATCTGAGACCTTCAGTGGGTCCTGCAGTAAACCAGGGGAGATGGGAGTTGACACTGATCTCTTTTAAAAAAAAAAAAATAAAACAACAAAACCTTTCAGTCTTTTATTTCTTGACACAACAAGTGGGACTATGCTAATAACACTTGCGGAGGACAAAAAGTTGGGAGGTATTGCCAGTATGAAGGAACACAGACTATAGCGTGAAGATCTGGATGACCTTGTAAACTAGAGTAATAGGGTGAAATTTAATAGTGCAAGGTTATGCACTAACAAAAATTCTTGTTGTTAGTCCCTATCAGCTGGGGACTTATCAGTTGGAAGTGACAGAGGAGGAGAAAGACCTGGGTGTATTGGCTGATCACAGGATGACTGAGCTGCAAATGTCAGAAGGTGTGAAAAAGGTTAATGCCGCCCTAAGATGCATTGGGCCAGGTATTTCCATTAGAGACAGGGAAGTATTAGTACCATTATACAAGGCACTGCTGAGCCCTGATTTGGAATACTGTGTGTTTTTCTGGTCTCCCATGTTTAAGAAAGATGAATTCAAACTGGAACAGATGCACAGAAGGGTTATTAGGATGATTTGAGGAATAGAAAATCTACCTTATGAGAGGAGATTCAAAGAGCTTGGCTTGTTTAGCCTAACCAAAAGGTATAAATACATCAGAGGGATAAATACCAGGGAGGGGGAAGACTTGCTTAAATTAAGCACTAGTGGAAACACAAGATCAAATGGCTATAAACTGGCCATGACCAAGGTTAGCCTTGAAATTAGATGAAGGTTTCTAACCATCGGGGGAGTGAAGTTCTGGAATGGCCTTCTAAGGGGAGCAGTGGGGGCAAAAAACATAACTCGCCTCAAGACTGAGCTTGATAAGTTTATGGAGGGGATGGTGTGGTGATAGACCATATGCCACTGTAGGCAATCGATGACTGCCAGTAGTAAAAAACCCCTACATCTGGAAATGAGACACTAGATGGGGAGGGCTCTGAGTTACTGCAGAGAATTGTTTTCCCATATACCATTTGGCTGGCAAATGTGTGCACAAGAGAGAGGTAATTCTGCATGTTTGAAAAACAGCCTTAACCATTCATCTGACAACACTAGAAATTCCTGAAATCCTTGACCACAAATGAAAATTAGTTCTACGGAAAGTCAAAACTGGACATATCTGTAATCTAGTGTGGGCATAGAGCTTTCAGGTGTATAGGTTGAGGTTTGGATGGAATTAGCTTTGTTGCTTGATTATGCAGTGTGATTTTATACATGTACACTAAAATAATATGAATTGTGAGAGTATTTGAGTACTTAGCTACCTTCCTTCAAATTGAGTGTACTTTAACTTTTCTTGGTCCATGTACATTTTATTGAGTAACAGCTTTAAGACATAAATAAGGCCCTTCATACTTCCCAGTGTGGTAGACTTGAAGTTCTGTAGCAGTTTAAAGTCAACTTAATATATTAAACTGAAATATGAAAACCAATAATCCAGTAGTCTGTGTTTTGGTAGTGCGTTACACTTTATTCTGGCCCAAAATTTTCAGCTTTCAACATGGCACAGACTGCAATGTACAATTCCATCATACAAGTTGTGGTGGGAGTGGTAGGGGATCTTGGAGTGCTTGGGAGCTGGGGTAGGGGTGTTGCAGGATGAAACATTAACAGGGCTTCTGGTAAAATGGCTAGCAGCATAGTTTAGATTGTTGTCATTACATTTTAGACCAGCCAATTAAAATGAATAAAGTAGTTAACACCTGTCTCAGGTCTTATTTCAGGCCGTCTGCAGGCAACGTTGCCTCAGTTACCCTTGAGTTTTGTTTGAAAGGTTTTCTTTGCAATCATCAGTGCTGATTTTTTTTTTTGTTTGTTTTTTAAATTAAAAGCTTAGGTTCTGAAGAGTGATTCTAGGGTAACTTCCACATCAGTGGAGTGCACAGGGACCTGGCTAAAATTAATGGTGACTTGAATGGGTGGAGTGATGAATGCTGAAAACTCTACAAAGCTTAGGGAAGTTGACTGACTTTCATCAAAGTGCTTGTTTATCCTAGTATGGTTTTGACACCTGCCTCTTCTTGATTTTGTTTAAATGTTAGGGGCCGCAGGCCAAAACAAGCAGCATTCGATCACTAAGAACACAGCTAAGCTGGATCGGGAGACGGAGGAGCTGCATCATGACAGAGTCCCCCTTGAGGTGGGCAAAGTAATCCAGCAGGGCCGACAGAGCAAGGGCCTGACACAAAAGGATTTGGCCACGGTAAGTGCTTATCAGTATCGTTTGGTCTCTACTCCTGCTTTTCCTCAGCCAGGCTCTGTGTATGTGAGGGAGCTGGGTTGTAAATGGTGTCAAGTTAGCCTCCTGACTGGTAAATGTTGAGCTGCTATCATCAAGGGTTAATATAACACCACAAAACTTTGCAGTTAACTAGCAGCTCAGGTGGTGGACCAGGGACCTCTTTCTGGAACCTGTGAACACTCTTTAAGAACTGCGAGCTATGTTGTGGGCTGGAATTAAAATGGCTTCCTCTCTAACTGACTTAGCCCTAGCATAGTAATTTCTGGCGTAAGGTGTTGAAAACCTATCTGTATCTGAGCTTTCAGACAGAAGTATCTGCCATGCTGCTGGACTGCTGTAGCTTGTGGACACTCTCCGATTTCTTGAGAGTGAGGCAGACCTTTTTACAATACAACTGTTATCAGCATGGTAGCACCCAGACAGAAGAAACCAATGATAGGCAGAATTCACTCTTGCAAGCCTGGTGTACTTCTGGGAAGATGCAGCCACTCATGTAATATGAGATGTCTTGGGTTTGTGTTTCTGAATGTTCACTGTTTGTTAAACTGATGTGTTTAAAGCACATCTTCTTTTTAGAAAATCAATGAAAAACCACAAGTTATTGCTGACTACGAATGCGGAAGAGCAATCCCCAACAACCAAGTTCTGGGCAAGATCGAAAGAGCCATCGGTGAGTGTCAGATGCATAGTAGCATCTAAAACCGCTTCAGTGTGGGGGGAGAGGGATGCTGCTGCTGTCGATAAACATCTACACTTAACTTCTTTCCATTGCACCCAGCATTCTCTAGGGCAGCAGCATGTGTTGCTCCGCCGGTAGGATACTTGGGGGGTTGATGTCAGTGCTGTTTCATGGGTTCACCTATGGTAGTGGTCACCAACTGATCAGTCGTGACTGACAGGTTGCTCCTAGAGGATCTCTTGGTCGATTGTAATCTCTAGTGTTGTAGCAGCGCTGCTGCTAAGGCAGGCTCTGTGCCTTCCCTGGCCCCACGCTGCTCCCGGAAGTGGCCAGTGCAACCCTGGGGTGGCGGGAGCAGGAGTCTCACACCATGTGCTGCTCCTGCCTGCAGGCACTGCCCCCGCAGCACCCATTGGAATGGGGAACTGGCCAATGGGAGCTGTGGGGGAAGTGCTTGCAGAGAGGGGCAGCATGCAGAGCCATGTGCCCCCCGCCTCTCCCCAGGGGCACGTTGGCATCTTCTGAGGGAGGCAGGGTAGGCAGGGAGCCTGCCTTAGCTGTAACCCTGCTACACCACCAACCGGGAGCTGCTGGAGGTAAGTGCTGTTTGGTGGGAGGCCGCACCCCAACCCTGAACCCCCTCCTGCACCCCGAACCCCAGCCCTGACCTCTCTCCCAGAGCCACCACGCTGTACCCAGTCCTGCACCTCAACACTACCCTAGCCCTGACCTCTCCCAGAGCTTGCACCCCTCACCCCCTCCTGCCTCAGCTCAGCCCAGAGCCCCCTCCCGTACTGCGAACACTTCGGCCTCAGCCCAGAGCCTGAGCCCCCTCCCGAACCCCTACTCAAGCCTAATGAAAGTGAGTGAAGGTAGGGGAGAGTGAGAGGCAGACAGAGGGGGGGATGGAGGGGGCGGGGCCTTGGGGAAGGGGCAGGGTGGATCCTGGGTTGCCCTTAAATTCAAAAAATGATCTTGGGCATAAAAAGGTTGGAGACCACTGACCTATGGAGTTCACATTGCATCCTAACATTAAGATTGTCTCCGCTGATTCAGAAGCGGGAACTCGGAAGCTTTCAGCCCTCTGCAGGCATTGAAAACTCACATTGTTTCAGTGTCTTGGACTTGCTCTGCGCTATCCAAAAATAGCACTATCAGACAGACACCTGAAGGCCTTATGTAAATCCAAAGTCATGTGTTTGGCAAGTAGACAAGGGTTATGTGAATACATTGTGCCATTGGGGGTGGGAGGAGTGCCCAGCTTTCTAGTTATACAAAGCCTTAATTTTTAGATATTTGTAATGAACTAGCATATCTGCTGTTAAGAGCATCTCAGATGGCTTTTGCAATGATGCTTAGTCAGTAGAGTGATGTTTCTCGGGCTAGTGATTCTCTCCTCCTCCCCTTCCCCTCCCCCCCGTGTATTCTTCAGGCAGTGACTGCTAATGTCCTATAAATTACCTGAGCAAGGATCAATTTTTCTAATTACCTGTTACAATTTCTTTTCAGTTATGTATAAAGCCTGATTTTTTTCTTAAATAAATCTCCCTCTAGTGTACTTGTCCTGTCTTGCAGTGGATGACTTCTCCCTTCCCTCACTCCAACCACCTTAGCTCATTTGTTGAGCTGTTTGGGGATTCAGGGTGACAAGTATGTAGGGAGGACTCAAGTCAAACTGCTGAAAGTTGTCTCCTTTGTGTGTCATTCTAGGCCTTAAGCTACGTGGAAGGGATATTGGAAAACCACTTGAGGCTGGCCCAAAAGGGAAATGAAAACAAAGCCTCGAAGTCAGTTTGTTCAGACTGATCTCATCTGGCTGGTGCTCTTTAACCACCAGAATCTCTCTTCGTATTGCCAAGCAGAACAAGGAGGTTTCAGACTTGCTTGGGGGGGATGGGGGCCTGCAGAATTTCTACCTGCTGTAAAAAGGCAAACTGAAGTGATTTTCCTGATTTGTTTTTTCCTTTCTCCTTTCCGGAGATTAAGAAACTAAACCCAATAAATAATGCATCTGATTTTGCCATAAAAGTGTGTCTTGATGTTCAGAACTAGCTATTGATCAGACAGTTGGGGTGATCTGAAGTAGGATAATTTAATTGGAGCAATTTTAAGGGAGGGTGGGTTGTAAGTATTTGGGAGAGGTGGGGGTTGGTTAGAGCCCATATTGAAAGGGGTTGGTTTGGGGCACTATATTGGAATGACATTTGTTTGTTCCTTCCAGCCTGTTTTAAAGAGATGTATAATAAAGTTTGTTACCCTTCAGTTAGCTGGTGTGATCATTTCGTCGGTCTGTCTGTTGAAGATGGCTCACCGCCCCAGCACCTGTTTAGAGTGTAGGACTACACATAATGGAACATGCATAGAGCACTGAGGATGTCATGAAGCTCTAAAGTCAGAGAGAGCACAGGAGGCGTCAGATGTTTCCAGAAGCAGTGAAGTGACACGTCCTTCTGTCTGGCCTGGGTCAGCAGCCTTGAACCATCTGAAACCAGTCATGGTGTTGACTGTGGCTCTAGTGCAGTGGAGGTAGGTTCAAAGAGCAAGGTCATCGCAAAGAAAGTGACTTAGACTAAACCAGGAAACTTCCAGCTAGTCAAACATAAGTACTTCTACCCAGCACCGTTCTCTTTTGTACCAAGTCAGTAGTTCCCAATGGAACTGGACAAACTTCCTTTAACCAAAATGGGTGCAAATATTCTGAGCTTGCCAGGGCTCATGCTAGAGATGACAGCTCAGTGTAACTTAGTGTCATGTCCTGAGTAAGGTCAGCACTGCATCTTATGACCTCTATATTGTACTGCAAGAGAGACACTGATGAAATCTGCACATTTCTCTGCTGAAATGTAACACTTCCCTTCAACCAAGTTTTCAGAATGATGCTTCTGTAGAAGCTAGACTTGCACAACATGTGCTTGTACTTGTACAGAGGCAGAACCAGTTGGCTAGCAGCTCTAGACTATATTCTGTGGTTCAGACTGCAGGCTTCCTATTAGCTAAAATGATGCTGTACTTCAGTGTCCACAAATACCGCTGTGGGTAGTGGGAAAACAGGCTGAACAAGAATAATTCCTGTACAATAAGAAACTAGGGCTTGAGCCACCTGATCTTCAAAAGCTGTTTGTTAGCCGTGTGAGAAACTGAGGGCTTGGAACTCCCCTTCATGTTCCTCAGTAGGACTCTGAAATGACCCCATTCTTCATTCTCTCTGCTGTTCCCTGGAGCCCAGTGCACATGGGGAGTTTAGCTCATGCTCTGAATACTAATGCAATGCAACCATTTCAGGCACATGGCCCCTTCACCCTGACTTCTCCTCAGCATGCCTTTGATGGAGGGAAAAGGGGATGGTGAGATACAGTAACTGGTTTGCCCAAGGTCATACACAAACTGGCAGAGCTTGGACTTGAATCCAAGGCAATGGCTGTAGCTATTGCACCATCTATCTCTAAGTTCAGTTGATGTACTATCCCCTTTGGGGGCCAGTCTTTGGACCTAAGGAGCTTCTAGTAACCAGCACACTCACTTCTTTTTATTTGAAGATAACTTTGACATGCTGAAGGTTGTATAGTGTTTAAGAGATTAATAAAGAGTCACATCAGGATTTTAGTCAAATAGCTTCTGATACTGTAAAGGGAGAAATTGGTTTGATACATAGCTGTACTTATTGTAGAATAACAGTACTAGATTGTTACAAAACAGGGCCATTTCTACCCTGCTTCTTGGAGGGGAAGTAATTCTTAGGTGCTCACAGCTGCTTTGATGCAGATACCCATGACTAGGCTTGGAAGGATTAGATTTATCATTACATGGCACTTACACCTTACCCTCCCAAAATGACCATTTCCATCAGTAATGGAAAGTGACAGAAAAATGCTGCTTGAGAACTTAGTTTAAGGATCTTTATATATAGTGGTGCATGATGTTGACAGTTTGTTTTAATGGTTGCAAAATCTTAACTCTTTGAATTTCAACTTCTGTCATTAAGAATCAACCCCCCCACCCCCTTTTCCCCAAGTGAACGTTAAAAAGGGATACAAAAGGCTTAAAATTATATCCCTTGAAATTATAAAAACCTTGTCAAGCCGACCCCTGACAGTCACGAGCTTCAGCTGCTTCCCTGTAGCTGTGTCTTATTTAATTTGAATCCATAATTCCTGTTTGTGTCTGATCTGGTATTTGCCAAGCACCAACCAGTCCTGGATCGGAGCCAGCGGTCCCGGCCCTGGCAGCCCCACAGATCATCCAGAAGACACAATGAGCGAGAAGGCCTTTTAGGCTCTTTCCTGCTGTTGAGCAGGAGATGCTAATGGGAGACAAAGCTCAAACTGATGTTCAATGCACTGAGTGCAGTGGAGGAAAACATCTGTATTGGAATCAATGACTGTTTTGTCTTTCACTTCCTAGTAGAAGAGAGGATATCGTCAGCTGAAAAAATAGCTTTTGCTGCCACCAGACAACTGCATAAACACTTGGGCTTCAAGAAAGCGGTCAGTGAGCTGAAATCAGCTTCAGCACTCAACAGCTACTGGTGCTTTGTGACAACCCAGTAATGTTAGTTAACATGATGAACCTGGAACCTATCCCCCCTGGAGCTAGAATCCAGGGAGTTGTGACATTCACATTAAATGAAAACCCTATGAGTGGGGACCCTTTTTGTGTAGAAGATTGCATTATCTTAGTGAAACGGCAGACCATCCAGATGTTCTTGGTGTATGAGGATAGAGTCCAGACAGTGAAGGAAGTGTTCATTATGGAGTAATCCTGTGCCTTGGTAGATGGTCATTACTTATGCCTTGCATTCACTACACAATATATCATATTGAATTATAATGCAAGTCAGCAGTTATAAGGGCTGGGAGCCAGCAGAAAAGCCAGCCAGGGGAAAGGTCAGTCTCCTAGCTTTGGGTTGACTGCAGGAAAAGGGAACTAACCCTGCATGCCTTGTATATAGCTCAACACTGGTGGTGGGAGAACTGTGTGTATAAATAAAGCCACGGGTGCTGCATAACTAGAGGCCTCTCTGCACTTTATTGGGACAGGGCAGTGGACTCGTCACAGGATGGCGTGTGCTCCTGTGCACTGGTCAGAGACTGATTGGAGCAGCCCTGTGTTTTCCTTATGGAGTTGCTCTAGATGAAGTTTATTACAGTGCATAGCATGCTGGATCAACAAGGAAAACAGACCCTACCTTTTAAGGAAGGACACATCCTACAAGACTTTGAAGCGAAGGTAATTATAGCTACCAATAAAGGTGTGTACATCTTGGTGCCATTACCTTTGGAAAGGCAGATTCAAGATCTTCTAACCCGTCAGAGTGGAAGAAGTCCTAATCTTAGTAAAGGGAGCCCGAAGGAACATATAAAAAAGCAGCCAGTTGTGAACCAAGTGAACAGCCAACAGAGGACAGGTAAACAGAGGGAGTTTGCCTAGGAGTTTGCTTTGGGGGAGTTCCCACAGAGTTTTTTTTTTTTTTTTTTTTTTTTTCAGGCTTCTGTGAGCAGTAAATACAACACTGAAGAGGCTCTTAGAAGGAAGACATTATGGGATAGTGAGCGATCAGCTGTTGTGACCTGCACAGGATGTGCCATGTTTGTCTTTCTCCCAGAGGATAGAAGCGACTTCATGTGTACAAAGTGCAAGCTGGTCTCCATATTGGAAGAGAAAATTAAAGGATTAGAGACCCAAGTATCAACCCTGTGCTGCATCAGAGGAAATGAAGATTTTCTGGATAGAAGACAGCGTTTGGTACAGCAAGCTAAAGAATCAGAGGGTGCAGTGCAGAACAGGGAAGAAAATTGGCAGCATGTGACCTCCAGAAGAAGAAAGAGGAGAACCCATTTACCTCGAAAGCAGATAGAGGTAAGAAACCGTTTTCAGGCTCTCTGCACAGGTATTATGGTGGAGAATGGTCTGGAAGACTCATCTGAGGGGAAGGGATCGGAAGGGAGACCCCATTGACTGGAAGGCATGGGATGCATTGTCCTAGGGATGGGGTTCCATGACCACCACTCCCAAGAGGAGGAGATGGGTGGTGGTGGTCGGGGACTCCCCCTAAAGGGAACGGAGTCATCCATATGCCGACCAGACCGGGAAACTCAAGACGTGCTGCTTGCCTGGAGCTAGAATTCAGGATGTGATGGAGTGTCTGCCGAGACTGATCAAGCCCTCAGATCGCTACCCCTTCCTACTTCTCCACATGGGCACCAATGATACCGTCAAGAATGACCTTGAGTGGGTCACTGCAGACTGCGTGGCTCTGGGAAGAAGGATAAAGGAGTTTGAGATGCAAGTCGTGTTCTCATCCATCCTCCCTATTGAAGGAAAAGACCCCGGAAGGGACCATCGAATTGTGGAGGTAAATGCCTGGTTACACAGTTGGTGTCGGAGAGAGGGCTTTGCATTCTTCGACCATGGGATGATGTTCCAGAAAGAAGGATTGCTAGGAGGAGATGGGATCCACCTAACGAAGAGAGGGAAGAGCATCTTCGCAGGCAGGCAGGCTGGCTAACCTAGTGAGGAGGGCTTTAAACTAGGTTCACCGGGGCATGGTGACCTAAGCCCTGAGGTAAGTGGGGAAGTGGGATACTGGAGGAAACAGAAGGAGGAGGGTACAACAGGGGAGGCCTCCTGATCCCTACTGGGAAAGTAGGGCAATCGGCTAGTTATTTTAGGTGCTTGTACATGAAGGCAAGATGCCTGGGAAACAAGCAGTAAGAATTTGGAAGTCCTGGCACAGTCAAGGAACTATGATGTGACTTGGAATAACAGAGACTTGGTGGGGTAACTCATATGACTGGAACACTGTCATGGATGGGTATAAACTTCAGGACGGACAACGGGAGAGAAAAGATGGATGAGTTGCACTGTATGATTGCTCAGAGCTCCAGTATGAAACTGGAGAAAAGCCTGTTGAGTCTTTGGGTTAAGTTTAGAGGCAAGAGCAACAAGGCTGATGTCGTGGTGGACCTCTGCTATACACCACCAGACCAGGAAGATGCAGTAGACGAGGCTTTCTTCGGACGACTAAAGCTTTCAGATTACAGGCCCTGGCTCTCATGAGAGACTTGAATCATTCTGATATCAGCAGTGCACAGACAATCCAGGAAGTTTTTGGAGTGTGTTTGGGACAACTTCCTGGTGCAAGTGCTCGAGGACCAACTAGGGGCTGTGCTCCTCTTGCCCTGCTGCTCACAAATGGGGAAGAATTGGGAGGGGAAGTAGAAGTGGGTGGCAGCCTGGGCAGCAGTGACCATGAGATGGTTGAGGTCAGGATCCTGACAAAAGGAAGAAAGTAGAGCAGCAGAATATGGACCCTGGACTTCAGAAAAGCAGACTTTGACTCCTCAGGGAACTGATGGGCAGGATGCCCTGCGAGGTTAATATGAAGGGGAAAGGAGGCCAAGAGAGCTGGCTGTATTTTAAAGAAGCCTTATTGAGGGTGCAGGAACCATTCCAATGTGCAGAAAGAATAGCAAATATGGCAAGCGACCAGCTTGGCTTAACAGAAATCTTCAGTGAGCTTTAACACAAAAAGGAAGCTCACAAGAAGTGGAAACTTGGACAGATGAGTAGGGAGGAGTATAAAGATATTGAGCAAGCATGCAGCACAATTAGAGTTGCAGCTAGCAAGGGATATGAAGGTTAACGGGTTTCTACAGGTATGTTAGCAAGAAGAAGGTCAGGGGAAGTGTGGGCCCCTTACTGAATGGGGGAGGCGACCTAATGATAGATGATGAGGTGGAAAAAACTGAAGTACTCAATCCTTTTTTTTTGTCTGTCTTCACAGACAAGATCAGCTCCCAGACTGCTGCAATGGACAGCACAGTATGGGGAGGAGGAGGTGAGCAACCCTCACTGGTGAAAGAACAGGTTAAGGACTATTTAGAAAAGCTGGGCAATGGAAAATAATTAGGGGGCTGGGGCACATGACTTATGAGGAGAGGCTGAGGGAATTGGGCTTTAGTCTACAGAAGAGAAGAGTGAGGGGGGGATTTGATAGCAGCCTTTAACTACCTGAAGAGGGGTTCAAGGGGGATGGAGCTCCGCTGTTCTCAGTGGTGGCAGATGACAGAACAAGGAATAATGGTCTCAAGTTACAGTAGGGGAGGTCTAGGTTGGATAGCAGGAAAAACTTTTTCACTAGGAGGGTGGTGAAGCACTGGAATGGGTTACCTAGGGAAGTGGTGGAATCATCTTCCTTGGAGATTTTTAAGGCGTGACTTGACACAGCTGTGACTGGGATGATTTAGTTGGGGTTGGTCCTGCTTTGAGCAGGGGGTTGGACTAGATGACCTCCTGAGATTTCTTCCAACCCTAATCTTCTATGAATATTCCAAAAGAGAAGTTTTAGGTAATGTACAAACGAATCTTGCAGCAAACAGGTTTTATACACTTTGCACAGCGTCAGTTCCTAGAAGCAAAAGAACTCTTCAGAAGCAACTGACTTGATGTCTGGGAACTGATCACTCTCTACTCCTTCCTTTTGCCTGCTTCCTCTTCATTCATACGGTCTCATCAGCCTCTTTACAAGTACGCTGATTTAAACCAGCTGGCCTAAGGGGATCAGCAGAAGATGACTAAGTGCAAACCATTTCTCCTGAGTTATTTGAATGAAGGCCACAGCACTGAAGTTGCAAATGGCTACAAGGAAGACATTGCTACAGCTGTGCTCAAGCTATATGCAGAGGCTAATCATGAAAGCCTTCTGGATCTACTGGTCTCAGAATTTCTGTCTTCTGACAGATGGTGTTTCTCCAGCCAAGTAGCACTAAGGATTTTGCGCTTAGACTCCTTATCACTACACTGGTCAGGATGCTGGAGCACTTCAGTTATGGGTTAAAATAGTTTAATGGAGACATTCAAGATTCTACACATTTGGACCTTTTATGAGTATAAAATAGAATTCCTTACTTTCTGCTCAAACCAAGCACTAGTGTGGAAGGATGGTGAATGAGTTTTACAGAAAAGTGAGGAGCTTGGAGTACAAATTTTTATGAAAATGCCTTTGGAGGAACAAGGAAATAGCTTTAATCCAGATGTCATGATATACCTTAACCCAGGGGTTGGCAACCTTTCACAAGTGCTGTGCCAAGTCTTCATTTATTCACTCTAATTTAAGGTTTTGCGTGCTGGTCATACATTTTAATGTTTTTTAGAAGGTTTCTCTCTACAAGTCTATATATAATATAACAAACTAGTGTTGTATTGAAAATAAACAAGGTTTTCAAAATGTTTAAGAAGCTTCATTTACAATTAAATTAAAATGTTGATCTTATGCCCCTGACCCCCTCAGCCTGCTGCTGGTCTGGGGTTCTGTTCACCTAGGCTGGCAGTGGGTTGAGTGGGGCCTGCAGCTGGGACCCCAGCTGGGAAGGGTCTGGCAGCCAGAACCCCAGACCGGCAGCAGGCTGTGCGGGGCCAGCAACAGGGACCCCAGACTGGCTGTGGACTAAGCGGCTCAGCCCACTGCTGCTCAGGGGTTCCATCCTCCAGCTCCTGCCAGCCGGGATCTCGGCTGCTGGATGCGCTCAGCCCGCTGCCGGTCTGGGGTCCCGGCCCTGCCCACATACAGTGGGTACCTACCTTCTTCCTGGTTCTGGCCCATTCTCTTCCTCTCTCTGCACTGAGCTGAGGGTGGGAGTGCACTGAGCACACGGCTGGGGATGAAGGGTCTGGCCAGGAGCTAGAATGAAGGAAGGGACTCAGGGTTGGGGCAGGAGGTTTGGGTGTGGGGGCACTTACCTGGGCTGCTCCCATTTGATGTGAGGGATGCAGATGGGAATGTGACTTCCATTTGGGGCTCAGGGTGGGGGTGGGGATGGGAATGGGAATGTGTAGGGTGCATGGGATGTGGGGGAGCTGGAGATGTGGAGGGTGCAAGAGTCAGGGCAGAGGGCTGGGGGCATGTGAGAGGGTGCAGGTGTCAGGGTAGGGAGGCTAGGTATGTGTGGGGGTTGCCAGAGTCAGGGCTGGGGTCATGGGGGGTGAAGGAGTCAACAGAGGGCGGGGTGGTTCAGGGCAGGGGCCTGAGGGAGGTGTGGGGGTGCAGGGCTCAGGGCAGAGGACTAGGGGTGGGGAGTGGGGTCAGGATTCAGGGCAGAGGGCTGGGTGACTGTCCCCCACCGAACCTCCAACGCCCCGCTGCTCCTTGTCCCGACTACCCCCTCTTGGGACCCCACCCCCTATCTAAGCCTCCCTGCCCCTTGTCCCCGACTGCCCCCCTAGGATCCTACCCCCTACCTGTCCTCTGACTTCCCCAACCCTTATCCAACCCCCCCCACACCCAGACAGACCCCCTGGACTCCCATGCCTATCTAAGCACTCCCCATCCCCTGACAGGACCCCCAGAACTCTGGACCCATACAACCCATCCCCCCCCCGCTCCCTGCCTGCCCCAACCCCTCTCCACACCCCTGCCTCCTGACAGCCCCACCAGAACTCCTGACTCACTCAACCCCCCCAGGTCCTTGTCCCCTGACCACCCTGTCCAGAGACCCCTCCTTGCTCCCTGTCCTCTGACTGCCCTGACCCCTATCCACCCCCCCAAACAGACCCCAGGACTCCCATGTCCCATCCAACCCCCCCCCCCCCGCTCCCTCCAGAGATCCCTACCCCTAACCACTCCCCTCCTGGATCCCACCCAGCCCCAATCCAACCCACTCTGCTCCCTGTCCCTTGACTACCCCCCCCCGACCCCCTTACCATGAGGCTCCCCGCTCATCTGGAGCCCTGCCGCCACCGTGCAGCCCAGCCCCGCCCCGCCCCGCCCCACCCCTCAGAGTGATGTGCGTGCAACAGCAGGGCTCCGGATGAGCAGGGAGCATCTTTACCTCTCCACGGAGCCCAACGCTGCCCCGCGGGAGCACGCAGCCCCAGCCCCTAGAGCGCTGCGCGTGCCATGGCAGGGCTTTGTGGGAAGGCGGGGGAGGCGCCGGCAGCTTGCTGCGCTTGGCCAGCGCTCCGGCCTGGGACTGCGGACCCCACGGCTTGCCGCATCGGCAGGATTTTTAATGGCATGCGGGGTCCCAGCAGGCAGCCGCATGCCATTACAAATTGGCTCGTGTGCCATCGGTTGCCGACCCCTGCCTTAACCAATACCCTAAGTCATTTGTTAAATAGCTGGAGTATACTTAGTCTTAGATAGAAAAATAGAGAACAAGAAGTACCATACCCACTTAGCTGAGTTGTATTTGGAGGCAGTGCTTCAGCTAAAATCTGTGACTACAGACAATTGTGTGGAACAGACTGAAACACAGACTCAGTTACACAGTCGTCTTCAGAAATCTGATGTTTATAGGATTCATTTTATTTTAGATAAAATCAGGGGGACAGATCTTCATATGGAAAGGGCAATACTATATGGGGAAACTGCAGGAATGTGACAGCACTTGAACGTGCTTCAGGAAGTTGTTATACAGGATCTGTTCATACTCTAAGTTCAAAAAGGGGCTTGTATTCCTCCTTCCAGCTGACCTTGTCCGTCTCAACGAAAGCTTCCATTGTAGTCAATAGGCAAAACAGTTTCAAGAGTAGCTTGGAAATGAAAGTTGAGCCCAATGTTGCTGGAGGAGCGTGAAGCCTTGCAGAACCCATGTTTCATTCTGTATGTGCAGCTACAGTACAAGTAGGTGCCTATTATGAGAGGCTCACATCTGGTTCTGCTTCCTCATCCGCAGGTAGTGGAGTTATAGTGACCCTGTCCTGGAATTAAAGGTGAGCAGGAATTGCTTGTAATTAGCTTAGGCCCCATCTAATGAAGTGTATGACTGTTCCCTGCCAGCCAGCTCAAAGGGGAGGAAAATGTGATAGTCATGGGGTGAAGGACATCAAGCAGCACTGATGGTTGTGGTGTCTACTACCACCTCCTGCTCTATTCTAAAGAGGAGGGTTTGAGGAGTTCACAGCTGCCATCCAGCCAGCAGGCAGTGAGGGGTCTTGTGCACCCTTCCACCATTGTTGTTGGCTGCCGTATTGCTGCATAGGGCCAAAGCTGATAAGCTGCTCAACTTTACTCCTGGGGAAATTCTGCACCATTGCACATGCACAGAATTTGTCTGCTGCAGATTTCTTAGCTTCCCTACAGAAAAGTGACTTTCTGCAGCAGCAGCAAAGGGAAGCCACAAGAGTGGTCATACGGCCCTTCCCAGCAGTATGTGTTGGGTGCCTGGGGCAGCCATAAGAGAGGTAAATCACTCTAGGGCACGGGGCGGGCCTGGAGAAGACCTGGTTGGTGGCTTCTACGCTGCCCTGGGCTCAGGTGCTAGTCCTGGCTGGGCTGGGGAGGAGGGGACTTCCACTTTCCCTGCATGGCATTGGGGTGGCATCAGACCCACCCCCCAGATTTCTCCCTTGGCTGTAGGAAGCTCTGAAAACTCCCCTCACCCCCACTGCTTCCATTGCTCCTCAGCTGCAGGAGGAGGGATCCCTGTACAGGGATCTGCTCCGCCCCACCCCTGTGCATCAACCCCCTCATCCCTAGACCCTCCCGACGAGCTGCACCCAGAACTGCCCCGGACGAGCCCCACTCCCCTTGCACTTGGACCACCCTGACAAGCTACCTGCAGCTGGATCCCGAGTCTCACCAGCTGCACATAGATTCCCCCCTCCCCCCTCCCGCTGAGCTCTGTCCCCCACCCAAGTCCAGACCTCCTCCACTGAGCCCCAACTGCCTTCACCTGGACCCCCTTGCAGAGTTCCATTACCATTACATCTGGAACCCCCTCAACATGCCCCTGTGAATCCAGATCCCCTGAACCCAGCTTGCCCCACACTGAACCCCTCCACACTTGGAGCCTGTCTGGCCACACCTGGTGCACCTGGCAGGGATGGGCAGGGCCCTGGGGTGTTTCTGGGGCAGGCCTGGTCCTTGTGCTGGGGCAGGGTTGGGTGCAGCCTCACTGCTGAGTCGGGGGGGGCCAGGGGGGCAGGGGTAGCTGCACAGTGAACTCACAGCGTGAGCAGTTTCTAGTCCTGCAGGGATGAAAAAGGCCAAAGAACTGGCGGGTGTCAGATTACCTGCAACTGTAGTGCGGTGGGAGCTGGCATTGTTGGGCAGGGGGGTGGGGGGGGGACTTAGAGTGGCAGTTCTCAGTCATTCATCTCTCTCCTCCCCATCACCCTCCTAGTCAGTCGTTTTTGACTGATGCTGAAGCTGTAAAGGCAGCAGCTGGATAAAGAAGCAAAGCCTCTAGTGGCCCTTCACTTAACCCCAGCCCCAAGCCCAGGCAGTGAGCTGCAGTTCCTTACATCTCTAAACGTGATGTTGTCAAAGCCTTGGCTGGCGGCCCTCTCCTCTGGCATCCTGCCCGCTGCCACCCTCCTCTTCAGCCAGCAGCACATGCTCCAAGCTAGTAGGAGCAGGAAGACGGTGGCCAGGAGAATGCCAATCACGACTGCTGCCACAGTGCCCTTGGCAAGTTTCCCACCTGCAAGCAGAAGCGAGTGCTGAGCACAGTGGAAGATGCTGTGCTGGGCCAGGCCCCTGCACCATCGCCACCAGTGAGGTGAGCTAGGCCCCAGCACCTGGTTTCAGGGGATCAATCTGCAACATGGGGTCCATGTTACGCATCTCCCCCACCCACCTAACATCCCCAGCTGCCTGACTCAGCGAGCTCTCCTGAGAGCACAAGGGTAGAGCAGTGGCCAAAGGCTGCAGTAACTATCACTGCAAGCGTTAACCCTTCAGTGGCCTCACTCACAGGCCTCCTCCTCTTCCTGAGGGGCCCTCATGGGAGAGCAGGGACTAGCTCCAGCCTGGGACTGCCCTCCTCTACTATTTCCCGTTCTCCCCTGGCTGCTGGCCTTGCTTTCCCAGCTCACCCCCAAGACCAGCACCAGTGTGCGTCTCCCCCTCCCTGCTGCCCAGGGAGCCCCATTGGCACAGCAGGCCCAGAAGAGTATTCAGCCTCTTCCCCGCCTCCACATGGCCTGCCCCAGCGGTGTCGGGAAGGGGACAATCTGCAGCAGGAGAGAGCAGCCCACTGCTGCGGGCCAGGGCGAGAGCTCCAGGTGGGCCAGTGTACAAGCAGAAGGCAAAGGGGCAGGGAGTCAGGACTCCTGGGTCCTATGCCCAACTCTGCCTCTAATTCTCTGTACAGTCAGGTGACTCGTTTCCCCGCCCCACCCTGCCCTGTCCAATGGGGGCTGTGCCATGGGTCACACAGATGGGTGGGGAATAGGGGTGCTCGGCAGTAGTGCCTTGCTGAAGGCACAGCTGCTCTGACCTCTGACTGGGTTGGAATCGGCCTCACCTTCCATCTGGCCCAAACTGTTGCCATCACAGCCCTCTCCAGCATGGTACGTGATATCATCCAAGGCAATGGTTCCCCCAGCAGGCCACATGCCATTGGCCACTTCAAAGACAATCTGCAGGGGGAGCGGGAATCCAGCCTGAGCGCCAGCACAGCACCCAGGGAAGGGGGATGGGAGAACAGCTTCACTGCTCAGCCCCCGCACTGGAGGGCACTCCAGAGGAAGGGATGCTGGGGCAGCACCCAGCCAGGAGAGGAGCAGGGGCCTGACTGCAGGGTGGAGAGAGCCCACTGCCCCCTAAGCCAATGGCACCTTGTGACCAGAGGCTAAAGACAAACAGCCTTGGCAAGGAACTGATCTCAACCTGCTCGGGGGGCGGGGCAGGTTGGTTCCATTGGGCTATTTCCACTGGGGCACATGAGCAGGTGCTGCCAACCAGCTGCATGGGCAGCATCCACCAGCCCTAGGGCCCCTGCTTCACAAATGCACAGACACGTGTATGACATTGCGCTCCATAGTCCCCACAGTGAGAGGATTATGGTGTAATTATGATGCATCTTCTACAAAACCTGTCATGGGAGGTGTCAATGGAAAAATTACGGTTTGCTGAGTATGATTATCCCATTTGTGTGCAGGTGTCACCTTTGTATGTAGGGTGACCAGATGTCCCGATTTTATAGGGACAGTCCTGATCTTTGGGGCTTTATCTTATACAGGTGCCTATTACCCCAACCCCTGTCCTGATTTTTCACACTTGCTGTCTGGTCACCCTATTTGTATCTGGAGTTATGAACATTGTATCAGTATCTCACATGTGTCTGCTCCTGGGTAACTCTCACAAGTTAGTTTACATCTAGTCTAGCCAGCACCTTGTGCATGACCTATTCAAGGTAACAGCCCATCAGTGAACACAATGGGCAACCTCACCTAATGGTCTTGCCTGTAAAAAGCACAAGAGTCCTTGTGGCACCTTAGAGACTAACACATTTATTTGAGCATAAGCTTTCATGGGCTACAGCCCACTTCACTGGATGCATAGAATGGAACATATAGTATGCATCCAATGAAGTGGGTTTTAGCCCACAAAAGCTTATGCTCAAATAAATATTAGTCTCTAAGGTGCACAAGGACTCCTGTTTGTTTTGTGGATATAGACTAACGTGGCTGCTACACTGAAACTGGTCTTTCCTGTGACTTTCTAGACAGAATATGGGTCATGGTCCCTGCCATGACTTGTTGAAGCATGCAAGGGCATGAGACTAGATCATATGATACTGGACTCCATCTTGTGCCTGTAGTTTTCCACAAACTGTACTGGGAGCTTTACTTGGAACAAAGAAGTTCCCTCTGCATGGAAGAAACTATAAAAGGGGGAAATGACATCACCCTTTGGCCTCACTCCTCTCACAACTCAACACCTGGAAAGACATTTGGAAAGCAAAGGACTGAACTGGGGAGGGGGTCCCAGGCGGCCAAGAAGGAAGCCCAGCCTGTGTATGGAAGATTGGGGGACTGTTTGCACTATCAAGGTGAGACATGGCTTAATCCAAATCCTGTCCAGTGTATAGAACTTAGATTGCGATTTTGTTTATTTCTTAGATAACCAACTTTGATCTGTATGCTATTACTTATAAGCAATCTTTCTGTAGTTAATAAAGCTGCTTTATATTTTACCTAAAAACAGTGTGGTTTGAGTGTAGTGCATGAAAAATCTTAGCTCAGTTAATAAAAGCCTGTGCATATTATCTCCACATTGAGGGAGGGGTGGCCTGGGTAATAAACTTTACACTGGCCAGGCTTTTGACCAGGGCAGGACAGGACAGTTCTGAGGGCCCAGGCTGAGGAGCTGGAGGGGACTGTCTGGAGCCTCCCTGGAGTTAGTTCATGAGTGGCTAAGAGAAACCTTCATGTAACTGCAGCTGGGCGTGTCCCTGTTTGTGTGTGGCTGTGTGAGTGCACGTCCTGGAGAGGATTGCAACTTGTCACAGCCTCACAGTGTGAGAGGGGGCCCAGAGGTGCCCCAGTTCCAGGCTGCACCCTAGGGAAGTCTCACAACGTGGTACTTGCTCTTACTCCGCCCCATGGATTGGCTGGGCCTGGGCTCAGAGTGCACTACCCACATTTCTAAAGGCAAAGGCTGGTGGTGGGGTGCCTGCTCACAGGCTAGGGACCCCCTGCGCCTGCCCCGCTCAGCTCGCCCTAGTGCCAGGTACCCGCTTGCAGAACAGGGATGCCCTGCACCTGCCCCGCTTAGCGCCCGCTTGCAGGCCAGGGATGCCCCCTGCACTCAACCTGCCTGATTCTCCCATGGTGAGCCAGCAGGTGGGCTCCTCCATCACTAGTGCTCCAGCTCCCTGCTGGCTGCATCTCTGCTACCCACCAGCTGCCAGCAGTGGGAGTGCTGCATGGGCTGTGGCAGGAGATCTGCTGGCAGAGCCATGCCAACGCTCTCCAGGCAGCTCTGGGCATGCCCCCCACCATTACCTGGAACTCCACGGTGTTCTGCACAGAGATGGTTCTGTTCCGCCAGCCGTGGCCCTGGTGCCCTCGGGCGCACCAGACTGTTAGTTCCCCTGCCATGCTGTACAGCTTCACCCTCAGCTCGCCGCTGTCTGGGCCAGAGATGGAAGCGGGACCCAAGGTCAATGCAGACACCCCGGGAAAGCAGCCCAGAGCTCAGCCTTTGCCTGGGCTAACCCCACCACTCACAGGGCCCAGAGCAGCTCAGACATTGGGGAGTAAACCTGAGCACCCCCCCCCCGCCAGAACAAGAGAGGGAAACTGAGGGATGGGGAGAGCAGTGACTTGCCAGGGTTACACAGCCAGCCAGTGTCAGGGCTGGGACTAGAACCCATGAGTCCTGGCTTCCAGCTCTAACCCGTACACCTGACTTCTTGTGCAGCATCACCAGGGCCAGTGCAACCTATTAGGAGACCGAGGCGGTCACCTAGGGCACTAGGATTTGCGGGGGTGTTATCTTCAGCGGTGACCGCAGCGGCCAGATCTTCGGCTGGCTCGGTTGCCGCCAGCATTTAGGTGGAGGGAGCTGGGGCAGGGGGGCATGGGGAGTGCACCTGCAGCAAGTAAGGGGGGGGCAGCACACAGGGGAACTCCCCGCCCCAGCTCACCCCTGCTCCACCTCCTCCCCGAGCAACCCGTGGCCGCTTCACTTCTCCCGCCTCCCAGGCTTGCGGTGCCAATCAGCTTAGGTGCCGCAAGCCTGGGAGGTGGGAGAAGTGGAACAGCGACAGCGTGCTCGGGGAGGAGGCAGGGCAGGGGTGAGCTGGGGCGGGGAGCTGCCGCACAGCTCCCCGGGTCGGGGAGGGGAGCTGTCACGGGGGGGGACCTCAGGGTGGGGGTGGGGGATCTGCCGCAGGGCTAGGGGAGCGGGTGGAGCAGAGGTGAGCTGGGGTGGGGAGCTGCCGCGGGGGGTGCCTCAGGGAGGGGAAGGGCTTCCGCGGGGGGCGCCTCAGGGTGGAAGGGGGGGAGCTGCCACAGGGCTCGGGGAGGGGGTGGAGCAGAGGTGAGCTGGGGTGGGGAGCTGCCGCACGGCTCCCCGGGGGAGGGAGCTGCCGCAGGGGTGGGTGCCTCAGGGCGGGGGCGAGAGCTGCCACAGGGGGGCACCTCAGGGTGGAGGGGGGGAGCTGCTGCGGGGCGGCACCTCAGGTGGGGGGGGCGGGGAGCTGCCGCAGGGCCCAGGGGGGCGGAGGACGCAAGGTGGAAGTTTCGCCTAGGGCGCGAAACATCCTTGCACCGGCCCTGAGCATCACTCCCCCTCTGCTGCCATTCCCAGCGGCATCAGCTCGGCTGGCTGGAGCCCTTGGGCCAGGGCAGCCGGCAGGGACGAGTCCCGCTGCCCAGGCAGACCGGCTTAGGCCGACCATCTTGCCCACAAGCCTCCCAAGCCCTTGTGCAGCTACTCTTACCGGCAGGGTGAGGCCACCCCACAATTAGTGCCCCAGGGCTCCCTGAACAGCCCGGCCAGCCCTCAGCTTGGCTGACAAGTTGCTCTTGGCTTCATCAGCCTGTTGAGAGAATTCCCTCTCGCCCAGGATTTAGCTCCAGGTTGGGAGCTCTGCTTCTCCCCAGCTGGAGTAGCACAATGACTGCGGATCCCTTGCCCACAGCTGGCCCCAGCCCTTTGCCTCTCACGCGCCAGCGCTGCCCCTTTGTCCACCCCCCATGTGGGCGAAGGCCCCAGGCTGTGGCAGCAGGCGTCACTCACAGAAGTGCTCTGGGAAGTCCATGTGGTACCAGAACCGGAGGCAGGCCCCCATGGTGGCGGGCAGGTGCTCGCTCAGCAACCAGGCGGCGTTCCCCCCGGGACCCAGCACGCTGGCATCAAAGTAAACGTAGTGACCTGTGGGGGAGATCAGCAGGAGTGCAGGTGCCAGCCTCCTTTTGCAGGCCAGGTCGGGTCTGCCCACCCCTCATCTCCCTGTGTCCTTCTGCCCACCGTGGCCCAGGGCTCCTGATCTGACCCTGCCCAAGCCCCTCGCGTTGAGTCCTAGGCAGTGCTCTGCTTCACCGGCCTGTTGCGGGGACTCCCAGGACACGCCCTTCCCCAGCAGGCAGCCACAGGGCCCCTCACTCCCAAGGGTCCACAGGCAGGGCCAGGCGGAGGCACGTTGGTGCAGAAGAGCAGGTTGTGCCCTGCTGCTTCCTGAGCCGGGCTGGTGCTGGGCAGAAACAGGGTGTCAGAGTCCGGGGCTGCCAGGCCTGGCAGCTGCACACAGCGTGTGAAGGGACCTGGCCAGCTGGGAGCCTGGCCAGACCCAGACAGGCGGATCTGCCCAGGTACCCATGGGCGGCAGGCGTTGCACTCCATGTTCCCTGCAGTGGGCCCCAGTTCCTCCCAGCTAGAAACGTGAAGTCAGACTCCACAGAAGGGCTCATTACCTCCCCCCCACCCCCGCCGCAGCCCAGGTCAGAGCGCCGTGGGGGTGGTGCCCCCCCCGCCGCAGCCCGGGTCAGAGCACCGTGGGGGTGGTGCCCCCCCACCCAGCCCGGGTCAGAGCGCCATGGGGGTGGTGCCCCCCCACCCAGCCCGGGTCAGAGCGCCGTGGGGGTGGTGCCCCCCCACCCAGCCCGGGTCAGAGCACCGTGGGGGTGGTGCCCCCCACTCAGCCCGGGTCAGAGCGCCATGGGGGTGTTCCCCCCCCCAGCCTGGGTCAGAGCACCGTGGGGGTGGTGCCCCCCCACCCAGCCCGGGTCAGAGCACCGTGGGGGTGGTGCCCCCCACTCAGCCCGGGTCAGAGCGCCATGGGGGTGTTCCCCCCCCAGCCCGGGTCAGAGCGCCATGGGGGTGGTGCCCCCTCCAGCCTGGGTCAGAGCACCATGGGGGTGGTGCCCCCCCAGTCTGAGTCAGAGCACCATGAGGGTGGTGCCCCCCCCTCAGCCTGGGTCAGAGTGCCATAGGGGTGGTGCCCCCCCAGCCTGGGTCAGAGCGCCATGCGGGTGGTGCTCCCCCCCAGCCTGGGTCAGAGCACCGTGGGGGTGGTGCCCCCCACTCAGCCCGGGTCAGATCGCCATGGGGGTGTTCCCCCCCCCAGCCCGGGTCAGAGCGCCATGGGGGTGGTGCCCCCTCCAGCCTGGGTCAGAGCGCCATGGGGGTGGTGCCCCCCCAGTCTGAGTCAGAGCACCATGAGGGTGGTGCCCCCCCCTCAGCCTGGGTCAGAGCGCCATAGGGGTGGTGCCCCCCCAGCCTGGGTCAGAGCGCCATGGGGGTGGTGCCCCCCCCCCAGCCTGGGTCAGAGCACCATAGGGGTGGTGCCCCCCCAGCCCGGGTCAGAGCGCCATGGGGGTGGTGCCCCCTCCAGCCTGGGTCAGAGCGCCATGGGGGTGGTGCCCCCCCCTCAGCCCGGGTCAGAGCCCCATGGGGGTGGTGCCCCCTCCAGCCTGGGTCAGAGTGCCATGGGGGTGGTGCCCCCCCTCAGCCCGGGTCAGAGCGCCATGGGGGTGGTGCCCCCTCCAGCCTGGGTCAGAGCGCCATAGGGGTGGTGCCCCCCCAGCCCAGGTCAGAGCGCCATGGGGGTGGTGCCCCCTCCAGCCTGGGTCAGAGTGCCATGGGGGTGGTGCCCCCCCAGCCCGGGTCAGAGCGCCATGGGGGTGGTGCCCCCCCAGCCCAGGTCAGAGCGCCATGGGGGTGGTGCCCCCTCCAGCCTGGGTCAGTGAGACAGTCAGGACACCTCAGTGCCAGCCCCGCAGCATGGCCCCCAGCCAAGATCAGGGCTCCTGGGTGTGCTGAGCTGCAAGTCACGCCGGGCAGAGCTCAGCAGCCCCAGACCAGTTCCTGAGCCAATCAGCGTCTCTGCCACCCAGCCCCAGGGACGAGGCTTCAGTCCCCAGTTCGGCGGAGCCGGGCCAGGACGGAGGAGCGGATCTGCCTCCCTCCTCCAGGGTGTGGCAGCATGCGCAGTACCCCAGCCCTCAGCAAT
Organism: Gopherus flavomarginatus; assembly: GCF_025201925.1. Classification (NCBI taxonomy): domain Eukaryota; kingdom Metazoa; phylum Chordata; order Testudines; family Testudinidae; genus Gopherus; species Gopherus flavomarginatus. Next base: position 23,346,553 of record NC_066633.1, read on the forward strand.
GAGCCCCTCTAGAGGCTCCTGGCTATGCTGGGCACTGTCCTGAAATGAGGAGCCTCCCTGCCCAAACCCTGAGTCCCCCAGCCCCCTTCTCTGCTGCCCACCCATTCCCAGGAAGGCTGCATGGTGAGGGCTACCTGCTCAGCTCCCCAGCCCTGCCCATCAGTGTGTGGGTCCCTTCGACCCCCCTCCAGGCCAGTCAGGACACCGGCCTCCCCCGGATGCCTCCACCCAGCAGCCCCATCTCTGCTCCTACCTGGCCAAGAGTGCCTCTCACCTGCTGTCGTGCCCAGCGTGTGGTCCACCTTGGGGCCCAGGCTGGCCCCGCTCCTCCAGCCCCAGGCGTAGCTGCCCAGGGTGCGGTCTGAGGGGCTGGTCCAGCCACAAGTGTCTGACTCAAAGTCACAGGAACCTGCCAGCAAGAGACCCCCAGCCCAATTACAGGAGCATGGCTCATGGTGCCACCGGGGCATCCTCTGGGCCCGCCCTGCACTCAATGGGAGGAGTGCAGGATCAGGCCCTTGGCAAGACCTCTCTGGGGCAGCCCCATCCCTACGAGCCTGGGCTGCTAGACAGGAAAACAGCGGCAGGGGACAGCCATCACCTTGCCTCAGGGTAAATCTGTGCTGGGAACACTGGAACTGCCAGGCTGGGAAGGCCTTTGGCCTCTCCAGCCTGGGCCTGTCTCTAGCAGTGGCCAGCACCAGATGCTGGAGGGAGAGGGGGGTTTATAACCCCTCAATGTACAGCTACATCGATCTGTGTGTGGTACTGCATGAGCTCCCCTGCCTCCCGCCAGCACCTCGTGCCCAGAAGGAAGCTCGGAGCCCCCCAGCCTCCAGCCCTGGCCCCAGTGGCAGTAGCTGATGTGACTGTCCCGAGATGTGGGAGAAGCCGAATGAAGCTGCTGTCTGAAGCGCTGCGTTTAGCAAGGTGGGTCAGCTGAGCCACTGCACCTGGGGCGGCTCCCTCAGGCTGGCACAATGGCAGTCTGGCTTGTGCCACAGGGGAGTGGGCAATGCCAGGCATGGAGCGACGTGGAGCTGGGACGAGAACCTGCAATGCCGGTCGCCAAATGCTGCTCACTGTCCCCTTCCACTGGCCTGGGGCAGAGCCAGGGGCTACGAATTATATATGGACCCGTGGTGCCCGCGCTCCAGAAAATTCAGGGCCCGGGGTCCTGCTCCACCAATGTTCGGGGCAGGGTCTGAGCCCCTCCAACACGCCAAACCCCTCATTCTCAGCCCCTGCCAGAGCCCACACCCCAGCCAGAGCCCTCGCCTCCTCTGCCCTAGCCCTGAGCCCCTCCCACACCCCAAACCCCTCAGCCCCAGCTAAAGCCCTCAACCCCTCATCCCCCCACACCCCAACCTTCTGCCCTAGCCCTGAGCCCCTTCTCACATCCCTCAGCCCCAGCCACAGCCCTCATCCCCCTGCACCCCAACCCTCTGCTCCACCCCAGAGCCCTCATCCCCCCCACACATTGTGCAATACAGGGAAACTGTTAAGCGCTTACTGTTTCCAGTCCATTTTTACATTATTTTTAAAAATATATATCGGCTTACAAGGCTGGGGAGGGGGCGGGACTTGGATCCGTTCTGGGCACCACCAAAAATTATACAAGCCTGCCGCACCTGGGCAGAGCAGCAGGTTCCCAACCCCGCCTTGGCCGCCATGTTCAGATTGGTAGGGGCCAGTGGTGATCTGGAGCCAATTCCCACTGGTTCGCGGGAACCAGTTGTTAAATTTAGAAGCCCGTTTAGAACCCAACCGGTTTGAAAAGGGCTTTTAAATTTAACAAACGCTCCAGCAGCTCCCTGCCCTTCCCCTGGCCCCAGCTCACCTCACTCTGCCTCTGCCTCCTCCCCTGAACGCTCCCCCGGCTTCTCCTCCCGCTCCCTGGCTCCCTGCGAATCAGCTGTTTGCGCGGGAAGCCTGGGAGGGTGAGAAGGAAGCAGTGGCTTCCCGCAGGTGAGCTGGGGCAGGGGGGTGGGAACGCGAGGAGGGCTCCAGGCGCCGCACGGCTGCGGCCTGGCCCCCGACCCTGACCCTGGGCGGCACGGCTCCGGCCTGGGCCTGACCCCGACCCCGGCTGGCACGTGTCCGGCCCCGGTCCCGGCCAGCCGGGTGGCGTGGCTCCAGCCTGGCCCCGGTCCCGGCCAGCTGGGTGCCCCAGCTCCGGCCCCTGGGCCCGGCCCAGGCCTGCCGGGCTCCCTGGCTCCGGCCAAGCAGCTCCGGTCCCAGATCCAGCTGAGCAGCTCCAGCCTGCAGCCCCGGGCCGGCCCCCACCTCCAGGCAGCGCAATAAGGGGGCAGGGAGGGGTGTTGGTTAGAGGGCAGGGGAGTTGGGGGGGTGGATTAGTGTCGGGGTGGTCAGAGGGCAAGGAACAGGGGAATTGAATGGGAGCAAGGGTCCCAGGGGGGCAGTCAGGAAGGAGCAGGGGTTGGATGGGGCAGTGGGGGACAGTTGGGTAGGGATTCCCGGGGCAGTCAGGGGACAGAGAAGGGGTGGTTGGATGGGGCAGGGGTCCATCAGGAATGAGAGGAGGGGTTGGATGGGGCACCAGGGGGCAGTCAGGGGACAGGGAAGGGAGGTGGATGAGGCAGGGGTCCCGGGGGGGCTGTCAAGGAACGTGGGGGGTTGGATGGGGCAGGAGTCCGGGGGGGCACCACCCCCTCGTGGGGTGAGGGGGAGGGAACCGGTTGTTAATATTTTGGCAGCTCATCACTGGTAGGGGCCAGCATCTGTCTGACCCTGCCACGCACAGCAGCGTACATGTGTCACAGCCGCCCCTGGCCTTTCCACTCTGACACTGACACACAACTGGCCAGGACCTGTCCTGGGGTACACCCCTCCTCCCCGTGGTCCTGTAGGAGTTGCAGAGAGAAGCCAGCCAGAGACCTCCCGCAAGCAGGCACCAAAGAGGGACCTCGGGCTGTTCCAGACTCTGCGCGGTGCTGGCTGGCACCTTGCGCCAACCACCCCCCCTCAGTCCTCACCTCAGCATCCCCCCTCCCCTGCCCTGCCTCTCTTTTCCCATGTAGCTGAACCCACCCCCTGCAGCCAGCTCTCCCCTCACTGCCCCCTGCTCAGGCTGCTGGGCCACCCTCCCCGTCCCCAGCCAGACTGCCCGGCCCTGAAGAGCTGTGTCTGGCCAGCACCGACTTCGGTGGGCCCTGGGCACTACCAGCCCCATACCTGGCTCTGGGCAGCTGCCGGCCTTCAGGTGCAGATCATCGAGGGCGACATAGGAGAGCTCACCCCCAGCACTCACCACCTCAAACACAGCCTGCCAAAGAGAGCAGGGAGCAGGTGCAGGGTCAGGCCGGAGGCTCAACCAGAGCTGACTGGACACTCATGCAGACTGGAAGGGAGGTGCCAGGCCCACCCATGGCATTGGTCTGCCCCATCTCTTTGTGAAGGCTGGGCCAGAGCCTGATAGACCCCATGGGTCTCAGCCATGCAGCAACAGCATGGTGCCCCAGGACTAGCCCAGGTCTGCTGCAGCCTTCCAATCCCCTGCTGGCCACGGGGAGGTGTGTGGTGGAAAACCTACCTAGTCTAGATGAGAACCCAGCTCCAATGAAGGACTTGCCCTTCCTTCCCCTTATCAGCTCTGGCAGGCCCAGTCCAGCCTCCACCCATGGATGGCTGCCCACGGAGTAGCTGGGGAGCTGCTGGGCCACCCTCCCCGTCCCCAGCCAGACTGCCCAGCCCTGAAGAGCTGTGTCTGGCCAGCACCGACTTCGGTGGGCCCTGGGCACTACCAGCCCCGTACCTGGCTCTGGGCAGCTGCCGGCCTTCAGGTGCAGATCATCGAGGGCGACATAGGAGAGCTCACCCCCAGCACTCACCACCTCAAACACAGCCTGCTGGGGCTGGGGAAGACCCTCAGAGCACATCTCTGCTCAGAGAGTGGCTTCCAGGCTTAGGGCGCCAGGGCTCTGGAGCTCCTCTCTGACTCAGGCTGGGATCTGACTGATCACCCTGTTATTTATAGGCACTGCCAGCACATCAGAGCACCAGTCAGGGACCAGGTCCTATGGCTGTCTCACCTGCCAGTCCTCAGCCGCTTGGACAGTCACTTTACCATAGCGCCAAGCGTCCCCCTGCACTGAGCTCACGCTGAACAGCCTCCGCTGCACCCCCTTCTCCTTCATAAACACCATCAGAGAACCTAGCAAAAGCCAGAGACAGGTCACATCTCCTGAGGGCCGCCCACCGGAGCAGAGGGCAGGGAGCAGTGGCACCACCAAGCCCATGGCACTGGCAGTGTTCATGGGAGCTTGCCCCTGGGCACAAGTAGGAGGCAGTGGGATTTGTTCCTGGTTCCAAGCTCCCACACCCCTACTCACACTCTCTGTGAGGTCACGGGCGGGGGGTCGGGATGCGAGGGAACCAAGCCCCAGGAAGGGCCATGGCTCACCCAGCAAGTGTGTGGCTGTCACGGAGTGTGGGGGAGTCAGGGCCCTGCACCCCCACTTCCTGCAATTCACCGGGACTCTCAGCCAGCCAGTAACACAGAAGGTTTATTAGATGACAGGAACACAGTCCCAAGCAGGGCTTGTAGGTGCAACCAGGACCCCTCAGCCAGGTCCCTCTGGGGGACAAGGAGCTTAGACCCCAGACTTGGGGTACCTGCCTCTTCCCAGCCAGCCCCAGACTGAAACCAAAAACCCCTCCAGCAGGCTCTCCCCCTCTCCCTTTGTCCAGATTTCAGAGTGGCAGCCGTGTTAGTCTGTAGCCACAAAAAGAACAGGAATCCTTTTGTTAGTCTCTAAGGTGCCACAAGGACTCCTGTTCTTTTTTCCCTTTGTCCAGTTTCCCAGGCAAAGGTGTCACTCGTCCCACCCCCCTTCCTGGCTCAGGTATGTCCTTCACCTAAAGTCACCCCCTGCTCTCCCATTCCCCCCTGCAGACAGTCCCAGTAAAACTAAACAACATTTGCAGGTCAATCCACCCCGCTCCCTACTGTGTCACAGTGGCAGAGCCGAGACCAGAACCCAAGACTCCTAACTCCCAGGCCTGACTTCAACCACAGACCAGCCTTCCACTATGCCTCTTGCCCCTCCCTCCACTGCCCAGCATCTTTACACCTGCCAGCCCGAAGGGCTCAAAGAGGTGGGGCTTCCGGGCTCACCTGGGTCACTGGGGCTCAGCTGGTACCAGAAGCCCAGGCACTGCGGACCAGTCAGGGGCCTGTACTGCCCAGAGCTCAGAGTGGCTGCTTGCCCACGGGGCAGGAAGGCCTCGCTGGTATCAACGATCATGTAATATCCTGTGGAAAACAAAATCCAACAGCCTAACAGAGAGTCACTTAATCACTCTAGGCCCAGAACTGAGACCCCTGGGCACACGGCACAGCCATGGACCCTCCAGCACCAGCCCCGGTCAGACCTAGGGGCACACGGGCCCCCTCGTCCCTCCCAGCCCCAGCCCGACCCCTGGGAATGGGGTACAACCATGGACTCCTCTCCCCGGTAAGGTCTGAGGCCTTTTTCTGCAGCCATATTAGGAGAGCAGCAGCCAGGAGCCAAGAAGCAGAAAGTCACATCCTCACGTTCCCTCTAAATTACATTAAAACAATGTCATATCAGGCTGCTGAGAAGGCCCCTGTCCTAATAGCACCCACCATCACCAGATAAGCAAGGAATCTCTTAAGATATTTAAAGAAAACATCGTTTTCTGGTATTCTGCCCCACAAGGAAACATTTAGCTGCAATTGTGGGTCGTGAAATCTCTCCTCTTTGTTGTTTTGCCTTTATGGTCCCTACTTCTCTATTATTAAGGCTAAGATTGTGTCATGGTTATTTTTAGTAAAAGTCACCGACAGGTCACAGGCACTAAAAAAATTCACCATGGGAGCTGTGACCTGCCGGTGACTTTTGCTGCTGCAGCTCCATGGTTTCCCCCACCACCTTCAGGGCCGGCTTTATTAACTGCGGGGCCCGATTCGAATGCCCGGCGGTGGTCCGGGGCTCCGGCGGCACTTTGGCGGCAGGGGGTCCTCTCCGGGTCTTCCGTGACACCGAAGGCCCCCCCCCCGCTGCCAAAGACACCCCCGCTGCTGAAGACCCCAGAGCAGACCCCCCACTGCTGAAATGCCGCTGAAGACCCAGAGGGGACCGCTGCCGGGTGAGTAAAAAAAATAATTAAAAAGGCGCCAGAGGCATGGGGCCCAGGCATGGGGCCCTTTTAGGCGTGGGGCCTGATTCCTGGGAATCGGGGCGAATCAGCCTAAAGCCGGCCCTGACCACCTTGGTGGCTGGGCACTGTGGGATTCCCCCTTGACCATATTGCCCAAAGAGAAAATGGGACACCGCCAGCCACTCAAAGGCGGCATCCCCATCCCCCCACCCGAGGTCCGAGGAGGGTCCTCTCAAGAGTCTGTCACCTCTTGCTGGAACCTTGCAAGGGGTCCCCTGTCGCCTGTCACTGGAACCCTGCCAGGGCCCCACTTGCTGCCAGCTCCAGAGTCCCACAGTCCCTGGGGCTGAAGCAGAGAATGTCAGGCAGGGTCACTTCCATCACCTCAGTGACATAAACCCAGACTTATCTATTGTTTATCTGAATGGTCTCTGTCTGGTTTTTTGATTGTTTCTGTTACATAACTAATTTTGCAATGTATAAATCAATTAAGATGGCAGGGTATCATTGGGTAAAGAACTGTGTCACAATATGTTAGGAGTGGTCAAAGAATTATTTTGTAAACTTTAGTAAAATGGTTGGTTAAGGCACAGCTAAGCAGGACTCAAGTTTAACTATGTAAACTGGAGTCCAAAAGGAAATTCTTTGGACTGGAACCAACTCCAGGACATAGCCCAAGATCAGAGCTGCTGGACCTCAACACCCTGCTAATTACAGCTGCAGAAACTGGAGTCCCCAGATGACCTGATCCTGCCTGTCCAGCAGGAAAAGTTCCTCTGCCTTATTGGGAGTGGTGAGCAGTGCCTGCTTAGCATGTGTGTTCTGTTTTGGTAGCTGTTAACAGAGGTTAAGGGTAAACTGTGTAAGGCTCTTTCACTGGTAAAAGACCCCGCAAATCCACAAAAGACTATGCCCTGAGCAGTGGCAGATTTAGAGTTAGTGGGGCCCTGTGCGCAGCTTCATTTTCGGGGCCTGACCCTCAGGATCCAGCCAAGAAAAAGAACATTCTCTCTTATCTCCCCACCATTTTTCATTCTTTTTGTCTTCATTCTCCTCCTATATTATAAGTAATAGGAAATAAATGAAAATAAAGTGAGGTACCTTGATTGTTTTTGTAGTCTAACTTTTTTTTTCACAGACCACGTGAAAATTGCTGTGGGTCTCGGTGGACCACTTAATGATCTTTCCAAATGTTGTTTGTACCATTAGCTAACTATTGTAAAGTGCTTTGGATAAGAGCACTTTATGAAAAAAAACTTAATGACTGTTCCTTGGTCCACTTGAATGGAGTTCTTAGATCACAGTTTGAGAACTTCTGGTCTAGATGAAAGCTTGTATTTGCATTACACTAACATGAAAAATGTTTAAAAATAAGAAGTATAGATGATGCATGAATGGAAAAATAAAAGTTAACTTTCTCTGAAGAAACTTATTCAACCTGAAAAAAAAATTATTCAGATAGCTTTTTTTCTACACTTTTTCTTTACAAAATCGTCAATTAAGTCATCGTAAGGAATATTTTGTAAAGAGGCACTTTCAATTGTCAATATTGCCGACCTTGTCATACGTTCCTGACTCATCGTATTTTGCAAATAATTTTTAGCTTATTTCAATACAGAGAAAGTACGTTCATCAGCAGGATTTGTGACAGGTATTGTTAAAAATATTTTCAGAATGGTTTCTACATTTGGAAAGGTTGCCTGCAAACCATCACATACAAATCTATACAAGTCAGCTGGTGACCTCGAAGCACAGCCCTCACCATTTTCGATAAAATGAATGAAATGTTTCATTTCATCATCAAAAAAATTCCCTTAATTTCTTACTGTAGTGGCTTTTAGCATTTTCATCCATACTTCTGTCAAAAAACATGCAAAATAAACCAACAGTTTTCTTTAGAGATTCACCTCTACTCTGCAATTACACTATTAGTGTGTCACAAATAACATCGATGGTCTCAACAATAATCTTCTCTTTCCCTTTTAAATTGATTTCATTGTCTCTAGTTTCATCAAAAAATAACTTCCTGCTTTTTTTACACTTCTCATCAGATATATCAGATATATTTTCTGTTTTCTGTTTCATTTCGAACTTCCATGACAAAACTTTTAACTGAGGTTAACAATTGTTATCAACCTTTTGCAGTGATTTCCTGCTAAGGATTTTGCTTCAGTTTTCGCACGTGGTTTTTCAGCATTTGATGTGGCTATGTCAAATAAAGTTTTCTTTATATCATCATAGCTCATTTTCAAAGCCAAAACAGCATCTGCACAAGCAGACCACTGGGTGTCACAAATTCTTTTCCCTGTCAAATGTTTCTCATTTGCTTGCTCCAAGCATGATTGTAGCATACTCCACTGATGCGTGGAAACCGGAAAAAAGGCATACATGTTTTGAACAAAGTCAAAAAAATGTGTAGCTCCCTCACAAAATTCGGCTGCAGCTTTCCAGATTAAATTTAAGGAACGACTGGAACATGGTATGAATAAAGCAGAAGGGCTTGCATCCTTCAGTCTTGCCCGTAGACCTAAATATTTTCCTGCCATATTTGCAACTTTATCAAAGCCCAGGACAATTTTTGATGTACCAGCCTAGATTTGCAATGACCTCCAAAACAGTTGTCTCTAGACTTTCAGAAGTGTGGGATTTTAGTGGGACAAAACAAAAAAAACACTCTGCAACTTCACCATTGCCGGTCACATATCTTAACATTAATGTTAATTGGGCTACATGACTCGCATCTGGTGTTGAATTGACTATTATGGAATAGTACTTGGCATCCTTTACTTCATCCGTGAATTGGTTTCTGAGCCACTCTGCCATTGCAGTGATGAATTAATCATAGGTTTGATGCATTAAAAAGTTGGTCTTCCCTGAGTCATAATACTGATCATTTTTCAAATGTTCTTTGAGAAATCGTCAAATTCACTAACATATTCAAGGCAGGTTAAAAAATTACCTTTTTGATTTGACAATGATGACTCATAGATTCATAGACTCTAGGACTGGAAGGGACCTCGAGAGGTCATTGAGTCCAGTCCCCTGCCCTCATGGCAGGACCAAATACTGTCTAGACCATCCCTGATAGACATCTATCTAACCTACTCTTAAATATCTCCAGAGATGGAGATTCCACAACCTCCCTAGGCAATTTATTCCAGTGTTTAACCACCCTGACAGTTAGGAACTTTTTCCTAATGTCCAACCTAAACCTCCCTTGCTACAGTTTAAGCCCATTGCTTCTTGTTCTAACATTAGAGGCTAAGGTGGACAAGTTTTCTCCCTCCTCCTTATGACACCCTTTTAGATACCTGAAAACTGCTATCATGTCCCCTCTCAGTCTTCTCTTTTCCAAACTAAAATAAACCCAATTCTTTCAGCCTTCCTTCATAGGTCATGTTCTCTAGACCTTTAATCATTCTTGTTGCTCTTCTCTGGACCCTCTCCAATTTCTCCACCTCTTTCTTGAAATGCGGTGCCCAGAACTGGACACAATACTCCAGTTGAGGCCTAACCAGTGCAGAGTAAAGCGGAAGAATGACTTCTCGTGTCTTGCTCACAACACACCGGTTAATGCATCCCAGAATCACATTTGCTTTTTTTGCAACAGTATCACACTGTTGACTCATATTTAGCTTGTGGTCCACTATAATCCCCCAAATCCCTTTCTGCCATACTCCTTCCTAGACAGTCTCTTCCCATTCTGTATGTGTGAAACTGAGTGTTCCTTCCTAAGTGGAGCACTTTGCATTTGTCTTTATTGAACTTCATCCAGTTTACCTCAGACCATTTCTCCAATTTGTCTCATTGTGTCTTCTTAGAGGTAGTCCCAAAGAAGACAGCAGTTTGACCATGGCAACAACACATCTCAGCACTTTCCTCCAACAAGAACACTCCTTTTCGAACTGAGCTGATAACACAGAATCAATTCTTCCAGATAATTTACACCTTTGAACAAACTTACACATAGCATTAATATGAGCATTGGAAGTTTCATGATCAGCAATATGTCATGCAACATTTCTCCAATTAGAGTGCCTGTTGAGAAATGTTTGTTTTCCTTCACTATGGTCAGGGAAAAATGTGCAAACATAACAGTAGCCTGCCTCAGTGGTTTCCCAAAAAAATCAACCAAATTCTCATTTTTCTTCAGCCTCAGAAAATGGGACTCATGAAGGCCTCTAAATTGCTTTCATCGTGCAACCTCATACTCTTTTCTCAAATTTTCCATAGTACCTATGTTTTTTTGGTTTATTTACTAAGAAATAGTCTATCATATCCAATGCAACAGATTTTGGCCATAATGCAATGTCTTCAGGATAGGTTTCTTCCCTTACTTCAACAAAATTACTAATATTTTGTAGTTCCATTGTCACTTCAGAGTTCACTTGTTCAACTTTTGCAGTCATTGTGGTATCCCCACAACTCGGCAAGTGATCAGATAGTTCAGATGTTTCCTCGCCCATACTTTTGATGAATTTCCACTATTCAATACTTCAGGCTTTTTAAAATAAGATGACAAACTGTCTTTTTGCTTAGCTTCGTCTTCTTGCCTCGCCTTCATTTTTTTGCATTTTTGACTGCCAGACTCATAATGTCACTTCATTATTGCTAAAAATCTGACCTAGATTTTAGGTAGATTAAAAATGTCTGAAAGAGCAGGGGCCTAGCCATAGGTGGGGCTGGGTGGGCCGTGGACCACCCAATTAGCTTTAACACCATTAATCTCGTGTTTTTATCAGGCTCTGTGAAAACAGGATTTTGAACCATTACATACTAGTGACAAATCACGGACATTGTTTCAAAGTGCGGGGGAGGGTGCTTTTGTCCAATTGGATAATTGGTCAAGCAGACAGACTTTGATTGGCAAATGACAGTTTCCCTTAGTTGCTGTTATGCTATTGCCGAGACAGCAAAAAAATGGCAAAGCGAAATTCTTTGCTAGACTACTTCAAAAACCCCCATTTAGAGCACAGTTTGCAGAATAAGGTCACAGAATGCGGAAAGCCTGGACCGCTTCGTAACCTCCAATGCTTATTAAATTTAGTCGTTTGTCAGATTTGTCTTGCATTTTGGGGCCCCTGTCGTTGGGGGCCCCGTGCCACTGCACGGTTCGTTTGACAGTAAATCCACCACCGGCCCTGAGCCCTAAGAACTGGGTAAGGCTGGGGGTGCCTAAATCGGCTGGGTTATGCCTTGAGCCCTAGGAACTGGGTAAAGGTGGGTGCCCTAGAGTGTGCGGGTAACACCCCAGCACCAGCCCTGGTCAGAGCCCTGGGCACAGCCATGGATGCCCACCCCCCAGCACCTGCCCGGGGCAGACCCCTGGGCATGGGGCACAATCATGGACACACCCCCTCACAACACCAGCCCTGGGCAGACCCTGCCAGCCCTCCAACCAACCAGAGAAGGGACCCAGCTGCAGGCCCACCGTAAGGAAAAGCCAGAGAATAACTGCATCTTCCAGTGCATCTGAACCAGCACAGACCATGCGGGCTGACAGAGCTCTCCCTGTTACCCGACCTGGCACCTCCTAGTGTCCAAGACGATGAGATTGTCACAGGGGCATGACTACTCGCACCCCCTGCTGGCCCAGCATGGCACTGCCAGCACTCCTTGCCTCAGTTTCTCTTCCCGAGGTGTGTGCCCTCAGCTTGCCACGCACCAGTCTAGGGTGGAGCTCTGGCTTAGCCCTCCAGCCATCTTACAACAAACATAACCCCGGGGTGGACGGGGGGGAGAAAACCAAGAGTCCAAACTCAAACGTTCCCACCAAACAGAATGTTTCCTCTGCCCTTCGGGACTTCTTCACCCGTCCCCCAGCCCTGCTTCCAGCACCTTTCTATGCTCAGCACCACCTGGGTCCCTGGACTGCCCTTTTCCTTCCAGTCCTGGCCTGTCTTCTCCCTGCAGTGCCAACTACCGAGCAAGCCCCCGCATCTCCTCTTCGAAAGCCTAGAACACCCTTAATCTAGTGCCTGACCTGCCTTAGCCCAGCCCTCAGGCCGGGGAGGTGTGGCTGGTCCCTGCCAGCCACAACACAGCACCCTGGCTGTTTGCACTGGCTCAGTGGAACCATGAACCCAGGCGATCAGCATGGCCACCGTGGAGTGCCCTGGAAATGGACTGGCTCAGCCCCACCTGGCAGTGCCACAGGAGCGCCCTGCTTACCCATCCCCCTCCTGTCCTGTGTCCTGGTCCTCAGCCCTGCCCTGCACCCTCCATGCTGCAGCATTCCAGCCACTCACATGGTTTCCCCTGGGGGGACCAGCTTTTCTGCAGAGCTCAGTGTGCCAGGCGCAGCTATGGGCTTGACAATCAGCCCATAGGCATGTGGGAGAGCTGTGTTCTGCACTCAGTCCCCGGCACCTCATGGCACCTTTGTGGCTGGCCAGGGCCCTGTGCTGCAAGCAGCGTGCAGTGGCTGTTTGCCAGGCCCAGGAAGGCAGACGGGTCCTCACAGCCCTGCAGGAGCACAGGGGCTGCATTACCTCGGGCTGTCCCCATGGTGTGGTCAGTGGGCGGGCCAGCGGTGGCAGTGCCCGTGGCGTTGCTCTGCCGTGCCCATGTGTACTGCCAGCTGGAGAAGAAGCCACAGGCATTGGCCTCGAACGAGCAGGACTTCTGGGGACCACAGGCTCCAGCTCGCACGGTGACATCGTCCAGGGCCATGTTCCCCAGGTACCCGTCACGAAGAGCCTCGAAGATCAGCTGTCAAGGAGGGAGGCACACAGCACTGAGCATGGCCCCCATTGTCACCGCCTCTGCCTATGCTCACCACTGGAGGGCGCCATGTCAGCACCATGCCTGCATGGGACAGGATAAAGGGTCCTCAGAGGTATTGGGGAGGAGCCCAACGGCCACAGAAATCTGTGAAGTTAGACACCTAAATACCCTTGAGGGTCTGGGCCCCAGTGACCCCCCGAAGCAGCTGCTGCCGGGGCTGCAGCCCAGGCGCCCTGTGGCTGGGTGAGCAGCACAAAGCCTTATGGAGCTTGCATGGCAGTGCCCTAGGCTCAGGAGTGTGGCACAGCCTCTCTGTTAGCACTCACTGAGTGCCAGCAGTGTGCCTGGTGCTGTACAGACATGGGGGCAGGCACAGTCCAGGAGGGGCTGGCGGAGACCCAGCATGGCACTGGGGCCAGAAAGGCCAGAGTCCTACCCCTGGCTCTGCAGTGACTGCCCACGTGCCACTGCAGAGCCTTGAGCACTGAGGGAGGAGGCAGTGTCTCGGGGGCCTTACCCGGTACCTCTGGAGAGCCTGGCGACTGAGTGTTGCGAATCCCAGGTGCCATATGCTGCCACGAGAGCCCATTTGGGTCCAGAGCACTGTCTCCGGCTCCCCATCATGCTGGATCTTTAGGTTCAGCGTGCCTGGGTTGAAACGAGGTTAGGGAGCCCATGGGAATGGGCAGACGACCAGCAGGTCGGGACAGGCACAGAGCATTCCTAGAGCACCTGCCAGACAGCCAGGAACCCTCTCCCCACTGACCTGCAGCCAGCTCTGGGGGGTGTCCGCTGGCAGGCAGGGGCAGCCTCTGCTGGAAAGTGACCAACGAGTTGCATTGGCAGAAGAGACAGGAGCCAGGGTTTTACATCCCCAAAGAGAAATGTGCCACTGCCTGGCACTCAGTTCATCGCCCCAGAAGGGCTGGGCTGAGCAGCTGGGACTGGAACCTGGGGTTCTCGAGAGCTAAGGCTGGCCTTGCTTCCCAAGTGCTGGGCTTCCATAAAACAGCCACCCCGGGCCAGTGAGTGAGGGAGTCTCAGCAGGGCTGGGGGCTGTTCTTCTTTGGGGGCATTAGGAAAGGGAGGGAGCCATACTGGGAGAGAGGCTCCTCGTGCTGGGGCACTCTCTCTCCCTGCCTGCACTGGGGCGACCCACACAGCTGGGACCTCACTCCCGGAAGCGCGAGCACCAGGGTGACCCACATAGCAGGGACATGTCCCTCTCTGCAGTGCAGCTCCAGTCCTTGGCCCACCTGTGCCCCTCACCCTGGCCTCATGAGCAGTGCCCAACTGCGTCCTTGGCAAAGGCGCTTTCTGTTGAATGCACAATGCCGGGCATGTCAACTGGCACCTTCCTGGAGGAGATGGGGAAGGATCTGTTTCTCCTGCCCTATGCAGAATGGGCACAGCCCAACCCAGCCCTTGGAAGCCCTATCATAGAATCCCAGGGTTGGAAGAGACCTCAGGAGGTCATCTAGTCCAACCCCCTGCTCAAAGCAGGACCAATCCCCAGACATATTTTTGCCCCAAATCCCTGTATAGCCCCCTCAAGGATTGAACTCACAACCCTGGGTTTAGCAGGCCAATGCTCAAACCACTGAGCTATCCCTCCCTCTCACAGGGAGTGACTTACCACTCTGAGGGCCATCCAGGCGGTACCAGAACGAGAGGCACTGCTCTCTGGTGGGAGGGTCCTGGGGGTAGGTGACGAGACGCGCGCTCAGGCCCCAGGTACTTTGGGCGGAGAGATCCACGGACAAGAAATAGCCTTTCAGAAGCAAACACAGCCCACGGTGAGAGCTGGTGCAGTAGAAACAAGGGCAGGCAGGTATCTACAGACACCCACCCAGCCCTCCCTGCACACAGCCCCAGCTTGCTACAGCCACAGGCCAAGCCTCGCCACACCAGCCTCATCCAGATCTTGGCCAAGCCATTACTCCAGCCCAGGTGTATTGGCAACCCCTGTGGGCTGGAAAGGCAGCAGACGGAAGCAAACCCAGCCTCTCCCAGCAGAACTCTGCTTGCTCCCTACCAGAGCCCTTGCCTTGCCTCACGGCCCAGCCTGGGGTCCAGGCCCAGGCCTGCCCCCACACTCCAAAACTAGGGGCCCAGCTTTGCCTTCTAAAGTTCCTGGCCCTCAGCTCGCGTTCAGTGGGCTGAGTTTGGAATGGATCCCAGAGCCACCGCTGGGTGCAGCTCTGAGACCAGCTCCACGGGGTAGGACCTGGAGGAGGGCTCCAACCCACCCCATAGCCAAGGATTTTTTGGGGCAAGCCCTCTGGCTCCCCAGCAGGACCCACCTGTGCCAGTGGTGTGGTCAGAGCCCAGCCCCAGACCTGTGCCTCTCGCCCACTCAAAGTCATCGCTCTGATCCTGGTACCAGCCGCAGAGCCCCATCTCAAAGTTGCAAGACAGCTCTGTGCAGAGAGAGAAAAGGCCAAGTTGTGAACGAAGTCAGAGTGGGGCGGGGGCCAGGGCCACCATCCTGCAACCAAACTCCTCACTTCTGACTCAGCCCCACGTCGGAGCCACGTTACAGCTGCTATGGTCCACCCCCACCCCTACTAATTTCAAAGAGCTCTTAGGTCTAGTGGCCAGAGCAAAGGAGCAGGAAATTGGGTTCCTCTGAAAGGGCATGAGGTTGAGTGGTCAGAGCAAGTGAACTGGGAGTCAGGACTCCTGGGTTCTATGCCAGCTCTGCTGTTGCTTCACTGGGTGACCCTGGGTAAGTCACTTAATGTGCCCGTGCCTCAGTTTCTCCATCTGGAGTTGGGGTGAGCTCCTTGCTCTGAGCTCTCCAGATGGAAGGAGGTGGAGCCCTTTGTGGGTTACATGCCCTTCTCTCTGCCCGGGTGGAAGAAGAGCAGGCTCCAGTCCTTGCCGGCTCCTGGTGGCCTTCCCTACCCCTTTGGTGGGAGCCTCGAGCACTTAGCAGGCCTGAGGAATCCGGCTCAGCCCCTGCAGGGCGAGGAGTAACCCAGACGGCACGTGGTGGCTGCAGGAAGGAATGTCACTTGGGCATGATCAGAAGAAAGGGCATCCAGGGTTCCCAGTCCTTCTCCTGCTCACGTGGTGCTGGAGACGCTCTCAGCATCAGCCTCTGCATGGGCACTAGGAATGTGAATCTGACAGGGTGAGATTCTGGTGCTGGGACTAGACGCCTGGGTCTAGATCTTCAAAATTATTTAGGTGCCTAACTCCCATTGACACCAGTGGTCCCCAGCCTTCTGCAAGGACAGCCCTGCTGGCATGGGCTGTCCCCGCAATCCCTAGGGGATGAGAGGAGCAAACTTGGGAAAAGGACAAGGGAGGCTGCAGGGGTTGGAGATCACTGGCTCTGGGATGAGCCTTCATCACCCACCTCAACTTGGCGCCCAGGATGGTGGAGTCCCTGTGCACTAAATTCAATACCGTGGCAGTGCAGAGACCTCCGGCCACAGCCTGTTATTAACCTAGTGGTAGTAACTAACTACTGGAAAAGAGCAAATCCTGCACCTGGCACCATCTGGAACCAAGCCCCGGAGCATGAATGGGTCAGGGCTGGTGAGTCCACCCATCCTGGGCCAGCAGCAGAGCAGGCCCCCCGCTGGCAGAAGTTGGTCAAGTGTCTCATTCCCGTTTCCCTGAGGGGTCCTTCGGTGCTCAGGGGAGAGACGTACCCGAGGCGTCTGGCGGGGTAAAGCGGGGGTCGCAGTTCACAAACACAACATCGTCCACAGCAGCACTCTGCACCACGGGGCCACGCAGCTTCACCAGGGCAGTCAGCTCCAGCTGAGGGGACAGCAGCCCTGGTCAGCACCATGGCTCACACGCCCCATCCTGGCCCCACAGTCCCCTCTGGACACTCGGGGCCCTGAAGTCTCTGTGCAAATTCAGCACAAAGGTGAGAGGTGCCGTGCGGCCCTCCCTCCCATCCCACTGTGCAGGGGCCTCCCCTGGGAGCGAGACGGGAGCTCTGTCTCTGGGGCCCGCTCAGCCCTTGGCAGCTGACAGCAAGAAGTCAATCATTGCTGAGCCCCTGCCTATGTGTCCCCAGGATGGAGATGGTCTCAGATTGGCCCCATTGGCTGGGACTGAGTTTGGGCACTGCCACCCAGCTGGCTTGGAGTCAGCACTGAGACATGAAGGGCTCCTGTTCCATCCCTGGCCCCCTGACCAGCCTGTCCCCTGGCCCCATTTAACCTCCAGGTTGCCCCGGCTCAGTGCTTTGTTCTTGGGGCTGCAGCACTGACAGAAGGCGGTGCCCAAGCTGCATGTGCTGGGGGTGCCCTTGGAGTGCCCACGAGGCCTGAGATGGGTGTGTTCAGGCTGCGGTGCCCACCTGGAAGGGTCTGGCTCTCTTCCCCAGCGGAATGGAGATGTGCTTCCACGCCGTGCTGCCATTGCCTTGCGTTTGCCAGGCCAGCCGGTGTGTTCCCAGGGCATGATCCACGATGCCGAGCGCAATGAACCCTAGCAAAGGGAGAGGGGGATGGCGAGGCAGCCTCTGGCTCTGAGACGCTGGCCCCAGCTGCCAGCCTGGCAGCATCCTTGGGAGCCCACTCAGTATGGCAGGGCCCAGGACCAGCTGCTGTGTCGGGCAGGGGATCCGGAGCACGGCAGTGACCCATCTGGTGACTCCATGCTGCTCGGGGTGTCACGTCCAGCAGGGAGTCTGGGTCTGCACTGCCTGGGGATGGGGATGGGATGATGGGGCCACGCTCCGGGTGGGGCTCCAGGAAACCTCTTCCCTGGGGCAAATAAGCAGAACATGGCTGCCCCTCTCTCTGCAGCACCCGGGTAATCAGTGCCTAAGGCCCCCCCTCCCAACCAGGAGTGCTACGACCTGGGCATATTATGGGGGATGCTACATAGGACCCTCCCCCCACGCTGGAGAGCTGAGCGCAGCCCAGGGGGGGCCAGCGAGTGCGGGTACCTTGGGGGTCGCTGTGCAGCCAGTAGTGCATCTCCACAGAGCAGGCCAGGCCCGAGGGGCCCAGAACAGGGGTGCGAGCCCTGGCCACCGACACCACCTGGCCTGGAGCCAGCGCCACACCCAGGTAACTCCCTAGGCAGGAAACAAGCCACAGCAGAGGAATAGTCACCCCATCCCCACTGACCTCCAGCACCACCTGTCCTCCTCCCCTCCCCCACTGCCCCCAGTCACTGCCTACCCCCTTCCCCTCCCCTCCCCCAGTGCCCCCAGGCACCGCCTGCCACCCTTCCCCTCCCCCACTGCCCCCAGGGGCCAGGGGTCTCACCTGTGAAGGGGCAGGGAGGAGGTAGGTCTCCCTTGTGGGTTGATGAGGTGGGGGGGGGTCTCCCTTGCAGGGGAATCTCACCTGTGTAGGGGCAGGGGGGTCTCCCCATAGGGCGGGTTAGGGGGTGGTTAGATCTCCCCTGTGGGGTGATGGGCATTAGGGGGGCTCTCACTGGTAGAAGGGGGGGGTAGGGGTCTCAGCTCCATATGGGCAAGGGGCTCCCCTGTGGGTAGCCTCACCTGTGGAGGTGTTGGTGGTGTGGTCTGCCCCAGGCAGTAAGGCCTCGCTGGCTTTCTGCCTCGCCCACTGCAGCTGGCCCACACTGACATCCTTCCAGCCCCTAGCCCCGGCCTCGAAGGTCGATGCCCCTGGAACACACCAAGTTTTCACTAGCCTTGTCTGGGCCCCGAAGCCTCTCGCCAGGCGGTGCCAAGAGCCCCAGATGCTCCTGGCCTGAAGGCGTCTGCTGCTGCAGTCCCCTGTGCCCACAGCCATCGGCACTGGCGGGTAAGCAGCTGCAGTCAGGAGCTCAGGCACTTTGGCCTTGGCTGGACACAGCAAGGGTTAAGCCAGCACATTACCCTGAGCCCCATGGACCCAGGCTGCCTGGGGAGCTGTGGGTGGCATTGCTGGTTACGTGCCTGGGCCTGCCTAACTCCCCTGGGCTGAGGTTTTCTCTCCTCCGCCCACTGTGCTCCAGCATGACCACTCCTTGCCCCTGGGCTTCGCTCACTGGACCAGGGCTAGGCCCCCAGGTATGGCCAATAGGCATCACGTGGCTACCTGCGAGGCCCAGGTGACTTTCCAAAGGGAGGGTTCCTGGCCTGGCTGGACAGACTTTATCTCTGTGTCTGCAGAGAATCTAGCACAATGGGGCCCTGATCCTGAGCAGGCTTCTGAGCATTTCTATCTGCTCAGCGGAAAACAGCAGCGCTAGGCAAGGAGGCAGGGTTTGGATATGCAGTGTGTCAAAGTGCCTGTGCTGAAGCCGCGGCTGTCACTGCAGAGTGCCGGTCCGCCAAGCGGGCTCAGCACAGTCCTTACTGAGCAGATTCAGAAGCACAAAAGCACTGAACGATCCAGAGATGTGAGCAGGGCGGAAATTCAAGGCTGGAAGGGCAGAACAGAATGGGATAGCAGCAGGGTAGCAGGACAGGAGTGGGGGGCGTTGGCAGAGGAGTGTGTGCAGGGATTCCAGAGCTGGGATAGCAGCGGGGCGGCAGGTCAGGACTGAGGGGTGTTGGCAGAGGGCTGTGTGCAGGGATCCCAGGGCTGGGATAGCAGCGAGGCGGCAGGTCAGGACTGAGGGACATTGGCAGAGGGCTGTGTGCAGGGATCCCAGGGCTGGGATAGCAGCGGGGCAGCAGGACAGGAGTGGAGGGCGTTGGCAGAGGGGTGTGTGCAGGGATCCCTGGACTGGGATAGCAGCGGGGCGGCAGGTCAGGACCGAGGGGCATTGGCAGAGGGGTGTGTGCAGGGATCCCAGGGCTGGGATAGCAGCGGGGCGGCAGGTCAGGAGTGAGGGGTGTTGGCAGAGGGGTGTGTGCAGGGATCCCAGAGCTGGGATAGCAGCGGGGCGGCAGGTTGGGACTGAGGGGCGTTGGCAGAGGGGTGTGTGCAGGGATCCCAGGGCTGGGATAGCAGCGGGGTGGCAGATCGGGACTCAGGGGCGTTGGCAGAGGGGTGTTTGCAGGGATCCCAGCGCTGGGATAGCAGTGGGGCGGCAAGTCAGGAGTGGAGGACGTTGGCAGAGGGGTGTGTGCAGGGATCCCAGGGCTGGGATAGCAGTGGGGAGGCAGGTCAGGACCGAGGGGTGTTGGCAGAGGGGTGTGTGCAGGGATCCCAGAGCTGGGATAGCAGCGGGGCGGCAGGTCAGGACTGAGGGACGTTGGCAGAGGGGTGTGTGCAGGGATCCCAGGGCTGGGATAGCAGCGGGGCGGCAGGTCAGGACTGAGGGGCGTTGGCAGAGGGGTGTGTGCAGGGGTCCCAGGGCTGGGATAGCAGCGGGGTGGGAGGTCAGGAGTGAGGGGCGTTGGCAGAGGGGTGTGTGCAGGGGTCCCAGGGCTGGGATAGCAGCGGGGCGGCAGGTCAGGAGTGAGGGGTGTTGGCAGAGGGGTGTGTGCAGGGATCCCAGGGCTGATATAGCAGCGGGGCGGTAGATCAGGACTGAGGGGTGTTGGCAGAGGAGTGTGTGCAGGGGTCCCAGGGCTGGGATAGCAGCGGGATGGGAGGTCAGGAGTGAGGGGTGTTGGCAGAGGGGTGTGTGCAGGGATCCCAGGGCTGGGATAGCAGCGGGGCGGCAGGTCAGGACTCAGGGGCGTTGGCAGTGTGTGTGCCCAGCCCCTGCCCACAATCTGGCCGCACTAGCTGGTGCTCTCAGACCCGCGCCTCATGTTATTATCACTGCACCATGGAGCGTTCTCCCACCCAGGCCAGCAGCTGCGTGATCCTTTACCACAGTACATCTCATCGGAGCCATCTTCACACGTCTGTATAAAGTCGCAGGTGAGCTCTGCACTGATGCACTTTGTATTGTCGCAGGCAAACTCCTGCAGGGTGCAGGGCGTGGTGGGGTCCGTGGTGGAAGGCTGGGGGGTGATGACCTGACTGCCTGGGGAGGGCGAGAGAAAGAGCAGGTCAGGAGGCACTACGGCGGGGGCTGTGCTCAGCTAACTGCCAGCAAATGCAGACCCAGCCGGGGCACTGAAGGCCCCTCCGATGGCTCCTTAGCACAAGCCACACTGGAACGTTACAGGGAGCGGAGACCGGAGGGGAAGCTCTCTCCTCTTCACAGTGTGGGTCACTCCAGGAGAGGCCTGGGCTCTTTTCCTCCTGTTCCCCAGCCCAGCCCCACCTCCCCTCACAACACTGATGGCAAACTCCTCCCAGGTGCCTGTGCCACGCACTGCGAGCCGTGGAAGAGCCAGCGCCGTGGGACCCGCCAGTGCGGCCCAGACCACAGGCAGCTCATGGACCCCGGCTTGAGTCGTGTGCCTGCCAGCACAGCCCCGACTTCCCCCAAAACTGCCCCCCCGAGTCCTGCGCCCATCCCAGCTCTCTCAGCCTCGCCTGGTGCACCATGGGTAGCCAGGGAGTGGCTGTACCTGTAAAGGCTTCCCACGTGTGGCAGTGCGGGGAGGAGGGGCTGGGGGAGAGGGGGCAGGTCACAAGGGCTGGGTGGGGATTTCCTGGCTTCTGGGTGTGTCAATGGGACACTTGCCTGGTTTGTAACAAAGTTGGCTAAGGGAATAAACACGGCAGGGCCTGGGAAGGGACATGGGGCCAGTGGTGGATTAATCACTTGGCTGCGGACTGTGCCCAGGGGCCGCAGCCACCTGGGGAGCTCCCAGAAAAAATCCGCTGCCAGGCAGCATAAACCTGGATCCCCTGCTGCTGGGCAGGCAAAGCCCCTGTACCCCAACCCTGCTCTGCCACAGCAGCATTGGGTGGGAGAAGACCCCATGCCCCAACCCCACTCCCCAGAAGCATCTCTGGCAGAAGCTGTGGGATGGTGGAAGGCCTCCCCAAACCCCAGTCCAATCCTGTCATAGAATCATAGGGTTGGAAGGGACCTCAGGAGGTCATCTAGTCCAATCCCCTGCTCAAAGCAGGACCAATTCTCAGATATTTTTACCCCAGTTCCGTAAATGGCCCCCTCAAGGATTGAACTCACAACCCTGGGTTTAGCAGGCCAATGCTCAAACCATTGAGCTATCCCTCCCTGCACAGCAGAAGCCCCCAGGCAGGGGCAGTCCCACCCAGAGGCCCCCAACCCTGCCCCTGGCAGAAGCCCCTGGGTGGGAGAAGACTCCATGCCCCGACCCTGGTCCCCCACAGAAGTGTGTGGCACTGCGGGAGAAGCCCCAGCTCCTGGATCCTCACTGTGGCCCTGGGACTGGAGGAGCTTTCACTCCCTGCGGCACCCCAGGGCCATGGCGCTCGGATAGAGCTTCTGCAGTCTTGGGAGGACAGAAAGGTGCAAAAAGAGTTGTGAGGTTGCAATGGGGCAGTGAAATCATAGAATATCATGATTGGAAGAGACCCCAGGAGGTCATCTACTCCAACCCCCTGCTCAAAGCAGGACCAACCCCAACTAAATCATCCCAGCCAGGGCTTTGTCAAGCCTGACCTTAAAAACTTCTAAGGAAGGAGATTCCACCACCTCCCCAGGTAACCCATTCCAGTGCTTCACCACCCTCCTAGCGAAAAAGCTTTTCCTTATATCCAACCAAGACCTCCCTCACTGCAACTGGAGACCATTACTCCTTGTTCTGTCATCTGCTACCACTGAGAACAGCCTAGATCCATCCTCTTTGGAACCCCCTTTCAGGTAGTTGAAAGCAGCTATCAAATTCCCCTCATTCTTCTCTTCTGCAGACTAAACAACCCAGTTCCCTCAGCCTCTCCTCATAAGTCATGTGCTCCAGCCCCCTAATCATTTTCGTTGCCCTCTGCTGGACTCTTTCCAATTTGTTCACATCCTTCTATAGTGTGTGTGTGGGGGGGAAACTGGACACAATACTCCAGATGTGGCCTCACCAGTGTTGAATTGAGGGGAATAATCACGTCCCTCGATCTGCTGACAATGCTCCTTCTAATGCAGCCCATTATGCAATTAGCCTTCTTGGCAACATGGGCACACTGACTCATATCCAGCTTCTCATCCACTGTAACCCCTAGGTCCTTTTCTGCAGACCTGCTACTTAGCCACTCGGTCCCTAGTCTGTAACAGTGAATGGGATTCTTCTGTCCTAAGTGCAGGACTCTGCCCTTGTCCTTGTTGAACCTCTAATTTGTCTAGGTCACTCTGTATCCTATCCCTACCCTCCAGTATATCTGCCTCTCCCCCCAGCTTAGTATCATCTGTGAACTTGCTGAGGGTTCAATCCATCCCATCATCCAAATCATTAATAAAGATGTTGAACAAAACCAGCCCCAGGACCGACCCTTGGGGCACTCCGCTTGATATCGGCTGCCAACTAGACATCGAGCCGTTGATCACTACCCGTTGAGACCGACGATCTAGCCAGCCTTCTAGTCCATTCATCCAGCCCATACTTCTTTAACTTGCTGGCAAGAATACTGTGGGAGATCGTAACAAAAGCTTTGCTAAAGTCAAGGTATATCACGTCCACTGCTTTCCCCATATCCACAGACCCAGTTATCTCCTCATAGGAGGCAATTAGGTTAGTCAGGCAGGACTTGCCCTTGGTGAATCCATGTTGACTGTTTCCGATCACCTTCCTCTCCTCCAAGTGCTTCAAAATGGATTCCTTGAGGACCTGATTCATGATTTTGCCAGGGACTGAAGTGAGGCTGACTGGCCTGTAGTTCCCTGGGTTCTCTTTTTTATATATGGGCACTATATTTGCCTTTTTCCAATCGTCCGGGACCTCCCCCAATCACCACGAGTTTTCAAAGATAATGGCCAATGGCTCTGCAATCACATCAGCCAACTCCCTCAGCACCCTCGGATGCATTAGATCTGGACCCATGGCCTTGTGCATGTCCAGCCTTTCTAAATAGCCCTTAACCTGTTCTTTCCACTGAGGGTTTCTCACGTCCTCCCCATACTGTGCTGCCCAGTGCAGCAGTCTGGGAGCTGACCTTGTCTATGAAGATGGAGGCAAAAAAAGCATTGAGTACTTCAGCTTCTTCCACATCATCTGTCACTAGGTTGCCTCCCTCATTCAGTAAGGGGCCCACGCTTTCCCTGACCTTCTTCTTGTTGCTAACACACCTGGAGAAACCCTTCTTGTTACTCTTCACATCCCTTGCTAGCTGCAACTCCAATTGTGCTTTGACCTTCCTGATGACACCCCTGCATGCTCGAGCAGTATCTTTATACTCCTCCCTAAGCATCTGTTCAAATTTCCACTTTCTGTAAGCTTCCTTTTTTAGTTTAAGCTCACTGAAGATTTCACTGTTAAGCCAAGCTGGTCACCTGCCATATTTGCTACTTTTTCTGCACTTCGGGATGGTTTGTTCCTGCACCCTCAATAAGGCTTCTTTAAAATACAGCCAGCTCTCCTGGACTCCTTGCCCCCTGGGGAAGGAGCAGAAACGGGTGGGGCTCTGGGTGATGCCTCGGGCAGAAGGGGCAGGGCTGCAGGTGGATGAAGTGGGGAGGGACTATATTGGGAATTGGCCCTGTTTGAGCAGGGGGTGGGACTAGATGACCTCCTGAGGTTCCTTCCAACCGTGGTATTCTATGATTCTATGACTACATAGAATACTCTGGCCCAGGGCCCCAGGATATCTTAATCTGCCTCTGCTTGGGGCTATAGCTAGAGGGGGTATATGGGGCAGAAAGGCGGCCAGCTGGGAGAGAGAGACAGAGAGATATTAAGCCATGCTGTGCTGCATGGCAAACAGGGAGTCAGGAGTGGATCACCTCACAGCTCTGAGGCTGACCTGAAGAAGATGCCATCAGCGACAGGACTAACCTTGCCCTGCCCATTAGTCCAATGGAGAGGGAGTTAAAGGTTAAAACTCCAGTCCAGCAGCTGGCAAAGAGTGAACAAAGGGACCTGTCTGGCTGCTCACCTGCAACCCGGACACAGCCTGGAGAGAGAACCAGGTCATCCAGGGCCATGCTGCCTTTGGGTCCTGTTCCGATCACGCCCTCAAGAATGATCTGCAGGGACACAACGAGCTGCAGGTAACACAAGGGAACAGGCTAGCGCCTGCTCCCCATGCAGGACACCTCAGATGTCTCACAGGAATGAGGCCCGCCCCACGGAGTCCCAGCCAGGAGTGTCTGCCCAGCACTGCAGGCAGAGGATGGAGGGGCCATCATCTAACAGGCAAATGAAAGCAAATGATGTGAAGTGATGCAAGACCGATACTGGCGTGATTTCTTTCCCAGGGGAAGCTTGGCTTAGATGGAGATAGTTTCAGGACATGTGTGTAGGGGGGGAGGACATGCTTTGCGGTGTGGGGTCTGTGCATTGAATGTGTATGCGATGGTAGGTCAGTGAATAGGGTATGGAGGTGGGGCACTGCTTACGCTTTATGATGATGGTGAGTAAGTGTTTAGGCTGTGTGATGGAGGTAGGAAAGTGTGTAGGGCAGGGAGGGGGTCAGTGTTCAGGCTGAGTGATGGTGGGTCAGTGTGTAGGGTAAGGAGGGGGTGGGTGTTTAGTCTGAGATGAGAGTGGGTCAGTGTATAGGGTATGGAGTGGGACAGTGTTTAGGCTGTGTGATGAGGGTGGGTCAGTGTGTAGGGTAGGGAGGGGGTCAGTGTTTAGGCTGTGCGATGAAGGTGGGTCAGTGTGTAAGGAACGGAGGGGGTCAGCGTTTAGGCTGTGTGATGGTGGGTCAGTGTGTAGGGTAGGGAGCCGGTCAGTGTTTGGCTCTGTGAGGGTGGGTCAGTGTGTAGGGCAGGGAGGGGGTCAGTGTTTAGGCTGTGTGATGGTGAGTCAGTGTTTAGAATATGGAGGGGGTCAGTGTTTAGGCTCTGTGATGGTGGTAGGTCAGTGTGTAGGGTATGGAGGGGGTCAGCGTTTAGGCTGTGCGATAGTGGGAGAGTGTGTAGGGTAGGGAGGGGGTCAGTGTTTAGGCTGTGTGATGGTGGTGGGTGAGTGTGTAGGGTATGGAGGAGGTCAATGTTTCGGCTCTGTGATGGTGGTGGGTCAGTGTGTAGGGTAGGGAGGGGGTCAGTGTTTAGGCTGTGCGATGGTGGGTCAGTGTGTGGGGTATGGAGGGGGTCAGAGTTTAGGCTGTGCGATAGTGGGAGAGTGTGTAGGGTAGGGAGGGGGTCAGTGTTTAGGCTGTGCGATGGTGGGTCAGTGTGTGGGGTATGGAGGGGATCAGTGTTTAGGCTGTGTGATGGTGGTGGGTCAGTGTGTAGGGTATGGAGGGGGTCAGTGTATAGTAGGGTAGAGGGGTGTGAGGTAGGTCAATGTACAGGATGTAATTTATTTCCCTAGGAAAACTCAGCCGCAGCTCCAATTCTTAGTGCTCGTCCAGCCCTTTAATCTGCCGTCCCAGCTGGCGTGTGCAAGGCACAACAGGGGACCCTTTGTCCTGTCCGTGGCTGTGTAGCTTGGGGGGTGGGAGCTCTCCCCATGTCCTGTTCCCCCTGCACTGGGGCAGGGCTGGCCAAGACCTGGCTCACTGGGGCACAGGCACAGAGTCATTTCAGCAGCTGATGGGGAATTAGGTCATGGGGATGCAGGGTCAGATTGGGAACGGGGCTGAATTGGCATCCTTGGAGCCTGAAAGCCCCTTTGACCCCCAAGAAAGCATCTCCTGGGTAGGGTCATGCCCCATGCTGCCCCAACCCTTCCTGGGATGGAGCCCTCTAGCGGCTCCGAGGGGATGCAGCCACTCATGCCCATTCTCCCCTTTGCCTCTTCTCAGGGGGTGGCTTTGTGTCATGGTCACGACTCTACTGGGTCCTGGCTTAAAACCCACATTGCCTTGCTGCTCCATGGCAAGAGCTGGGCCTGGCACCCTGTGCTGGCCCAGCTGCCGGGGGGCACATGAAGGGTTTGCTGCCCACCTGGAAGCTCTCGGTCACACTGAAGTCCACCTTCTCCCTGAACCAGTAATCCCCGAGGTCCCCGGCCCTGGAGCGCACGAGCTGCATGACGCCGGAGCTGGGTTTGTAGTAGATGTTGAGGCTGCTGGTGGCCGAGTCGTAGAGGTGGGAGTAGAACACGAGCTGGACCCGGAACGAGCATACAGACAATAAGCGCCTCACTCTGCCAACCCGCTACTCAGGGCCAGGCTCAGTCCCTGCGTGCCCAGGAGCAGCCAGCCAGGAAGGAGGCCCCGGGGCTCCAGCACGGCCTTGGCACTGTCATCCAGCCCAAAGCAGAGGCAGCATGAGGAGGGCAGGGCAGTTGCAAAAGAGCCTCGAGTGCTGGCTGGAGTGTGCCCCGCGGCTCTGCCTGGCTCTGCCTGGCTCCGGGCCATGCTCTCCTCACCCAAAGATCCCGGGAGATGCTGTTCAGCCTACAGCATGACCCTCACCAGCCAATCAGCACCCAAACTTTCTGAACGTGCCTAGTGCTGGAGAATCCTGACTGGCTGGCGAGGAGGTCAGTGTCCCTCCCACCCAGTGGGGTGGTGCCCAGGGCTCTCTTTGACTCAATAAAATCCAGAACTTGGGAATTTCAAGCCTAATGATCTGCTGAGGCACCCATAAAATCCCCACCTCGTGTGGCTCATCCACAGCCCTTCCCTCTGCTGCTGAGCTGGGACCTGCAGGAGCTGAGCACCAGCTGTCCGGCAAACACCCAAGCTGCCTTGGGCAACACAGAGCCCAGTGGCACCTGCAGAGTTCAGTGGTTTCCAGCAAGCCTTGAAGGGCTGGTTTCTCCCCGGCAGCAGCCCCCCGAGGGTGGGTGAAGAGGGGCCCTGCCTGCAGTCCCTAGACACTGCGTAGGAGCCACCTCCAAGATGTCAGCCGTCCTTCCCTGTCCAGGCAAAGCCAAGAGGAGGCTGGCAGCCATGTAGCCCAGGGGCAACTTACAGAGCAGCAGCTGGTTGTGGTTGCTTGGAAAGTTGGACTAACGAGTCTGGCTGCATCGCTGCGCCGGTCCTGTGGGCCGGTACTGACGTAGAGGAAAAAGCCTATGGGAGATCAGCAGCACACGTTGGGTTGCCAACTGTGTAACCACCCCCGCCCTGCCCCCTACCCCCTGCACTGCCCCTTCTTCAAGGCCCCACCCTGCTCATTCCATCCCCGCTCCCTCCCTTGCTCGCTGTCCCCCACCCTCACTCACGTTCAGTGGGCTGGGGCAGAGGGTTGGGCTGTGGGCTCTGGGTTGGGGCCGAGGAGTTCAGAGTGTGGGAGGGGGCTCCTGGTTGTGCCTGGGCAGGAGTTTGGGGTGCAGGAGGGGGCTCTGGGATGGGGCAGGGGGTTGGAGTGTGGGAGTGAGTGTGAGGTGCAGGCTCTGGTAGGGAGTTTGGGTGCAGAAGGGGGCTCCAGGCTGGGGCAGGGGTATGGGAGGGGGTGAGGGGTGGCACTCACCTTAGGTGGCTCCCAGTCAGCGGCACAGTGGGACTAAGGCAGGCTCCTGGAAGTGGCCACCACGTCCCTGTGGACCCTGGTGGAGGGAGGGCAGGGATCTCTGTGCACTGCCCGCACCCCGAGCGCCTACTCCGCAGCTCCCATTGGATGGGAACTGCCTTAGCCCCGCTGCACTGCCGACGAGGTAAGCAGGGCCCAGGGGCTCCACACGCTGCCCCCTCCATGCACTGCTGCCCGAAGTGGCCAACACATCCCTGTGCCCCCTATGCCCCCCACAGTTCCCATTGGCTGCAGTTTCTGGCCAATGGGAGCTGCAAAGTTGGTGCAAGGGGCGGGGGCAGCACACAGAGACCCCCTCGCCCACCCTCCAGAGGCCACAGGAACGTGCTGGTTGCTTCTGGGAGCGGCGGGGGGAATGGACAGGCAGGGACAGTTGGCAACCCTAAGCACACATTAATACAGCCCCCCCGGCTGGCTTTATACCCAGGCCTCATGTGTTACTGGGATGCACCGTGCTCTACCTGCTTGGGGGTGGGGAGGCAGTGTGGCCTACTGGCCAAAGCACTGGAATGGGATGTGGGCTCTAGGGGGACCATGGGAAAGTCACTTCCCTGCTCTGTGGATCAGCTTCCCCAGCTGTAGAATGGGGATAATGACAGCGCCCCCCTGGAGCTGAGATCGCCTGATGCCTAGTGCTCCATACGAGCTAGTTAGACCCGTCCAGTAACTCTGCCCCCCAGAAAGAGTCCCCAGCAAGAAGGATGAAGAGAGGCAAATACTATGGAGAAAAAACTGCCACCTGGAGTGAGGCCCCCAGCTTCTCCAGTGCCCCCACCTTGAACAGCAGACTAGGGCCCCCTCCATGTACTTGCACATTTGGTTTCTAATTTTGTGACCTTCCCTGCACAAGCCGGTTCCCATGGTGAACTGCTGGTTGGGGTTTCACTAGCAAGCGCCCCAGTGAGCATGGAAGACGCTCCCCAGCAATACGCAAAGAGGCTTGACTGCAGGAAGGAAGACAAAGATCTGGTAAGATTTTGCTTGCATAAAGGCCTGAGAGCTGCTTTAACCTGGGGACCTCTGCTGCCATCATCTACCCCTGGAACAAAGACCCTGTTTGAAACAGACTGGGGAAAAAGGGAGGAGGTGTTGCCTTGTATATTAAAAATGTACACACTTGGACTGAGGTGGAGATGGACATAGGAGACGGAAGCGTTGAGAGAGTCTCTGGGTTAGGCTAAAAGGAGTAAAAAACAAGAGTGGTGTCATGCTAGGAGTCTACTACAGGCCATCTAACCAGGTGGAAGAGGTGGATGAGGATTTTTTTAAACAACTAACAAAATCATCCAAAGCCCAAGATTTGGTGGTGATGGGGGACTTCAACTATCCAGATATATGTTGGGAAAATAACAGCGCGGGGCACAGACTATCCAATAAGTTCTTGGACTGCATTGCAGACAACTTTTTATTTCAGAAGGTTGAAAAAGCTACTGGGGGGAAGCTGTTCTAGACTTGATTTTAACAAATAGGGAGGAACTCGTTGAGAATTTGCAAGTAGAAGGCAGCTTGGGTGAAAGTATCCTGAAATCGGAGTTCACAATTCTAAGGAAAGGTAGAAGGGAGTACAGCAAAATAGAGACAATGGATTTCAGGAAGGCGGATTTTGGTAAGCTCAGAGAGCTGATAGGCAAGGTCCCATGGGAATCAAGACTGAGGGGAAAAACAACTGAGGAGAGTTGGCAGTTTTTCAAAGGGATACTATTAAGGGCCCAAAAGCAAGCTATTCCGCTGGGTAGGAAAGAGAAAATATGGCAAAAGACCAGCTTGGCTTAACCAGGAGATCTTGCATGATCTAAAAAATAAAAAGGAGTCATATAAAAAACGGAAACTAGGACAGATTACAAAGGATGAATATAGGCAAACACAGGAATGCAGGGGCAAGATTAGAAAGGCAAAGGCACAAAATGAGCTCAAACTAGCTACAGGAATAAAGGGAAACAGGAAGAATTTTTATCAGTACATTAGAAGCAAGAGGAAGACCAAGGACAGGGTAGGCCCTCTGCTCAGTGAGGAGGGAGAAACAGTAACAGGAAATTTGGAAATGGCAGAGATGCTTAATGACTTCTTTGTTTCGGTCTTCACTGAGAAGTCTGAAGGAATGCCTAACACTGTGAATGCTAATGGGATGTGGGGTAGGTTTAGAAGATAAAATAAAAAAAGAACAAGTTAAAAATCACTTAGAAAAGTTAGATGCCTGCAAGTCACCAGGGCCTGATGGAATGCATCGTAGAATACTCAAGGAGCTAACAGAGGAAGTATCTGAGCCTCTAGCTATTATCTTTGGAAAATCATAGGAGACGGGAGAGATTCCAGAAGACTGGAAAAGGGTAAATATAGGGCCCATCTATAAAAAGGGAAATAAAAACAATCCAGGAAACTACAGACCAGTTAGTTTAACTTCTGTGTTAGGGAAGATAATGGAGCAAGTAATTAAGGAAATCACCTGCAAACACTTGGAAGGTGGTAAGGTGATAGGGAATAGCCAGCATGGATTTGTAAAGAACAAATCATGTCAAACCAATCTGATAGCTTTCTTTGATAGGATAACGAGTCTTGTGGATAAGGGAGAAGCAGTGGATGTGGTATACCTAGACTTTAGTAAGGCATTTGATACAGTCTCTTATGATATTCTTATCAATAAACTAGGCAAATACAACTTAGATAGGGCTACTATAAGGTGGGTGCATAACTGGCTGGATAACCGTACTCAAATAATAGTTATTAATGGTTCTCCATTCCTGCTGGAAAAGTATAACAAGTGGGGTTCTGCAAGGATCTGTTTTGGGACCGGCTCTGTTCAATAGCTTCATCAACGACTTAGATATTGGCATAGAAAGTACGCTTATTAAGTTTGCAGATGATACCAAACTGGGAGGGATTGCAACTGCTTTGGAGGACAGGGTCATAATTCAAAATGATCTGGACAAATTGGAGAGATGGTCTGAGGTAAACAGGATGAAGTTTAACAAAGACAAATACAAAGTGCTCCACTTAGGAAGGAACAATCAGTTTCACACATACAGAATGGGAAGAGACTGTCTAGGAAGGAGTACGGCAGAAAGGGATCTAGGGGTTATAGTGGACCACAAGCTAAATATGAGTCAACAGTGTGATGCTATTGCAAAAAAAGCAAACGTGATCCTGGGATGCATTAACAGGTGTGTTGTAAACAAGACACGAGAAGTCATTCTTCCGCTCTACTCTGCGCTGGTTAGGCCTCAACTGGAGTATTGTGTCCAGTTCTGGGTACCGCATTTCAAGAAAGAGGTGGAGAAATTGGAGAGGGTCCAGAGAAGAGCGACAAGAATGATTAAAGGTCTAGAGAACATGACCTATGAAGGAAGGCTGAAAGAATTGGGTTTTAGTTTGTAAAAGAGAAGACTGAGAGGGGACATGATAGCAGTTTTCAGGTATCTAAAAGGGTGTCATAAGGAGGAGGGAGGAAACTTGTTCACCCTAGCCTCTAATGATAGAACAAGAAGCAATGGGCTTAAACTGCAGCAAGGGAGGTTTAGGTTGGCCATTAGGAAAAAGTTCCTAACTGTCAGGAAATTGCCTAGGAAGGTTGTGGAATCTCCATCTCTGGAGATATTTAAGAGTAGGTTAGATAAATGTCTAGCCGGGATGGTCTAGACAGTATTTAGTCCTGTCATGAGGGCAGGGGACTGGACTCGATAACCTCTCAAGGTCCCTTCCAGGCCTAGAATCTATGAATCTATGAGCACATCAGAATGTACCTGTGACAACTGAGAAATCCAACAGTCAAAGTAACTAGCGAGCTAAGGAGCAGGGAGCAGAGTGGCTAGGGCCGTGACTTAGGACTTCTCTCCTCACAGCCCTGTTCTGCGCTGGCCAGGGCAGAGACATCTCTTGCTGTGCATTGACTGAGCACAACATCAGAATGTACTGATGCAGGAGAGCAACTTGGAGCCGGAACTCCTCCCTGTCAGCGGGGGACTGCACTAACGCCCCTGTGCGGGTGTTTGGGGAGGGACTGTGAGATTCAAAGGTCACTCGGATGTGCTGTGTCAGAGGGAACAGCTTATCCTCTATGGGAGCAGTAAGGTCAGGTTGCTTTTATCTCCTCCCCAGGGGCTCAGAGGTCCCAGCCTGTCCCAGGTATTTTGGCAGGGGGTTAATGTTTAACATTTATTATGCTCTATTTTCTTGGCAGTGCCTTCCAGTAATCACAGAGCTTGCTTTCCAGGAGGACATTGTGGCTGTCCCCTTACCCAGAGGCCAAGGACTCTGCAGGCGGGGGGCCCGCAGGCAGATCAGAACCACCAGCAGAGGGGTCTAAGACATGGCTTTGGAGCCTGCCCCATCCAGCCACCCCAGAAGGCCAGTGGTGCATTGTGGGAACACCGATAATCAAGGTAGTGAAGCAGCCTGTGTGGAACCTGCCCCTAGCATGGGTGTGATTATTCCATAAGCACTAAGAACCAGCCTGGGCCCTGTTCAGTGACCTAATAACTGAGCAAGTGAAGCATCAGCTTGTCTTGGCGCTGAGCTGTAGTAGTGAACAGGCTTGTGCCATGCCACGGCTCAGGGCAGGAAATATTCCAGGGAAATCCAAACCCTCCCTCTGCATGGAGTCCTCTTAGCAGTAAGAGCAGAGTTGAGCCAATCCTAAAGTCACCGTGACCTGATGACCAGGAGGGGACAGGAATCTGCAAGCTGCTTCTCCCTGGCCTCTCCACAGACTGTTACCTGGCCCCACACATCACTCCAGGCGGCAGCATTCTGGAGGGCAGGGAACAGAGTAAGACTCTGACATCTGCTCAGCCCTAGACACACACAGCAGAACTACTCGGCCCCTTAGCGGCCCAGGCCCCTGGTGCATCCCTGACTCCACTTCCCTTCCCTGACAGGACGGGTGCAGCACGGGGGGGGACCCAGCAACCCTCAGTGGGTTGCAGAGGTACCTGTCCTGCTGTTGCTGCTGTGGTCCCGTGTGGGGCTGCGGGCCCCAGGCACGAGGTGGAGGCTTGTGTTCCTGACCCAGGTCGGGTAATCGGGCACAGTGTTCCAGCCACACCAGCCCGTCTCAAAGGAACAGATGGTGAACGATCCTAGGAGAAAGATCCAAGCCAGAGATTCCAGTGAGCTCATAGACTTATAGACTCATAGACTTTAAGGTCAGAAGGGACCATTATGATCATCTAGTCTGACCTCCTGCACAAAGCAGGCCACAGAATCTCACCCATCCGCTTCTATAACAAACCCCCAACCTGGCCGGGGGTGCCTGGGTATGTGGGCACATGTTCCACCGCCCTCTCTAGGAGGAGCCAGAACTGCATGGCTGGGTGTCCTAGGCCCTTTAGCCCAGGGGCAGGGCTCTGGGCTTGGGTGGGGGCGTTCCCAGCAAATACAGCCTTGGAAAGTGGGGCTAGCCTGTTCGACACCTCCCCATCCAGCCAGAACCAGGCAAAGCCAAAGTTCCCAGGTGCTGGGCCAGGCCCAGCTCGCGCAGCAGGGTGGCACATGGCAAGATTTGGCCAAACTCTGAGCTCTTGGGAGTCATTCAGGCACAGAGCCCCCCAGCAATCTGAGCCTGCTCCTTCAGGGGGGACTGGGAAAGACCCACTGGGTCCCATCCACCTCTGACTCCAACACTCACACACTCTGTGCTTCCTGTCTGGATTTAACAGCATCACTGCTCTCCAGCCCCTGGCAGCTGGTGCTCAGCACTCTCTGGCCTGGGAATACTGTCCACTTTCAGGCCCCTGGAGGCCAGTGCTCCCCAGCCACTGACACTGCCTGCTCTCCAGGCCCTGGCGGCTGGTGCTTTCCGGCCTAGGAACCCTGTCCGCTCTCCAGCCCCTGGAAGCTGGTGCTCAACACTCTTGGGCCCCTGGTGGCTGGTGCTCTCCAGCCTGGGAACCCTGCCCGCTCTCCAGCCCTGGCAGTTGGCGCTCTCCAGCTCAGGAATGCTGCCCACTCTCCAGCCCCTGGCAGCCGGTGCTCTCCAGCCTGGGAACACTGCCCACTCTGCATCCCCTGGTGGCTGGTGCTCTCCAGCCTAGGAACCCTGCCCACTCTCCAGTCCCTGGCGACCGGTGCTGAGCTCTCTCTGGCTGGGTAACACTCACCGCACTCTGTGGCGGATTCGTCTGACAGATCCCCGCAGTCATCAGTGCCATCACAGAGCTGCTCCAGCTGCACACATGATCCACGGCTGCAGTTCCTCTCGTCCGGGCCACACACTAGGCTCAGGGGCGCTGAGTGCAGGCAGGAAAGGGTTAACTCACTCAGAGAGATAGGGGAAATCCCAGCTTTGCAGGTCTAGTGCCCACTTCCCAGAGATGGCCCAGGTATGGCAGTCCCCCAGTGCTTGGGGCCTCCCGGGGAGTTGAGGGGGCATGAGGCTGTGAGGGTTGGGGAGGGCTGAGCACTTGCTGCGGGGCTGTGGCCGCGGCTGCTGGGCCCAGCCTGGCCTGAGCTCCGAGCACACTGAGAAGAGCGGCAGTGGGGCTCTGGCGCAAGTGCATTACAGGTGTCGGTGCGGGCACAACGTGCAGCCCCAGGGACACGTACGCTCTGAGCACAGGCCTGGGCCCTTTCCAGCCAGCAGAGGTGTCACTTCCTCTGATCCCCGCCCCCGCAGCTCAGGGGTCCCAGGGAATCCACAACATCCACAGCCAGCCAGGGGGGTGAAAGCAGCTGCCACAGAGCAGCGAGCGTGTCCGCTTCCCCACGCAGCAGCAGCTCTTCAGAGGGGGCTCGTGCTCTAGTCCGGGGGCTCTGTCCTGTCCTGGGCATGCCGAGGGGAGGAAAGGCAGGCGAAAGGAACAAGGGAAGCATCTGGGGGGCTTTGCACTGTCTCCCTGCTGACTCCGCAGCCAAGTGCAGCACCCCAGGGAGAGGCAGGTGCGATGGAGATGCTGCCTTACGTGGCAAGCCACAGCTCCTGAACTCCACGTCGTCCAGCTGCAAGGAGCTCTGCCGCGAGGAGAGGGTTATCTGCCAAGAGAAGGGAAAGCCCCAGGTGGGCACAGCCTAGACACCAGCACAACTGACACGTGAGCATGACTGGCATGGCCTGACCACCCGCAGCCACTGGGTTCCTTCTGCTCCCTCTTCCCCCGCCCCTCCTGTGGGAATGGGGAGGGGGAGAGACTTCTGCCTGCCCTCCCCCTGCAGGTGGGGCAAGTAGCCTCCCCCAGCCAGAGCTGACATGAGCCTCCTGCAGGTGTTGCAGAGTTTGCGTTTGCTGGCCATGCCCGGTCCAGGGCCCCTCATCCACCGAACACTAGCCCCTCTCAGAGGGGGTCTGTAGACCCAAGTCCATCACATGTGGACAGTCTAGAGTCTGTCTTGCCACTGGTCTGGTTCTATGCTAATACTGTGGGCCCTGATCTCCAGAGCCGGCTGGTTCCCATGTGACCTATCTCTGGCCACCACACACCACCACTGCAATGTCTCCCCAGCCTTTCCCTGCCTTTGCAGCTCTGCGCTTCCCTGGCTGCCCCACAGGCCAGTGTCCCACGCTCCCCTCACTGGAGGGCCATGTATCAGCACATCATGCCTAGCTGGCATGGGAGGCCTGAATGTGCTCAGACTCTGCCAGCTTGGCTCAGGCTGTTGCCAGGGGGCACAGAGCAGACTAATGGCTGGTTTCTCACCTGGAACTCCCCTGGCACCCGGCCTGTGTATGCAACCAGCTCCTGCCAGGCAGAGATGCTGCTCTTGAGACTCTGCCACAGTGTTCTGGTCTCATTGTCATATGTCAGCTCCACCCACAGAGCCGGCTGCACCGTCTCGTTAGGCCCTACAAGCAAGCCAGGATCCATGATCACATGGGCTCTCCTCCAGCCTGGGGCACCCCCCAAGTGCCCCAGCATGACGTGCGTCTCTAGTCACCAATTTTCTCAAAACTGGGTGACTGGGCAACAAAATGGCAGGTGAAAGTCAGCGTTGATAAATGCAAAGTAATGCACATTGGAAAACACAATCCCAACGCTACATATAAAATGATGGGGTCTAAATTAGCTGTTATCATTCACGAATGAGATCTTGGAGTCATTGTGGATAGTTCTCTGAAAACATCCACTCAATGAGAACAGAATGTTGGGAATCACTAAGAAAGGGATAGATAATAAGACAGAAAATATCATATTGTCTCTATATAAATCCATGTTATGCCCACATCTTGAATACTGTGTGCAGATGTGGCCGCCCCATCTCAAAAAAGATCTATTGGGCTTGGAAAAGATTCAGAAAAGGGCAACAAAAATGATTAGGGGTATGGAATGGCTGCCATATGAGGAGAGATTAATAAGACTTGGATTTTTCAACTTGGAAAAGAGACGATTAAGAGGCGATATGATAGAGGTCTATAAAATCATGACTGGTTTGGAGAAAGTAAATAAGGAAGTGATATTTACTCCTTCTCATAACTCAAGAACTAGGGGCCACGAAATGAAATGAATAAGCAGCAGGTTTAAATCAAACAAAAGGAAGTATTTTTTCACACAACGCACAGTCAACCTGTGGAACTCTTTGCCAGAGGATGTTGTGAAGGCCAAGACTATAACAGGGTTCAAAAAAGAATTAGATACATTCATGGAGGATACGTCCATCGATGGCTATTAGTCAGAATGGGCAGGGATGGTGTCCCTGGACTCTGTTTGCTAGAAGCTGGGAATGGGTGATGGGGGATAGATCACTTGATGATTCCCTGTTCTGTTCATTCTCTCTGGGGCACCTGGCACTGGCCACTGTCAGAAGACAGGATACTGGGCTAGATGGTCCTTTGGTCTGACCCAGTATGGCCGTTCTTATGCTCTTATAGCACCAGCCAGTGTCATCCTCTCATCCGAGCTAGGGCACTGTGGTGCCCTCCACTCCAGCCTTCTGCACACCAGCACAGAATGCTGCTGCTCAGGGTGCAAGGCCAGCCTGGCTTGTGCTCTACAGTTTCAGGGCAACTGGGAACCAGAATTCCTGAGGTCTGTAAGGTTCTGCTTTAATCCCACTAGAAGGACCCAGTGCCAGTGGCCTAGCAGCTGGAAAGGTCTCTTTGAGCCCAGTGGCTCTCTAGAGACCCAGACAGAGTATGACAGATTCTGATCCTGTCCCTGGCTCTGCCACGCATTCACTGGATGAAGCTGGGCAAATCCCTTCCCCCTCAGTGCCTCAGTTTCCCCAGCCATAACATGGGGATTATATTATTCCCCACATCACAGGAAGACTGTGAGGATTCAGAAATGTCTGTAAAATGCTTATGGATCCTCAGAAGGAAATGGGTGAGTGGAAGGCAAGGGGCTATTTAGTAGTAATACCAATGGTATCTGGCGCTCAGTAGCTGCTAAAACATTGACAATTCAGTTCATATAAGGAATATAAGAACTGCCAGATCGGATCAGACAGGGCTCCATCAAGCCCAGATCCTGTCTGCAGAAAGGTTCCATACCAGCTGTCTTGGACAGGCATGCACCCCTCCCTATACCAGACAATAGCACATCAGTGTGCTGGGAGCATCTTGTCAGTCGTCCTGGCCAGCTGCCCATCCCAGCCTCCACCCTCTGCAGTTGCCCTGCCCCCTCCAGTGCTCCTTTGAACCCTAGGCACAGATCTTGTCCCTGTGCTTGTAGCAGGGGTAAGAGAGGCTGGGGTCCATCCTCCAGCAGCACAGCACTGGTGTAGCAGACAGTGCAGTGTGTGCACCTTTACCTGTTTCCCATAGGCGATACCATGCTCGGATCTCACAGGTGGCTGCCGCTTGTTGCATCACGGGGGACCTTAACCTAGCGATGGCAGCAAACGTGTTTCTGCGCATCTCTGCAGCCATGTACCAGCCTGGGGAGAGCATACATCAGGAGGATCATTCACATTGCCAGGGCCAGGCAGAGAAGGAGATGCATTCCCTTCCCTGATCCACTTCATGGGAAACAGACACATTGCGAATGCCACATCGCGTGTGTTCTCTCCAGGAGCCTCACCTACAGCAAGCAAAAATGGGGCTACAGTTCTTAACATAGACCAACAGGAGGAATGCCCCCTCGGGAGGGATATTTCAAATACAGCAGCATCCTGTGAAAACAGTTCTCATTCCTGGGCAGCACTGCCACACTGAGAGGCAGCATTTACCGAGGTTTATTTGAATGCATGATTCCATATACACCTGAGAATTGAGTCACTATTACCTGTGCAAAGAGCCTTCTCCTCTGCAGCCCCTGGCATCTGGAGCAGCCTTCCCCAACCCTTTCCTCTCTGCATCTCCACTCATGCCAGCTCCTTGCACAGGCCTCCTCATCTCTGACTACCTCCATCATGCCTGTCCTTTTCTCAGGCCTGGTCTACAATTAAAATGTAGATCAACCCAGCTGTGCTGCTCAGGTGTGTGAACGGGGAGGGTCCCAGAGACAGGGCTCCAGCCCGAGCCTGGATGTCTGTTCTGCAATTTAATAGCCCCACAACCCCAAGTCAGAGGACATGGGCCAGCCCCAGCTGCGCAGTGCAGCAGACCCAAAGCCAGCATGTGTTTCAAAGAATAAAGGCAAAGCCCAGCTATAGAAATAGCAAATTCTGCCTATGTGCCATGGAGTCATGTGACTGGATGGGCCTTTCAGAACGTCAAGGGCCAGACTCCCCAGTGCCCTTCATCCTGGTAGCCGTTTACTCCGGGGCCGAGAAGGGTAAACCCCCCGTTTGGGTCAGCAGCACTAGTTCACACCAGCTCTGCACTGGCTAATAAAGAATTGGCTCCCAAATGCCCTTGCAAGGTCTGAGGCCTTTTTCTGCAGGAAGCCACAGCAGCCATGAGCGAAGAAGCAGAGAGTCACATCCCCACATTGCCTCTAAATTACATCAATGTAATATGGAGCAGTGAAGAATGTGCTCCTGTCCTAACAGTGCCACCACCACCAGATAAAGAAACAGAGCTCACAATGTTTAAAGAAAACGCTGACAGCATTCTGCCTGGCAAGGAGTCACTTCTCAACAGTTGTGTTGTGAAATCTCTACTTCTAGTGTTTTGTCTTTACGAAGCCCAGTTCTCTATTGTTTATCTGTAGGGTCTCTGTCTGGTTCTTTGATCGTTTTTGTCTGTGGCGTAACTCATTCTGCATGATTTAAACCAGCTCAGGTGCTGGGCTCTGACTGGGTAAAGAATGGTTTCGTAATGGGCTAGAATAGGTGAAAAATACTGTCTTGCAGCACGTCAGTTTGCAATGGTTGGTGACGGTAGAGCTAAGCAGGACTCAAGTTTCACTATATAAACTGGGTTCCAAAAGGAAGTTCATTAGCACCTAATTCCAGGACACAACCCGAGATCAGAACTGCCAGACCTCAACACCTGCCAATCAGACTGTGCAGAACCTGGAACCCCAAATGACCTGATCCTGCCTGGCCACCAGGAAAAGTTCCTCTGCCTTATTGGGAGTGGAGAGCAGTGCCTGCTCAGCAAGTGTGTTCTGTTTTGGTAGCTGTTAATCAATAGATAATATTACTGTGTAAGGCTCCTTCACTGGTAAAAGACCCTGCAGACCCGCAGAACATTATGTCCTGAGCCCTAGGAACTGGGTAAGGGTAGGTGCCTTTCACCCAGAGCATTAGGAACTGGGTACAGGTGGGGGTGCCTAAATTAATCAGTCCTGTGGCACCTTATAGACTAACAGACGTATTGGAGCATGAGCTTTCATGGGTGAATCCTCAATTTGTCGGATGCATGTACATGCATCCAATATGTCTGTTAGTCTATAAGGTGCCATAAGACTCTTTGCTGCTTTTACCGATCCAGACTAACGTGGCTCTCCTCTGATAAATTAATCCAGTTACACCCTGAGCCCAGAGAATGGTAAAGGTGGGTGCCCTAGAGTGTACGTGCAGGTAACACACTGGCTTTTGTGCATTTATAATCCCAGCGTTCAAGCAACAGGGCTAAGGAGTCCCAAAGAGCCGCCGTGTGCCAATCACAGGCGGATCTGTTCTGAACACCACAGTGCACCCTACCCCTAGATGTTTGTCAGCTACAGCTGCTGCAGGGAGGGTGATTTTTTCAGCTCTGATACCCCAGTGCAGTGGTAATGAGAGTGGCCACTGGCTACCCGGCACAATGTGGTGCGGTTACCCAGATCGGTGCCCCGGGTGTGATCGGCGCTGGGTCCTGTCCCCCACATGGCGATGCTGGCTCGGTCTGTGACCCATCTGTAGGCAGAAGTGCTCACGTCCTTCCAGCCACAGTTGCCCTCTTCAAAATCGCAGGTGAAGGGAGTTCCCAGCATGACTGATTCTTTGTGGTAACCTGCTGGGAAGCAGAGGAGAGTGATTAGTGCTTGGGAGGGCTGGACAGGACTCGTGCATGTTTCTGCTGGTGAGAAATCAGCAGCATCGGACATTTGAGGATTCCTGTGGGAGTGGGTAGGGGAGTGGGGGAGGAGTGGAATTGGTGAGGCGAGGGGGTACTCAGGTGGGTGGGTAAGTG
The DNA here is from genome assembly GCF_025201925.1 of Gopherus flavomarginatus. Lineage (NCBI taxonomy): Eukaryota > Metazoa > Chordata > Testudines > Testudinidae > Gopherus > Gopherus flavomarginatus. The sequence continues at coordinate 23,387,135 of NC_066633.1, forward strand.
GCATGTGGATAACTTGTGTGCCAGGCAGAGCTAGCAGGAAAGACAGAGCTGTGTAGCCCTGCAGTGCATTTGGCTCATCCTTGTGTGACGTAGTGGGGCCCTGGTTCTAGGGTTGCCAACTCTGACTGAAGCTATTCCGGGAGATTTCCCCCCCCCCCAACATGATGTAATTTCATTTTCTTAAAATATCCTAGTAAAATCTCCTGGATTGCTTTCACTAGTCACCAGGAGATGGATGTCGATTCCAGGAGACTACAGGCCAACCTTAGTGGTGGCTCCAGGCACCAGCATTCCAAGAGCATGCCTGGGGCGGCAAGCTGTGGGGGGGGGCGCCCTGCCTGTCCCTGCGAGGGCGGCAGTCAGGCAGCCTTCAGTGGCGCGCCTGCGGGAGGTCTGCCAGTCCCACGGATTCAGTGGGAATTTGGCAGTGGGTACGCTGAAGCCGCGGGACCGGGGACCTCCCGCAGGCAAGCCACCAAAGCCGCAGGACCAGGGACCTCCCGCAGGCAAGCTGCCGAAGCTGCGGGACCAGGGACCTCCTGCAGGCAAGCCACCGAAGGCTGCCTGACTGCCGTGCTTGGGACGGCAAAAAAGCTAGAGCCGCCCCTGCCAATCCTGGAGGGTTGGCAACCTCACCTGGTTCCCTCCTCTTCTCTTGGAGCAGATTCAGAACCAGGACCCCTGGGGAACCCGAGGCTCTTGGGCTGCAGATTGCTAATCCCAGGAAAGAGCAGCCAAAAGCCAAAGAGCAAGAGTCAGAGGCAGCTGGGACTCACCGCACTGGTTCTCATCGGAGCAGTCCCTGCAGTCGCAAACAAAGTCACACACCTTCGAGGCGGGACTGCTGCATCTGTTGATGAAGACGGACTGGACGCCAGGGTGAGGCCAAGCTACCAGAGAGGGTAAAAGCCAGCATCAGGGGGCCAGCCCCAGGCAGCTCTGAGGCCTGTCCCTGGCCACTGGCTCCCATCTCTGCAGGGATTGACACCAGGTTGTGAATCTCGAGGCTTGGAGGCCTGACAGGTGGGGAGCAGCTGCTCTGAGTTCTCTGATCTTCTGCACCTGCGATGTTCATAGGCCCCTTTGAACCCTCCAGCCTCAGCACCTGCAGAGCTAGGCTGGGGATCTGCGGGGGAGATTGCAGGGCTGCCCTTCCCAGCTGGGCTGTAGCTTGGCCTGGTTCTCATTCTCATCAGCCTGTGCTGCAGGAGGAAGATGGTGGCTTTTGGGGAGGCCATTTACCACAATTCCTGGGCTGGAGAGTTAAACATGGATGGAGGCAAAATCCCAGTGAAAGACACCATGTGGTGAAAAAGAGCTAAGACATATGCCCAGTCAGCATTTGGGACTAGGAGGTTGGGAACTCATTTGTCTCTTGGGATCTGGAGTTGAAGACCCACAGGCTACATTTGAGTTTTGGAGTCTCCTGCCTTACAGTGGTATGTCTCAAATACACCATAAAATACTTCTAATGCCAGGGGTGGGCGGGAGCCTGGTCGCATGGTGAGAGCTCAGGATGCTGGGGGTATATTGCCAGCTCTGGGAGAGAGCAGGTTCCAGCAGGAAATGGGGCTTGAGATCTATTCCCAGCTCTCTGACACACCTTGGGAAGTCACTTCCCCCTCCATGCCTCAGTTTCCCCATCGTAAAATGAAGATAATGGTGCTGAGCCAGCCTTGTAAAGTGCCTTGAGATCTGAAGATTAATATGTAATGCCAGCAGACCGGGCACCAGCTCACGCCAAGGTTCCATGTCTCAGCCAGACCCGTGTGGGTTAATAGCGATAAAATTGGTATTAGAATGATAAGAAAGTTTTTAGTGTCTCGACTCTGGTGAATGCTTGTGAGTTGCTGCCGGCATTCATCTTACCTATAATATCTGTGCTGCAGATTGGAATGTAATATTGGAGCATGCGTATTGGGAGCCTCTGGGACTGAATTGCCATACAGGAGAGGGAGCTGCTCTTCTACAGAAATTGTTATGCCCCCGCCCCTCCCCATAGAGGAGACCCAGCAATGCCAGTTCTTACAACTGGAAACTCCCCACATCTGGACTGACAAACTGTCAACAAAAGGACTCCTGTTGCTCCGCTGCTCCCTTCCCATGATGATGAGTCACCTGAGCGGACGCTGCCCCTCTGCTGAGTCTGCAGCTCAGAGCACATGGCAGGAGGGGGATAAAAACCTCAAACCAAAGGAACTAAGGTCTCTAGGCTGCTTAGACTCAGGCACAGGGGGCCACAAGCTCTTTTTAGACATAACCAAGAGATCCTCAGCTGCTTAGCCTGGGTTAGCCCTAAAGGACATGCAGAGCTTGCTGATTACAGAGGCCTATATTATCTTTTGAAACCTAAGATTGTAATTCATTTGTGTCACTTGTGTGTCTATATTTGCTGGCTTGCAAATAACACTCTAATTTCCTTTTCCTGTTTAATACGTCTTCATATCGTTTACTATTGGATTGGCTCCAAGCTTTGGCTTTGGAGTGAGACCTAAAGCACAACTGATTAGGGTAAGTGACTGGTCCAGTGGGATCAGAAATAACCTGAACATTGCTGTGATTCTTGGTATAAGGGGCCATCGATCACAGACCGTTGGTCACCTGTGTGGCAAGACAGACTGGAGAAAGCAAGGGGACTGTCTGCGACCAGGGGCGCCAGAACAGGGGGTGGGCCAGGGGGCCATGACCCCATCACTTTTTACCATCTGTAAGGGTGAGCGATGGGAGGCGGAGAGGAGAAAGCGAGAGATGGGGTCTTAAGGCAAAGAGGCAGCGCAGGGGCGGGGCCTTGGGGGAAGGAGCAGGGCCTCAGGGAGAAGAGGTGCCATGGGGGCGGGGGCCTCGGGGGTAGGGGCCAGGCATTGATGGAAGGGGCAGTGTGGGGGGAGGCCATGGTTTGGGTGCCTGAGGAGTTTTCGCTTGGTGCATTTGGTTGGTGAAATCTAAGTATAGAACTCACAATGTTTGGGGTTGGTCCGCTGAGCCAGTCCTGAGGTTGGCACTCACACTCCTGCATAACCTTTGTGAGCATCACAAAATAGTGATGTTATTTAACTGAGTATTTGTCATGCTATCTGGAGTGGCTCATGGCCATGAGTGCCAACCGCAGGGCAGACTGTCAGAAAACGGCAGACACCCAAAGCTGGTGACGTGACCTATAATTAGACTTCCCCAAGCCCATAACAAATGTGAACTCCTGGATCACGCTACCAGTCTTACCATGGAGTGACAGACAGTTCCCTTGGACTCTCTAGTCTATAGGGTTGCCAAGCGTCTGGTTTACACTGTAAGACCCGGTCAAAGAGGGACCCTGGCGGCTCCAGTCAGCACCGCTAACTAGACCACTAAAAGTCCGGGCAGTGGTGCAACAGGGCTAAGGCAGGCTAGTCTCTACCTACCCTGGCTCTGTGTGGCTTCCGAAAGCGTCCGGCATGTCCAGCACATAGGCGTAGGGGTCACCAGGGGCTTGTGTCCCACCCCGAGCGCCAACTCCACAGCTCCCATTGGCCAGGAACTGCGGCCAATGGGAGCTGTGGGGGTGGCGCCTGCGGGTGGGGGCAGCACATGGAGCCCCTGTGGCCACCCCTATGCTTAGGAGTCAGAGGGACATGTCACAGCTTCTGGGGGCCACCTGAGGTAAGCACTGCCCGGCCGGAGCCTGCACCCCGCACCCCCTCCCACTCTCCAACCCCAGGTTGGAATCCCCTCCCCAACCTTCCCAGAGCCTGCACCCTGCACCCCCCCCACACTCTGAACCCCTCGACCCCAGCCCAGAGCCCCCTTCGGCACCCCAAACCCCTCATCCCCAGCTCCATCCCAGAGCCCATACCCTCAGTCAGAGCCCTCACCCCCTCCTGCACCCCAAACCCTACCCCAGACCATATTCCCCTCTTGCACCCCAAACCTCTCATCCCCGGCCTCATCCCAGAGCCCACACTCACAGCCAGAGCCCTTGCCCCCTCCTGCACCCCAACCCCCTGCCCCAGCCCGGTGAAAATACTGAGTGAGGGTGGGGGAGAGCAAGAGATGGAGGGATGGGGGATCAAGTGAGCAAGGGGTGGGGCCTCGTGGAAGAAATGGGATAGGAGGCGGGGCAAGGGTGTTCGGTTTTCTGCAATCAGAAAATTGGTAACCCTACCAGTTTATCCTGTCACCCAGACAAACTGGCCTTTGTAATAAATGGTCACGCCAGAAATCACACCGCATCAGGTTGCTCCCAGTCCCAAGAGACCAGTCACTGACCCCAGTTCAACTGGTGCTCCAGATCTTACACCAAAGACAAGGCTGGCATCCAATTCTATAGTAAACTAACTATAGATTTATTAGCTAAGAAGAGGAATGAAAGTTATTGAGGTTAAAGCAGGTAAAATATATGAACGTCTGAGTCACAGGTTTCAGAATGGTACGTGTTAGTCTGTATCAGCAAAAACAACGAGGAGTCCTTGTGGCGCCTTAGAGACTAACAAATTTATTTGTGCATAAGCTTTCATGAGCTAAAACCCACTTCATCACATGCAGGGAGTGCATCACAGGGAGTCACAGTTTGTAACTCCAAATGGTGCCAGTGATGTAATAAACTGCCAGTTTCCCCAAAGTCTTTTCAGGGTACCCAGATTGTCTCTGGGGATCTCTGCTTTGCATCCAGTACACTTCCCTATAAGAGTTCAAACAGTCCAGACATGAAGGATCTTTCCATGAATCCATTCTTACAGCTTTTTCTGACAGAAAACAAGCTGACAGGGTCACTACCCCCGTGGGCTCCTTCTCTGCGGATAGAGAGTGAGGAATGCATTTTAAGTCTTTGATCTCTGATCATCACACACAATGACAACTTGATCTGAAATTAGCACTTTTCTGTTAGAGTTCTTCATCTGCATTCCACAAGGCCTCTTTCTTGTTTGAGGTGTTCTTTAGTTACAGAGTGTACACAATGTAGATGTTTGCTATTATATTATAACGGGATACAGATAAGTGAAAACAATGCATTTAATGTCCCATTCATTTTCATGAAGTTTAAATACTCTCTTACACATTTAACAATCACTTTACTCTACACTGATACACTAGTGAATTGGCCTGGCTTCCAGCCATGCGTTTGTAAGCAGGCAGTGAGGCCTGGGGCTTTGACATCGACTGGCACCTGGTCTGCCAGCATCACAATATTATTGTATTTTAACCAAATCCTAGGCAATTGAACCAACATGTTTATGGAAATGTGCCAGAAATGGAACGTAACAACTTCCCCTCTTTGAATTCTTTCAAGCCTGCTTCAGAATATGCTTTATCCCATAATCCCTTCCACTAGGCCTGTCTCAGTGCCAGCTGGCACTGTCTGTGGGGGCAGAGCTCACAGCTCTGTCTGACAGGTTTCTCCAGGTGAAGAAACAAACATCCCTGGCAGAGCCAGATGGAGCCATGTGGCCCAAGAGGCCATGCAGTGCTGGGCAATATAGTCCACACCTTGGGTGGCTCCTATAGCACTGTAGCTAATAGAGCTGGGCAGAACAGCTTTGACAGAATCATATTCCATGGGGTAGGAGTCCGATAACAGTGGAACACTCCACTCATTGAGTGCTCTGGAATTTCACCTTGGAAGAAAACCAGAAAAAAAAAATCCTAACACTGTTGAAATGTCCCATTTTGACATTGTCATAGAATCATAGACATGTCCATCTGGCAGGGATCTTGAGAGGCCATGTAGTCCAGCCCCCTGCACTGAGACAGAAGCAAGGAAACCTAGACCATCCCTGACATGTGTTTGTCCAGCCTGTTCTTATTAACCTCCAATGACGGGGGTTCAACAACCTGCCTTGGTGCACATGGAGAACAGTTGATCACTGACCTATTTATAAAAGCCTTTAACATATCTGAAGACTACTATCAGGTCCCCTCTCAGGCCTTGTCTACACTAAAGGGAAAAGTCGATCTAAGCTACCTAATTTGAGTGACATGACTAGCGTAACTCAAGTCGACATAGCTTAGCTCTACTTCCCGCAGGGTCCACACTACGCAATGGCAATGGAGATGTTCTCCCGTCAACTCCCCTTACTCTTCTCGATCCAGTGGAGTACAGGAGTCGACGGGAGAGCGATCTGCAGTTAATTTAGCGGGTCTTCACTAGACCCACTAAATCGACTGCCAATGCATCACTTGCCGTGTCGATTCCCCGGTAAGTGTAGACAAGCCCTCAGTCTTCTCAAGACTAAACAGGCCCAGTTTTTGTAACATTCCTCAAAGGTCAGGTTTTCTAAACCTTTTATCTTTTTTATTGCTCTCCTCTGGACTTCCTCCATTTGTCCACAGATTTCTTGAAGTGTGGCGCCCAGAATGAGACACGGGACTCCAGCTGAGGCCTCACCAGGCCGAAGCAGAGTGGCACAATTATCGCCTGTCTTACACATGACACTTCTGTTAATACACACAGAATTATGTCAGTCTTTTTCACAATTGCATCACACTGGTGACTCATATTCAATTTGCGATCCACTAGAACCCCCCGAGCCTTTTCAGCAGTACTGCCACTTTGACAGTTATTCCCCATTTTGTAGTTGTGCATTTGATTTTTCCTTCCTAAGTGAAGTACTTTTGCACTTGTCTTTATTGAATTCCCTCTTGTTGCTTTCAGACCAGTTCTCCAGTTCTGAATTCTAATCCTGTCCTTCAAAGTGTTTGCAACCCCTCCTAACTTGGTGTCATCCACAAATTTCATAAGCACACTTTCCAATCCATTATCCTAACCATGAATTAATATATTGAATAGTATCAGACCCAGGACTGACCCCACTAGATACTTCATTCCATTTTGACAGTGAACTATTGATAACTACTCTCTGAATATGGTTTTTCAACCAGTCTTGCATCCACATTAGAGTAATTTCATCTAGACCATATTTCCCTGATTTGCTTATGAGAATGTCATATAGGACTGTATCAAAAGCCTTACTAAAATCAAGCTACAGCACATCTACTGCTTCCTCTCCCCCACATCCACTAGGTCAGTAACCCTGCCGAAGAAGGAAGTTGAGTTGGTTTGGAATGATTTGTTCTTGACAAATCCATGCTGGCTATTCCTTATAAACTATTATCCTTACAAACTGATTGTTTAATAATTTGTTCCTTTATCTTTCTGGACATTAAAGTTAGGCAAAATTGTCAGAATGAAACATTTCAATTTTTCAGTTTGAAATAATTTTGTGTTTCAGTTTGATTTTCTATTCTGTTATATACTATAGGCCAATACACCATCTGTAATTCATAATAATAGACTACAAAACTTGAAAAAAGTTAAAACTGAAACAAAACTTAAATTTGTTAAGAATTTTCCTTCATGGAGAATTTCAATATTGTGCAGTTTCATTCCAATTCTGAATGAAGCCATATTTCAAAATCCTCTGTGAACTGGCATTTCTGGCCTCTTCACAGCCTTATAGTTAGTAATCACTCAGGTGTGCAATAACCCCTGTATCAATCTTGTCATAAAATGAATGTACACCCAAGGAAGAGTCAGAGCCTGAGCAATGCTGGTATTACGGATGTTTGAATGGCATTGCTGACATCCAATCAGTGTTCACATCCCAACCTGGAGAGGATGGACCTAATGCTCAGGTTTGAAATCCTCCTTCCTTGATGGAGGCACATTAAGATTTATTGGGGCCCTGGGCACGAAGACCATTTGGGCCCCCCCACACCTCCATCGCCACTATGCCCTGTCTCTGCTCTGCCCCTTCCCACCCAAGGCCCCGATCCCTGGCCAAGCCAGAAGCTGGAGCCAGCAGGGTCATGGTAAGACCTGCCCAGGGAGTCCAGGCCGCTGTGAGGAGCCCTGGACCCTCCACCTAGGATTGCCAGAAGTCCAGTTTTGTTTTGATTTTATAAAAAAATTTCCTTTAGACTTTATCATCCAGCTGCTTGTTCTCTGCTGGATTCGGTGTGAAGCTCTTTATAGTGGAGACAATCGTTTGGGACTGTGTTTGCACAACCTAACACAAAGGGTTCCTGGTCCGGGACGAAGGCGCCTAGGTGCTAGGGGACTGCAACTAATAACAGAACAACAGGAATTGATCCATTATATTAAACGTGTCCACACGATACAGCTGAAATAAACAAGTTCAGTAATCTCCCAGGAGCATTCTGATTAAATCAATCTGTTCCTGTGAAACATTTTGATTTACTCAAGTCGGCATTTCCTGTTCCTGTTCCCTCAGAAAAGTTCTCTCAGCTCCAGTGTTTGTATTTCAGCGGTACCTGGAGGCGTCACCTGAGCTCAGGCTCCCACTGTGCTCGATGCTGTACAAACACCGAGTGAGAAACCAGACCCTGTGTTGAAGAGCCCAGTCTAAAGAGACATGACAAAGGGGAAACTGAGGCATGGAGAGAGGCAGTGACTTGCCCAAGGTCACCCAGAGAATCAGTGGCAAAGCTGGGAATAGAAGTTAGGTTCACTGAATGCCAGTCTGATGCTCTAACCACTAGAGAACACCTCTTCCTTTAGTGTGGAGTCATCCAAGCCTCAACGTACCTTTTGTTCTGTGGCAACTCACTTCAAGAGAACTATCTGGTCTAACATGTGGCATGATCAAAGCCAATTTGGCCGCAGCTACTTGTTTAAGGGCAAAATGTCTCCTTAAAGCCCTGGCATGGCAGGAGGTTACAATTCCACACCATGAACCAGAGAATATCAGGGTTAGAAGGGACCTTAGGAGGTCATCTAGGCCAACCCCCTGCACAAAGCAGGACCAATCCCCAAACAGATTTTTACCCCAGTTCCCTAAATAGCCCCCTTAAGGATTGAATTCACAACCCTGGGTTTAGGAGGCCAATTCACAAACCACTGAGCTGTCCCTCCCCAGAGAAGTCACAGGTGGAGATTGAATCTGAACTAGCAAGTGGTGGCTTGTCCCACGTCCTCCCCTAGAAATGTCCTGCTGGGAAGTGCTGCGTCATGAGGAGAACTTACCAGAGAGCATCAGAATCAAGAGGAACAGTCGCGCAGGCATCTCCTGAGCCTGTGCCCCAGGGCAGGTGTGCAGCTGGGAGCTGACACAGCCACCGGAAGGGCTGTGCTGCAGAGCGAAGGCTGCAACCACCTCCCAAGGACTTGACAAGCTCTGGACTTCAGCCCCAGCGCTTACCCGCACTGCAGAGCTCTTGATCCCAGTGCAATCAGTCCCAGGGGAGCAAGTTTTATCAGCAGGGCATTTCCCTATGGAACTGACACTGTAGCCAGAGACATTCAGGGGTGGAGCAGAATGACAACTTTTTGGCCGTGCCAGTACCAGACATCCTGGGGAGCAGTGACCATGGACCCATCTCGCTCCCAGAAGGAGTGTGTGTTGGGGGAGGGGGTTTTTCAGAGGGTCCACAATAGAGGATTCCTGGGTATCCCCAGCCAGCCCCCGAGGAGCCCTCACTTGTCCTCACTTTACCCCCTCCCCCACCCTTGCTATCCACTGTCTTCCTTGGTAGGAGACTCTGGAGGCCATCAGTGCTGAGCTGCCAGGGGACTGCTGCTGAGTCACACCCGGTGCTTGTGGCATGCACTGGCTGAGTGTGTGTGCCCACATCTGGGTAGCGGCTGCTGGCCTCAGGCAGGGTCAGAGTCTGCGTACTCCCCTCTTACCAAGGAGCTCCAGTAACCCATGTGATTGACAGCTGGACTTTTGGACAACCCCTGCCACGGATTCACACTCCAGACCCTTTACCAGCTGCCTCCTCGGGCTCAAATGGAGCCATGACTGGGGAATGTGCATTCCTGCCCAACGGGGAAAATTGGAGTTCAAGACTGGAATTCAAGCAAGACATCTGGGTAGCTGAGATGTGGATAAGCTAATAATTAATTTGGATTTCATGATGGCTGAGGCTTGTGTAGGTATCTTACAAATGCTGTCCGTGCAAATTCCCTTTATGGATGTGGCCTGGGTGAGACAAGTTTGTACGCAATTGGTTTGCAGTGAATGAGCTGTCCTGCCCCCATTATCACAGCTACATGCTGTGGTAGCTTCCCAGCAAGGAAAGGTGGGGAGTGGTTGGGTCCTGCTTTGAGATCCAGGGTCCTGGGGAATCTTAGTTGCTGAAGTTCTTGTGGCTCTGAAGCTGGCACTGATCCCTGTTTGTTTGCTAAGTGCTTCTGACAAACAGAAAATAGCCAGAAAGGAACCGCAGTAGCTACCTGTGAATGGGTGAGTCTGGTGAAGACTGGCACTGAGGAAAAGTACAAGGTGGAGAGTCAAGCTCCCAGAGCTTCTACTAGAATTGTTTCAGTGAAGTGCTGTCTATTTAAATGAGAAACGGCAGAACAGTCTGAGGAGCTGTTTAATTGGGCTTAGGCTGGAGCTTGGGCTCGAGGACTTGGCAAGATGGATGTGTCCCAGAGCTCAGGCTGCAACCAGAACATCTACAGCGCAATTGAACAACCTCTGAGCCCAAGCCTGCTGACACGGCCCAGCCACCGGTGTCTAACTGCAGGGCAGACACACCTTGACCTAAGGGACTTTCTGGTTAGGAATCAGGAGTTGTTCTCCTGATCCACCAAAGACATAGGTTGTAGTGCACTGGTCCAGCACAAGAGTGATGCTGGAGGAAACCAGCTCACCAGTTGGGAAGAGGAATTACAAGCCATCCAGAAAATATCTCCGGAAGGCATAATAGAGCCTTCAGTCAGCCCTTGGGCTCACCAGAGGGGTGGGTAAGAATAGGGGAGGGGGGGAAAGCACCAGATGCTGTATGAGCTATAGAAAATTAAATCAAGTCACTTTAAAGGATTCTTGTCCATTACCACAAATAGGTGATACCCTGGACACTGTGGCAGGTTTGGTCTGATTTTCCCACACTGGATCTTAGCAGTGGGTGCTGGCATGTGGAAATGGATCAAACAGAGAGGGAACAATCTGTCTGCACAGCAGGGCGGCCTGTGGCAATACAAGGTGATGGCTTTTGGTCTGTGTAAAGCAGCACACACACATCTGAGAAGCTAATGGAGGCTGTGACAAGGCAGGCCCCTCCTCGCCTGCCTGCCACATCTAGATGCTACATGACATTCTGGTGCTGCTGAAACCTGTGAACAGGACCCGGTACATTTATAAATGGTCTGTTACAGGCTGGAAGTTGAGCATCTGAAATAGAGCCCCAAAACCGAAGTTGTTCCAAGAAGAGGTAGCCTACCGCAGGCACCCAACTGGTGAGGCGAGAATTTCCACAGACAAAAAGAAAAACAAGGCTGTATGGAACCAACTCCTCAGCCACTCCCAGATGTGCTGAGTTTGACAGGACTCCTCTCCTATTACAGAAGATTTATTTGTGAGTTTGCCAGTATAGTAAAGCTGCTGCATCGGTGGGGTGAGAAAGGGAAACCATTCCAGCGGCCAGCACAGTGTGATCTGGCATTTGCAGAGCCAAAAAAGGCTCTTGTGACTGCTCCTGTCTTAGCTTAGCCATGTTTCAAAACCTCTTTCATGTTGGACACAGATGCTAGACTTTTGAGTTGGGGGTGGTATTGACACCAGAACACAAAAGACAGGCGAGCGTGGTGGCTTATCACAGCAAAAGACTAAATTCTCTTGCAAGAAATGATTGCAGCAGTTGAAGGACTGCCTGGCACCAATTACAGCTACAGAGTGTTTCCAGCACTAGCGGAACTTAACGCCTGTGGCCAGGCCAGACCAGGCATCCTGGCAATGGCTCTTTACACTTAGGAGTCCTGCAGGGCTGCTTTCCAGGTGGCTGGAGAACCATCAATGTTGTGATTTCACAATGACCCACAGGCCTGGACACAAGCATGGGAATGCTGATGCCTTGTCCAGCTAGCCTTCTTGAGGAGCTAGTTGCAAACACTGCCCTTAGCAGGAGAGCAAGGGACTGGCCATTAAAGGGAAAGAGTGTGCTCAGTGAGAGACCCTCGCCTCACTCTCTAGGCTTCACAAAGTGCAGATGTTCCTGGCTCATCCCCGGGACGGTGGATGTAGGGTGCAGGAATGAACTCCAGAGCAGTGAAAAGCTTCCCAAAGAGATGACCCTGAAATCAGAATAGTGTGTGACTGGGAAAGCAAATGGCAAACGCAGCCACCCTGGAGTGTCTAGTATCCCCTCACTATGCTGGTCAGGATGGGAAAGCTTGGAGCGTAAAGATTAACTATGGTATAGAACATGGGAGAAATCAGTGGGTAACAGGTACAGGTATCAGCTGGTTATACACTGAAAACGGAGGCGCTGAGCTTATGTCAAGATTAAAAACTGCTGGACATTTTGGGGCTACCAAAGTTTTGGCTGAGCAAAGAGAGGGATGATGGGCAGAGCTGAGATGGGAGCTGGTGTTATGGCTGCCGTCCGGTAGGTTGCTGAGCTATTGACAATCACAGATCTGGTTAAAGACGATAGGTATTCTTCTAAGCACCTTCCTTTCAGGCTACCTGGAGGGAGCAATTAAATGTCCATTGTGTGGTAATATCTGGAAAACAATAAGCTACCATCCAAGGCACTGAGCCACATGGCAAAGCCAAAGAAAGTTAAGCTCTGTGGTTTGAACAGCTTCCCTTGGACTGATTGCAAATGCAGTGGCTGGGGGATTGATTGGTTGAAGCTGTGTATGTCTGTGTGGGTGACTGAGAGGCAGAAAACCAGCAGACAAAAAGAGAAGCAGTCATGAGCATGGCCGTGGGAGGGAGCAGAGAGACAGAGCTCCTGGGGGCACGGGATTGCTGAAGAGGCAGGCTTGGAAATTGTGAGCAAGAAAACTGCCTGCTGCTGTTTGTTTCTACTGTGTTTGGAGAAACCAGGCTTTGTGTGCATTCTTTGTAAATAAACAGGACTGCACCAAAGAAATACCCGACTTGGGGTGCCAATTATTCCTCCTAATGGAAATACCCCGTCCATCGGGGAGTATATTGCAGGAGCAGGTTTGGTTGCTTGACTGATCCAGGAATAGGGTGTGGCGGATGGGGCTGGCGGAGGTTTAGTTGCTTGATTGGTGCTGGGCCTTACTCTGGGATCCTGAGTTGTTGGGTGTGGAAAGTGATTCTAACAAATCTTTCTACCTTCCAAAAACATCCTGCTTTGCTTAACTCAGGCAAAAGAACTCCTCGTTGTGAACATACCACTTGGAAGGTTTTGGACTTCACCCTCAGTAAGTCTGCAGATGACACTAAACTGGGAGGAGTGGTAGATACGCTGGAGGGTAGGGATAGGATACAGAGGGACCAAGACAAATTAGAGGACTGGGCCAAAAGAAACCTGATGAGGTTCAACAAGGACAAGTGCAGAGTCCTGCACTTAGGACGGAAGAATCCCATTCACTGTTACAGACTAGGGACCGAATGGCTAGGAAGCAGTTCTGCAGAAAAGGACTTAGGGGTTACAGTGGACGAGAAGCTGGATATGAGTCAGCAGTGTGCCCTTGTTGCCAAGAAGGCTAATGGCATTTTGGGCTGTATAAGTAGGGGCATTGCCAGCAGATTGAGAGATGTGATCATTCCCCTCTATTTGACATTGGTGAGGCCTCATCTGGAGAACTGTGTCCAGTTTTGGGCCCCACATTACAAGAATGACGTGGAGAAATTGGAAAGAGTCCAGTGGAGGGCAACAAAATGCTTAGGGGGCTGGAGCACATGACTTATGAGGAGAGGCTGAGGGAACTGGGATTGTTTAGTCTGCAGAAGAGAAGAATGAGGGGGACTTGACAGCTGCTTTCAGCTACCTGGAAGGGGGTTCCAAAGAGGATGGATCTAGACTGTTCTCAGTGGTACCTGATGACAGAACAAGGAGTAATGGTCTCAAGTTGCAGTGGGGGAGGTCTAGGCTGGATATTAGGAAAAACTTTTTCACTAGGAGGGTGGTGAAGCACTGGAATCGGTTACCTAGGGAGGTGGTGGAATCTCCTTCCTTGGAGGTTTTTAAGGTCAGGCTTGACAAAGCCCTGGCTGGGATGATTTAGTTGGGGTTGGTCCTGCTTTGAGCACGGGGTTGGACTAGATACCTCCTGAGGTCCCTTCCAACCCTGACATTCTATGATTCTATGAACGTGTATATTGGCTAACCACTTGAGCCAACAGGAGTAGTGGGAAGCAGTGCCACCTAGTGGACAGAGCACTAGATGGTGACTTGGATTCTATTCTTGGCTGTGCCACTGGCCCGCTGGGTAACCTTGGACAAGTTGCTTCCCGTCTCTGTGCCTCAGTCCCCCCATCTGTAAAAGGGGGGCAATGATACCAATGTCCCTTGTGAAGTGCTATGAGAGCAGCAGATGAAAAGTGCTAGATAAGACCTAAGTATATTATAATTATGTGTGTGGGCTGCAATTGACGAGGCTTGCACATGGAGAGTTCTCTTGGTTTAAGGCCTCTGCGTAGCTGTGACATGACGGGGAGGGACGCAAAGTTATTTGCAGACACAAGATTCACTCCACGTGAATGGTTTCCAGCACACAGAGCCTTATGCACCTAGCACAGGCTCAGAGACCCCATCTCTGACCCCCGGCTGGCGATGGATTGCCAGTACTCCACAGCCTTGGACTCCAGCCATGGGCACGTTGCTGTAAGTGTCCAATACACTCACGACTGGCCTGCCGGTGATTCACCATGGTGGGACCAGTGCCTGTCCTGCTTCCTAGAAGTGGTGACCCGGACAGGTGCCTATTATTAATTAATAATAATAATAATAAATTCCCTGGCCCTCCAGGACAGATTCTGAGCAAGTGGCCAAGAAGGCAGCTTTGTGACAGCCCAGTACCATCCCTAGCTCATGCCCCCAAGGCCTTGGATTCCCTTGACTGGCATGGAGCAGTATGCCCCCATCCCCCCCACAGCACCCTGCTCTCAGGGTTCTGTTGCCCAAGTCCTATTGCACAGAGCAGCACGTACTTTCTGCTTCCTAGGAGATGTCCTTGGACACTAGACTAGGGTTAGCCTGGTGCAATCAAGTCATAAACAAAGGGTTTGATTCTGCTCCCACCTGTGCTGGTGCAATATCAACGGGTTAGTGCTGCTACAGAGCTGAGTACGGGAGAGCAGAATCCAGCCTGCAAGGGCAGGGGCATTCCTGAGCTATCAGAGGGGACACTGGCCTTCACGAGCCTGGAAATGCTGGTTGGGAAACAACCACCTCCCATCCCCACGTGGGAGTACAAGTTCATGGAAAAGGCAAGTCTCCAGGCTTTGCCCTCCTCGCTTGACTAGCAGTTATCCCCCATTACCCTCCCTGGCCTATACGCACCACAGCAGAGACTATCTGAATGTTATTTTCTCAGGATTAGAAACCAGCATATAAACATCTCTCATTAGTAGCAGTTAGCACTGACTAATTGGCTTGACATATCGCAGAGGGATTTGTCTTGTTTATGCTGTTTGTTTAGTCTGCTCTCAGCAAGGTTAAGACCCTGAATATTCCCTGCAGACACATGTATAATGGTAAAGTTGATGTTGTGTTCATATATCTAAAGGTATTTAGTTGGAGATAAGGCAGAAGTATGCTTGTAACAGGATGTGTATGTCATGGGTGGCTGTGCATTGGAATGAGAGTTTGCTGTGGAGTCAGTGAGCACGTGCGGATATCTGATGCATGGTAGGGAAGACACACGAGCTTAGGTCAGGATGGATGTTCATATGGCCTTAACTGGTGATCTCATGGAGTGTTATGGATTGCGTTAACTGGGAATACACTTAGGTCTCAGCTGCCAATGTTTCTTATGTGGGAATTTTTGAAATGGCATGAGATGTATCAGCCCAGATTCTAACCAACCACGGTTGGCAGGATGCTTTTGTCAGGCCTTTATCAATGCTTTAAAAGAGAAACTGCCAGGTTAAAACTCTTACTTTGAAAAGCAAAACAGGAGCCCCACTGAGAGGATTCAAAGGGAAGGTTTAAAACCTAACCCCCATGTCACTTTTGACGCTGTTTGGTTACTCTGTATTCCACTCAGCTCCAGTGATGAATCGAGACAGTTTCATTTGATGTCTAGGTTTCCATGCACAAGCCCAGGGCTGCAGAGATTGCAAGGGGGAGAGCTGAGTTCTCTTTTCAAATAGTTTCTATAGGAGTTTAAATCATTAGACCATTTGTATTGTGAAAGGGTCATTTTTTTACACCACCTCACTGGGGGGTCAAATGGTCAAACACCTCACTGGGGGGTCAATGACCTGATGGTACCTCTGGTGGAGAAATTTCTGGTGATGCTTAGTGGGGCTAAGGAGTTTGTCTTGCCTGAAATTCACTGCAGTGCAGAGGCGCCAATACAAAGTCTAGGCACAACTTACAGGGACAAGACTTAGGCCCCACTTAAGTTAGTCCCACTTTGGCCCTTTGGGTTGAAACAGGACTTAGAGATTCCAGGGCCAGAAGGAACCATCATCTTGTCTGATCTCCTGTCCAGCAACGACCAGAGAACTGCCCCAAAGTAATTCCTGGGGAAGATCTTTTAGAAAAATCTCCAGTCTTGATTTCAATATTGTCAATGATGGAAAATCCACCACTTCAGTAAATTGCTCCAGTAATTAATTACTCTCCCCGTTAAGAATTTCTGCCTTATTTCCAGTTTGAATTTGTCTAGTTTCAGCTTCCAGCCTTTGGCTCGTGTTAGACTGAAGAGCCCGTTATGAAATACTTGTTCCCCATATAACAAATTACAGACTGGGATCAAGTCACTTCTTAACCTTCTCTCTGTTAAGATAAATCGAGTGAGCTCTTTATAACTAGAAGGCAGGTTTTCTAATCTTTTAATCAATATTGTGCCTCTTCTCTGAATCCTCTCCAATTTATCAACATCCTTCTTGAACTGTGGACACCAGAATTAGACTCAGTGCCACAGCAGTCGCACCAGTGCCGAACACAGAGGTAAAATAACCTGTCTGCTCTGCCTCGAGGTTATGATCCCAGCCTAACATTCACTCTTTGGCCTGTGTCACACTGGAAGCTCGAGTTCAGCTGATGCTTCACCATAACCACCAAATCTTTTTCAGAGTCCCTGCTTCCCAGGGCAGTGTCCCTCGTTCTGTAACTATGGCTGCACTCTTTGTTCCTCAGTGTCTACGTTTACACTTAGCCATATTAAAATGCATATTGTTTGATTGTTCTCAGTTTACCAAGCAATTGAGATCACACTGAATCAGTGACCTGCTGGCTCTTCGTTATATACCACTCCCACAGTTGGTGTGTCATCTGCACACTTAATCGTGATGGTTTTATGTTTTCTTACGCGTCATTGATAAAAATGTTGAATAGTGTAGGTCCAGCAATAGATTCCCATAGGACCCCACTGGAAACACACCTGCTCAATGACAATTCCCCCTTTACAATTATATTTGGAAACCTACCAGTTAGCCAACTTTTCATCAATTTAATTCATTTTATATCTATCATTCTATTTTTTAATTAAAATGTTGTGCAGTACCTAACTCTTGTGCTTTGCCTCAGAACTCCCTGTAGTCAATTGTTAAAAAACCCATAAATGTTCTTACTTCTTCCCCTTCAGTGCAGGCCACGTGCTCCTGTGTTCTGCAGGGAGATCACTGCCTCTGAATTCCAAGGTGACTTCTAAAACTCCTGCCAGGACATGTACTAACCTGCAATATCCAGGAATAATCTGTGCCCAGGGCAAGACAGAAGGAGTCTTGATGAAATGTTAAGCAGCAATTTCCTGCCTCTGAGCCTGTATAACAGGGCAGTACGTGCAGCACATCCAGTGCTCTACCTGACCATTCAAAATCAGTGCTGGTGCCCCCGTGGCTAATAATGACCTCATTTTACAGGGGAGGCTACCAGGGCCATTTGCAGTTCCCAGCTTTGCTTGGCCAGTTGCAGTTTGTTTGAAATTGTTGCGTCTGGCTTAGGAACAAGCACAGTTACAGGGGTTAGGGAGCATCCCAAGTACTCAGGCCCAGATCTACAAAGGGACTCAAGCCTTGCCATGCTGAGCATCACGCCACCAACTCTTGGGTGCCTAGAAAACTCACAGGCACACCACGGCGATCTCCAAAGTCTGAGTTAAGCAGCCAGTGCAGGGAGGCAGGTGCCTTAAGTGGGATCCACAAAGCCAGCAAGCTAGGTACAGAGCATCCTAAACTAGCCAATGACAGGAGAGCAGCCTGAGTCCTCCTCCCGCTCCCCAACCCCTAGCTAGAAGCCTACGTCTGGGCCCACTGCTGCTTAGT
Source organism: Gopherus flavomarginatus (assembly GCF_025201925.1). Taxonomy (NCBI): domain Eukaryota; kingdom Metazoa; phylum Chordata; order Testudines; family Testudinidae; genus Gopherus; species Gopherus flavomarginatus. Next base: position 23,405,269 of record NC_066633.1, read on the forward strand.
GATCAGCCCAAGTCAGGGGGCTTCTGAGCCACAGACATTTGTTGCAGGAATGAGACAGGGGCCGGCCTCACTCACACCACACAAATGGCCGTGGCAGAGGAGAGGATGCCATGTTGTAACATCTGGCGCACTCAGCGGGGCTGTGGGAGACCCAGGTTCTTCCTGTGGGGAGAAAGGATTTGAAGAGGGACTGCTCAGGAGCATGCTCTCCTAGGCGCAGACTCCACGGGTGCTCCAGGGCTGGAGTACCCACATGGGGAAAAAATGGTGGGTGCTGAGCACCCACTGGCAGCTCCCCATCAGCTTCCTCCCAGGCCCCAGTACCTCCTGCCCACCAGCAGACCCCATGGATCAGCACCTCCACCTGCCGCAATCAGCTGTTTCACGGCATGCAGGCAGGAGGCTCTGGGGAGAGGGAGGAAGAGCGGTGCACTTGAGGAGTGGGGCCTTGGGGGAAGGGGTGCAGTGGGGGGCATGGCCTGCGGCAGAGCTGGGGGTTGAGCGCCCCCCCCAGCACTTTGGAAAGTCAGTGCCTGTGCATGCTCTAACCACTGAGCAATGGAGGAGTGGCTCCCTGGTTTCACCTCTCCTTCCACTGTGGATAGATGATGAGTGACTCTGGAGCCGAGTGATGAGGGCATGCCCACAAAGCGGGAGACCCTGTGCCCAGTCCCCTGCTCCCATCAATCAGCAATAAGGCTAAGATTTTGTCCTGGATATTTTTAGTAAAAGTCACCGACAGGTCACCGGCAAAGCAGAAAAATTGACAGAAGCCGTGACCTGTCGGTGACTTTTACTAAAAATATCCCTGACAAAATGGGGCTCTGTGGATCCCCACATTGCCTGAAGGGGGAGCAGCTGCGCAGGGCCTAGGAGCCACCTGCAGCAACTGGGGGCTATGGGGTATCCCTGCCACCTGTAGCTCCAGGGGTCCCCCACTGCCCATGGGGGTCAGGAGCTGTGGGATGCCCCCACCATCAGCAACTCCAGGGGCCCACAGTCGCAGGCAGCTCAGAGGCTCCCCCGCCACCACCTGCGAGCTTGCCAGGGGCTTGGGGTTTGCCCCCCTCCACTGCCCAAGAGCTCGGGGGCTCCCCTGCTGAACTTGAGGGGTTCCCCCACTGCGGGCAGCTGCGAGCTGTAGGGTACCCCACCACAGGCAGCAGCATATCCCACAGCTCCCCACCACTGAAGTCACGGAGGTTGCTAGAAGTCACAGATTCCGTGACTTAATCATCAGTTATCCCAGTAGAACAGCAGACTGACACAGCCATGTCAGACTAACCCCAGTGGTGCGAGCACTCTGCTGAGAGGTGGGAGACCCCCTATTCACACCCTCTGCCCCCATCAGGCAGACTGGGGAATTGAGCTGAGGTCTCCCACACCTCCACAGAGTGCTCAAACCTCTGGGCTAGAAATGATAAGGGCAGCAGCAGTTCCTCAATGAGATTTTGAACTGGATCCAAGCCATTAGGGGCCAACCTCTGAGCATGTCTTCAGGGTCAGGCTCCACCCATGCTTTGTGAATTGCTCTGGGATGTAGGTGGCAGGCAGGTGGGTGGACGCCTGGAGGGAAGCAGCAGGGCACAGGCCTAGAGGCAGAGTTTGGGTATGTGGGAACTCCAACCTTGAAACAACACAGGCACCAAGCAAGTTCAGATGTTTGTAGAGTGTAGTGGGGCTCATGTAGGGGCCAGCAGGCCTAGTGGGCAGGCTACAGATGCAGCCCAGTCCCCAAAGCTCTGGGGTGGCCTTATCAGGCAATCTGGAGGCCAAGTTACAGTCTTGTCTTTTTTCAGATTCTCCCAATCAGACAAGGGACAGAGGGTTAGCTAGGGGGATGTGACACTTTGTACCTCAGGGGAACACCAGCACTCCCATGTTCATCCTTGTAAAGTAATTGTGTGGCATCCAATGCGAAGTTTGTCTTGTTGGGTGTCTTCAGAAGGCTCATGATGCACCAAGCACTGTTACAGTCATTGTTACAGTAATGTTATAGATTATAATTTCATGTATATAGTTTGACACTGAAAATGTATCCTCATGGCTTAAAATAAGCCCAGACAAAAACTCTCCAAGAGCAGAGAGGCAGTTCACACCTCATGGCAGGTATGAGACAAACCCAGCCCAGCCTCACAGGAACAAAGGACACTGGCCCAGGCAGCAACAAAAGGATCTGAATGAGTCACCCCCCTTGGTTTGGTCAGTTTTGGACTGGGATGAGATAATGCTCACCTGACCCTGAAGGGGGGGGGGGGGGGGCAGCAAGAGGGAAGAAAGAACATGATAAAAGGGAGAGATGTTTGCCATTCTCTTCCTCTGTTTTCCACCTACATCTACAAACACCACTCCACGCAACTGAAGCGCTGATCACAAGGGAGAGCCTGGCTGAAGAGCAACCAGCCAGCCTATAGTGAGAAGCATCTAAGTTTATAAGGGCACTGAAAGTCTTAGATCAACTTAGAATGCATTTCGCTTTTATTTCATTGACCAAATCTGACTTCTTGTGCTTTGACTTATAATCACTTAAAATCTATCTTTACAGTTAATAAATGTTTGCTTATTCTACCTGAAGCAGTGTGTTTGGTTGGAAGCCTCAGAGACTCCCCACGGGATATCAATTTCTTTGTTAAACTGACAAACTGATATAAGCTTGCAGCATCCAGTGGGCATAACTGGCCCCTGCAAGACAGAGGTTCCTAGGGTTGTGTCTTGGACCGGAGATATTGGCTAGCATCATTCGGTTGCACAATCCAAGGAGCAGCTTACATGCTAGAGGCTGTGAATGGACAGTCCGGGAGCGAGGGTTCTCGCAGCAGAGCAGGGTAAGGCTGGCTCCCAGAGTCAAGGATTGGAGTGACCGAGCAGATCACCATTCCAGATAACACCATAATGTTACAGTGGTTCGGCGAGCAGGGTGTATGTGCAGCTTGTTACTCCAAGTGAAGTTCACCCTTTAAGCACTGATATTTGTGATTTTAAGTGAGTCTTAAGTGCAGTGGCTAAGAACAGTCAGAAGGAGGTCATAGTTTTGTTATTTTCTGTTTGCTTATTTTGGGAAAGGGAAGTAGGAACAGGAAAACGACTGAAAGCAGTGAAGCAATTGCAAAGTTAGAGCTTTTTAGGCTGCAGGTTGCAGAAAAGGTGAGGGAGCATCAGAGATTATTGCAACAGAAAGAACCGGAGATAAAAGAAAAAGAGAGAGAAAGTGCATGAAAACACCAACTGGACCTGCTAGAAAAGCAGAACCAGAATCCCCGCAACCCCAATGACTACCATCACTCCAAAAATCCACAAGTGGGAACACTTATGTCCTGCATACAGTGAGGACGATGATACTGCTGCATAGCTGACTCCCTTTGAAAGGCTGTGTATAATACGTGAAATCCCTGATAAGAGAGTTCCTACCCTGATTGCGAAATTAACTGGTAAAGCTTGAAATGTATTCAATGGAATGCCTATTGAAGATGCTTTAGACTATTGTAAATTGTAATTAGACTATTTAGACTATTGTAAACTTAAAGATACTGTTTTATTTTCACTGTAAACATTCAGGGAGAAGTCCTGGCTCCACTGAGATCAATGGCAACCCTCCAGTTTCACTGGGGCCAGGATTTCCACAACAGGCTTTGCTGCCCCTTCGCCAGTTGCAGCTCAAGACTACAGCGCTGAGACAATTCATGGATCCAAAGGGTGTGGAGGCTGGTGAATTCCCCATGCTCTAGGCTCGTCCCTCTCCTGTCAGAAGCTTCCCAGCAGAATGAACTCGCATCATCCATGAAGCTTCAGACATAAGGAAACCCAGTGGAGCCCAGGCAGCTCCAGCGCACTGGCCAGTGCAGGCTCTGCTCCCACAAGCCCAGCCAATGACCTGGGCTTCTCAGTCCTAGGAAGAGGGAGCGATGTCTGCTGCTGTCGGAGTAGAGCCAGGTCAATAGCCTTCATCAGCCCAGGTGACCGCATAGTCTGGATACTCGTCTTTCAGGATCTTTGTGGACACAGAGTGTTTTGCTCGACCAAAGCCCTGGAAGAGGAAAAAGGCAGCGCTGTGAACTGCGAAGGGCAAAGGAAGCGTCCTGGGGACAAAGCCCTGAGCATTAAGAGAATCCGAGAGGATGATCTGGTTATGGAACAGGGCACCAGCACTTTGCCTAAAACCCCAAATGACCCCTATCTACACCTGGCAACAATCCACACTGAACGCACTGCAGCTCGGCACCACGTGCCCAAAACTGGAGCATCAGGGCAGGGCAGTCCTGGCCCAACCTTGTCCCTGCTCCTAGAGATTAGGGCTGGGAAGACTCTGAAGAGTGGCAGCATCCATGGGCCACACAAGGTACCTCTCTCTTACTGGGTTTATCTAGGGCAGGTCTGGGGATCTAGAGTGTTTCTAGCAGAGGCAGTGAAGGGAGAAAGTACAGAGTAAGTTGCAGGAGGGAGATTAAACTATTTCCCAGAGTTGGGTGGGACCCATACAGTTCTCTCTGCTCCAAGAACGAACAGTGCCACGTGGTCACTGTTAGCCCTTTGAACTGCTCCTTGGCAACATCTGCTGCTCTGTGCCCAGTGTGACGAGCAGCAGTCCAAGAATTTATTTCAATTCGGCTTCTTTCTTTGCCCATTTGGCTTTTGCTCTCAAAATGGAAGCAGCCACAAGCACAAGCCTTAATTAGGTGGGTACAGTTAAAGGAACACAATCCCCCAGGAGGAACACAGTCACACCAGCATAGATGTGCTTGTACTGGGATAGCTATTCCATAGGGAAGGCGTATAAGCTATACAAGTATAAGGCACCTTTATACAAACATTTCTGCATTCATATCAGAGGGATTGTACTGCTTTAACTATACTAATGTAGTTAAAAGTAATAGAGGGTGTACAAGAATAACTAGATCAGTAGAAAGTTACACCCCTAACTAACACAGTTATACTGGTACAAAAACTGTGTTTAACCCAGGCATTAGACTACAGCAGGTTAACAGGCAGCAGGTTTAAAAAAAAGCACATAAGGAAATACTTCTTCACACAAGGCACAGAACCTGTGGAACTCCTTGCCACGGGCTATGTGTAGTGAAGTATACGTGGCTCCCAAAAGATCAGTTCATGGAGGATCGGTCCATCAATGGCTGTTGGCCATGATAGTCACGGAAACAACCCCACACTTTGGATGTTTTTTTGGTCTTACAGCCCCAGCCTTCAGGAAGGGCTATTGGTTACCAGCCTAACTAATAAGTCAATACCTTTAAAGCTTCACTACCTTATACCCATTAGACAGTGGTAAGATGCCAGCTTCCATGTCAAACCTGCACAGACTGTGAGTGGGTGGGTTCCAGGCTGGTGCTGTTGCTCAGATAACAAAGATACCAGCACAAGTGAAAAGAACCCTTCTCCACCCACTCCCTTCAAGGCTGGTTGCAAGTTTCTCAATCAAACCAAGAGCACCCTCCCATGGCTCCTTGCTTACCACAGAATATCCATAAATGTGGATCTTCTTCTCCTTGCTCTGGTGGGAGATCCTGCCCCCACCCAAGCACTCGCAGTCGTAGCCTTGCTTCTTGATTTCTGCCGCAGTCTTGTCATAAATATCAGCTAGGGTGGGAGACATTGTAGGATGAACATAAACAAAAGTCTATTAAAGTTCCTTCCCTGGGGATATTCTTGGTCTATATGGAATATATGGAACACAGAATTCACACATGTGCTACCTACCCCACACATACGATTGCAGGTTAAAGACATGCTTCAGCTCTATGCACAGTTAAAGGGATACAGGAATGGTAGGAACCACAATCTGACGGCTCACCACTATGGGTCCCATTTCACAGTTCTCATCTTCAGACCCAGTTACCATGGATCAGATCTGAACAGACTGTTCCTAGGATTTACAATAGCTGGAAAGAATCCCAGCCCACAGAACTCGTGATCAGCTTTCTGCTCAGTTATCAACAGCACCATTTGCAACTATTTGTATCAGCTGCACAGCGATGGGGGAATCCCTCCATACACTAGCAGTCTTCTGAAAGGCAGGTACCATTACAAGGCAAATTGTGATCAGTTTGGTGCACTCAGATCTAAGTGTGGCCCTTTGGGAACGCTGCCGGCAGCCTCAGCATTGAGCCACATCCCACGTGCACCTCAGCTATGTGGGGCCCTGAGGCGGACACTGTCCTCCACTTTGCTCATCCCTGGAGCTTCGCACGCACCACTGACCGCAGCCTGCCAGGAGCCAGTCACTCTCCCTACATTGCAAACAGGAACACAGAGACAGGGGAGTGGAGGGAACAGGTCCCAGGTGACTTTGAGGCGGAGCCAGGCGTGGAACCCAGGAGTCCTGGCTAACGGTGCCACCTGTCTGCGCTGTGCTGAGTGCCCACAAGCCCAGCCTGCCCTGCGCCGCCCTGAGGGCCCCAGCACAGCGGCGGGCAACTGCCAAGTCACAGCCAGGAGAGCGGGCAGGCGGCAACAGCTCACTGACAGCCCCGCCCCCCACGGCACGCGGCCCAGGTAACCCCGCCCCTCACCACGGTATGTGGCCCAGGTAACCCTGCCCCCAGCTTGGGACCGACCCCGCCCCCATCCCCGCCCCTCACCAGGGTACGCGGCCCAGGTAACCCCGCCCCCAGCCCCGCCCCGCCCCTCACCAGGGTACGCGGCCCAGGTAACCCCGCCCCCAGCCCCGCCCCGCCCCTCACCAGGGTACGCGGCCCAGGTGACCCCGCCCCCAGCCCCGCCCCGCCCCTCACCAGGGTACGCGGCCCAGGTGACCCCGCCCCCAGCCCCGCCCCGCCCCTCACCAGGGTACGCGGCCCAGGTGACCCCGCCCCCAGCCCCGCCCCTCACCAGGGTACGCGGCCCAGGTGACCCCGCCCCCAGCTCGGGAGCGACCCCGCCCCACCACTCACCACGCTACGCGGTGCAGGAACCCCGCCCCCAGCCCCACGCCTAACCACGGTAAGAAGCCCAGGCGTGGCCCCGCCCCTCACGGTGGAACGCAAGAAAGGCAACCAGCCCGCAGCCCCGCCCCTCACCGTGGACTTCGGCCCAGGCGTGGCCCCGCTCCCAGCCCTGCCCCTCACCGTGGTACCCGGCCCAGGTGTGGTCCCGCCCCCAGCCCCGGCCCTCACCGTGGTACTCGGCCCAGGCGTGGCCCCGCCCCCAGCCCCGCCCCTCACCGTGGTACTCGGCCCAGGCGTGGCCCCGCACGATGTCCCTGGCGGGCCCCTGGCCCCCCGCCGGCCGCACGCGGATCAGCACGTACTTGAAGACGCCGTCGGGGTCGATGTCCACGCTAGAGATACCGCCCAACTGCTCCGCCGCCATCTTGCCGACCCCGAACCCAGCCAGCGACGTCGCCCCGCCTCCGCCCAATGACGGCGAGGGGGCGGGGAATGCGCAGCCACGGCCAATCACGCGGCACAGCCTTGAAGCTCTCGCCCAATTAGAGCAAAAGGCTCTTCAAGGGGACGCGAACAGTGTACTCCTTAAAGGAGAGGGCGGGCGCGTGGGATTTTGCCGACAGACACTGCCGGTTGCCGGGCCGATTGGAAGGGGCGGGGCTGGCGCGGGCAGCGCTGGGCGGCCGGGACAGCGGGGGGGGCTCCAGGCCGGCCGGGCTCGGCGGGGCCAGAGGTCCCGGCGGGGCGGGCGCGGGGCCTGCGGGGCGCTACTGCTGCGGGCGCTGCAGGCCCGAGACACCGGGCGTTGGACGAACACCCAGAGCCAGGCGGAGACCCGGGGGCCCGGTCTGACCCCCGCCCTGCTCCCCACCTGTCACCCACCCCCCCTGTCATCCCCCCCCGCTCCCTGCCTCTCACCCAGCTCCACCTGTCACCCCCCCGCTCCCTGCATCTCACCCAGCTCTACCTGTCACCCGCCCCCCCGCTTCCTGCATCTCACTCAGCCCTGCCAGACACCCACCCGACCCCGCTCCCTGCCTCTCACCCACCCTGCCAGACACCCAGCCCCACCTGTCACCCACCCCACCCCGCTCCCTGCCTCTCACCCAGACCCACCTGTCACCCACCCCACTCCCTGCCTCTCGCCTACTCTGCTCCCTGCCAGAAACCCAGTCCCACCTGTCACCCAGCCCTGCCAGACACCCACCCCACCCCGCTCCCTGCCCCTCACCCAGCCCTGCTCCCCACCTGTCACCCAGCTCCACCTGTCACCCCCTCCCCGCTCCCTGCATCTCACTCAGCCCTGCCAGACACCCACCCGACCCCGCTCCCTGCCCCTCACCCAACCCTGCTCCCCACCTGTCAGCCAGGCCCACCTGTCACCCCCCCCACTCCCTGCCCCTCACCCAGCTCCACCTGTCACCCACCCCACCCCGCTCCCTGCCTCTCACCCACCCTGCCAGACACCCAGCCCCACCTGTCACCCACCCCACCCCGCTCCCTGCCCCTCACCCAGCCCCACCTGTCACCCACCTCGCTCCCTGCCTCTCACTCACCCTGCCAGACACCCACCCTGCTCCCCGCCAGACACCCAGCCCTCCCTGCTCCCTGCCTGTCACCCAGACCCACCTGTCACCCACCCCACTCCCTGCCTCTCACTCACCCTGCCAGACACCCACCCTGCTCCCCGCCAGACACCCAGCCCTCCCTGCTCCCTGCCTGTCACCCAGACCCACCTGTCACCCACCCCACTCCCTGCCTCTCGCCTACTCTGCTCCCTGCCAGAAACCCAGTCCCACCTGTCACCCAGCCCTGCTAGACACCCACCCCACCCCGCTCCCTGCCTCTCACCCAGCCCTGCTCCCCACCTGTCACCCAGCTCCACCTGTCACCCCCCCCGCTCCCTGCCTCTCACCCAGCCCTGCCAGACACCCACCCAGCTCCCCGCCTCTCACCCATCTTGCTCCCCGCCAGACACCCAACCCACCCCGCTCCCTGCCTGTCACCCAGCCCCACCTGTCACCCAGCCCTGCCAGACACCCACCTCACCCTGCTCCCTGCCTGTCACCCAGCCCCACCTGTCACCCACCCCACCCCGCTCCCTGCCTCTCACCCAGCCCCACCTGTCACCCACCCAGCTCCCTGCCTCTCAACCATCCTGCTCCCTGCCAGAAACCCAGCCCCATCTGTCACCCAGCCCTGCCAGACACCCTGCCCGCTCCCTGCATCTCACCCAGACCCACCTGTCACCAACCTCTCTCCCTGCCTCTCACCCACCCTGCTCCCCGCCAGAAACCCAACACCACCTGTCACCCAGCCCTGCCAGACACCCACCCCACCCCGCTCCCTGCCTGTCATCCAGCCCTGCCAGACACCCACCTCACCCTGCTCCCTGCCTGTCACCCAGCCCCACCTGTCACCCACCCCACCCCGCTCCCTGCCTCTCACCCAGCCCCACCTGTCACCCACCCAGCTCCCTGCCTCTCACCCATCCTGCTCCCTGCCAGAAACCCAGCCCCATCTGTCACCCAGCCCTGCCAGACACCCAGCCCGCTCCCTGCATCTCACCCAGACCCACCTGTCACCAACCTCTCTCCCTGCCTCTCACCCACCCTGCTCCCTGCCAGAAACCCAACACCACCTGTCACCCAGCCCTGCCAGACACCGACCCCACCCCGCTCCCTGCCTCTCACTCAGCCCAACCAGTCATGCACGCGGCTCCCTGCCTCTCGCTCAGCCCTGCCAGACACCCACCCCACTCCGCTCCCTTCCTCTCACCCACCCTGCTCTCTGCCAGAAGCCCAGCCCCACCTGTCACCCACCCGGCTCCCTGCCCCTCACCCAGCCCCACCTGTCACCCATCCCACTCCCTGCCTCTCACCCAGCCCCACCTGTCACGCACCTGGCTCCCTGCCTCACACTCAGCCCCACCTGACTCCCACTACGCTCCCTGCCTCTCACCCAGCCCCACCTGTCACCCACCCTGCTCCCCGCCTAAAACCCAGCCCCACCTATCACCCGGCCCTGCCAGACACCCACCCCGTCCTGCTTCCTGCCTCTCACTCAGCCCAACCTGTCACACACCCGGCTCCCTGCCTCTCACCCACCACACCTGTCACCCACCCCGCTCCCTTCCTCTCACCCACCCCACCTGTCAGCCATGCCGCTCCCTGCATCTCACTCAGCCCCACCTGTCACCCACCTGGCTCCCTGCATCTCACCACCCCATCAGTCACCCATCCCTCTCCCTGCCTCTCACCCAGCCCCACCTGTCACCCACCCGGCTCCCTGCCTCTCACCCACCCCGCCAGTCACCCACCCGGCTCCCTCCCTCTCACCCACCCCACCTGTCACCCACCCGGCTCCCTGCCTCTCACCCACCCCACCTGTCACCCACCCGGCTCCCTGCCTCTCACCCAGCCCCACCTGTCACCCACCCGGCTCCCTGCCTCTCACCCAGCCCCACCTGTCACCCACCCGGCTCCCTGCCTCTCACCCAGCCCACCTGTCACCCACCCGGCTCCCTGCCTCTCACCCAGCCCACCTGTCACCCATCCCGCTCCCTGCCTCTCACCCAGCCCCACCTGTCACCCACCCGGCTCCCTGCCTCTCACCCAGCCCCACCTGTCACCCTCACCCACCCGGCTCCCTGCCTCTCACCCAGCCCCACCTGTCACCCTCACCCACCCGGCTCCCTGCCTCTCACCCAGCCCCACCTGTCACCCATCCCGCTCCCTGCCTCTCACCCAGCCCCACCTGTCACCCACCCGGCTCCCTGCCTCTCACCCAGCCCCACCTGTCACCCATCCCGCTCCCTGCCTCTCACCCAGCCCCACCTGTCACCCACCCGGCTCCCTGCCTCTCACCCACCCCACCTCTCACCCACCCTGCTCCCCGCCAGAAACCCAGCCCCACCTGTCACCCAGCCCTGCCAGACACCCACTCCCCCCCGCTCCCTGCCTGTCATCCAGCCCTGCTCTCCGCCAGAAACCCAGCCCCACCTGTCACCCACTCTGCTCCCTGCCTGTCATCCAGCCCTACCAGAAACCCACCCCATCCTGCTCCCTGCCTCTCATCCAGCCCCACCGGTCACCCACCCTGCTCCCTGCCTGTCACCCAGCCCTGCCAGACACTGTCACGGAGTGTGGGGGAGTCCGGCCCTGCACCCCTCTTCCTGGGACCCACAGTGACTCTGAGCCAGCCAGTAAAACAGAAGGTTTATTGGACAACAGGAACACAGGTTACAGCAGGGCTTGCAGGCACAGTCAGGACCCCTCCACCGAGTTCTTCTGGGCTTTCAGGGTGCTTGGATCCTAGCTAGGATACCCTGAATTCCACCCACACAGCCCCAAGCCCAAACTCCAACTGCTTCCCTCCTGCCACTCCCTTCCTTTGTCCCCCTTCCCGGGCAAAGGTGTTTGACCTTTCCTCTCCCTTACCTAGCTCAGGTTACAGGCCCTGGCATCGTCCATCCCCTAAAGTCCTCCCCTGCTCTCCCACTCCCCACACAGACAGTCCCTACTGCATCACATCTCTCCCCCCTTCGAGACTGAACTGAGCGGGGTCACTCTGCCCAGTGACCTGGGGAAGTTCAGGGCCCCCTCTCCGGGACAACGCATCCGCTGTCAGGTTGGCACTTCCTTTCACATGGACCACGTCCATGTCATAGTCCTGCAGGAGCAGGCTCCACCTCAGGAGCTTGGCGTTGGCTCCTTTCATCTGGTGCAGCCAGGTCAGGGGAGAGTGGTCGGTGTACACGGTGAAGTGTCGCCCAAAGAGATATGGCTCTAGTTTCTTAAGGGCCCACACTATGGCCAGGCATTCCTTCTCGATGGCTGCGTAGCTTTGTTCCCGGGGTAGCAGCTTCTTACTCAGGTACACGATGGGGTGTCTCTCCCCCTTTTCATCCTCCTGCATTAACACTGCCCCCAGTCCCGTGTCTGAGGCATCAGTGAACACCATAAAGGGTTTGTCAAAATTTGGGTTTGCCAGAACTGGGCCACTAACCAGAGCCTCCTTCAGCGCCCGGAAAGCCTCCTGGCACTGCTCAGTCCAGATCACCTTGTCTGGCTTCCCCTTTTTGCATAGTTCAGTGATGGGGCCGGCTATGGCACTAAAGTGGGGCACGAACCTTCGATAGTACCCCGCCATCCCAATAAAGGCCTGTACCTGCTTTTTGGTTTGGGGAGCAGGCCAGTCTCTGATCACCTCCACCTTGGCTGGTTCCGGCTTCAGGCAGCCGCTCCCCACCCGATGGCCCAGGTAAGATACTTCAGCCATCCCCACCTTGCACTTCTCAGCCTTTACTGTTAACCCAGCCTTTCGGAGTCGGTCTAGGACTTGTTTAACCTGGGACATGTGGTCCTCCCAGGTCTGGCTGAAGATGCAGATGTCGTCAATATACGCCACGGCAAAACTCTCCATCCCCCTCAGTAGCTGATCCACCAGGCGCTGGAAGGTGGCTGGCGCTCCCTTGAGACCGAAGGGCAGGGTCAGAAACTCATAGAGCCCCAGAGGGGTGATAAAGGCCGATTTCAGCCTGACATCTGCGTCCAGCGGCACTTGCCAGTAGCCTTTGGTAAGATCCATAGTGGTGAGGTACCGAGCACCTCCTAGCTTGTCTAGGAGCTCGTCAGGCCTGGGCATAGGGTAGGCATCAGATACGGTGATGGCATTGAGCTTTCGATAGTCCACACAGAACCAGATTGACCCATCCTTCTTGGGGACTAGCACCACTGGCGAGGCCCAAGGGCTGGAAGACGGCTGGATCACCCCCAAAGCCAGCATGTCCCTGACCTCTCTTTCAAGATCCTGGGCAGTTTTACCAGTGACCCAAAAAGGGGAGCATCTTATAGGGGGATGTGACCCAGTCTCCACCCGGTGGACAGTCAAATTAGTGCGTCCAGGCTGGTTGGAAAACAGCTGTCGGTACAGATGCAGCACCCCTCTGATCTCAGCATGCTGGCCCGGGGTCAGTTGCTCAGAGAGGGGAATCGCCTCCAGGGGGGAATCAGCTTTTGTCCCAGGGAATAGATCCACTAAGGGGTCATCTCCCTGCCCCTCCCAATGTCCACACACGGCCAACACCACATTCCCCCTGTCATAGTATGGTTTCATCATGTTCACATGGTACACCCGACGGTGATGTGCCCGGTTTGACAGCTCCACCACATAGTTTACCTCATTCAGTTGCTTGATAACCTTGAAGGGCCCTTCCCAGGCGGCCTGGAGTTTGTTTCTCCTCACGGGGATAAGAACCATCACCTGATCCCCTGTGGCGAAGGTACGGGCTCGTGCTGTGCGGTCATACCAGACCTTCTGCCTCCTCTGGGCTCGGGCCAGATTCTCCCTGGCCAGGCCCATGAGCTCGGCCAGTCTTTCCCGGAAGGTCAGGACATACTCCACCACTGACTCTCCCTCGGGAGCGGCCTTCCCCTCCCATTCGTCCCTCATCAGGTCTAGGGGCCCCCTCACCCGCCTTCCATACAAGAGTTCGAAAGGTGAAAACCCGGTAGATTCCTGGGGTACCTCCCTGTACGCAAACAGCAGGTGAGGTAAGTACTTGTCCCAATCTTGCGGATGCTGGTTCATAAATGTTTTTAGCATCATCTTCAGCGTCCCGTTGAACCTTTCTACCAGCCCGTTGGACTGGGGGTGATACGCTGAGGCCCAGTTGTGCTGGACCCCACATTTCTGCCATAAGGACCGGAGCAGGGCCGACATGAAGTTGGACCCCTGGTCCGTTAAGACCTCCTTGGGGAACCCCACCCGGCTGAAAATTGTCAGCAGTGCATCTGCCACTGTGTCTGCTTCGATAGAGGACAAGGCCACCGCCTCGGGGTAGCGAGTGGCAAAATCCACCACCACCAGGATGTATTTCTTCCCTGACCGGGTCGTCTTGCTGAGAGGTCCCACTATGTCCATGGCCACCTTCTGGAAAGGTTCTTCTATGATGGGTAAAGGCCTCAAAGCCGCTTTCCCCTTGTCCCGGGCCTTCCCCACCCTCTGGCAGGGGTCACAGGATTGGCAGTACTGTCGGACATGGGTAAAGACCCCAGGCCAGTAAAAGTTCTGTAGCAGCCTCTGCCTGGTGCGCCGGATTCCCTGGTGCCCTGCGAGAGGGATGTCATGGGCCAGGTACAACAGCTTGTGACGGAACTTCTGGGGAACCACCAGCTGCCTCCTGATCCCCCATGACTCTGCTTCCCCTGGGGGAGCCCATTCTCGGTACAGGAACCCCTTCTCCCACAGGAACCTCTCCTTGCAACCTCTCCTCATGGTCTGTACCGCACTAAGGTCAGCCCGGTCCCTGTGCTTCCGCAAGGAGGGATCTTTCTGCAACTCGGCCTGGAACTCAGCAGCTGGGACAGGAATGGGGACCGGCTCTCTCTTGCTGGCTGGGTCTGAGGCCGCAGGCTCTCTGCACCGTGCCCCTGGGCGTTCCCCGCTCCCTGGGTTAGGGTCCTGCACCTCAGGTCGAGTACCTTCCCCGTTTTCGGGGTGCAGTGCCATTTGCCGACTCTGACTACGAGTCACGACCAGGGCACTCTGGGTGTTACTAGGCCAGTCCTCAAGGTGCCCTCCCATTAACACGTCAGTGGGCAAATATTGGTGTACCCCCACATCCTTGGGGCCCTCCTTGGCCCCCCATTTCAGGTGTACCCTTGCCACGGGTACCTTGAATGGGGTCCCGCCCACGCCCATCAGGGTCAGGTAAGTGTTGGGCACCATCCGATCTGAGGCCACCACCTCGGGCCGGGCCAGCGTCACCTCTGCGCCCGTGTCCCAGTACCCAGTGACCTTCCTCCCATCCACTTCCAGGGAAACAATGCACTCCTTCCGGAGGGGCAGCCCCGCGCCCACCCGGTAAACCAAAAACCCGGAACCGGGAGCATCCACAGGTGGTATGTTGCCAACCCCCCTTTCCTGGGAATGTAGCCCCTCCTCCGATTGGGTTTTTACCCAGTCCACCCTCTGCGGGTTGGGTCTGCTTGGTCTGTCCCTGAGCTTGGGGCACTGGGCCCGTATGTGACCTCGTTGGCCACAGCGATAGCAGCCCATATCTCGTGGGTCCCCTTGAGTGGGTCGGAGGGACCTGCCGCTGGATGTTCCCCTTTTGGGGGGGTTCTCCATAGGCCCCCTTTGGGAGGTCCCATGATGACTCTCTCTCTGCGTTGAGGCAGGCCTGCTCCTTCGAGACTCCTTCCTGCCATCCCCTGCCCGACTGTCCACAAATTGGTCGGCCAGCTGGCCTGCATGCTGCGGGATCTCCGGCTTCTGGTCCATCAACCACAGCCTCAGGTCGGACGGGCACTGCTCGTACAGGTGCTCCAGTATGAATAGGTCAAGCAGGTCCTCTTTAGTTTGGGCCCCGGCTGTCCACTTGCGGGCATACCCCTGCGCCTGGTTGACCAGTTGTAGGTATGTGACCTCACGGGTTTTACGCTGGCTCCGGAACTTTTTCCGGTACATCTCAGGAGTCAGCCCAAACTCGCGGAGCAGGGCCTGTTTGAACAGTTCGTAGTCCCCTGCCTCCGCCCCTTTCAGTCGGCTGTACACCTCCACGCTGTGGAGTCCAGTAAGGGGGTGAGAACTGCGATCCTGTCTGCAGGGTCAACCCTGTGCAGCTCGCAGGCATTCTCAAAGGCCGTCAGGAAGGTATCTATGTCCTCCCCCTCCTTACGCCGGGGCAGCAAGTGCTTATCAAAGCTCTTTGTAGGCTTGGGTCCCCCCTCACTCACCGCAGCCGGGGCCTCACTTCTCCTCAGCCGGGCCAGGTCCAGCTCATGTTTACGCTGTTTCTCCTTCTCCTCCCACTCACGCTGGCGCTGGTTCTCCTCATGTTCACGCTGTTTCACCTTCTCCTCTAGCTCTCGCCTCTTTAACTCAAGCTCCTCCCGTCTCAGCTCCCTTTCATATTCCAGCCGCATCCGCTCCATGGATGCCGAGCGTTGCCGGGAGGATCCCCTGCTGGGGGGTGGGCTTCGCCGTGAGGCTCCCCTGCTGGCCGGGGGTGTCACGGTGCCCTCGGTATACACTGGGCTCCTCCCCGCCCTTCCTCTACGCCTAGGAGGGGGGGGTCTCGGGAAGCCCTCATCTGCCGGCTGACCAATCCCAGCAGGGACAGTCACTGGTGCCTGCGCTGCATCTGCTCGGCTGCTTCCCTCAGAGACAGGGCTCCGTTCATTCATGCAGTCTCCCTGCTCCAGCTGGGCAATCAGCTGGTCCTTGCTGAGCCTCCCTGGGTGCAGCCCCCTCTGCTTACACAGCTCCACCAGGTCGCACTTGCGCTGCTTGGCATACATCTTCCTGCTGGCCACTCACAGGCTGGGGTGCTCGCCGCTCCCCACGGTTTCCAGGGGGACCCCTAGTGCACCAGCCCTTCGTCAGGTCACCACCTCTCTGCCAGGGTCGAGCTGCAGACTCCTCCGCCCCTGGGACCACTCGCTGCAATCCCCCGGGGGACCCTGTTACTGCAAAGTCCTTCTCACTGGGCACACACTCCCAGGGGTTAACCACCCCTTCGTTTTACTGCTCCCCAGTCACTTACTGCAGGAAGCGCCGTCCACGGGGTGCAGTATCTCCCGCCGCTGCCACCAGTTGTCACGGAGTGTGGGGGAGTCCGGCCCTGCACCCCTCTTCCTGGGACCCACAGTGACTCTTAGCCAGCCAGTAAAACAGAAGGTTTATTGGACAACAGGAACACAGGTTACAACAGAGCTTGCAGGCACAGTCAGGACCCCTCCACCGAGTCCTTCTGGGCTTTCAGGGTGCTTGGATCCTAGCTAGGATACCCTGAATTCCGCCCACACAGCCCCAAGCCCAAACTCAAACTGCTTCCCTCCTGCCACTCCCTTCCTTTGTCCCCTTCCCGGGGAAAGGTGTTGACCTTTCCCCTCCCTTACCTAGCTCAGGTTACAGGCTCTGGCATCGTCCATCTCCTAAAGTCCTCCCCTGCTCTTCCACTCCCCACACAGACAGTCCCTACTGCATCACAGACACCCACCCCATCCCGCTCCCTCCCTGCCTCCCACCCCGCTCCCTGCCTCTCACTCATCCTGCTCCCCGCCAGAAACCCAGCCCCACCTGTCACCCACTCGGCTCCCTGCCCCTCACCCAGCTCTCTGCCTCTCACCTACCCGGCTCCCTGCCTCTCACCCACCCCGCTCCCCGTCAGAATCCCAGCCCCACCTGTCACCCACCCGGCTCCCTGCCTCTCACCCACCCGGCTCCCCGTCAGAATCCCAGCCCCCACTGTCACCCATCCCGCTCCCTGCCTCTCATCCAGGCCCCCCTGTCACCCATCGCGCTCCCTGCCTCTCACCCAGCCCACCTGTCACCCACCCCGCTCCCTGCCTGTCACCCACCCCACCCCGCTCCCCGCCAGAACCCCCCCTCCCTGCCTAACACCCATCCTACCCCGCACCCTGCCTGTTACCCAGCCCACTCCCTGCCCTTCCTCTCACCCAGCCCCACCTGTCCTCCACCCCCTTCCCTGCCTGCCACCCAGCCCTGCCAGACACTGGGCCCTGCCTGACACCCAACCCCTCTCCCTGACATGCAGGCCTGTTGCCATGCCTGACACCCTGCCCTGCGCTTGGGAAGTGCTGGTTGTGCTCTCTAGCAAGCCCAGTGGCTGCCTAGCCTGGGGAAAGGCTGGGGTGTGGCACCGGCAGAAGGAGCCCCATGTTCCCCGTCGATTATTCCCCTTAGAACTGAAATCTGGTTCTTCCCGTGTGCCAGTGTCGTGCTCCTTTATGTGTTTGCATTAATAACTTGGGCCTATAAAGCAAGTGCAGCGAGTGTAATGCAGCCTGCTTCTGTCTGGGGCCTCCTGCTGCTGTCGTTCAAAGAATTAACAATCCCAGGATGAGAATGAGGGAGCAGCGGGTGGGTGCATTATGCCAGGATTAGCTCTTATCATTTCCGTGCCGTGGTGGGGGTCTCGACACTGGCGCCCCTTGCTGCCTCCAGTTCACTCCTTGGGGCATAGAATGGTTTTAGGTCCTGGGGGTTGTGTTACTTTGGTCTAATTTTGGTAGCTGGCAGGGGCATGCACAAGAATTTAAATTTGACCCCTTTTGAGGGGGCATGGAAGCTTACTGTCCCCCCCCCCGGCCCCAGGAGGAGCTCGCTGCCCCCCTCCTCCCCTGGCCCAGGGAAGACTTTGATTTTCCCCCCTCCCCACTAGCTCCCAGCAGGTCATCGATCTTCTCTCCCTCCACCAAGCCCCAGCCCTGGCAGGAACTTCATCTTCCCTGCCTTCACGGCCCTGGGCGGGAGAAGTTCTGTGCCCCTCTCCCCCTCACGCCTTTGGTAGCTGGGTTTAGTGTGCAGGTGCTGCGAGTGTCTGTGGCCTGTGATCTACAGGTGAAACTGGATGATCTGGTGGTCCCTCCTGGTCTGAAGCACTATGATAATATGGGAGGCCTGGGGCAGCCTGGCTGCTCCTTGTTCCCCAGAACAGAGGGTCTGCACCTCTACTCATCTGGGTAGCACAAACCGATTCACTCACTGAGGATGAACATCCCTCTTCTGCATTGGCCAACGCATGGTTTGTGCATTGCTTAAGCCTTCAGAATAGAACTGCTGATGATCCCCTGTACCTGGGCATTTTCTTGACAAGTGCGTGCTCTAGTCACTGGCAAGTGGGTGAGGATGGTGCTGTAGTGTACTGGGGTTTGGAGTCTGCATGGAGGATGCTGCCCTCTTCTGGCTGGCTACCACTTCTGTCAGCTTTTGAAGTTGCCTCACACAAGTAGCAGAGGCTTAGATGTTCGGGGTGGATGGCCCAGGCTCTGATCCCCACTCCCCAGGCATGTGTTGCTTATGTCTGCAGCACGTCACTTTGTCACACTTACAAATGATCGCTCACCCATCACTCCTCCAGTGTCCCAGAGCTTCTAACACTTCCTCTTCTTTGTATCTCATTCCAGTTAAGTGTTTTTTGGCCCCAGGTGGACTCTGTCTTCATTCCCCTGCCTGCCTCACAAGATCAGCACCTTCCTCACAAAACTATTGCTGCCCAGTCAAGTCAGTAAAGGCAGACAACGACTGTACATTCAAGTTATACTTTATGGATATTCAAAGGAAATAGATCTCTCATAATAAGTTTACCTCAGAAACTTTGCTGTGGGACACCAGCAGGAATGATACAACGAAATGTGAGAAAATACAGACCTAGTTCTGCTCTGCACAAGAGGAGATGTGATCTTAGTCTTCTATATGATGCATAATTTTAAAAAAGGAAATAAATAGAACATGCATTTATCAAAGAATTCTGTCCTGTTTAGGTAAAACCCTCCAGGGGGCCCAGCTGAGAAGATGCAGTTTCAGTCTTTTTATTTATTGTTTGTTAGATTAGGAGGCTGCAGCTATCAGGATCCACCATGACCTTGAAGCTGTGTAGTTGGAGGAGCTGTTTGGATCTCTGCCATGAAACATGGTTAAAGCCTGGACAGGATCCCAGACAGTGCAAAACCAGGACAAAGATGCTCCCAGTTTCCCCTGCTGCCACAAGAGGAGGAAGTCACAGCTCTGCAGGTGAAATGGGGGCGGGAACTTACGATGACTGGGATGGTGTGGATGAGAAAAGCCCACCTGGCCTTATGATGAAAGGCAGGAAGTCCCACTGACCGCAGCACTGCTGGGGAGGAACTCAGCTTAGCTGGCCGAGAGAGGCAGGAGTCCCTCACTTTTGCTGCAACTATTCAGCTTTTACAGAAGACGACCTTGCATCTACTCAGCTAATGGGCACTATCTAGCTGGTGCAGTGGGGTGCTAGCTGCCCACAACAGTGCTGTCGTTGAGGGTGCTGCCTCTCAGCGGTGGCATGGACACCCCTGGCTGACCCAGCAGCCTGGCACAGGAACGGATGGTTTCCATTCCAGTGCTAGTTAATAACTTCAAGTGCTTTTTGACTTGATCCCTTGATGCTGGGCAGGCCCAAAATCAGTGCTCGTGGCTCTGGTGCATTCACATTAGTGCATGGTCAGAAGTTCCCTGGCCAACAGGCGAAATCCTAGACTGATGCGCTCAGAGTGGAGAAGGTCGTGAACCAAAACCAGGGATCAGCATGCACAGCTGAATGTCTCTTTATAATGGGCACCACCTGAGCACCCTGCCACCTGGGGAGGTTTCCATTTGGCTCTGCACGTGGAACCTCCACCTTTGAATCAGGGGCCACGTCCAGACTACCCGCCGTATCGGCGGGTTAAAATCGATTGCTCGGGGATCGATATATCGCGTCTAATCTAGACGCGATATATCAATCCCCGAGCGCGCTTATATCGATTCCGGAACTCCATCAACCCCAACGGAGTTCCGGAATCGACACGGAGAGCCGCGAACATCGATCCCACGCCGTCTGGACGGGTGAGTAATCCGATCTTAGATATTCGACTTCAGCTACGTTATTCACGTAGCTGAAGTTGCGTATCTAAGATCGATTTCCCCGCCCTAGTGTGGACCAGCCCAGGGGCTTGGGAGATAGGATGTTTGGATCCAGGGATGTAGTTCTGGTCCATCTCTCTAGATGGCAGCAACACGCGGTGGTTCCCTGTGGTCAAGGACAGAACATTCCCGTCACCCTCCATAGCTCTCTGCTTCCCGTATTGTAAGGTCAGAGGCCTTTTCTCCAGCCACAGTAGGACAGTCACAGCCATGAGCGAAGAAGCAGAGAGTCACATCCTCACATTGTTTTGATGTAATTTAGAGGCAATGTAATATGGGGCTGTGAAGAATGTGCTCCTGTCCTAACGGTGCCACCACCACCAGATAAAGAAACAGAGCTCACAATGTTTAAAGAAAACGCTGACAGCATTCTGCCTCGCAAGGAGTCACTTCTCAACAGTTGTGTTGTGAAATCTCTACTTCTAGTGTTTTGTCTTTACGATGCCCAGTTCTCTATTGTTTATCTGTAGGGCCTCTGTCTGGTTCTTTGATCGTTTCTGTCTGTGGTGTAACTCATTCTGCATGATTTAAACCAGCTCAGGTGCTGGGCTCTGACTGGGTAAAGAATGGTTTTGTAATGGGCTAGGATAGGTGAAAAATACTGTCTTGCAGCACTTCAGTTTACAATGGTTGGTGACGGTAGAGCTAAGCAGACTCGAGTTTCACTATATAAACTGGGGTCCAAAAGGAAGTCTGTTAGCACCTAATTCCAGGACACAACCCGAGATCAGAACTGCCAGACCTCAACACCTGCCAATCAGACTGTGCAGAAGCTGGAACCCCAAATGACCTGATCCTGCCTGGCCACCAGGAAAAGTTTGTTTGCCTTATTGTGAGTGGTGAGCAGTGCCTGCTCAGCAAGTGTGTTCTGTTTTGGTAGCTGTTAATAAATAGACAATATTACTGTGTAAGGCTCCTTCACTGGTAAAAGACCCTGCAGATCCGCATAAGATTATGTCCTGAGCCCTAGGAACTGGGTAAGGGTAGGTGCCTTTTGCCAGTGGTAGCTCCAGGCACCAGTGCTCCAAGCACCTGCTTGGGGCAGCAAGTCGCAGGGGTGCCCTGCCAGTCCCTGCAAATGTGGCAGTCAGGCAGCCTTCAGCAGTGCGCCTGTGGGAATTCCACTGGTCCTGTGGATTTGGCAGCAATTCGGCAGCGGGTAGCCAAATCCGCGGGACCAGGGACCTCCCACAGGCGCACCGCCGAATCCACAGGACTGGGGACCTCCCGCAGCCGCACCGCTGAATCCGCGAGATCAGGGACCTCCCGCAGGCAAGCCGCCGAAGGCAGCCTGCCTGCCATGCTTGGGGCAGCAAAAAAGCTAGAGTTGCCCCTGCCTTTCGCCCAGATCATTGGGAACTGGGCAAGGGTGGGGGTGCCGGTGTTACATCTTGAGCCCACAGAAGTGCCTCAAGTGTGTGGGTAACAGAATTGTCCAGTCAGTTCTCAAACTCCCTTCTCCATTTCACATGGCCAGTAACACATCAGCAAATGGGGCTTATTACCCCCCCCCCCCCGTCTACAACAACACCCTCCCATTCACCTCCAGGGAGGCTCCAGGCACAGATCCAAGGCCACCTGTGGCTCCAAGATTCGGGGGTCAAACCTAACAGCCCCAGCATGAACCCCAGGGAGTTGAAAGGGTCAGAGTCAAACTTGGCTGCAAAAGAAGGGCTGGTAAGAAATGAGCATTGATGAGATGGCAGAGGACTGGGCGGTCCCAGGAATGACAACAAAACAGACTGGTCTCTAAAGGCTGGCACACTTCCTTGGCAACCCAAACACAACAGCCCTCAGCTAGCACGGAAACTAGCTAGCACTGACCCGCGGGTTGCACGGCCTGTGCTGAAGGGAAGCAAACAGCATGGAGAGGGAAAGCTTTAGGATTCCCTCTAGGTCAGCGTTTCTCAAATGGGTCTGCGAGGGTGCTCCTGTGGGTCTGCCGGCCCTGCCGATCAACTCCTCCACGTCCGTCTCAGTGCCTCCTGTTCCATGGTGTGCAGGAGGGCCTGGGAAGGAGCGAGGACGGGCATGCTTGGGGGAGAGGGTGGAAAGAGACAGGGAAGCAAAGAGGTGGGGTGGGGCCTTGGGGGAAGGGATGGAGTGAAGGCAGGGCCTGGGGCTGAGTGGGCAGCTTGGGGGTTCCTTGGTTTGCTAACGTTTGGGAATCACTACCTAGGTAAACCTCCCCAGTGCACCTGTAATACAGTAATGGGCACATGGTGTTCCCTGGGGCAGATCCTCATCTGGTGTAAGTCAGCGTCACTCACTTGACATGGATGCTGACTAGGGCAGCTGAGGGTATGGGCTGGGAATGCAGGAATTTGGTCTCAGCTCCTTGTGTCCAGTGTTTGGCAGCCGATCGGCTTATCTGCACTGCTCTCACTTGCTGCTCACTTCGCTTTTGCATTGTAAATGAGGCAGAACTTGGTGCCCCCTTCTCATGTTGGCTGAGGCAGCCCCAAAAGGTGGGCTGCCCTCCTGCCCTTGCTCAGAACTCAAGCCCTAGGCACAAGAAGAATATTGCTAATACCTATCGCTAAGCAAACACAGACATCTTTGCAGCCTCCCCCACCCCTCAGGGATAGGTAGGTGATTTTACCCCCAACTTATAGGGGAAACTGAGGCACAACATGGTTAAGTGATTTGTCCAAGGTCATGCACTGCGTCAGTTTCAGCTCAGGACTCAGAACTCCAGAGCGTCTGACTCTGCTGCACTTTCCCACGGCTCACTTGTCCCCAGTCAGTAGCTTGACTAAGGGCAGCCCTGGGGCCACCGGGCAGGCCCCATCTGCAGAGGGAAGAGCATGGGCGAGAGAGCAGACACGCCATTATCCTGTACCTGGGCCAGCAGCTTGCCCTAGAGCAGCAGCCTTGCGGAGGCAGCAGGGGCTCCCAGCAGCAAAGGGGCAGCAGTTCCCATGCACTGGAACCTGCTCACTCCTCTCTCATTCAACCTCACTCAGAGGCGTGGGCCAATTCACACCCAGCACCGCCGAGCGCTGAAGGCAATGGAACTGCACCTGCCACCAGCAGGGTTCAGGCTGGCCCCTGGGTACGCAACCATCACGTGGCAGTACTAATGCAGCATAACAGGTCTCCTGCCCCTGGCTTTGCATGCTCACTGGGTGCTGATCCTTGTGCTCTCCTGACTCCCCCCCAGGTCAGGTGGGAGCAGAACACAAACTGTTCTGTTCACAGGGCGCGCACTGTGCCTGGGCACAAGGGGTGAGTGGATCCGCCACAGGGCCTGTCAGCAGCTCCCTTTTTCTTCCCTAGGAAGCACCAGCTCCAGTATGCACCTAGAAGGGAGGGCTCTGAGGAGAGTCACAGGTCTGGGAACCCTGCTGCCAGTGTGGTCAGTCTGGATTTACACCAGGCTGGCTTCCCTGTGCTCCCTGTGACATGCATCCGATGAGGTGGGGATTCACCCACGAAAGCTCATGTTCCAATACGTCTGTTAGTCTGTAAGGTGCCACAGGACTCTTTGCTGCTTCCACTAGAGGACAACAGCCTCCTGCTGCTATCAGTAATGGAGTTACTCCTCCAGCTCAAGTGGGCAAGGCTTGTGGGTTGAATCTAAAGGTCCTGCCCATGGCGGGGCGTGGCGGAGGGAGTCTGCATGGGCAGGGCCTTGCCTGGCCCGTGGAGGGCGGCTGCATTCACCAGGACTATCAAGCAGCGCTTTCAGCAGCATGAACTGGTGGCTGTGCACCGTGGCCCAGTGGCTTGGCTTTGCCACACGGGAGCTGGGCGCTGGATGCAGGGTCACTGTGTGCTGGGATGGGCAACAGGGCCTTTGGTGACTGGGACTGGTGGGTGCAGCCCAAGGCAGCATAAGCCCTGCCCGCTCAGTGAGGGGGCTCCCGGAGCCAGCCAGCCTTGTCACTGGGCAAAGAATGAAGAGCCAGGGCCTGCAGCCGACTGAAACCCCAGGGGGTGACAGCAACAAAAAGCCACACCCCCCCCGCTGGTGAGGTCAGGGCCCCAGAACGAACAAACAAATGGGGGGGGGAGGCATCCCAGCCTATCCAAACCTCAGCCAAGGGGGTGGAGCCACAGAACACGTGCCAATGACTGAGCAACCAGGGCACACAGCGCTCCAAGATTGACAGCCCAGGAGGCTGCACCCGCATCCTGCAGGTGGCTGCTGTTCCACAGGGCCCCTCTGGGGTGGGGAGGGCAATTCAGCCTCTGTGAGCCAGTCAACCCTCAGCCTCGGACCATGCCAGCAGAGGGATCACTTGGTGCTTTGGTTTTAAGCCCAGCTGATGTTACACTGTAGCCAAACGCTGGACTTGGCATCACGTCTGGGTTGTTGGAGTCACACTGCATGAAAGAGATGACACCCCCCCCCCCCCGGCCCGCTTCTGCCATTACATTCCCATCCACCTGGAGAAGCTGAGATCTCCACAGAAAAGATGCCAAGGAGAGGGAAAGCTGCTGGCCTGGCACCTGTGGCTTTGCTGGGTGATTGCACAGCTGAGATGTTTGGAATCCACACCACCTCCCGCTGGCTCCACCTCGAATGCCCCCAAACAGGCACTGCAGCAGGGGGCTGTTGCTAAGGTACATTGTCCTGGCCATGCTCACTGGGCGGCTGGCATCTGACAGTCTTAGTGCACCCGAGAGACGCCAACACTCATAAAAGTCATTTGCCTTATCCAATGGGATTAAGCCCCCCCGGAATCCATATGATGGGAGCTGCACCCGTCTTAGGCTCTGGCATGAGGGCGAGCCGCAAACCCAGCAGAGACCCCATCTAAAACACAGGGAGGGGGCAGACTAGTGACAGGATCCCACTGCAAAAGCAGGGGTGCGGAAGGCTCTCAGATGCGTCCAGCCAGGAGAGGGGCCCAGAGACAGCAAATCCACCATTTCACTTGGCACTGGTTGGCCCCCCGGCTCAGGAGCGAGTGGTCATATCCCCGCAGGTCAGGGTGGGCACTCTGGTCGAGGTGGGGCGTGGGGAGGGGCACCTACTGCTTCCAGCCACATGGTGCAGCCCTGGGATGATGGTGGAGCTCAGCTGAGCAACAGGGAACAGGGAGAGGTGACAGCTCGTCCTCTGTCCTTTGGGACCGAGCACAGAGGAGGAGCTCCCTGCCCAGGAACAACTGGACCCAGAAGGGCTGGCGCACAGGCAGAGCCACGGCTCCCACTGCCCCATTCTGGGCCTGGCTGGCTGCCTGGCAGGGGCTTGCTGCACCCAGGGGCGCTGGAACAACTTGTACAGTGGGGGTGCTGAGAGCCACTGAACCAAATTGTAAACCTGGATGATGGAAACCACTTCAAGCCAGCAGGCCCAGCTCCAGCATACCTTAAACAGGCCCCCCAATTCTCCCCCTCGCCCATGCTCAGGTAGCTCTGGGCAGCTCCACCCCTCCTGCTCCAATGCAGCGCTCAGCCAGCTGGTTGTTTGCCAGCCCCTGGCTCTGGAGCTTGGGGGTAGGATGGGCAGGCCGACACCATGGGGAGCTCCAGCCACGGGAGCGGGTTTGCTGCATCAGGGGCAGTGCTGGAGTCTGAAGAAAGTAGCTGGGCTGAGCAGAAGCTCCCTGGACTCCAAAGAGACCAAGACTCTTTTGTGGCCCCCATCTCGGCCTGTCCCTGAGTGCAGGGCACTGCCACAGTCTGGGGTGCTTCACTGGGACCCCGAAGCTGGTGTCATGGACACGCTAGCACAAGAGGGCCCCTGCAGGAAATCCCACGGCCCAGGCAGGCCGGACACGCCTTAGGAAGGTTAGACAGCACCTGCTGCTGCTGCAGAGAACAGGAGGGGAGCTAGCAGAGCGCCTTGGGCTCTCAGCTAAGATGCCAGTGGGGGGGCGGGGGAGGGGGAACACACTGCAGGCAGCTGGCTTCAAACAGCAAGTTGGCTGGACAGTGCCACAGCAGGGTAGGGGCTGAGGGTTAGAGCTGCTAGGCTGCAAGGAATTCATTAGTCCTAAGGCTGGCAAGGGACCCAATCCGGAGATACCCACCCTGGCTGCAGGGAGGGGCCTCCCATGGCCCTCCATCCCCTCAGCCTTCCCTCCCTGACCCCCATATTACGACGGGGAGCACCCTGAGGAGAGGGTGCGTGTCTGTGCCAGAGGGAGGGAAGAGCTCCTGTGGCACACAGTCCTGCAGCACTTGCAGGGATCCTGCTAAGGGCAGGAGATTCTCCCAAGCAGGATTTGGCAGAGCCCAAGCTGGCAATCGTCCAAGCTCCTTTGCTGGGACAGAGGAAAAACAAGGATGGCAGCAGCTGTGAGCGTCCTCATGGAGCAGTCACCTGCTGCCTGGACCTGGCAGCGACTCTAGCACCAGCCCAATGGCAGGGAAGCCAGAGTGAGGGGTGCTCATCACCCGTCTTTCGTGCCCAGCACCTGCACGCTCTGGGAGAGGCTGTTCTGCACCAGCTCATTGCTGCTCCCAGCCCACCAGCAGGGAGCTCCAGGGATGCCCTCTGCATGGCAGGGCCAGGGAGCTCCCACAGGACGCCTGGCTCCGGCCTGTGGGCAGGGGGCAGTCAGTGGGGCTGCATTTACACTAGGCCCAGCTGATTTCCAGCCCTGCGCACAAGCACAGCAGCCCCTCCAGAGAAACTGCAGCCTGACTCTAGCCTCTGCCGTAAGGACTGACCCAGCTGGCCAGCCCCTGGGAAACCCCCCTCAGCCCCACTGCTTTAAAACACAGGCCACCCCTACCCTCACCCCTCAGAGCCAGGTTCCCCCAGCAGGCGTGTGCAGGCACAAACACCCCTCCCACGAGCACGCGTAATCCATGCCTGTACCTCGCACGATCCCTGCCCCATGCACGTCCATCCCATGCCCCCTGCACGCCAGCATTCACACCCCTTCCCACTCAGCAGCTGCGCTGTACTTCGCCTAGAATGGTAACCAGAAAACATCTGGCACTTTCCCTGAAAGCATGTGCCCCCCCCCACAGATGTCTGCACCCCCCAGACACCCCCCTTCACAACAGCTTTAACCCCTTTGAACCATAGGGTGGCTGCTGCAGAGCGTGGCTGTCCCGCTAGCCCAGGCCCGTGGCACGCTCAGAGATGGCAATAACGGGAGAGATGGAAAAACAGCCCCCGGCTGGCACTGTGGCCATCCAATGCCAGGGAGGTGCAAAGGCACGTGGTGGGGTTAATTTAACCCTGGACTTGCTGGGCTGTTTGCAGCACTGGAAAGGGCCAGACCAGCACTCCGATCTGCCTCCGGGATTGCTCTTTGGTGATCCTGCTTGTTTGGGCGCTGGGGCCCTGCAGTAAGCAGGTCCCGTCACTCAGGAGTGGGGCCCGGCCTAGGGCAGGAGCTCCCTGGCAAAGATCACAGCCTCCCTTCGCTGGGCAAGGAGACACCTGCTCCTCCCGCCCAAGCCAGAGCGAGCGGAGCTCTCCCTGCAGCAGGCTGGTGTGTAAAGTGCCGGCTGGGACAGGGAGTGCCTGCTCGCTCTCCGCACGGCCCCATGAAGGAGCCTCCCCAAATAAACCCAAGGGCTGCTGGTGCAGTAAGTCCCGAAGCCAGAGCAAGGCCATAACAAAGAGGCTGTTCCAGGAAGGTGGCCCCCTGGAGAGCCGCTGAGAGCCGGGGCTGGTGTGCAGCAGGATAAATCCTGGCTCAAGAGACGCTGGCTCCTTTACCGAGGAGCTGGGCAGAGGCCAGCAATGTCTGGGCGGGGCGGGCTGAGGGCCTGCTTCCTGCCCCTTGCAGAGAGGAGCATGGATGCCTGGCGGTGGCTGTCTCCAAGGCGGAGCCCCCTCACATGGCGCTGCTTCCCCCCCTCCCCAACTGACATTAGCTGGCCTGCAGCTGCCTTCTTCCACCAACACAGCTGCCTCCACGGGGCCAGGCCTGGGGCTCACTCCCGCCTTGAGCCATCAGAGAAAGAATTACTGGGATGTGCAAAGCTCTTGGCTCAGGCCCCGCCTCGACCACATGGCTGGGGAGCCCTGCACTAGGCTCAGCGCTCGTAATACCGTCAGTGACGTTCAGGAGCGGGGAGCAGCAGCATGGCTTTGAATTCCACTGGGGATACCAAATTGGGCAAAACTCCACATGGGTTTGAGCCCCTCGGGGACCCAGGCAGCATGGCAATTTCCGGAGAGGAGCAGCGATGGAGATGCTACCAGAAACAGGCCACCCTTCTGCAGTGCTCGTCCGGCATGGGGTGCTGAGTGAGCCATAAGCAAGGGCAGCCTGGGGGCAGGAGCTCTCCCGCTGGGCCTGTCTCAGGAGTTTTATTCTCCATGAGAATGCATGGAGACCAACTTCGCTCTAGATCCTGCTGCAACATGGGCTGGCGCAGGATTCACTGGAAAGCCCTAGGCCCCATGGCTTCCAGGGCCCCCGCACCTCCAGCAGAGCGCAGCCCAGGATTCTTGCACTACGGGCAGCCAGCACCAGACCCACCTGGGCCTGGGCTCCTCCATTCCCAGAGGAGCTGGCCATACACAACCCAGGGAATGTAGCCCTCTCAGAGCTGTTCCTTGGCTTTGCACATAGGGCCAAGTGGGCACTAGGCTCCCTGCCCAGTTATGCTGGGAGGGGTGGAAATGACCTGCTGCAATGGAGAAGAGGGAGGTGGGCTTGGGCCTTAATACTGGGGGGAGAACGGGGGGCGGCTGCTGCTGGCTTTGCCCTGGACGTGGGTTATTGTCAGTTACAGATAAAGTGCATCAAGTGTCTTGGAACTTTTACCCCTCACGGCCTCCACCCTAAGTCAGGCAATGGCAGATTCCCACGCTGGCCTGGCACAGCAAGAGTGTCCTGCTCCAGTCTATGCGGCGCTGCAGGGCCTGAGCACCCCACAGGACAGGGCCCTTGTGTTGGCAGCTGAGGCTGACTCAGCACTTGGGAGGGGCTGGAGGGGGACCAGGGGGATTTTGGCAAGTGGAAGCAGCATGTGGGGACAGGTGGGCAGCTGTGCACAGGCCTGAGGGGAGGGAATGCCTACTGCATAGAGACCACCTGGAGCCTCATACTGTATAGAGAGCTCCAGAGTGCACCTCTGCTTGCTGTAACTTTGAACTTAAGGCTAGAGGGGGTTTCCTCTGGGCTATATGAATCTAAGAACCCTGTAAAGTATTTTTCCATCCTGATTTTACAGAGATGATTTTTTTACTTTTCTTTCTTTAATTAAAAGCTTTCTTTTTAAGAACCTGATTGATTTTTCCTTGTTTTAAGATCCAAGGGGATTGGATCTGGACTTACCAGGGATTGGTGGGGGGAAAGGAGGGGGGATGGTTAATTTCTCCTTGTTTTAAGATCCAAGGGTTTTGGATCTGTGTTCACCAGGGAATTGGTGAAGCCTCTCAAGGCTGCCCAGGGAGGGGAAGGTTTTGGGTGGGACAAGAAGTGATCCAGACACTGAAATTTCTGGATGGTGGCAGAGTTACCAGATCTAAGCTAGTAATTAAGCTTAGAAATGTCCATGCAGGTCCCCACATTTGTACCCTAAAGTTCAGAGTGGGGAAGGAACCTTGACAGTGGCACACCGGACAGACTCGAAGAGTATAGACACTGTATAGCGAGCACTGTATTGAGCCTAATGGATAGTGCCCATACTGAGCACACATTGTACAGAGACTCAGAGCGTACCGAGCCCACAATGGACAGCAGGGGTGTAGCCATGAGTGGGCCTGGAGGGCTGTGGCCCACCCACTTACCATCCCGGCCCATCCCCCAGCCCCAGCTCTGCTCCGGCCCCAGCTTGCCCCACTTCGCCTGCCCGCCCAGCACTCCAGCCGCAGAGCAGGGTCAGGGCGCAGGGGCTTGCTCTGCTCCACCTGCCTGGTGCTCCTGTGGGCAGTGGGGGGCTTTCCCCTTTGCCCAGCTGGAGAGCGCTGTTGGGGGTTTACCCCACTCTGCCCAGGGCTCCAGCCAGTGAGCGGGGTCGGGGCGTGGGGGCTTGCTCTGCTCCATCCAATGCTGCACCTGGGGAGCCCCCGCTCCCACTCCCCAGCTGGAGCACCAGACGGGCGGAGTGGGGCAAACCCACCACAATTCTGCTCCCCAGTGGTGGTGCCCATTTTTCTGGGGCCCTCCAATTGGCTGGGGCCCCTGGGCATGCCCCTTTGACCCAGTGGCTAACCTACCACTAGGAGGAGGGCGAGCTTCAGGTGACACAGCGGAGGCAGAGGAGTCCTCAAAAAAGGTAGGTCTGCCACTTGGGGGGCAGGCAGGGCCGGTGCAAGGGTGTTTCACGCCCTAGGCGAAACTTCCACCTTGCGCCCTCCCCCACCCCCCGCCCTGAGGTGCCCCTCCTCCGGCAGCTCCCCATCCCCCACCCTCTGCCCTGAGGCACCCCCCCTGGCCCCAGCTCACCCCTGCTTCACGCAAGAGCATGAGCACCCTGAGCACGCCGTCACTGCTTCACATCTCCCGCCTCCCAGGCTTGTGGCGCCAATCAACTTAGGCGCCACAAGCCTGGGAGGTGGGAGAAGTGAAGGAGCCACGGCGCGCTCGGGGTGCTCGGGGAGGAGGTGGGGTAGGGGTGAGCTAGGGCTGCGAGTTCCCCTGCGTGCCACCCCCCCCTTACTTGCTGTAGGCGGCCCTCCCTGCGCTCCTCTGCCCCAGCTCCCTCTGCCTACATGCCGGTGGCGACCAGGGGCGGCCGAAGATCCAGCCGCCGCGGTCGCTGCCGAAGAAATGGTGCCCCCCAAATCCTAGCACCCTAGGCGACTGCCTAGGTCGCCTAAATGGTTACACCGGCCCTGGGGCCAGGCCCGGTGTGGGGCGGTGACAGGAGCCATTGCCACTGGAGAGCAGAGTCTCCTCCCGGAGCTGGGTGTGCGCCTGGGGCCCCAGGGGGGCCCTGGCCAGAGCATCCATCACCCCCGGTAAGGTCCTCCCTCCCCATCATTGCCCACTCACTCAAAGTTGGAACCCACCCAAATGTCCCATCCTGGCTATGCCACTGCGGTATAGAGCCTCATGCTGCATAGAGACCGTCTAGTGTTCACGCTGGTCTGAGACTCATCCCATATAGAGCCCACGTGGGGGGCACACTGTATAGAGACTCATCCCATATAATGTGCTATATAGAGACTCAAACGCATAGGGCCAGATTTTCAAATGAGAGACACAAATGTTTCTGCATAATCCAAAGCCCCTAGGATGCTCCCAAGCCCCCTCTGCACTCAACCCACGCGCCAAGGCATGGCCCTGAGCCCCATTCCAAGTACAGTTATGCAGCCATGCAGACAAATGGGAACCGCTGGGCTAAGACACTGGGGCTACTTGCAGAGGCCAGGTTGAAAACATGCCCCTTCCTGGCTGTCTCCAGAATTGAACAAGGCGGCGACGGGATGGGGGAGAGGAACTGTCCGCGTGGGAGCAGCTATGGGAAAGTTTGGTGTCTAGGAAGTGGGATGGAGTGGGCATGGCAGGGAGCTTAAAATGATTCCTCTGGCCTCACTTGCTTAGAGGTAGCCGTGTTGTCAAGTGGTTCGATTTAGGGAGTAGGACCAGGCAGGGCCACAGGTTCTAGGCTGAGCTGTTATTAGAACACCTGCAGGCCAGTCACTTGTTGCCCTGTGCCTTGGCCAAGCCCACCTGGGAATCAGGTTAAACAAAGAGAAGGCAGTGAAAGAACCTCACTGAGAAACAGACCTGTGGCACTGGAGTTACCCTCCACGGAGCAGCCCTCTCCTCATGGCACATCGCATGCAACAGGACCAGCCCCACCCCTCTATCCCCACCAAGGCCAACCAGGATCTAGAAAGTTCAGCAGATCCTGCCCTGACTAGCCAGTGGCCACAGAGGCAGGTGGCCTGAGACCCATGGAGTCCATGGATCTGCACCACCCCATCAGGACAGCATCTTTCCCAGGCCTCCCCGGGACCCACGCACCAACAGTTATCTGCTAGAAATGGTAGGAAGATTCTGACTGACCAGTTTAGTGTGTCAGTTATAAAATACCTGTCTACAAAGGGGACTAAACAGGAGGCCTGTGTGGTGCGGCAGCGCTGGTCACATGAGGTCGTCCAGGAGGTTGGGGCTGGCGACCCAGTCCAGGGTCCGTGGCTCAGAGGCGGCCATGATCATACACATGAACTGCTTTCCAGTCCGCCTGTCAATGGGGTAGATGGTGGTGGGCGTGAACCTCTTGTTGCTCTCCACGAAGTCACACAGCTGCTCGTAGATTTTGGGGAACTCATGGCGCAGGAAGACGCCTCGGATCCGCAGCTCCCGCTGGATGTTGATGAAGCAGACCTCCCGGGCCTTCCGCCCTTCCTCCCCCTCCTTGTCAAGGTCTGCCGTGCCAGGCGGGGGGGTCAGGATCAAGGTCTCCATGTCCCGTTCCTTCTTCAGGATCTGCTTCTCGGGGCTGGAGGAGGCTAAGGCCACCTTGGCATATTTCCTGACTGTCGGCACCTGGATCTTGGGGGATGGCCTCACAGGCACTTTTTGTCCAACGGCCACAGTTACATTCAAGAGGAAACATTCCTCAGGGTCATACTGGCTGCCAGACACCCCCAACTCCCGGGCATAATCCCCCAGGCTCTCTGCGTAGCCCTCCAGCTCCCGCAGGGACAGGTAAGTGGGAGACATCAGCAGGCTCTCTAAGCCAAACTGGAGGAAGTTCTCGGCCGAGCCTGAGCTGGGGAAGCCCAGGAACAGCACCCCTCGCCCTCGGGAAAGGTACCCCACCTTGGCAATGCGTGAGAAGGCCTTGTGCACCTCGGCGTTCTCCCGGCAGAACTGCAGCACATGCCGGCAGATGCTCCCGATACGCCCGTAGACGCAGCTCTCCTTGTGAGTGTCCCAGTCCTGGCGGCGGCAGCTCCGGGAGCAGTAGTATGTATAGCAGCTATGGCAGGACTTGAAGTAGAGACAGGCATTGAACATGGTCTCCGTGCGCTTGCACTTGGCATTCGAACACATCATCATGTCGTCCTCATCCGCGCTCAGCTCCGGGGAGCAGCCATCCTGCTGCTTCTCAAAGCTGCTGCTGGAGACAGACATGGCAAGCGAGCGGCCACCCTGCTCCTTGCGTATGTCTCTGTGGAAGGAACTCGGGCCCGGCTGCTCCTTGGTGGGCCTGGGCTCCCCCACCAATAAAGGCAGCGGCTTCCTGGCCTCCAGCTTCCTGGCAGGCCCGGGCGCGTCGTTATCAATCAGCCTCTTGAGCTGGTCTGTCAGGCTGTCCCCGTTGCTGGGGTGGCGGCTGGGCGGGGGCTTGGAGTCGATGACCAAGTCTGTGATCAGCTCGTCCAACTGCTCCAGGCTGCGCTGGCGGGCGGAGCTGCTTTGGATGGTCTCTTTGGCAGTGGGATCCAAGTAGTAGTGCGTGGCATGGGAGCGATGCCCATCCCGCCCGGAATCCAGCATATCCCAGCTGGCCGAGCGCTTCTCGCTCTTGCTCAGCCCATTGGCTTTGATGTCATTGTCGGTGATGGTGATTTCTGGGGTGACAAACCAGGAGCGGCCCAGGGGGCACCGCCCACCGTCTGCATGCATCTTCTCCATGATGGAGTTCTCCGAGAGGGAGAGCGCTGCATAGCGCTTGGGAGAACTGGACAGATTGATCACCACGGGCTGCCGCCGGTTGTCAGGGGATAAGGCACGGTGCTGCTCCCGGGCGAGCAGGTTCTCATAGCTGCGCCCGCGGAACATGGGGTCCTCCCTGCGGACACTGGGAGCCAGGATGTTGTCCCAGGATTTGGAGTAATGCCGGGTGTCTGTGCCTAAGCGGGGCTGGTTGGCGCTGTAGCTGGCATGCCAAGAGGAAAGCAAGGCCTCTTGCCCAGAGGGATGAGGTGCAAAGCGGGACATCTGCAAGGTCTGGTAGGGCAGTGCAACCCGGTCCGGGCAGTACCAGTCACTGAACTGCAAAGGTTGGGTGCTACGGGCATGAGGGTATGTCCGCGAAATGGATTCCCTCTCATGGTATTTGCCATAATCCTCAGTGTAGAACAACCGGGAGGTGGTGTTCAGAGCAGGGTACACCCTGGGGTCCTCTGCATAGAGGGGTTTGGTGGGCATGCCCCTGGAGGTGTAGAATCGAGGGTCTTCTCTGTAGGAGGTGTGGGCAGGGGCTTCTTGGATGGGGTAGGGCCGAGCTTCTTCCACGTAGAAAGTCCTGGGTGGGATGGTGTGGATATTATCCTTGGCTGGGTCCTCCGCGTAGAAGGGCTGTGGAGGGAGGTGGCGCCGTGGGTATGGGTGAGGACACGCCTCATAGCCAGAGCTTTTCAGTGGAATGCCGAGACCAGGGCATCCGGCTGGATCCTCTGTGTAGAAGAACTTGGTGGGCACGTTTGGAGCGGAGAAGGTCACACAGCCCCTCTCGGGATAGTCCTGTGGGGAGGGCACGGCCTGGTAAACCTGGCCTCGAGGGTCACCTTCGTAGTACTCATTGGGGTAGGGCAGCCTGTGCTCCCCGCTGTAAGAGTCGCTGGGTGTGGGAGTGCGGGACACGGACACCTGCCTGCTGCTTGGGATGGTCAGGCTCCGGATAGCCCCAGGCGGCCTCGGCCAGTATGGCACCTCCATCCTGCTCTGGGCTTTCAGGCTGTGTGCTGCGTGCACCAGCACCGCCTCATCTGGCTTCATGTCCATCCGGCACTTGACATGCAGGCTTGTGGCTGGCCTCCCACCTGGGGCCTCCTCCGGGCAGTTGCTACTGACACATAGTGGGGAGATGCGGCTGGTGCTGCTCCGCTGGGGCTGCAGCTTGATGGGGTGCACCTCGTTCATTGGGGCCTTCGTTGGGGCATATCCACTCCCCCTGCGTGGGGACGTCTCTGTCCTCACAGGCTCCCTGGAGAGGCGCAGAGCCTCCCGTCCCCGCCTGGCTGGCATGGGGGGAGACGAGGACGACATCTGGATGGCAATGGGAGTGAAGGTGGATTTCACCCGAGGGGCGCTCTTGGACCTCGCTCGCCTCTTTGGCTCCGCCCGAGCCAATGGCTCCTTGGGGCCTTCCCTGCCATGAGGGGCTGGCCTGGTGTTCTGAACGTCCAGCCTGGGAGGAGCCTTCCTGCCTCCGGAGCCTGAGGAAGGCTCGGGGGTACCCGGGTGCCAGCAGGGGCGCTCCATAGCATGAGCAGGGGCCAGCTGGTCGTCGAGCAACTCAAGAAAGTCAAAGCTCCTACAGTGGCGCTTGTTGAAGGTCTGCGGGTTGCGCGACAGAGATGCCGACATGAAGGCGTCACATTGTGTCAGTGGCTGGCAGACGATGGAATCCCTGGGTGCTGGGCACTTCAGCTCTAGGTCTTGATACACTGTAGACACCAGTATGTCAGGTGGGTCGGTTCGTGTCATCTTAAACAAGCTCTTCCTTCTCCAGCTCCTCTTCAGATCATCTCAGGAGAAGCCAGCCAGCCCTGCAACAGGAGAGAGAAGGGACCTTGAGTCTCATTCTGCAGAGGCCTGCTCTAAACAGGTTATTTTTGAAAGCTCCTGATTTTTAGCCAATCTCATGATTTTGGGGGCTTGACTCATGATCACGCAATGCTTGGAGTTGGCAACGCTGGTGAGTCTAGTTGGCACATGTGCAAAAGTGTCCATGCTGGGGTAAGAACTGAAGCTGGCCAAATGATGCAGAGACAGTGATGGGGAATTCCCTACAGCCACGGCCTGGTTCAGAATTGATGAGAACAAGGCTTATTCACACGCATGTTTTGGGCGAGGGGAAGGGGGCTGTTGCTTTAGGAGTGCCCGGTCTGCTTGTGACCAAGGGCATCCAGTGCGCAGATACTACAGTGCCAGAGGTCAGGGCCATACTAGAGATACCATGAGCATGCATGGTACAGGATTTACAGAGAGGATCGAAAATCTGAATTTTCATTCTGCAAGAAACTTCACTATTCCCACATTTGTTTAATTCTGAATCAGGCCACAGCAAAGTTGATGTATCAACATTTTTTGCCAAGTGGAAAGTTTTGATTCCGAAATGTTGCCACATTTTGTTTCAGCTTAGTTTGACCTTAATCAGTGCCTATCTGAGGTGTCACAGTGACTCATTGCTTCCATCCTCCTCTACTGGTTGAACTCTTTGACTGGACTACACCTCCCATGATGCACCATGGTTATGTGACTCCCATGATGCACACAGCAGTTCAATCAGAGAGAGGCTGTGATGCATCATGGGTGATGTACTCCCACCAGAAAACTTAACTCAAAGAGAAGAAGTGGGGGAGGGGGGGCTGTGACACCACAACAGCTCCAGTGGACACAGATTAACATCAAACTGATCCAAAAGGAATTACTTTATTCTGATTTTTCTGAAAGCAAATTGGAAAGTTTCAGCAAAATTGAGATTTTCTTGTGGAAAATGTCAATATTTCAGGAAGTGCAGTTTTCATAAGAAAGAAAGAAAGAAAATTCCAAGGCAGGTGAATTTATCAGTGCCCGGTCATTCCCCGCTGCCAACCCACCAGGAGGGAGTTGATAACAGAACACCCAAAGCAAAGAGAATCATGGAAACAGAGAGGCCATGTCCTAGTTGCTCCCTCTCTGGCTTCTGGCCAGCCTGCTTTGAGCCCAATCCTCCTCTTGTTTGAACTGCAGAATGGCATGGACCACAGCGGAATTACTGCTGATTTATACCTGTCTGAGTCCCAGCTGGACCAGCTTTGTGCTGATCTGATTGGCTCATGGGCTCTGGGGCAGGGAGTGGATCTTGTGCCCTATAAAGCACCAAGCCCTTCTTGTACAAGTGCAACAATTCCTTATTCTCCTTTTTGTAAGTCTCAGTCACCCATTGAGGAAGCAAACACAGCACCATGTGACTTACGCAGCCAGTGGTACATCACAGATAAACAGTGGCGAGTATGCAGACAACCCCGCCAGCTAAGCAGAGGGCAGGGATTTGTTAAATCAGCTGGCCAAATTTCACACATCGCGTCTGCAACCAGTAATCTGACCAGCTCTACATAGACCCACACTGCCATGTGTACACCAGCACCTGCATGCATGGGATAAACAACCACGGCTGTATCGGGGATGGACATGGCTAATTACTTGCCTGGCATATGCTTATGCAAACATAGAATGTGTGCAATGAAGCAGTGTTGGAGAGCTCAGCTCTGGGGGATCCCCCTAAGGTCTAAGCTCTCTGTCCAGGGCCTGTCAAAGCAATGTTCTGCTGCTTGGGATACAGGGCTGGTGGTATAGTCAGGAGTCCTTCCCCCTTGGTCTGGGCTTAGAGAGATCTGTCTGGTGGCACTAGGCAGCACAGACTGCATTCGTCTGGAAGCTAAAGAGCCAGAGAGAACCACAGGGACCATCTGTGTCCAGCAGCCTCAATCAAGAATCATCTTTATGGTCCTTGTGTAACCCACACCGCTTCTGGGGGTGGGGTTCTGTCCCATCTAGTGGCACTGAGACCACGTAGCGAGAGAGTTAAACGAGTCTGCTCTGCCACCTTAGCTAAGAGCCAGGTGGCTTTCAGCTCATGCGGTAGCGGCTCACGCACTGAGGTCCCTGGTTCAATCCCACCCACCAGCAACCAGGATCTGTCAGCGTTACACTTGCAGCCCTGTCCTACCTCTCCTAAGAATCACCCCCAGGGCTGACAAGAAGAGCTCGGCAGGGTGGTCTGTACACAGCCCGGTCGAGGGATGTCTCAGATTTGTCTTGTGCACCTCACTTAAAAACTACTTGCTTACAAATCAGACATAAAAAGGGCCCCAGCACACTGTTACTGAAAAATTGCCGACTTTCTCATTTTATCACATAATTCTAAAATATCAATTGGAATATACATGTTGCACTTACATGTCAGTGTATAGTATATAGAGCAGTATAAACAAGTCATTGTCTGCATGAAATTTAATTTTTACTGACTTCACTAATCCTTTTATGTAGCCTGTTGTAAAACTAGACAAATCTCTACATGTACTCCCAGAAGACCTTTGAGTACCTTCGGGGGTACACATACCCCTGATTGAGAACCACTGTCCCAGACACCATGTGCATAGAAACCTTCCATTACAGTGCAGGTCCCTGAACCAGGCAGGATGAGAGCTTGCCACACACTCACAAGAGTTCTATTTCTGCAGGGTTGTTTTTGGCAGGGATACCACTGGATGCAGACGTTCTCCCGACTAGAGTTCTCCCCCGCCACAGGGAATCTCTCTCCATGTATCCCTGGGGCCAGATTTTCAGACCCAGGTGTCTGAATGGGGAATCCATGTGCAAAGATGTGGTTATGTGTGCAAAATAGGAGCGCCGCACTGCAGATTTTGCTCAGGCAGTCATCTGCTTTGCACACCCAGCTGTACAGTTTGCACACCTAGTTATATGCTTGCGTCCATGTGTTTTGCATGAATGGCAGCATTTCTGCATGTGCAGACAACCTCTGGGCCTGTGCACACAGCATGGCTCAAGGGTGGCAGTGGTACTTAGCATTTTAAGCACAGGCATTTGTGTCTAAAATCTGGTCCTTGAGGATGTAATGGGGCTTCTAGGGAATCAGCAGGGTCCCAATGCAGCGGGGAGCTCTGCTTCCTCTGGGAAGCAGGGTCATATGCACCATACACTGGTATGCTGTGGATGTATGCCTTGCTTTAGTGCTGGCCCCTGCAACTACTGCCCACAGCCTGCTCCTTACAGCTAGTTCTCACTCAGCTCACGGGTCAGAGGCTGGTGCTTTGAAAGCTGGCCCCATCGCAGACGGTGGTGCTGTGGGCAGATGGCCATGGTTTGTAATGCCAGACCAGTGTGAGGGGCAGGGGCAGGGGCAGGAAGCCAGCTTGTGTTAGACTCCAGAGAACGTATTTGGTCTCAAGCCCTGGTAAAGGTTAGAATCATACGTTCAATCCTGCTCTTCCCATTATTACTGTGTTGGGGAACAGGACAGTCTGGGACCAGGAGGACTAAAGAAATCAAAACTCACCTCAGATGCCTGAGGCTGGGAAGGTTTCTGGAGCAGGAAGTGAGTTTGGAACAGCTTTTTTGTTCCTACCTGGTCTGATGGCAGTGGTGTGTATTTGGATGAGCAAAGCTGGCACAGGCTGCTGTGTCAGCTCCATGCTGGGATCCATTCTGGGGCTGGAAAATAAAACACATCAAATGAATCCAGAAAGTTACTGCTCAGTATCCTGAGGGCAGGAGCTGGGCCTCCCATGCACCGCCCTGCTGAACCCAGCACCAACCCCATTCAGCCCTGGGGTCTTTCCTCTGTGCAGGTCCACACTGCATCTTCCTGGAGAGCTCCGTACAGACACTGAGATCTTGTGGCACTTTACACCCCTGGGCGGAGAGAGGACCAAGCAGTTTAAAGTGACATGGCCACGATCCTGCCAGGAGTAAGAGCCTCTGCTCTAGAGTCCTGGGAAAGTGGAGAGAGCATGTCTCCCTCTAGGGGCCACAGACAGCATAGAGGATATCAGCCTACTACTTGGTCACAGCAAGGGGAGTTTCCCCAGCCTCTGAAGGGGCAGTGCCTTGTGCCTTTGATGTTGGAAAGCCCAGGTTCTTATCCTGGCTAGTGTCTCATGGTGGGTTATCAAAGACCTTTCCTCATGGGCGCAAATCACTACAGCATGGGCTCCCCAGAGTGGGGTCAGAGCTGAGACTAGACACCCCCTTTTTCCTTTTCCACGCAGTGAATTAAGATACTGGCCCTCTCCCCCCATCTCTGGGCTGGGACTGGCTTCAAGAGATCTACTGCTTGCACTCCTTTCCCCTTCCTGCAACATCTATGCTGGATCTCTCCGTGGTGACTAGTGCTTCATTTGTAATGAAAGAGGAACCAGCCCGGAGGAGCCAGGGCTCTGAACTGCCAGGCCCCAGCACAAATTAAGCACTGCTGGTGACGCTGCTGGGGAAAATAGTTCCCACTGACAAAATCTGTCCTTCCTGCACCTCCCAGAGAGCTTTGCAAACTATATACCATCAGCTGTCACGTCAGCCAGCACTAGCAGGCAGCCACCTCTGGAGCAGAACACCAAAGCTGTTTCCCAGCTGTGCTATGGTGCATTCTAAGCAGCTGTCCAACTGGAAATGCAGGGGAACTTTATGAAGAGGGAAGCTAAGTGAGCTGGAATTTGGAAGATTGCTGGGAGAAGTGCCAGGAGGAGTTTTCTGGTGACCAGTCCTTGATCTCGTGAAAGACAGCACGAGGAGAATGCCATCATCTCATGTTAGCTTTCCCTGGAAGTCTCCCAGCCAAGTGCTGTCATAAACAGATAGCTAAGGGTTAATGTCTCTTTCACCTGAAGCACCTGACCAGAGGACCAATCAGGAAACTGGATTTTTTCAACTTTGGGTGGAGGGAATTGAGTGTCTGTGTTTTTTTTTTGTTTTCCGTCTGCCTGCTTTCTCTGAGCTTTGGAGAAGTAGTTCTACTTTCTAGTCTTCTGTTTCTAAGTGTAAGGACAAAGAGATCAGCTAGTAAGTTATATGGTTTCTTTTCTTTGGTATTTGCATGAATATAAG
This sequence comes from Gopherus flavomarginatus, assembly GCF_025201925.1. Lineage (NCBI taxonomy): Eukaryota > Metazoa > Chordata > Testudines > Testudinidae > Gopherus > Gopherus flavomarginatus. The sequence goes on from NC_066633.1 coordinate 23,445,998, forward strand.
TGCTGGAGTGCTTTGATTTGTATTCTTTTGGAATAAGGCTGTTTATTCAATATTCTTTTAAGCAACTGACCCTGTGTTGTACCATCTTAATACAGAGAGACCATTTGTATTTTTCTTTCTTTTTATATAAAGCTTTCTTTTAAGACCTGTTGGAGTTTTTCTTTACTTCAGGGAAATTGAGTCTGTACTCACCAGGGAATTGGTGGGAGGAAGAAATCAAGGGGAGATTTGTGTGTTGGATCGCTAGCCTGATTTTGCATTCCCTCTGGGGAAATAGGAAAGTACTTTTGTTTCCAGGATTGGGAACGGAGAGGGGGAGTCCCTCTGTGTAGTTTCACAGAGCTTGTGTCTGTGTATCTCTCCAGGAGCACCTGGAGGGGGGAAGGGAAAAAGGATTATTTCCCTTGGTTGTGAGACTCAAGGGATTTGGGTCTTGGGGTCCCCAGGGAAGGTTTTTCAGAGGGACCAGAGTGCCCCAAAACACTCTAATTTTTTGGGTGGTGGCAGCAGGTACCAGGTCCAAGCTGGTAGCTAAGCTTGGAGGTTTTCATGCTAACCCCCATATTTTGGACGCTAAGGTCCAAATCTGGGACTAAGGTTATTACATGGTGGCAGTGGGTGGGAGATAGACAGAATCCAGAAGCCAGTAGGAATATTATATTTTTCTTTTCTCTGCTAAGGGCTTTTTAGCAGAGAGAAACAGTTGGTTTTAAAAGGGAACCAGAGAGAATTTTTTTTTCTGCTCTCTCTGGCAGTTTGTGGCTTGCATGTTAAGGGTCTTTTGTCATGCAATAGCCCTCCCATTAGGAGGCAAGTACCAGCACTTATATGCATGCAAATAAAGTGGTTTTTCTGGTTTCCCTTCATTGAACATTAGCTAGAGAGAGAAAAGGAAAAAAGCACTGTTGCTAGGCAGACTCCAGGAGGGAACAGAGCCTGCAGTTCAGAAGATAAACACCGGAGGGCACCCCAACACAAGAAAACAGGAACCATGACTTCTAAGGCAAAAATTGACGCCGAAGAACAAATCAAAGAAGCTGAACACAGGCGACAACTGGAAATAAAACAAAAAGATATGGAGATGAAAGAAAGAGAAGAACAGATCAAAGAGGCAGCCTACCAAAGAGAACAGGCAGCCTACCAAAGAGAACAGGCAGCCAAAGAGGCAGCCAAGGAGGCAGCACACAAAAGAAAACTAGAAGAAGAAGAGGTGGCCTACCGAAGGAAACAAGCAGAAGAAGAGTTGGCCCACCGCCGAGAAATGGAAAAGCACCAAAAAGAAATGGAAAAACAACAAAAAGAGAATGAAGAGAAGGAAAAACAGAGAAAACATGAACTGGAGTTGGCAAAAGCTGGGCTGCATGTGCCAGCCAACCCTAACAACCCGGCGCCAATTATTGCTCCACAGCACAGGAAATTTCCCACCTACAAGGCAGGTGATGACACCGAGGCCTTCTTGGAAAATTTTGAAAGAGCCTGTCTTGGGTACAGCATTCCCGAAGACCAGTACATGGTAGAATTGAGGTCACAGCTCAGTGGACCTTTAGCAGAGGTGGCAGCTGAAATGCCTAAGCACCAAATGAATGACTATAAACTTTTTCTAACCAAGGCCAGATACAGGATGGGGATAACCCCAGATCATGCCCGTCGGCGCTTCAGAACCCAAAAGTGGAAACCAGAGGTGTCATTTCCCAAACACGCCTACTACATTGCAAAAAACTATGAGGCCTGGCTAACAGGAAACAACATTCAAACCTTGGAAGAACTGAACCTCCTCATACAAATGGAGCAGTTCTTGGATGGTGTTCCTGAAGACATCACGCGGTACATACAAGATGGAAACCCCAAGAATATCGCTGAGGCGGGGGAGATTGGAGACAAATGGATGGAACTGGCAGAAAGCAAGAAAGCTACTGTCAAGGGGAACGATTACCCCAGGGGGCACACAGACCATAAACCCTACAACCGAGGACAGCCAAAGACCCCACATACCACCCAAGTAAAGCCACAGATACCCTACCCTTCAACCTCACCAGTCTCCAGTAACTCACCTCGGCCCAGTGACCCATCAGATGGAAGATGCTTTAAGTGTAATGAACTGGGACATATCAAGGCCAACTGTCCCAAGAACACCATGCGAGTGCAATTCATTACACCACCATCACACCAAAAATCCCCAGGCCCGGATGCCTCTCAAATACCCTTGGAGCGAAGGGAAAATTTGAGAGTGGGCGGAAAGAAGGTTACTGCGTGGAGAGACACGGGGGCACAAGTGTCAGCTATCCACCAATCCTTCGTTGACCCCAAATTCATCAACCCAAAGGCCAAAGTTACAATTTACCCCTTCATGTCACAAGCTGTAGACTTGCCTACAGCTCAACTGCCTGTCCAGTACAAAGGCTGGTCAGGAATGTGGACTTTTGCAGTCTATGACAATTATCCTATCCCCATGCTACTGGGGGAAGACTTGGCCAACCAGGTGAGGCGGGCCAAGAGAGTGGGAATGGTTACACGTAGCCAAACCAGGCAAGCTTCCAGACCCATTCCTGTTCCTGAACCGTCCACAGAGGCCCCGTCTGTGTTACCAGAGACCCAGACAGAGGTAGTGGACCCGGATTCCATGCCAACCACTGAAACAGCCACAGCATCTCCAGTCCCAGGCCCGGAACTGGAACAGCAACCAGCACCAGCAAGTGCAACTACATCTTCAAACTCAACGCCAGAGGGCACCAGCGAGCCAAAACTGGCAGAAGCAACAGACAGCCATACCCAAAAGGCTCAGCCAGAGCCTGAAATACCCTCAGGTGCACCAGCGGAGAGCGGTTCACCAGCAACGGAAACAACACCATCACCTACATCGCTTCCAGAGGGACCAAGCCCAAGTCCACAGTCTGAGGAAGAACTGGTGACCCCAGCCTCAAGGGAACAGTTCCAGACTGAGCAGGAAGCAGATGACAGCCTTCAGAAAGCTTGGGCGGCGGCACGGAGCACCCCACCGCCTCTCAGCTCTTCTAATCGATCCCGGTTTGTTATAGACCAAGGACTTTTATACAAGGAAATTCTTTCTGGTGGACACCGGGAAGAATGGCAGCCGCAAAAACAGTTGGTGGTTCCAACTAAGTACCGGGGGAAGCTCTTAAGCTTAGCCCATGATCATCCCAGTGGGCATGCTGGGGTGAACAGAACCAAGGACCGGTTGGGGAAGTCCTTCCACTGGGAGGGGATGGGCAAGGACGTTGCCAAGTACGTCCGGTCTTGTGAGGTATGCCAAAGAGTGGGTAAGCCTCAAGACCAGGTCAAGGCCCCTCTCCAGCCACTCCCCATAATTGAGGTCCCATTTCAGCGAGTAGCTGTGGATATTCTGGGCCCTTTCCCAAAAAAGACGCCCAGAGGAAAGCAGTACGTACTGACTTTAGTGGACTTTGCTACCCGATGGCCAGAAGCAGTCGCTCTAGGCAACACCAGGGCTAACACTGTGTGCCTGGCCCTAACAGACATCTTTGCCAGGGTAGGTTGGCCCTCTGACATCCTTACAGATTCAGGGTCTAATTTCCTGGCAGGGACCATGGAAAAACTGTGGGAAACTCATGGGGTGAATCACTTGGTTGCCACCCCGTACCACCATCAAACCAATGGCCTGGTGGAAAGGTTCAATGGAACTTTGGGGGCCATGATACGAAAATTCATCAACGAATTCTCCAATAATTGGGACCTAGTGTTGCAGCAGTTGCTGTTTGCCTACAGGGCTGTACCACATCCCAGTTTAGGGTTTTCACCATTTGAACTTGTGTATGGTCACGAGGTTAAGGGGCCATTACAGTTGGTGAAGCAGCAATGGGAGGGGTTTACGCCTTCTCCAGGAACTAACATTCTGGACTTTGTAAGCAACCTACAAAGCACCCTCCGACACTCTTTAGCCCTTGCTAGAGAGAACCTAAAGGATGCTCAAGAAGAGCAAAAGGCCTGGTATGACAGACATGCCAGAGATCGGTCCTTCAAGGTAGGAGACCAGGTTATGGTCTTGAAGGCGCAACAGGCCCATAAGATGGAAGCATCATGGGAAGGGCCATTCACGGTCCAAGAGCGCCTGGGAGCTGTAAACTACCTCATAGCATTTCCCAATTCCTCACTAAAGCCTAAAGTGTACCATGTTAATTCTCTCAAGCCTTTCTATTCCAGAGACTTACAGGTTTGTCAGTTTACAGTCCAGGGAGATGATGCTGAGTGGCCTGACGGTGTCTACTACGACGGGAAAAAAGACGGTGGCGTGGAAGAGGTGAACCTCTCAACCACCCTGGAACGTCTGCAGCGGCAACAAATCAAGGAGCTGTGCACTAGCTTCGCCCCATTGTTCTCAGCCACCCCAGGACGGACTGAACGGGCATACCACTCCATTGATACAGGTAATGCTCACCCAACCAGAACCCCACCCTACCGAGTGTCTCCTCATGCCCAAGCCGCTATAGAGCGGGAGATCCAGAACATGCTACAGATGGGTATAATCCGCTCATCTACCAGTGCATGGGCATCCCCAGTGGTTCTGGTACCCAAACCAGATGGGGAAATACGCTTTTGCGTGGACTACCGTAAGCTAAATGCTGTAACTCGTCCGGACAACTATCCAATGCCACGTACCGATGAGCTATTGGAAAAGTTGGGACGTGCCCAGTTCATCTCTACAATAGACTTAACCAAGGGGTACTGGCAAGTACCGCTAGATGAACCTGCCAAGGAGAGGTCAGCATTCGTCACCCATGCGGGGGTGTATGAATTCAATGTCCTTCCTTTCGGCCTTCGAAATGCACCCGCCACCTTCCAGAGGCTGGTAGATGGTCTACTAGCTGGACTGGGAGAATTTGCAGTTGCCTACCTCGATGATGTGGCCATTTTTTCAGACTCCTGGCCCGAACACCTACTACACCTGGAAAAGGTCTTTGAGCGCATCAGGCAGGCAGGACTAACTGTTAAGGCCAAAAAGTGTCAAATAGGCCAAAACAGAGTGACTTACCTGGGGCACCAGGTGGGTCGAGGAACCATAAACCCCCTACAGGCCAAGGTGGATGCTATCCAAAAGTGGCCTGTCCCATGGTCCAAGAAGCAGGTCCAATCCTTCTTAGGCTTGGCCGGATACTACAGGCGATTTGTACCCCACTACAGCCAAATCGCTGCCCCACTGACCGACCTGACCAAAAAGACCCAGCCAAATGCAGTTAAGTGGACTGATGAGTGTCAAAAGGCCTTTACCCAACTTAAGGCAACGCTCATGTCGGACCCTGTGCTCAGGGCCCCGGATTTTGACAAGCCATTCCTAGTAACCACAGATGCATCTGAGCGTGGTATAGGAGCAGTGCTCATGCAGGAAGCAACAGATCACAACTTCCATCCTGTCGTGTTTCTCAGCAAGAAACTGTCTGAGAGGGAAAGTCACTGGTCAGTCAGTGAAAAGGAATGCTATGCCATTGTGTACGCCCTGGAAAAGCTACGCCCATATGTTTGGGGACGGCGGTTCCAACTACAAACTGACCATGCTGCACTAAAGTGGCTTCATACTGCCAAGGGGAACAACAAGAAACTTCTTCGTTGGAGTTTAGCTCTCCAAGATTTTGATTTTGAAATTCAACACATCACAGAAGCTTCTAACAAAGTAGCTGATGCACTCTCCCGTGAGAGTTTCCCAGAATTCAGTAGTTAAAAAGTTTTCTTAAAATGTAGAAGTCTGTTAGTTATATACTTAGTAGTATATGTAAAGGTGCATGTGTTGTATTAATCTGTTTATTTTAAAGTTCTAGAAGGAAATCGCCGCCAGTGAGCTTCCCCACTGTCTGCAATTTGGGGGGCGTGTCATAAACAGATAGCTAAGGGTTAATGTCTCTTTCACCTGAAGCACCTGACCAGAGGACCAATCAGGAAACTGGATTTTTTCAACTTTGGGTGGAGGGAATTGAGTGTCTGTGTTTTTTTTTTGTTTTCCGTCTGCCTGCTTTCTCTGAGCTTTGGAGAAGTAGTTCTACTTTCTAGTCTTCTGTTTCTAAGTGTAAGGACAAAGAGATCAGCTAGTAAGTTATATGGTTTCTTTTCTTTGGTATTTGCATGAATATAAGTGCTGGAGTGCTTTGATTTGTATTCTTTTGGAATAAGGCTGTTTATTCAATATTCTTTTAAGCAACTGACCCTGTGTTGTACCATCTTAATACAGAGAGACCATTTGTATTTTTCTTTCTTTTATATAAAGCTTTCTTTTAAGACCTGTTGGAGTTTTTCTTTACTTCAGGGAAATTGAGTCTGTACTCACCAGGGAATTGGTGGGAGGAAGAAATCAAGGGGAGATTTGTGTGTTGGATCGCTAGCCTGATTTTGCATTCCCTCTGGGGAAATAGGAAAGTACTTTTGTTTCCAGGATTGGGAACGGAGAGGGGGAGTCCCTCTGTGTAGTTTCACAGAGCTTGTGTCTGTGTATCTCTCCAGGAGCACCTGGAGGGGGGAAGGGAAAAAGGATTATTTCCCTTGGTTGTGAGACTCAAGGGATTTGGGTCTTGGGGTCCCCAGGGAAGGTTTTTCAGAGGGACCAGAGTGCCCCAAAACACTCTAATTTTTTGGGTGGTGGCAGCAGGTACCAGGTCCAAGCTGGTAGCTAAGCTTGGAGGTTTTCATGCTAACCCCCATATTTTGGACGCTAAGGTCCAAATCTGGGACTAAGGTTATTACAAGTGCTAACAAGGGTGACTCTGCTAGTCGGTGGCTAGTTGTAGAGACTAGCACTGCAGCGTGTGAGCCCTCATACAACACACCTGAGCAAGGGCTGATGAGTGGTGGAGTCAGAGCATGTGGCACAGCCCCTCAGCATCCAAGGCCAGCGAATGCCTATGACTCAGCCCCCTGCCCTCTGCTCTCCAGATACGTGTGCCAGTGGCCCCTACAGATCACCCCACTTGCTCAGCCCCGGGGCTTGGATGGAGTTAAGAGGACCCCTCTCCCCACAGCAGCACCTCTGCTGTGATGCACTGAAGTCCTTGAGGCCCTGAGCTACCCTGCCCAGGGGCTGAGCAGAGCGAGACTGAAAACCAGCTGCCTGGCAAAGGCCAGTGAGTGGCACCCAGTCCAGCCGGGGCCTGGGGTCCTCGGGAGCAGGTGCTGAGCTCATGGTGCTAGCATCCCCACTGGAGCACACAGTTGCCATGGTTTCCCTGTGCTATTTCTCTCTGTGGAGGAGCAGTGTGTGCGGGGGAGGCACAGGAGGAGGGCCTGGGCATTGCAAAAGGAGGTTAACATTGCTCACAAGTGCGGCATTGATGTGGGGGGAGGCAAGGTCAGATTAACTCTCCTGTGGGTCCGTGGCTATTAGATTTTGGGGGGCCCTGTATACAAGTCTTTTTCCTAATTTAAAACAAAATTATCACAATTATGGCATTGAGGCTACTAACGCTGTACTAAACTTGCCTTTTAATTAACAAACACGTTCTGTGGTTACATTTCACTCTTAAAACATGTAGAATATAGTTAAGTTCAATCACAATATCCTCCTTCTTACCTTAGAACAGCTGTTACATTAGTTTCTTTCTGGGAGGGAGTTTGGGTGCAGGAGGGATCTCCAGACTGGGGCAGAGTGTTGGGGTGCAGGAGAGGGTGAGGGGTGCAGGCTCGGGGAAGGAGTTTGGTGCAGGAGGGGATTCTGATCTGGGGCAGAGGGCTGGGGTGCAGGAGGGGGTGAGAGGTGCAGGCTTCGGCTGGCAGCGCAGCAGGGCTCAGGCTGCCTGCCTGCATGCCATGGCCCCAAACCACTCCCAGAACCAGCCAGCTGCTGAGTGCCCCTGGGGGGAGGGGGACAGCGTGTCTCCGTGCACTGCCCATGCCTGCAAGTGCCACCTCCGCAGCTCCCATTGGCCAGTTCCCAGCCAAAGGGAGCTGCGGGGACGGTACTGGGGGTGGAGGCAGCGCACGGAGCTGCCTCCCTCCACCCCCGCCAGGGGCCGCAGAGAAGTGCCAGCAGCCGCTGCTTCCGGGAGCAGTGTGGGGCCATGGCATGCAGGAAGCCTGCCTGAGCCCTGCTGCACCAGGGCCCCCTTAGCCTGGGGCCCTGGGCTGCAGCCCGTAAAGCCCCTGCATTAATCCGGCCCTGGGGGGAGGCTCTGCGTTCACTGAGCAATGGGGATGGCATGGGCAGGGCCACAGATGCGCCACCCTCACACAAAGAAGCAGCCATGCCATTGCCCTGGGGGCAGGACGGGAGCTGTGCTAAATCTGCCCATGGTTTGGGGCTTAGATTGGGCAGATGTCCAAGTGCTGGGCTGGGATCTGCTGACTCGGGGCACCAGGCCACTGAACAGAATTTCTCTCAGCAGCCTGCCCGGGCAGTTGGCACTGGCGGGGGCAGGCTCTGTGGCTCATCCCCAAGCTTGCCAGGCCCCATGAGAATGATCGATAAACTCAGCTGCTTAGAGAGGACACCCAGCTGTGGTGCCAGGCCCAATCAGCCCTGGGTGCCCACGTGGGAGAAGAGGGCCATATCCCTGGGAGGGACGGAGCTCAGTATGCCCTCACCATACAGGGGCCCTCAGGGAACTTTCCCTGCCATGGCCAAGGGTTCAAGTGACCCTGAGTCTGGCTGGCAAAGGCTTTGCTGTGCTAGCTATGGGCATGGCAACAGCTTCACACTTCCCATGTTGAGTGGGGTGCGGGCAAAGGGCAGCACAGATGCCAGCTGGGGCACTCTGAACCCGCCCCTCTGCAGCCTGTCACAAAAGGGCTGGTGCGTCACTAACCTTATTCTACAGATGGGGAGGGGAGCAATGTGCTCAAAGCCGCCCAGTACAAAACACTGGAACCTGGGTCAGTGCCTCCTCCAGCAGCCCAAAGGTCTCCCTGGCACATAAAATGGCCCTCAGCACCCCAAAGGGCTCCCACTAGCTCCCTCCTCCCTTCAAGGCCAGCACAACCCCCAATCTGCCAACCCCCCAGCACCTCACAGCACAACCCCCAACCTGTCAACCCCCAGAACAATTCCTGACCTGTCAACTCTCCTGCACCCCATAGCACTGCCCTGATCTGCCAACCCCGAAACTGCCTCCAACTTGCCAACTCCCAATCTAGGGTGACCAGAGGTCCCGATTTTATTCCTGATATTCGGGACTTTGTCTTGTAGGTGCATATTGCCCTCCACCCCATCCCAATTTTTCACACCTGCTATCTGGCCACCCTGTCCCCAGAACCCCACAGCACAACCCTCAACCTGCCAACAAGGCCGTCCCTAGCTATTTTCTGGGGCCCTACGCAGCTCCCAGGGGGAGGACAGGCCTCTGCAGGGGGAGGCGCTGGCTTGGGGGGCAGGGGGGGAAGTACTCCCCAGAACTCACTGGTGGCGCGGCTGCGGTGGGGTCCCCACACTTCCTGCCACCAGTGAGTGCAGGCCTGGCCCTCCTGCAGTCCTCAGGGGCGGGGCTGGGGTGGAGCAGGGCAGGAGTTTGGGGAAGGGGTGGAGGGGGGGTGGGGCTTAGGCAGAGCAGGGGATGGGAAGAGGTGGGGCAGGGACGGGGGCCATGGGGAAGAGGCGGGGCAGGGGCTGGAGCAGTACGCAGCTGCGAAGGGCACCAGTAAATTTGGTGCTGCAAGATCCCTGGTCCCCTACGCAGCTGCGTACTCTGCATATGGATAAGGATGGCCCTGCCTGCCAACCCCCAGCACTCCCCATAACACGAGCTCCAGCCTGCCCCCTGACTGGAGTTGGCCCATCTTCCCGTGGTAAATGGGCCTGCCCATTCCACCTGCTCCAGCAGGAAAGCAAAGGCTCGCGGGCCCTGGGAGCAGGGCTTTAATTACAGTGGTCTCCTCCTGCAGTACTTAAACGCATCTCACCCACGGGGAGGGCAAAGCGGCCCAAGGAGCCCAGCCCACCAGCACGGCCACTGTGCTCGTTGCTGACAACCACCACAGCCCGCTCACCTTCTGGCTCACGTTATGGGGATGCAGGGGGTTGGCAGGCCAGGGGCTAGCGTTACGGGGCTGGCGAGGGGTTGGCAGTGCAGGGGCAGGCCAGGGGCTAGCGTTACGGGGCTGGCGAGGGGTTGGCAGTGCAGGGGCAGGCCAGGGGCTAGCATTACGGGGCGGGGGAGGGGTTGGCAGGGCTAGTGCTATGAGGAGGTCGATAGGGCAGGGGCAGGCCAGGACAGGGACTAGTGTTATGGGGCAGGGAAGGCTTGGCAGGGTAGGGGCAGGCCAGGGCCAGTGTTATGGGGGAGGGGGTGGCAGGGCAGGGGCAGGTGGGGGGCTTGTGTTATGAGGAAGTTGGTATGGCAGGGGCAGAGCAGGGGCTAGTTTTATGGGCGGGGGGAGTAGGATGGCTGGGCAGGGGCAGGTCAGGCCCAGGACTAGTGTTATGGGGCAGGGAAGGCTTGGAAGGGCAGGGGCAGGCCAGGGCTAGTGTTATGGGGGGAGGGGTGGGCAGGTCAGAGCTACTATAATGGGGGGAGGGTTGGCAGGCCGGGCCTGGGACTAGTGTTGTAGGGTGGGGGGAGGGGTGGGCAGGCCGTAGGTTTTTGTTACCAGGCCAGGGGCTTTTGTTACGAGGAGGTTAGTAGGGCAGGGGCAGAGCAGAAGCTAGTTTTATGGGGGGGGGGGAGGATGGCTGGGCAGGGGCAGGCCAGGGCTAGTGTTATGGGAGTGCAGGGGTGGCTGGCAGTTTGAGGAGCAGATTAGGGCTGGGCATTTGACCAATCCAAACAGAACTGGTCAATTGACCTGTCAAATTGCATCATAAACAGTCACAGATTTTAAAGTGCTAATTTCTTAGAACAGTAACCAGAAAGAGCAGGACACTCTGGGCTCCTGCAGGCTCAGCCGTAGATAGGTCCTTCCGCCTCCTTACAAAGGAACAAATGACTTCTGGAGTGACTGTAACTCAGAACAACGCAAAACAAGACTAAGGAAGCTGCAGGGCCCAAAGAACCCCGCCCAGTGTGATCAGAGCCGGAGGCTGCTGCCTGCAGCATCAGGCCATTCCATTGCATTCGTCCTGGGACATTGGACAATGGCTGACCATGGACAAATAATAAGCTGTCAAGTGACATTATTTAACCAGTCAATTGAGTGACCTGCCAAGCATAGGGCAGGTAGGGTTGGTAATATTTGTACCAAATATTAACAAGTTAACTTGATAATACAGTAATTCCTCACTTAAAGTCGACCCAGTTAACACTGTTTCATTATTAGGTTGCTGATCTATTAGAGAATGTATCTGTTTAAAGTCGTGCAATGTTCCATAATAAGGTTGTTTGGCTTGCCCCATTCCACCTGCCTGGCACTCCTGCCAGGGAGCGGGGTCTGGGACTTGCCCACTTCCCGGCTGGAATGCCAGGTGGGCGGAGTGGGGTAAGGCCCCTCACCCCGACCCCACTCGCTGGTTGGAACACTGAGTGGGCGGAGCAGGGCAAGCCCCCAAGCCCCAGCCACGCTTGTCATGTTATTGATTTGAACTGGGACCATATAGAACATGGTTGCAACCAAAGTCCTGTAGTGGCACCAAATCTTATGTAAAAGGGGTCATATAAGGTGTCTAAAACCAGGTTATATGTTGCTGCTTATGATTATGCTGTCTGTATGCATGTGTCATTTTTGTAGTTATGAATATTGGCTATATACTGTCTGTATTTCAAAGTTATGCTATGCTTCTGGGTAACATCCCAGACAAGTTGTGTTAGCTCTGCCTAGCCTGCTTGATGGCGCATTAAGGACCATCAGCTATATAACTAACCCATTGAGAGAAGGCAGATACGCCTCGTAACTCAGCAGGGTGTGCAGGAACTTGCCCATATGACTCCAGACTCCATTTTGCTGTAATTTTCCACAATAAGAACAAAGAGGTTCTTACACCTGGAAAAGACTATAAAGGACTGATGCCTCATCTCCATCCTGTCTTCAATCCTGCTTCATACCTCTGGAGGGATTTTGCTACAAACTGAAGCTCCGAACAAAGGACTGAGGACCCATCCCAGCTGTGGATGTACTCCAGAGACTTGATTTGAACCTGCAGTTTATTCTATCACTGCTACAAGCCTGAACCACGACTTTGCCATTACTGTGTGTAATTGATTCCATTTAACCAATTCTAGCTCTCATCTCTATCTTTTTCCTTTTATGAATAAACCTTTAGATTTTAGATTCTAAAGGATTGGCAACAGCGTGATTTGTGGGTAAGATCTGATTTGTATATTGACCTGGGTCTGAGGCTTGGTCCTTTGGGATCAAGAGAACCTTTTTTCTTTTACTGAGGTACTGGTTTTCATAACCATTTGTCCCCATGACAAGTGGCACTGGTGGTAATACTGGAAAACTGGAGTGTCTAAGGGAATTGCTTGTATGACTTGTGGTTAGCCAGTGGGGTGAGACCAAAGTCCTCTTTGTCTGGCTGGTTTGGTTTGCCTTAGAGGTGGAAAAACCCCAGCCTTGGGCTGCAACTGCCCTGCTTTAAGCAATTTGTCCCGAACTGGCACTCTCAGTTGGGTCCCGTCAGAACCAGCATCGTTACACTGCTACACTCCTGCCTCAACCAAGCTTCACAATCATCATTGATGAGTACAGTATTAAATTGTTTGTTTAAAATTATTTAAACCTTATACTGTATATGTATATAATGTCCTTTGGTGAAAAACAATTCCCTGGAACCTAACCCCCCCCCCCCATTTACATCAATTCTTATGAGGAAATTGGATTTGCTTAACATCATTTTGCTTAAAGGAGCATTTTTCAGGAACAGAACTACAATGTTAAGTGAGGAGTTACTGTATTTAAAAACCTGTCATACAGTGCTGAAACCTCCCCTGCCCCGCCTCTTCCCCGAGGCCTCACCCCTATCCACTCCTCTTCACCCATCCTCCCATTGCGAGTGGTGCTGGAACAATTTGTAGAGTGGAGGTCCTGAGAACCATTGAACCAAACTGTAAACCCTGCATATGATGGAAACCACTTCAAGCCATGGGTGCTGCAGCAGCCCCTACACCTCTAGTCCCAGAACATATGCCCTGCAGCAAGGATGAGAGGACCGGGTTAGAGGGCACAGCGGGCAGAACCTCCCGGACAGAGAGAACGAGGCTCCCTGGGCAGGAGCCGAGGCAGCAAGGCCAACCTGACTCCCCCCACAATGCGATGTGTCCCTGGGCCCTGAGGCAGGACCTGCTGGGAAGAGACAGCCCCAGGGGCTGTGTGTGGACAGCGAGTTCCCAGGGTCACCGGCGGGGTCGGACCTCACAGCAAAGCTGCCTGCGACTCCCCTGTCTGCTCTCTTCGGGGGGAGTGGCACCTACTGCTCCAGGGGAGACCCCCTGCAGGGTAGAGCTCCCCAGCAGGACCCGAGGCACAGTCCCTCACCCACCGCCCTCCCTCCAACCCGTCCTGAGCTGACCCACACATGAATGCTATCCTAGAGCCCAGCAGATACTCCAGGCCAGCTCTCCTATGGAGCCCAGTACTGCCAAGACTCAAGACCTTGCTTGAAGGGGCTCCCGTTCACCTGGGGTACACTGCCCCCTCACTGCCCTCCACCCCCTCACTGTTCCCTCCACACTCCCTCACTGACACCCACCCCTCACTGCCCCCTACCCCCTTGCTACCCCCACAATCCCTTCACTGCTCCCCCATACCTCCCCACTGCTCCCACCCCTCACTGCTTCCACTCTCCTCACTGCTCCCTCCACCCCTATTGCCCCTACCCCCTCACTGCCCTGCCCCCTCATTGCTCTCACACTCCCCTTACTACTCTCCACACCCCCTCGCTGCCCCCCAACCTTACCCCTCACTGCCCCCTGCCTCCACACTCTCACTGCTCCCTCCACAAGCTCAATTGCCCCCACCCACTCATTGTTCCCTCCACACTCCTTCACTGACACCCACCCCTCATTGCCCTTACCCTCGCCCCTTCATTGCTTCCACACTCCCCTCACTACTCTCTCCATACTCCTCGCTGCTCCCATTCCGCCCCTTCACTTCCCTCACTGCCCCCACACCGCTCCCTCCACACCTTCTCACTGCCATCCCACCCCTGCCCCATCACTGCACCCCACTCCCACACCCTCACTCTCCCATTGCTCCCAGCCCCTCACTGCCCTTCCACCCCTGCCCCCTCACTCCCCTCACTGCTCCGCCCACACCCCCTTGCTACCCTCTCTCCTCACCCTCTCACTGCCCCCAATACTCCCACTGCTCTCCTTGCCTCCACACCTCTTCACTGCTTCACATGTTCCCACACTGACCCCTGCCCACAGCCCCCTCACTGTTCCTCCACATCCCTCTCACTGCTCCCCCTGCCCCCACCATGCTCCCCCCAAACCGCTTCACTGCTCCCCTTGCCCCACACCCCCTCATTGCTCCCCCTGCCCCCACAATTCTCCTCCCACACCCTCTCACTGCTCCCCCCCACTCACAGGCATTGTGACATCCCCAGGGCACAGCTCACCTCCCACATTCCTCCAGTGCTCCTCTTGCTCACTAATGCACACACATCTCACACCTCCGGTCTTCCACAGGCACAACCTTGTTGCCCTCGTGCTCCCCACCCCTATCCACTGCAAAAAGACACATGAGACTCCTCTCACCTTGGCAGGGCAGATCCAGACAGCCCAATGTAACCGCAGGCCCGGTCCCACAGCAGTGCAGGCTGGCTTCCCGGCCTGCTTGCTAAGCATGATTCCACTTGGATCCAGCCCCCCATGTCCTGTGCCCGCTGCCACTAGGTGCCATCCCCTCCTTGCAAGGCAGCAGCTGCACTGTGTCCCTCTGAGGCCAGCTTCAAGGCTGGGACAAGAGTTTCAGGGGAAATCTCCATTGATCATCAGGAATTCGGGGCTTGTCCCAGGTTCTCTGGCAGCTGATTTGTTACAGGCCCTGTCACTTTGAAGGTGTTCCCGGCTCTATCGATTCTGTTCCGACGTCCTGGTTTGTTCCACCCTCCTGGCTGACGGTGCTTCCCAAGTATGTGCTTGTTTCTACACTGATGAGAACATGATCCTCTGTCCATATTGCTGATGGTGAGGCAATATTAAGGGTCATGATATCCTGTCTTATGGCAGCTGATTTAAATACAATCTTGAAATCATCAAAATACAGCACCACAACCAAACTCAAGATTTATCAGAGCTGTGTACTTTCAACATTACTTTATAGAGCAGAATGCCGGGGAATGAGAAAGTACAACATGTCCAAACTGTCTTCATTCCATACAACCTGCCTCAGAAAATTCCTCCGTATCTTTTGGCCCAGAACAATCTCAAACCAAGACCTATTCACACAGTGCAGCCTAGAAGATAAGAGCACCATCATTACTAGGAGGTGCTGGAGATGGATTGGCCACGTTCTTTGGGTGGAAACTGATTCCATCACCAGGATAGCAATAAGATGGACACCTGAAGGCAAGCGAAAACAAGGCTGCCCAAAAGCAACATGGTGACAAGCTGTGGAAGCTGAGCTGAAAAACCTGGGGCACAGCTGGGGAACCATTGAAAGACTTGCCAGAAACAGACAGGAGTGGAGAAGCTTTATCACTGCCCTAAATGCCAGAGGCATAATGGGCACTAACTCACTAACTGCCCTTCTCCCCAGGTTACCAGCTTCAGTCTCAGCCTGTTCCTCGGGGGGCTGGGGCAAAACTAGACCAGAGGAACAAGAGTTTACACTAATCTCTCCCTCCCTAGTGTAAAAGTACACCAAGAATATGCCCCCTCCACCCCACCCCCACCCCCACCCCCACCCCCAAACATGTACTCCCCTCCCAGACACAAATACACACACACATATAAGAACACAAGAACGGCCATACTGGGTCAGACCAAAGGTCCATCTAGCTCAGTGTACTGTCTTCTGACAACGGCCAGTGTCAGGTGCCCCAGAGGGAATGAACAGAACAGGGAATCATCAAGTGATCCATCCCCTGTCGCCCATTCCCAGCTTCTGGCAAACAGAGGCCAGGGACACCATCCCTGCCCATCCTGGCTAATAGCCATTGATTGACCTATTGTCCATGAACTTACCTCTACCAGCACCTGTACTCTGACACACGGGCCTCCTCCTCGCTACCAAATCCATACGCACACAGCTGAACACACAAACCCTCCCCTGCTCCCCACTCCCACAGCCCAATTCCAGGCACACAAGAAGGAAGAGTGATGGGTGGGGGAATTCCACAGAACTCTGAGAGCTGGGCTTTCCGCCTCCTGTGTGTGGGCAGGGAGATATGAGGAGCAAGGATCCAACAGGGATTCTGGTCTCTCATGCTCTGTCCTGCCTCCTGGGGGCTCAGACGGACAGACAGACTGAGGCCTTTTTCCACCACTTTGAGACATAGCCTCTGCAAAGGGCCCAAACTAGCTATTCGGCTCAAAGCTACAAACTTCTGAGTCCAGTTTCATCCCCTCCCCTGTCCCCCTTCAAGTTCAGGGGCATCGGATCTGGGCTTCCATCAATGACTGGCTGCTCCACAGAGAGGGGGTGCCACCGGCGAGTGCCACAGAGAGGACAGTGGCACAGTAGGAGGGGCTGACACTACTGGGCAGGACAGGGGCAGGGCCTGGAACCCCTCAGAGGTCACAGACAAGCTTTATGTCCTCAACTCTTTGCAGAATCCAGGCTGGCACTGATAAGCCCCCTGCTCCCAGCCATGCTAGCCTCTGCTGGACTCCTCCTAAACCAAACACTGCAACCTCCGAGCCTTGCTCTCCCCACCTATCTGCAGGGAGCACTGAGGCCAGGCAGCAACTAGCACCTACCTCCCCCAAGAGACAGCCCATCCATAAAGGGAAGATGCAGCAGAGCCGGCTGAGCTGGGCTTGGGACAGGGACAGGGTGGGCTGGGTAGAGAGGCCACCTTTGTGCCTCCCGTTCAGCCTCTGGCACAAGTTAGAGCAGCCAAGGGGCTGCTCTAAAGCTGAGAAAGCAGGCATACTGCAGACTCTGGCCATGCCCCTTCCCCACCTGCAGTCCAGTCCCTGCACCGGGGCACACCACCAGTCTGGCAGCTCTCTGACATAAGAGGGATGTTTCCCAGGAGCATTTTTGCCCCTTCACCCCACTGGAGCAGCACAAAGGTGATGGGGGAATGGAGCACTGGCCCCACAGGCCCCTGAAGAGGAATTTGTACCTAGACACTCTGGCCATGGTCATTCAAGCAAAGGGCCCTTCTGGGCACAGCTGAGCCCCAGAATATCCTGGGCCATCTGGGGAACAGCCCCTGCTTGGAATGCTCCTGAGTGCTGGGCAGGGCTCAGCGAGCTGGAAGACCAAAGACCCAGGCTGGCAGCACCCCTGCAGGGCTTGGCCCCAAACAGGGCCTGCCTTTCTGGCCTGGGTAACGAGAGCTCAGTGCTAGGGTCCCTTCACAGCAGGCTCCTTCCTCACAGCCAGGCTAGTCGCCTTTCCTTGTCTCTGCAGCTGCCCAGAGCTGGCCCACCACTTCCTGCACTCAGCCCCCCCCCACCAAACCCTAGTGCCAGGCCCCTGCCACAATCAGGACACTCTCATGAGGTAGCTGGCCCAGCACCACTCTGGAGGTGAGAGCTGCTTGTGGGAGCCTAATGGGAGGGGAGTCTGGTAAAGGCTGGGGAGGGGTCTGGTGTGTGGCTAGTGCCATGGGAACACTCAGTGCTCAGATCCTGCCAGCCGACACCAGCAGCAACCCCGGTTCCCACCCCCAGAGAGCCCCCTCCCCGTCTGCGCCAGCACCGACCCCGGTTCCCATCCCCAGAGAGCCCCCTCCCTGTCTGAGCCAGCACCGACCCCGGCTCCCACTCCCAGAGAGCCCCCTCCCCGTCTGAGCCAGCATCAACCCCAGATCCCACCCCCAGAGAGCCCCCTCCCCCTCTAAGCCAGCACTGACCCTGGCTCCCACCCCCAGGGGCCTCATGCCCATTTGACCCAGCACCGGCCCTGTTACCTGGCCTCAGGGAGCCCCCTCCCCATCTGACCTAGCACTGACCCTGTATCCCACCCCAGGGAGCCCTCTCTCTATGTGAACCTGGCATGGACTTCAATACTTCTGGGGACCTGTCCTCAGAGAGCAGAGAACCCCACAGTCCAAATGAGCCTAGTGCAATGGAGACAGAGGGACGTAGCACCCAGCTCTGCCAATGGACTACATGCCCAGCCCCCATGCACTCACCCCCCCCAGCTCCCCTCCCTGCACTCACCCCCACACCTATGCATTGAGCCCCCCACCTCCACATGCTTAATCCCCTTCACATTCCCCAATACACTCACCCCTACTTCCTACACACCCCACCCCCTACACAGTCACCTGCATGCACTCACCCCCACACCAGTTCTCTCATACACATGTCCTATGCTGGGACACACACGCACATATCTATAGACATGCACACACCTGCTCTCGGTCATACACACACGCTCCCTACACATAGGCAGGCATCCAGCACATGCCCAGCCCTTCCCTCCCTCCATGCACACCTCAGCACAGACTCCAGAAGTCGCCCTCACACTCACAGCCACATCGGGTGAATTTTGTTCAGTTCAGCAGATAATAGCCCAGATGACTTGGTTTCCCTGCCCACCTGGTCTCTCCCGTTTAATGCTGGCCCTGGCCCTGGCCCTGGGGGAGCTCATCACTCCCTGCACACAGTTAGGTGGGGAGACACAATGAAACTGATCAGAGCTCAGAGGAGTTCTCCCCTAATTGAATTTCTGGCACTTTCCTGCTTCAGGAACATGAGGCAGCTCCAGGAGCTGGCTGGGGAGGGGATGCCCAGAGCCAAAGAGCACATTTGGGTCAGCATTGTCACAAGGCACATGGGGACTCAGAGGCGCTTTCTAGTCAGAGGACAGTGGCCATAGGCCTGCACCATGGTTCTGCCCCTCCCCGTGCTGACTCAGCAGCTCATGGCAGGCCTTCAGCAGGGGGAGCAGAGGGGGTGGGACACTCACCTCCGAGCCCCCTCAGCCTGGCAGCTTGGAGTCTGACTAATGGGGCAGCGAAGTCTGTGTTAACCTGGAAGTGCATGGGGCTGTGGGGCTGCAGGTCCTGCCCAGAGCCTGGGGGAAGGGTCTCTAGAGAACTGACTTCTCCCAGGAGGGGTGGCTGTGTAGATCCAAGAGATGAGAGGCAAACAGCTCCTTCCAAGGGAGGGGGGCGCACAGTTCCCTCCAGGGGTGGGGGGCAGAGCTCCACCAAGATGCAGAGCAAGGGGATGAAAGCTCATCTGCACAGAGTGGGTGGAGGTGGTGAGAGGGAGCAGGGGGGTTGTGAACAGCTCCCGTTAGACCTCTCCATGCAATTCAATCCATTCATTTCTGTATCTGGTTATCACCCCAGTCATCTCCATCACCCCATAGCCTAGTATGGCACTGGGCACGCAGACCCCTCCCTGCTCAAAGAGCTGTGGATGTCACTTGCCCCTGCACCCTGTGAGCTCCAGTCCATCTGTCCCTCAGCCCAGCAAGACTCAAAGACCCCAGGCCAGGGGACCCCAGAGAAGTAACAGCACAGGCAGCTTGTAATGAGGGAAAGTCCATTCCCTTAGCACAGATACCACCCGCCCCTGCAGCTCCGGGGCCCAGGCCTGCTGCAGCTTGTCATGTGGGGTGGAGTGAATCTGGGATAGCATGAAAGGCCACTGGCCCTTCGTTCCTGCCACCACAGTGCCAGCCACTGACCACCTCCTGAGCCATGCCAGGGCATCGTGCCTCAGAGAAACAAAACCACACACCCTGGCACCAGCTGCCCCGAGCCAAAAACAGCCTCCACCGGCACAGCTGGGCCAGCCCAGAGACCCCTGGCCCACATGGGCCAGGAAAGCTGAGCTGTTTGTGCAACAGGGAGAGTCCATGTCACAGTATAGGCCCCCCGCCTTTGGCGCCATCCGCGAGGGTCAAGAGTCCAGCTGCGCGGATCCCACTGCAGGACTGGGCCACACAGCTCGGCCCAGCCTTAGCTTGGGATTTAAGCTGACATGCTGCAGGCCACATAGTAAATCATCATCATCCCTGGAAATGGCCAGTGAATGGGGCAGGGCAGGCTGGGGGCAGGGCAGCCCTGGCAGGAAGCTGCCAAGCAGACGGGGGAGAAGCCCCGTTAATTTATTGGCAGCATCCTCTGGGAAGGGGCCCCCACCTGCCCCCCAAGTCCAGGGGGCTGGGCACTCAGGGGGACAGGCATGAGCCGCATCTCTCTCTCTCTCACGCACACACACATTTTTGGATCCCCCTAATATTTGCCATCGTCTCCCCCTAGCCGCCGGAATGACGGCCCGGTCCTCCTGCGAGGCTTAACCCGTCTGCGGGAGCCTGGCTTCCCGGCGATGGCACAAACATGGCCTGGCTGCCTGAAGGGAGGCCGGGAGAGGGCCCCCCAGAGCGCATCCGGGGGCCCGTCTCCGGGCTGCAGGGTCAACTCCGCACTGAGCAGTGTCCTCCCGGTCCCCGCAGCTCCCAGCTCGGACCCCCGCGGTTCCTGCAGCCCCCAGCCCGGATCGCCCCCCGGTTCCCGCAGCCCCCAGCCCGGATCGCCCCCTGGTTCCCGCAGCCCCCAGCCCGGACCGCCCCCCGGTTCCTGCAGCCCCCAGCCCGGACCGCCCCCCGCAGCCCCCAGCCCGGACCCTCCGCAGCCCCTAGCCCGGACCCCCCGTCCCCCGGTTCCCGCAGCCCCCAGCCCGGACACGCCGCCCCCCGGTTCCCGCAGCCCCCAGCCCGGACCCCCTCCCGGTTCCCGCAGCCCCCAGCCCGGACCCTCCGCAGCCCCTAGCCCAGTTCCTGCAGCCCCCAGCCCGGACACCCCGCCCCCCGCAGCCCCCAGCCCGGACCCTCCGCAGCCCCTAGCCCGGACACCCCGTCCCCCGGTTCCCGCAGCCCCCAGCCCGGACACGCCGCCCCCCGGTTCCCGCAGCCCCTAGCCCAGTTCCTGCAGCCCCCAGCCCGGACACCCCGCCCCCCGGTTCCTGCAGCCCCCAGCCCGGATACCCCGGCCCCCGCAGCCCCAGCCCGGACCCCCTCCCGGTTCCCGCAGCCCCCAGCCCGGACACCCCGCCCCCCGCA
Organism: Gopherus flavomarginatus; assembly: GCF_025201925.1. Taxonomy (NCBI): domain Eukaryota; kingdom Metazoa; phylum Chordata; order Testudines; family Testudinidae; genus Gopherus; species Gopherus flavomarginatus. The sequence goes on from NC_066633.1 coordinate 23,467,016, forward strand.
ACCCCCAGCCCGGACCCCCTCCCGGTTCCCGCAGCCCCCAGCCCGGACCCTCCGCAGCCCCTAGCCCAGTTCCTGCAGCCCCCAGCCCAGACACCCCGCCCCCCGGTTCCCGCAGCCCCCAGCCCGGACCCCTGGTGCCCGCAGGTGGCCGGAGCTTCCTCCCCGCATGCAGATGCGCCCGGCGCAGAGCCAGGTCAGGGGCTCCCCGTACCTCCGCCTCCTGCCGCTGCGCCCGCTCCATCGCCAGCCCGAGGCCGGGGAGGCGACACTGCAGCCGGCTCCATCCAGCCCCGGCCTGGCAGGGATCGTGCCCGGCTCCCCGCCTACCTGTCAGGCTGCGCCTGGCTCCTCAGCCGCTTCCAGCTCCTCATCGCCCCCAGCGGGCAGGAGCAGCCTTAAAGGGGCCGCGCCCGAGTCCCCGGCTTCTCCCCTGGCGAGGCGCCCGCGTCCGTCCGGGGCTGGGCAACGCGCGTCGCAGGTGGAGCCTGGCCCTGAATGACCCCCCGCTCTGCCATGAACCCCCCCGGCCCGTGGGATCCCCGCCTCTTCACGCACCAGCCCCCGCAGTTTTCCCCCGGAGGATTTTGTGACGAGCCGCCCGCTCTTCGCAGGGTGTTGCAGAGGCTGGTTTTCGCCTGCCCGGCCTCCCGCTCCCCAGTGCCGTAGTCGGAGCAGCTTCATCGGGGCGGGCCTTTTACAACCTATCCCCTCACTCCCCTTTTCCGGAGGCCGGAAAGCGGGGCAGAGCTACAGTATGATTGAGACTTTGGGGATTGGGGCCCTTCTGTCCATTGCAATAGAATAGATGCGTCTAAATCCCCTAGAATGCTTTGAACATGGCCCCAGTCCCCCCCTCACCCCCGCTCTCTCTGGATGCAGCAGGGCCCTTGTTTGCATAAGGGAAGTATCTGGGATTTAGGTCTGGCTGGGCACCAGATCTCCTGGTGACCTTGGGAAAACAGGATGGGCCCAGTGTTCAAACTGCACCCGTATTCTCCCCAGTGATATCGTGATACGATTATAGCCTAAGTCTGATGCATTTTGTACAAGATGGGGCATGTGAGGGGTCATTGGAAAAGTCACGATTTGCTGACTATGAGTATCCTATTTGTGTGCATGTAGCATTTTTGTATCTGGAGTTATGAATATTGTCTAGATATCTGTATTTCACATGTAGTCACACTGGAGTGACACCCACTAGGCAAGACGCTGCCAGTCTAGAGAGCTAGTTGTGACGGGCCCATTCAGGGTAATGGGCCGTTGGGGAAAGCTTAGCCTCCATCCAGTGAGCCTTCCTGTGGACATTTCAGACAGCGCCTAAGTAATGGCTGCTATGACTCTGCAGGGGCATGTGACCAGCCCGCATGACTCAGGACTCCATTTTGGGGATCTGTAGTTTTCCACAGACTGGGCTGGGAACTGTTTTTGAACCAGGGGTTCCTGCCATATGCTAACTATATAAGGCAGGGAGTGACATCATCTGTTGTGCTCCCCTCCCCACTCAAGAGAACTCCTGGAAACACCCGAGGAAGGAAAACTGAACTGGGGAAAGTGCTGGACCCAGGCTAAATGGATTTCTAGCCTGAGTATGGAAACGTGGGGATCTGAAGCTGCAAAGCAAATGCAGTTTGTGCCTTTAGAATCTGCAGCCTGCTTGTATCATCAGCCAGGGTGAAAATTTGCTGATTCATATCTTATTTTTCTAGTGTCTCAGGCTTAGTTTGTGGTTTTGTTTATTTATTAGGTAATCTGCTTGATCTGTTTGCTATCATTTATAATAATTTAAAATGTACCTTTTTTGTAGCTAATAAACTTGTTTCATATTTTAACCTTAACCAGTGAGCCTTTAAGTGAAGTGTCTGGGGAAAAATCTCGGCTTGTTTACCACAAGTGTGCGTATTCCTCTCCACACTGAGGGAGGGGTGAACATATTAGTACGTGTACACTGTACAGATCACTATGCAGTGCTCACCTTCAGTGAGCAGGCTGCTTTTATTTAGATGGCCCCAGCTTGGGAGATGTTGGCCTTACCCTCTCTGGCCCACTGTGCTGTGCTGGATGATATAATTTTGGGTTTATTCTCCAGCGGGGGTGGGAGGAGGTGTGTGCCTGGGGAGCTGGGAAATTGGCTAGTGTCTAATGTTGGCACTCAGGTAGCCCATTTTGGGTGAGTGGCACCACCTGCTGTCATGTAGAGTGATAATAGGGCTTGAGTGAGGCTGGCTGTGTCCCCAACACAGGGCTTGGCTACACTGGAGAGTTGCAGCGCTGGTAGTGGCTTTACAGCGCTGCAACTCACACACCATCCACACTTGCAAGGCACATCCAGTGCTGTATCTCCCTGACTACAGCGCTGGCTGTACTCTACCTCTGCCTGGGGAATAACGACTGCAGCGCTGCTCCGCCAGTGTGGCCACCAAAAGCACTGTTATTGGCCTCCAGAGGTATTCGGAAGTATCCCAGAATGCCTGTTCAGCCACTCTGCTCATCAGTTCGAACTCTACTGCCCTGGCCTCAGGTGACCCACCCTTTAAATGCCCTGGGAATTTTAAAAATCCCCTTCCTGTTTGCTCAGCCAGATGTGGAGTGCAATCAGTGAATCTTTCCAGGTGACCATGCCTCCACATGCCAAACGAGCCCCAGCATGGAGCAATGGCGAGTTGCTGGACCTCATCAGTGTTTGGAGGGGAGGAAGCTGTGCAGTCCCAGCTGCTCTCCAGCCGTAGGAATTACGATACCTATGGGCAGATATCAAGGGCCATGCTGGAAGGGGGCCATGACCGGGACGCGCTGCAGTGCAGTGTTAAAGTGAAGGAGCTGCGGATTGCCTATTGCAAAGCCTGCGAGGGAAACCGCCACTCCGGCGCTGTTCCCACGACCTGCCGTTTTTACAAAGAGCTGGACGCGATACTTGGGGGTGACCCCACTGCCAATCCGAGGACCACGATGGACACTTCAGAGCTGATGGGGCAGGCGGAGGAGGAGGAGGGGGAGGAGGAAACCGAGAGTGAAGGGTACTGGGGTGGGGGGAGACACCCCGGAGTCCCAGGAAGCATGCAGCCAGGAGCTCCTCTCAAGCCAGGAGGAAGGTAGCCAGTTGCTGCATCCGGTACTTGGTGAAGGACAAGCAGAGGATCAGGTTCCCGGTAAGCAGCTTTTATTTTCAGGATGGAAATGTTTCGGGAGAGGAGGGAGGGTTAGGGCTGCATGCATGCATGCCTAGATGTGGAATAGCCCATTGATATGGTCTATCATGTCGTGGTAATCGGCCTCGGTAATCTCTTCAAAAGTTTCAGCCAGAGCGTGGGCAATGCACTTGTACAAGTTTATAGGGAGAGCCACTGTGGTCTTTGTGCCAGTCAGGCTAACGCATCCGTGCCACTGTGCTGGGAGGGGTGGGGGGACCATTGCTGCACACAGGCAAGCTGCATAGGGCCAGGGCGGAATCCGCATTGCTGTAGAAGCAGCAAAGAATCCTGTGGCACCTTATAGACTAACAGACGTTTTGGAGCATGAGCTTTCGTGGGTGAATACCCACTTCGTCAGATGCATGTGGGGTATTCACCCACAAAAGCTCATGCTCCAAAACGTCTGTTAGTCTATAAGGTGCCACAGGATTCTTTGCTGCTTTTACAGATCCAGACTAACACGGCTTCCCCTCTGATTGCTGTAGAAGACCCTCTCGCTCTTCCCAGGTGACCCGCAGCAGCGAGATATCTTCCAGGATTAACTCCTGTGGAAAATGTTGGGAGAGTGTTCACTGTAGGTGCCCCCTGCAGCTGTTTGCTTTCCTCAACGCACAGAAACCCCAGCACAGCCCTGAAGCAATCAGTCCCCCTTACTCACCATTTCCGGGCTCCTGTGGGTTATGTGCGCTCTCTTTGTATGGGAAAATTATGCTCAAGTGAAGACTGTAAACTCCTTCACTGTGTGGGAATAACTGTCTGAGATATAAACAATGCTGCCTCTGTTAACTGCTGCCTTTTTTTCCTTTCCACAAGAGACCTTGAATTCTCAGCTGCCCGTGTTAACAGCAGCTCAAAGACTCCAAAACCTGCGGAAGAAGCTGCGAAAAAGCAAAGACGACCTGCTGCAAACAGTTATGGATCACTCTGCCAGAGAGAATCAAAAAGTGCAGGACTGGAGGGAAAGGGAAAGCAGGATCCGCCAGAGAAACGCAGTGGCCAGGAAGAAAAGCACAAAGCAGCTGATAAGCATCCTGGCACGCCAAGCGGACTCTATCCAAGCGCTCGTAGCCATGCAGGCAGAGCACTACCGCGCTGGCCCCTCCCCGTCCCAAAGCTCTTTCCCTTGTGCCCCAATGTCAGCTCCAAACCCCCTTACCCAGCATCAGATTCTTACCTCCACCAGCTGCCTCCAACACCTGTACGTTCACCAACCAGCCCTGAGAACTACAACCCTTACCTTCTGCACTCAACCCCCATCACCATGCAGTATAGGTATCCTGAAGTGCAGCAGTCATTGCACAGCACTCCAGACAGGACATATTCAAACCTGTGACTGTACAGTTCCCCATCCCACCTCCCTGCCCTTTTAGGTTCCCAAAATGTTGTGTGTCTGTCAATAAAGTTATTTTTTTTTTCAATAAATGAATTCTTGGCTTTGAAAACAGTCTTTATTATTGCAGAAAGTCAAAGATACCTTAGCCCAGGAAAGAAACAGGCACTGCAGATCAGCTTAGGAAAAACAGATTCCTACTAACACTGTAACCACTGCACTTCACTCCCGTGCAAGGCACCAAACATTACTGTTGGTTTTCAGCCTCAAATTCCTCCCTCAAGGCATCCCTGATCCTTGAAGCCCTGTGCTGGGCCTCTCTAGCAGCCCTGCTCTCTGGCTGTGCAAATTCAGCCTCCAGGCGTAGAACCTCAGAGGTCCATGCCTGACTGAATGTTTCACCCTTCCCTTCACAAATAGTATGGAGGGTACAGCACGCGCATATAACCGCAGGGATGCTGCTTTCCCCCAAGTCTAGCTTCCCATACAGAGATCGCCAGCGCCCTTTTAAACGGCCAAAAGCACACTCCACAGTCATTTGGCACCGGCTCAGCCTGTAGTTGAACCGGTCCTTGCTCCTGTCAAGCTTCCCTGTATATGGTTTCATGAGCCAAGGCATTAACGGGTAAGTGGGGTCTCCAAGGATCACAATGGGCATTTCAACATCCCCTACTGTGATTTTCCGGTCTGGGAAAAAAGTCCCTGCCTGCAGCTTCCTGAACAGGCCACTGTTCCGAAAGATGTGTGTGCACCTTTCCAGGCCAGCCTGTGTTAATGTCAATGAAACGCCCACGGTGATCCACAAGCACCTGGAGAACCATAGCGAAACACCCCTTCCAATTAACGTACTCGGATGCTAGGTGGGGTGGTGCCAGAATAGGAATATGCGTCCCATCTATCGCCCCTCCACAGTTAGGGAAACCCATTTCTGCAAAGCCATCCACAATGTCCTGCACGTTCCCCAGAGTTATGGTTCTTCTTAGCAGGATGTGATTAATGGCCCTGCAAACTTGCATCAAAACGACTCCAACGGTCGACTTTCCCACTCCAAACTGGTTCCCGACTGATCAGTAGCTGTCTGGAGTTGCCAGCTTCCAGATTGCAATAGCCACCCACTTCTCCACCGGCAGGGCAGCTCTCAATCTCATGTCCTTGCGCCTCAGGGTGGGGGCAAGCTCAGCACACACAGTCCCATGAAAGTGGCTTTTCTCATCCGAAAGTTCTGCAGCCACTGCTCGTCATCCCAGACTTGCAGGACGATGTGATCTCACCACTCAGTGCTTGTTTCCCAAGCCCAAAAGTGGCGTTCCACGGTGCTGAGCATTTCCGTGAAAGCCACAAGCAATGTCGTGTCATACGCGTCAGGCGACTCGCAATCATCGTCGGACTCCTCATCACTTTGGAGCTTAATGAATAGCTCATCTGCCAAACGTGATGTGCTGGCGAGACTCATCAGCATACTCCTCAGCAGTTCGGGCTCCATTTCCCACAGAAATCGCGCTGCACAGAAACCATTGAGAGAGTCAAGATGGCGCCAAACGTGGATGGAAAAACAGGGACTGCTGGGATGTAAAGCGATGCATCACGGGGCGTTGGGACAGGAAGCAGAATGACCCGCACCCTTCTGTCCCCTTCCCACAACCCACGGCACCAAAATGGGGCGAGGTGCTTTGTGGGATAGCTGCCCATAATGCACCACTCCCAACAGCACTGCAAATGCTGCAAATATGGCCACACTGCAGCGCTGGTAGCTGTCAGTGTGGCCACACTCCAGTGCTTTCCCTACAGAGTTGTACGAAGACAGCTGTAACTCCCAGCGCTGCAGATCTCCAAGTCTAGCCAAGGCCTCTGACTCCGCAGCTACTGTGCTGCTGGTACTCCACCTAGGCGAGTGGAATAACATTTTCTGCACCCTCGCTGGAGCGCTGCGGTGCCAGTGTGGACGAGGTGTTGCATTACTGCGCTCTGATCAGCCTCTGGAAACGTCCCATAATCCCCTTAAGTCAAGTGGCCACTCTTCCATTGTTTTGAACTCGTTGTAGGAATGCGGATATGCTGTTTGAAAGCTCTGTGCTCTGTTTCTGACAGCTGGCTGCTTATCTGCTCCAAGACAGATAAGTGTGGAATGCTGTATGTGAGAGAGAGAGGGGGGTGGATCTGCTGCTGTCTGAACTCACAAGACAGCATGCTGACATGCTCTCAGCCCCCCAAAAACCCGGTCTCTCTCCCCCCCACATACACACAACACACTCCCTGTCACACTTCACACACACACACACACACACACACACCCATTTGAAAAGCACGTTGCAGTCCCTTGCATACTGGGATAGCTTCCCATCGTGCACCACTCCCAACGCCATTGCAGTTGCTGCAGATGTGGCCACGCCAGTGCGTAAGCAGCTGTCATTGTGGACAGACAGCAGCGCTTTCCCTACTGCACTCTCTGAAGGCAGGTTTAACTCACAACACTCTATGTCGGCAAGTGTAGCCATGCCCTTAGAGAGGCACAGCAGTTCCCTGAGTTCCCATTCTGCACCCCAAGAGTGACAACCCATCACACCACTGGCTATCTCCAGTCAGGCACCTAAATGCACCTGGAAGTTCCCTGCAAAACAGGACCTGACTTCAGAGCTGCAGAGCACTGGCAGAGCACCTTCAGTGAGCAGGCTGCTTTTATTTAGATGGCCCCAGCTTGGGAGATGTTGGCCTTCCCCTCTCTGGCTCAGATCCTCAAAGGCACTTAGACACCTTGCTCCCATTGATTTCACTGGAAGAGAAGAGCCCAAATAACTGTGAGGATCTGGAGGACCTTTGTGCCTTATAGTTCCCCCCTTTGTGAAGCAGAGCTAGTGATCCTCACCGCTTGGTGGTGACGTTCGGTTCACCAGTGCTTGTAAAGAACATTTCAGTCCACTGGCGAATGGTGCTGTAGGATTCTTAAGTGCAGAGGATTCTTTTCCATAGTTTTATTTTAAAAAGACACCATTAGGTTAACAATATGTTACAAAAATATCTTTGTGTTTTATTAATAATGCCTTCAATTATTAACAGTGAAAAAATCAACCCTTTCCTGTCCATAACTATTCCTGTGTGTTTGATTATTACAGGCCATTGAGTTTCAGTGAAACCTAACTAGCCAGTTTCACTTTTGTTGGTAGCCAGTTTCACTTCCGGGGTCACTCCATGACGTTTGGGTTGCAGACAATGCTGGGGAATGTTTACCTCTAAACAAGGCTGTCTTTAATGGACTGGAAGAGGGGGAAAAAAAATCACAGAAATAATTCTCGTGCTCTTTGATTGGGTAGAACGTTGTTGTTGAAGTGTTGGTCTTAAGGCAACCTGACAGTTGCTCCACCATTGTTTGCGCTGCTCCCTGAGTGGTTGGAATGGGGGTCAGAAATGTTATTAATTATTAATATTGTATTTATTCCAAGGTTTTCAGAATGTGACCTCCCAGCACCAGGCTTTGCCGTCTTGGCTCCCCTAAGCTCCTGACAGATTGAGAGAGACACGTGCAAAAAAGATTTCTTGCCCATGTTGCAGCCTAGCAGGCCGATCTCACAGCAGTGCTTCCTTTGCAGAGCTCAGTTCATGCTAGCAACACTGTCAGTTTTGTGCACCTCAGTATCCAAAGCTGAAATTATAACATATTCCAGGGATCCAACTTCTCTTATTAAGAGGCTGAAGTTGGCCTCTTTTATTCTAGAATTCAAATGATTCATTTTAAAACACTGATTACCCTATAGTGGCGTAGGATATTTATACTGTGTTCTTGGGCCTGATCCAAAGCCCGCTGAAATCAATGAGAGTCTGGCTTCCATGGCCTTTGGATCACGCTCCATGTTGGCAAGGATACAGCTCTGAGACTAATCTATAAAATGTCTTGAGTGAGCTGGGGGAGGTGACTATTAACAAAGTGTGGTGAACTATCTCCTTCCATTCCTCTTTGCATGGTGCATGCTTAAGAGGATCATGTCAATTTAAAAAAATCATCTGTTGTAAACCAACATGTCTTTACCGCCTGATATGATACCAATAATACCTTTTAACTACCTCTCTGCATTTATAGCACACAGAGCAGAGGAATGGCTGCTTAAAAACAATGTTTTTCACTGGAATAATACGAAAGTAATACTAAAATGGAAATGTTAATTTCATAAAAGTTTGGGCTGCAGACTTTTAAAGCTCCCCAGAGGAACTTGGATGCCCCATATGCATCACAATTAATTGGAATTAAGTGTGCAAATCCCAGATGGGTCTTTGAAAATCTCCATTATGATCTGCATATAATTTCAGTGTAAATTAACAGTGGTCCTGTAACAATATCACAGCTTGGCTTTGGGGTAAGCCTCCAGCCTTTGTTTCTGAACAAGGCCCCGATTAAAGAACTGGGAGCTGGAAATAAATAACCAGCTTCAATCACCTTCTTAATGGCAAACAATCCCTGGCTCCATTAGATGCCAGTGGAGTATGTAATGCCATCAGATGGGCTGCCTCAGCCTTGTGATTCTCCGAGAGGGGTTAGACTGGGGTATGAGGTGCTCATGAGAAATCCTGTTGGCCAGCTCCCAAGTAACATACATCGCTGAAGGCAAACAGGAGCTGGTAGCCACCAGAACGCCTAGCTGGGTCCCCTTGGAATAGCTTGGAGGCTTGCCTTGCTCAGGAACACGTGGTCCCTGGGGTGTTACTAAATCCCCCAATAGTCCAATCATGGTGTTGTATCAGGCAGGCAAGGTAGTAACAAGCTTCAGCAGGACTTTATTTGGTTAAATTAACACCCTCTTTCAAATGAGGTTGTTGCTTTGAAGTAGCTAAGTCTGTATGGTGGGCTCTGTTGTGTGAGACTGAGAGCCCTCCGAGAGAATGCAATGATGTTCAACTTTGCTAAGAGAAAGAGAAATGCCCTGAGCAGCTCTCCAGCAGGAAGAGACCCAGGGCAGTGTTTGCTTTCAGAACTGCTGGTTCTCTTGGTAAGGAAAAAGCTGTACTGTTGTAAAGAATCCTGCAGAATGGAGTGGTCTCAGGACATGAACAGTGCAGCAGATTCATACTGCCCAATATTAATCCGTTGGAACGTACGGAGAGTTCTGTTGCTGGGATAACTCGACCATTCCATGTGTGTTAGACTAATTGCTCAGCTAGAGCCAGGCATAGTGTATACTTCCACTACACCACTCCACCGATGCATCTCACTCCTAATCTGTTGAAGCCCCTGCTATTCCAATCCCATGTGGCTGTATCAGTGCACCCTGGTAATCTTGTTCTGAGCCCCAATCCAGCTCTCTCAATGCATTTCAGTCCTCACCTGCACCACCCCCTGCTATTCCAGTCCTGGGCTCTCCATGCACAGCTCTGCTGAAGCCTTGTCCTAGATCACTCTAGAGATAACTGTGGATCTGGCTGCACTGCAATGTAAGCCCACGGTTAGCAGAACTCGAGTTATCAGACCCTGGGTTTGTTAACCTAGGACTTGAGCATCTACACTCATTCGTAACCCCAGGTTAGGAATTGTTGAACCCTAGGTCCCACCCTGGGATTCCAGCATCTACACTGTATTATGTAGGCGCAGGCCCAACCACCCACACCCAAGACTTCCTAGCTCCCTTCCAAAATATGGCCACTCTAGCCAGGGGCGGCTCTAGGCACCAGCAAAGCAAGCACGTGCTTGGGGCAGTCCATTTGCAGGGGCGGCAGGGATCCAGCGTGAGAGCTGAGAACCAACAGAGGGCCCTGGGAGCTGTAGTTCCTTGGTTCGCTCCCTGCCTATAGAGCCAGCCCTGGAGCAGGGAAAGAACTACATTTCCCAGCATTCCCTTGGACACTACCAACTGGAAAGGAAAGGGGAGGAAGTGAGGTAGTGGAGAGCTCATGCTGCAGCCTGCTGTGGGTGGAGAGCTGCAATGTGAAGGGCAGGTACCATATTTTAACATTCAAAAAATAGGACACTCCACGGCGAGGGAGGGTAACCCCACCATCCACTCCCTCCAGCTGCCCCTCACAGAAACCCCAACCCATCAACCCCCCCCGCTCCCTGATCACCCCCTCCTGGGACCCCTGCCCCTAACTGCCCCCAGGACCTCACCCCCTACCTAACTCCCCCTTCTCCCTGCCCCTAACTGCCCCCAGGAGCTCACCCCCTACCTAACCCCCCTTCTCCCTGCCCCTAATTGCCCCCAGGACCTCACCCCCTACCTAACCCCCCCTTCTCCCTGCCCCTAATTGCCCCCAGGAGCTCACCCCCTACCTAACCCCCCCTTCTCCCTGCCCCTAACTGCCCCCAGGACCTCACCCCCTACCTAAGCCTCCTTTCTCCTTGTCCCCAGCTGCCCCCTCCTGAGACCCCCCAACTTCCCCCCTAGAACCCCAGCCCCTACCTGTCCCCTGACAAACCCCTGGGACTCCCATGCCTATCCAACCGCTGCCTGTCCCCTGACAGCCCCCCCCTCCGAATCCCTGACCCATCTAATCCCCCCTTCTCCCTGCCCCTGACTGCCCCCCCGAACCTCCGCCCCATCCAACCCCACCCTGCTCCTGTCCCTTGACTGCTTCCCCAGGATCCCCTACCCCTTCTCCAACGCCCCTGCCGTGCCACTCAGACCAGCATGTCTGGCTCTGCGCAGCGCCAGACACGCTGCTGCATTCATGCTGCCGTGCTTCCCCGCGGAGCCACAGCCCCCCCAGCACCTGCCTTCCAGATTTGAACACCTCAAAATTCAGGAGTGCTCAAGCTCAGTTTCGGCAGCTGGTACTTCATTTCTCCCAAATCAAATATACTGATCCATTGTAACCTGCTGTAGAAAATGTAGGATAAAATTGAGCAAGAAATGCTTCCCAGTGGTTATTAGGACTGGAATTGCTATTTTCAATAGCCAGTTCCTTTTGTTTGTTTGTTTGTTTAAAAGGCAGACAGTGATATTGCATTGGCAAATTCCCCATAGAAACAAAGAGTGGAACAAAAGAATAATAAAGGCACCTCAATTTTTCCTCATTTATGTAGGACAGTCTTATAATCTGCATCCAGATATCCTCCAATCACACAAGCTGAAAATTGTTCCACTTTACTGCAGCTCTGTAACCATATGGGAACCAATCCTGTCTGTGTTTTGTGCACATCCAAAATTCCTGCTGAATGACCCGAACTGGGAGCAAGTCACCAGTGACCCAGGGCTGCGGCGGAAGGAGGGTGCAGGTGGGGGAGGGAGAGAGTCCAGAGCTGGGGTGGCAGAGGGTGTGGATAGGGGGAGAGAGCCCAGGGCTGGGGCAGCAGGGGGGTGCGGAGAGGAGTCCAGGGCTGGGACAAGGGGCAGCCAAAATTTTTTTTGCTTGGGGCGGCAAAAAACCTAGGGCCGGCCCTGACTCCAGCCCTTTGTTCGTGGTTCAGTGTGGCAAAACTTGACTGTCCACCAAACCTGACTGGTCAGAGGACAAAGAAAGTCAGCCCATGGGATTATGGGATACTTTTAGCTGGAGGGGACACCTGGGAGGGAGAATGCAGGGTCACATGCCCCCCCGATTTTCTGCTCAGCTTGTACTGAGCAAGCTCACATCGACTGAGCATGCTCAGTAACACTGCTGAAGCTGGTTGCCCTCACTTTGCTCCCCCACTGTTGGCAGGCATTCTGCTTTTAGTGGACTCCCAGAGCATGGGTCCAGTGGAGCTGTGTCTACACTGCAAAGCAACAGGGCTTGAACCCTGGGTCCTGGCTTGACTCAGGCTCAGACCTCCACCACTGTGGGGTCCTGGGACCCTGCATCTGAGCCCTGGGTTAGTGCGATTTGTGTGTATACATAAGTGGGGTTAGGCTTGAACCCGAGTTCGCACCCTGGGTATACATTGCATTGTAGACACACGCTAAGTGTGCTGATGTGCGTGGCAGTTTCCTGATGAGGACATATAGCCACGGGGGACTGGATGGAGATCCTTCAACTCATTTCAATTGTATCCTAAGAGAAATACCCAGGGCCCTAGCAGAGAAAGGTGACGGCACTGGGCCCACCTTGCCAGCTGGTAACCTGCAGTACAAGCCAGGGACAGAGAGGGAGCTCTGCTGTCAGTTATTTTCCTTGGTACAAAATCTACAAACAAGCTTCTTTTCCAAAGCAAAGGGGCCGAGGATTTCCCTGCTGCCCTGGGGCACTGCACAGGGGCAACGATTCTGCCCCATCTCACAGGCTGTGAGGCCCTTTGTGAAGACTGTACAGAGTGTGCAATATTCAGAAATCCAAGGAGCCTCCAGCCAGGCTCCTGGCTCTCATTTGCTTTCCCCTTGGAAGCACTGGTCCTACTGCCAGCAAGGTCATCCCTGCTGCTCAGCCTTCTCACTACTTCCTGTTCCTGTAGCCCATGCTGCTCTGATCCATCTGTCCTGCCTGCTGCTGCTCCCAGGCGCAGCCTTCCCAGCACAGTGTCCAGGATCTGAGTGCCAAGGGGGCATGGGTCAAGCTGTCCTCGGAGTGAGCAGGTTGTGCTGTCCTGGTGGTCTTGGGTGCTGCTGAAACACCATGGAGAAGGGCCCTGTGTCTGCTAATGGAAATTCACAGCAGAATGGGCTGGGTTCCAGCCTCGTGCACCAGGTGCTGTACGGAGGGAACCTGCATCCCAAGGCTGCCTTATGTCCCAGGTGCATTGGAGCATCTCTGACATATTCTGTTGCTGCTAGGAGGCTGCAGCAGAAAGTAGCACTAAAGGAGTTGACATTTGCTCTGGAACGTGTAGGAAGATCCTGTGAAGATCTCAACAGAGAGAAATTCTGTATAGGAAGAGGGGGTGGACAGAGAGGTGCTGCCCCACCCAGGGGTTGGTGGGGCTGATGGACTTTTGCGGTCTGTTAAAAATACAAATCAGTCACTGCACCTGAGCCCCTACAAGAGCCAGAAGAGATTTAATAGTGCACACCAGTCTCAGGCCTTGTCTACACTACACAGTTTTGTCGACCAAAGTCGGCTTTCATCGACAAAACAACGGAAGTGCACACACCACAATGCTCCTTCTGCCAACAAAACTCTCCCTGCTTTGCCGACAAAATAAGCGCTGAGAGATGTAGAGCTTTTTTGTGGCAAAGTTGTACCGACAAAGTGTCAGTGTAGACACTGCACTTGGTTATGTCACTGTAAATGGCCTCCAGGAGGTGTCCCACAGTGCCCATCCTGACTGCTCTGGTCAGCAGTTTGAATTCCGCTGTCCTGCACCCAGGTACACTTCCTGTTTGCTCAGTATGGACAGCTCACATCGTATCTTCCCAGCTGACCATGGCAGGTCCATGCAGCAAATGCTCTCCTGCTTGGACCATTCGTGAGCTGTTGGATCTGCTGGGTCTGTGGGGAGAGGAGGCTATGCAGTCCCAGCTCTGCTCCAGCCATAGGAACTTCAATACCTATGGTCAGATTTCTTGTGGCATGTTGGAGAAGGGCGATAAAAGAGACACACATCCAGGGGTGAAAGTAATTGCAGGACTTACCGGTACTGCCGGAGTCCTGAGGGGGGCGTGGCCTTATCCGGAAGAGGCGTGGCCTCTCAAGATTTAAAGGCCCTGGGGCACCGGCTGTGGCTGGGAGCCCCAGGGCCTTTAAATCAACCCAGGGCTCCCAGCTGCAGAGGTGGCTGGGAGCCCCCGGGATGCAGGGGCGAGGAGCTCTGAGCCCTTTAAATCCCAGCCCCAGCCCAGCTGCTGGAGCCGTGGGTGGGATTCAAAGGGCTCTTGGCTGCCCGCTGCGGTGGGGAGCCCAGAACTCTTTAAATCCCCACTGCAGAAGCCTGTGCAGTCCAGCACAGTGTACCGGCTCTTGCCGATACGCCATACCAGACTGTACCGGCTTACTTTCACCTCTGCACACATCAGGGCCGTGTGAAGATAAAGGAGCTGAGGCAGGCATACCAGAAGGCAGGGAATTGAACCATCATTTGGTGCTGTGCCAAAGGCCTGCCACTTCTATAAGGAGCTGGATACCATCCTTGGCAGTGACCCCACTTCCACCACCAGGAACCCTGTGGATACTTCGGCAGGGCTGGAGGCAGCAGACAGTGTAATCAGCCTTAAGGATTCATAGATTCTAGGACTGGAAGGGACCTCGAGAGGTCATAGAGTCCAGTCCCCTGCCCTCTTGGAAGGACCAAATACTGTCTAGATGAAGTTGTGGATGAGGAGATCAAGTTGGAGGATGACACGGGACAGGCGACAGGGTCGTCCAGTATCGTGGTGAGGCACAACCTCGATCACTAAGGGTTTGAGCCAGTCCCAGCACTCCATCTCTGGCGCACAGGATGCAGGAGAGGGGAGCTTTAGGAAGTGATTTTTTTTTTGGAGTTGATGCTGCTTTGTTATATGAGGTAGAGCTGTCCATTGCTTTGTTATATTCTAGAAGTGGGTGAAGGAATATAAATGTGCAAAACTAGCTGTGTTTGTGTGTGCTTCATGTTCCCCTGTAGCAGGGGCATAGACATGGGTGGGTCTGGGAGGGCCATGGCCAACCCACTTAGCATCCTGGTCCATCCCCCATTCCCAGCTCTGCTCCAGCCCCAGCTTGCCCCACTCTGCCTGCCTACCGGGCACTCCAGCCACAGAGCTGGGTCGGAGCGCGGGGGCTTGCCCTGCTGCACCTGCCTGGTGCTCCTGCAAGCAGCAGGGTGCTTGCCCCACTCTGCCTAGCGCTCAAGCCAGGGAGTGTGGTCAGGCGCTTGCTCAGCTCCGTCTGCCCCCCTGGAGCACCAGCTGGGGAGCAGGTTTGGGCATTTGCCCAGCTCCATCCACTTGCCTGGTGCTCCAGCCGGGGAGTGGGGTTGGGACATGGGAGCTTGCCCCACTCTGTCTGGCACTGTAGCTGGGAGTGGGGTCTTGGGCTTGCCCCATGCCACCTGCCCAGTGATCCAGCTGGGGAACAGGCTCAGCGAAAGCCCCCGCACCCCACTTTTTGCTCCCTGGTGGGGGCACCCATTTTTCTGGGGCTTCCCAATTGTTTGGGGCCTGTGGGCATGCCCCTTTGGCCCAGTGGCTAATCCACCACTAGGAGGAGGGCAAGATTCAGGCCACCCAGTTGAGGCAGAGGAATCCTCAAAAAAATGTAGGTCTGCCACTTGCAGGGCCATGCCCAGTGTGATGTGGGACGTGGATGGGAGCCATTGCTGCTGGAGAGCAAAGTCTCCTCCCGGAGCTGGATGTGCGCCTGGGGCCCCAGAGGGCCCCTGGCCAGAGCCTCCATCGCCTCCACCAAGGCCAGCTAAATGGGGAAGGGGAGAGGCGGGTCCTGATCCCTCCTCCCCCCCATCATTGCCTGCCCACCCAAAGTCGAGGCCCACCCAAGTGTCCCATCCTGGCTACACCACTGCCCTGTAGCAGCTAAGCAGTGCAGCAGAACAATGTGTTAATGCACACTAAGATTTCTTGGGAATCCTCCAGAGCGAGCTCTAGAAAACTTTCCTGGAGGTACTCACCAATCCTCTGCTGAAGGTTCTGTGGCAGAGCTGCTTTTGTGACAGCTGAGCACCCCCATATTCACCAGTCATATAATTATGTTTTGTACAAAGTATGCCTTCTGAGGTATCATTTTAAAAGTCTTGATCTGGTGAACATTAATATCTCATTGTATGTGCAGTTATAAAGTTTTGCTGTGTATGTGTTACTGAATGTGAAGTTGGAAACACCCACAACTAACCTTTTAGGTACAACAATAAAGAAGCTAGACAGTGCTAATGGCCCATCAGCAAAGACAATGGACAATGGAAAAAGCTTGTCTTCACCTGGGAATGCTTCTGGCAGCCTATGGATAATGGCAGTGGTGAATTTAGAGTTAGAGGGGCCCTGTGCGCAGCTTCATTTTTTGCCCCCCTCCCCACCTCGGGACCTAGCCAAGAAAAAGAGCATTCTCTCTTATCTCCCTCCTCCCACCCCCCGTTTTTCATTCTTTTTGTCTTCATCCTCCTCCTATATTGTAAGTAATAGGAAATAAATGAAAATAAAGTGAGGTACATTGATTGTTTTTGTAGTCTAACTTTTTTTTCACAGGCCACTTGAAAATTGCTGAGGGACTTGCCTGACCACTTAATGATCTTTCCAAATGTTGTTTGCACCGTTAGCTAACTATTGTAAAGTGCTTTGGATAAGAGCGCTTTATGAAAAAAAACTTAATAATCTTTCCTCGGTCCACCTGAGTGGAGTTCTCAGACCACAGTTTGAGAACTTCTGGTCTAGATGAAAGCTTGTATTTGCATTATGCTAATATGTAAAAATAAAAAGTATAAATGATGCATGCATCGAAAAATAAAAGTTAACTTCCTCTGAAGAAACTTATTCAATTTGAAAAACACATATTTATTCAGATAGTTTTTTTTTCTACACTTTTTCTTTACAAAATCCTCAGTTAAGTCATTGTAAGTAATATTTTGTAGAGAGGCACTTTCAATTGTCAATATTGCTGACCTTGTGAAATGTTCCTGACTCATCATATTTTGCAAATAATTTTTTACTTGTTTCAATACAGAAAAAGAATGTTCATCAGAAGCACTTGTGACAGGTATTGTTAAAAATGTTTTCAGAATGGTTTCTGCATTTGGAAAGGTTGTCTGCAAACCGTCACATACAAATTTATACAAATCAACTGGTGATCTCAAAAGACAGACCTCATCATTTTCGATAAAATGAATGAAATGTTCATTTCATCTTCAAAAAGATTTGTGTCTACGTCCTCTTGGTAGAATTCACTTAATTTCGTACTGTAGTGGCTTTTAGCATTTTTGTCGCTACTTCTGTCAAAAAACAAACAATAAATAAACAGTTTTCTTTAGAGATTCACCTCTACTCTGCAATTATACTATTAGTGTGTCACAAATAACATTGATGGTCTCAACGATGATCTTCTCTTTCCCTTTTAAATTGATTTGTCTCTAGTTTAATCAAAAAATAACTTCTTGCTTTTTTTATGCTTCTCATCAGATATCAGAGAAACCTATATTTTCTGTTTTTAGTGCCTCTGCTTCCACTGAGCTATAGTCATTTCGAACTTCCATGATCAAACTTTTAACTGAGGCTAACAATTGTGCAGCATTCAATAAATTTGTATCAACCTTTTGCAGTGACTTGCTGATGGCATTACAGGTCTGTCTCATCTTATGCTGGGGTTACGTTCCGTGGTCAGCACGTAAAGCGAAAACCATGTATAGTCAAAATTACATTGAGTGTAATAGTGGGCGGAATCGCCCACACTACAGGAGCAGTATTTAAATTGTTATTTTTCTCTTTTTTTTGTTTTTGTTTTTTGCCAACTGGTAAAGCTGAATTTGCGCATGTTAAATGCGCGTAAGATGCGACAGACCTGTAATTCTTTGAAGTAAAAGTACTCTTTTTTACTCCACAAAAGAGTAAGAACAGCAATATTGTACTTTTCAAACATCTCTGCTAAGGATTTTGCTTCAGTTTTCACACGTGGTTTTTCAGCATTTGATGTGGCTATGTCAAATAAGGTTTTCTTTATATCATCATAGCTCATTTTCAAAGCCAAAACAGCATCTGCACGAGCAGACCACTTGGTGTCACAAATTCTTTTGACTGTCAAATGTTTTTCATTTGCCTGCTCCAAGCGTGATTGTAGCATACTCCACTGATGCGTGGAAACCGGAAGATAGGCATACACATTTTGAACAAAGTCAAAAAAATGTGTAGCTCCCTCAAGATTCGGCTGCAGCTTTGCAGATTAAATTTAAGGAATGACTGGAACATGGTATGAATAAAGTAGAGGGGCTTGCATCGTTCAGTCTTGCCTGTAGACCTCAATATTTTCCTGCCATATTTGTGGCATTATCAAAGCTCTGCTCAGGACAATTTTTGATGTACCAACCTAAATTTGCAATGACCTCCAAAACAGTTATTTCTGGACATTCTGAAGTGTGGGATTTTAGTGGGACAAAACAAAAAAATCCACTCTACAACTTCACCATTGCCGGTCACATATCTTAACATTAATGTTAATTGGGCTACATGACTCGCATCTGGTGTTGAATCGACTATTATGGAATACTACTTGGCATCCTTTACTTCATCAGTGAATTGGTTTCTGAAGCGCTCTGCCATTACACTGATGAATTCATCGTAGGTTTGGTGCATTAAGAAGTTGGTCTTCCCTGAGCCACAATACTGATCATGTTTCAAATGTTCTTTGAGAAATTATCAAATTCACTAACATATTCAAGGCAAGTTAAGAAATTACCTTTTTGATTTGACAATGATGACTCATCATGTCCTCCTAGAGGTAGTCCCAAAGAAGACAGCAGTTTGACCGTGGCAACAACACATCTCAGCACTTTCCTCCAACAAGAACACTCCTTTTCAAACTGAGCCGATAACACAGAATCAATTCTTCCAGATAATTTACACCTTTGAACAAACTTATACATAGCATTAATATGAGCTTTGGAATTTTCATGATTGGCAATATGTCTTGCAACATTTCTCCAATTAGAGTGCCTGTTGAGAAATGTTTGTTTTCCTTCACTATGGTCAGGGAATAATTTGCAAACATAACAGTAGCCTGCCTCAGTGGTTTCTGAAAAAATCAACCACATTCTCATTTGTTGTCCCATTTTTCTTCATCCTCAGAAATTGGGGCTCAGGAAGACCTCTAAATTGCTTTTGTCCTGAAACCACACACTCTCTTTTCTCAAATTTTCCATATTACCTAAGTTTTTTGGTTTGTTTACTAAGAAATAGTCTATCATATCCAGTGCAACAGATTTTGGCCATAATGCAATGTCTCCAGGATAGGTTTCTTCCCTTACTTTGATAAAATTACCAATATTTTGTAGTTCCATTGTCACTTCAGAGTTCACTTGTTCAACTTTTGCAGTCGTTGTGGTATCCCCACAACTCGGCAAGTGATCAGATAGTTCAGATGTTTCCTCGCCCATACCTTTGATGAATTTCCACTATTCAATACTTCAAGCTTTTTAAAATAAGATGACAAACTGTCTTTTTGCTTAGCTTCGTCTTCTTGCCTCGCCTTCATTTTTTTGTGTTTTTGACTGCCAGTCTCATAGCGTCACTTCATTATTGCTAAAAAACTGATCTTGAGTTTAGGCAGATTAAAAATGTCTGAAAGAGCAGGGGCCGAGCCTCAGGTGGGGCTGGGTGGGCTGTGGACCACCCAATTAGCTTTAACACCATTAATCTCGCGTTTTTATCAGGCTCTGTAAAAACAGGATTTTGGACCATTACATACTAGTGACAAATCACGGACATTGTTTCAAAGTGCGGGGGAGGGTGCTTTTGTCCAATTGGATAATTGGTCAAGCAGACAGACTTTGATTGGCAAATGACAGTTTCCCTTAGTTGCTGTTATGCTATTGCCAAGACAGCGAAAAAAATGGCAAAGCGAAATTCTTTGCTTCACTACTTCAAAAAAACCAAGTTTAGAGCACAGTTCGCAGAATAAGTTCACAGAATGCAGAAAGCCTGGACCGCTTCATGACTTGCAACTCTTATTAAATTAAATCATTTGTCCACCTAGCCCAGTATCCTGTCTACTGACAGTGGCCAGTGCCAGGTGCCCCAGAGGGAATGAACAGAACAGGGAATCATCAAGTGATCCATCCCCTGTTGCCCATTCCCAGATTCTGGCAAACAGAGGCTAGGGACACCGTCCCTCCCATCCTGGCTAATAGCCATTGATGGACCTATCCTCCATGAATTTAGCTAGGTCTTTTTTTAACCCTGTTATAGTCTTGGCCTTCACAACATCCTCTGGCAAAGAGTTCCACAGAACTGTGTGTGGCCTTCTGTGTGAAGAAATACTTCCTTTTGTTTGCTTTAAACCTGCTGCTTATTCATTTCATTTGGTGACCCCTAGTTCTTGTGTTATGAGAAGGAGTAAATAACACTTCCTTATTTACTTTCTCCACACCACTCATGATTTTATAGACCTCTATCATATCCCCCCTTAGTCACCTCTTTTCCAAGCTGAAAAGTCCAAGTCTTATTAATCTCTCCTCATATGGCAACTATTCCATATCCCCCAATCATTTTTGTTGCCCTTTTCTGAACCTTTTCCAATTCCAGTATATCTTTTTTGAGATGGGGCGACCACATCTGCGCACAGTAGTCAAGATGTGGGTGTACCATGGGTTTATATAGAGACAATATGATATTTTCTGTCTTATTACCTATCTCTTTCTTAATGACTCCCAACATTCTGTTTGGTTTTTTGACTGCCGCTGCACACTGAGTGGATGTTTTCAGAGACCATCCACAATGGCTCCAAGATCTCTTTCGTGAATGATAACAGCTAATTTAGACCTCATCATTTTATATGTATAGTTGGGATTAGGTTTTTCAATGTGCATTACTTTGCATTTATCAACACTGAATTTCATCTGCCATTTTGTTGCCGAGTCTCCCTGTCACTTGTAGCAGTCACCTGTGCAGGGACCAAAGCAGCACAGAGGTGAGCAGCATAGGGACCCGGTCTAAAGCTGTACGCATATAGGAGATCCACCCTGGCATCCCCTCAGGAGTGTGATATCAACTTCAGTGACCACCTCCTGTGCAAAATGGTGGCAGAATTTACGATATTGTCCTTAGTCACCTGCAGTGATCCACTTAAAAAAAAACACCTGGCCCCTTTGCCCCATCTTGAGTGCCACCACTGCCCCCTGGCCCAAACCTATCATGTTTAGAGCATTTGCCAACAGCGTGCTGGCCAAGGAACAGTGAAAAACTGATTTGTATTTAAAAAGAGGTGTATTTTACGATAATGATTCGATGCTGTGAGTGCACTAACAATCATGCTTCTATTTATTGTTTCTTGTGCTTCTGCACATGTGGCCTTCAGGAGAACCCCCTACATACCAGCAGAGCACTCTGCCAGTTAAGGAAGTGACTGAGGAGAAGCAAGGAGGACATGTTTCGAAAGATGATCCAGTCCTCAGAGGCCAAAAAACAAAAATGCAGGGCATGGAGAGAGATTTTAAATTAAAATTATAACATAGACAGGAGGACAGAAAAGAGAGACAAATTAGAGGATTGGGCCAAAAGAAACTTGATGAGGTTCAACAAGGACAAGTGCAGTGTCCTGCACTTAGGACGGAAGAATCCCATTCACTGTTACAGACTAGGGACCGAATGGCTAGGAAGCAGTTCTGCAGAAAAGGACCTAGGGGTTACAGTGGACGAGAAGCTGGATAGGAGTCAACAGTTTGCCCTTGTTGCCAAGAAGGCTAACGGCATTTTGGGCTGTATAAGCAGGGGAACAGCGAGCAGATCGAAGGACATGATCATTCCCCTCTATTCGATATTGGTGAGGCCTCATCTGGAGTATTGTGTCCAGTTTTGGGCCCCACACTACAAGAAGGATGTGGAAAACTTGGAAAGAGTCCAGCGGAGGGCAACAAAAATGATTAGGGAGCAGGAGAACATGACTTATGAGGAGAGGCTGAGGGAACTGGGATTGTTTAGTCTGCAGAAGAGAAGAATGAGGGGGGATTTGATAGCTGCTTTCAGCTACCTGAAAGGGGGCTCCAAAGAGGATGGATCTAGACTGTTCTCAGTGGTAGCAGATGACAGAACAAGGAGTAATGGTCTCAAGTTGCAGTGGGGAAGGTTTAGGTTGGATATTAGGAAAAACTTTTTCACTAGGAGGGTGGTGAAGCACTGGAATGGGTTCCCTAGGGAGGTGGTGGAATCTCCTTCCTTAGAGGTTTTTAAGGTCAGGCTTGACAAAGCCCTGGCTGGGATGATTTAGTTGGGAATTGGCCCTGCTTTGAGCAGGGAGTTGGACTAGATGACCTCCTGAGGTCCCTTCCAACCCTGATATTCCATGATTCTATGATTAAATTTTAATGGGCTAGCAGTGGATGATAAAAGTGATGGAGGAGCAAAGAGAGATGTTGAAGTCCCTAATCACACTGCAGGCAGAATACACGTGTGTGCTTTCTCTCCCCTGCAGCTGATACAGAACTGCTTGCCATGCCCTCCCCAAACTCCTCGCACACGTTCCTTGCAACCTCCTGGTCCATCTCAGTATGCCATTTACTCCACCCCTTTGCACAGCTTCCAAAAAGGTTGCTTGACTTACACACCGCTATTAGAACCTACACAGCCCATCACTGTTATTTCCCTTCTCATCAAGCCTTTTGTATGTGTTGTTAATTGGTATTTAATAAAAACATACTATCTGAAAGATAAATAAATATTGATTGTCTCCTAACCACGGTGGTTGCTGGTGGAATTAATACACAGTGGCAATTGGATCATTTGCAAACTACAAATCAGTCATGAAACATCAAAATTCTCTTGCAAGCCAGTAAGTCAACAAAGCATAGCAGAGTGCTATATAGAAAGACACATTACTGCTGCTCATTGTCAAAATGGTGCCTCAAAGCCTCCCTGATTCGAATAGCCCCCCATTGTGCCCTTCTAATAGCACTGGTATCTGGCTCCCCGAAATCAGCTACCAAGCGATCTGCCTCTGCACTCCATCCTGGGGGAAACTTTTCACCCTTAGCCTCACAAATACTATAAAGTGCACAGCAGATTGCTATGACCATGGGAATATTTTCCTCATTTACATCAAACCTGCCAGAAAGGGAGCACCAGCGTGCTTTTAATCTGTCAAATAGACATTCTACTGTCGTTCTGCATCTGCTCAGCCTGTGGTCAAAGTGCTCCTTGCTGCTATCCAGGTTTCCTGTGTAAGGTTTCATGAGCCATTAGAGTAAGTAGTATGCTGGGTCTCCAAGGATCACTATGGGTATTTCAGCAGCCCCCATTGGAATCTCCTGGTCTGGAAAGAAAGTCCCTGCATACAGCTTTTTATACAGGTCAGTGTTTCTGAAGAGTCATGTGTCGTGCACCTTCCCTGACCACCACACACTGATGTCAGGGGAGCACCCCTGGTGATCCTCAAGTGCCTGCAATACCATAGAGAAGTACCCCTTTCTACTGATGTACTCTGTTGCAAGATGGTCCAGGGCCAAAATTGGGATATGCATGCCACCTATCACCCTGACACAGTTAGGGAATCCCATTGCTGCAGAGCCATCCGCTATTTCACACAAGAGTCAGAGTCCTACACAGCAGACTGCAATTAAGGGCCCTGTAAGTGTGTGTTAATGCAACCCTAATGATGACCTTCCGGACTCCAAACTGATTCACAACTGACTAGTAGCAGCCTGGAGTTGCCAGCTTCCACAAAGCCATCATCCAGGAGCAGCGCCAGAGTTTCTGGCACCCTAGGCAGCGGGGCAGCATTTTGTGCACTCCCCATGGGGCACATGGGAGCTTCCGGTTCCGCTCCCATATCGCCGAAGAAAGACCCTCTGCCGAAATGCTGCAGGTGACAGTGGCAGTCATTGAGCTGCTCAATTGCCTGCCGCTGTTCTCCATGGCACATCGGCAGAAGGTCCTTCTTCAGCGGCGTGACGGGAGCGGAACCGGAAGCTCCCGTGCGCCCCGTGGGGAGCGCACAAAATGCCGCCCCCAAATCCTGGCACCCTAGGCAATGGCCTAGGGTCACCTAATGGAAGCGCCGGCCCTGCCATCACCATGCACTTTTCCCCTGAGAGGGCAGCTCTCATTTTGGAGTTCTTAAGCCGCAGCGCTGGGGCGAGCGCTGCACACAGTTCTAGGAAGGCAGCTTTCCACCTGTGTTCCCTGTAAGCTGCACACTTGGGTGGCTCCACGGGAGAGATTCAAACGCCGTCCAGCTGACAGCAGAGGGGGAACAGCCAACAGCATGTGTTCAGGTGCCCTTTCCCCCAAGGTGCTCTGTCCTGAAGCTACTCCCCGGCCTCTCCTGCTGGCAGTGCAGAGTGGGGGTGGGAGGAGATGAAGGTGCTGATGTCAGGGTGTCCCCCTTCCCCCACCCCTGCACTCCATTTCTGCAGAGCAGGGCAGAGGGGACAGCCTGGCTCAGCAGGACTCAGAGCTGCTGCAGTCTGAGGTCTGAATGGTGTGTACTGGGTGCCTTTCTTAAAGAGACAGTGCACTGTTTCTGAGATTTCCCCAGCAGCCAGCTCACAATCTCTGTCTCTCCTTCCGCCTGCCCATGTAGCCCATCTCCACAGAGCAGGGGAGGGGAGACAACAGGGCTCAGGTCAAAGCAGGAGAACTTTCAGTGAGTGTCTTAAAGAGACAGTGCATGGCTTTCCCCAGCAGCCAGCACACACACTGTCTCTGTCTCTGTCTCAAAAATGATAAGGGGTATGGAACGGCTTCCGTATGAGGAGAGATTAATAAGACTGAGACTTTTCAGCTTGGAAAAATGGTGACTAAGGGGGATATGATAAAGGTCTATAAAATCATGACTGGTGTGGAGAAAGTAAATAAGGAAGTGTTATTTACTCCTTCTCATAACACAAGAACTAGGAGTCACGAAATGAAGTCAATAGGCAGCAGGTTTAAAACAAAAGGAAGTATTTCTTCACACAACACAAAGTCAGTCTGTGGAACTCTGCCGGAGGATGTTGTGAAGGCCAAAACTATAACAGCGTTCAAAAAAAGAACTAGATAAATTCATGGAGGATAGGTCCATCAATGGCTATTAGCCAGGATGGGCAGGGATGGTCTCCCTAGCCTCTGTTTGCCAGAATCTGGGAATGGGCAACAGGGGATGAATCACTTGATGATTCCCTGTTCTGTTCAATCCCTCTGGGGTACCTGATATTGGCCACTGTTGGAAGACAGGATACTGGGTTAGATGGACCTTTAGTCTGACCCAGTCTAGCCATTCTTATTTGTTCCAGTTCACGTCAGTTCTGATCCATGCAAACGATGGATATGCGGATCAGGACCAATGTAAATCGGAACACGCTCCCCTATTGATGAGCGACAGATATCCAAAGCGATGGAGTGAGGGGAGATGTATACCAGGGACCCCCTGTACACCCTAGGCCTGTTTTCTGGCCCATCTGACCTGAGATTGGTGCTCTGAGCTGTGTCCCATGCCAGGCAGAATGACAGCCCTGACAAGGAAACCAAAATAGCAGCCCCTTTGGTAGCCATCAGGAGCAGGTTTTGCCATCACTGGACATAGCAGGCCCATTTTCAAACTTGGCAGCCAAATACCTGTTTTAGGTGCCTAGCTGCTGATGTAAATGGCCAGGTAACACTACTCAGCTCTTCTAGGGCCTGAGCCAAAGCTCACCAAAGGCAATGGAAAGACAGCCATGGGCTTTGGATCAGAGCCCTACAGAAAGTTCAGTGTCATCATCCCCATTACGCAGAGGGGTGAGGGGAGGGGGCAGGTTTTCCAGGTCCCCCAGCAGCTCTGTGGCAGAGCCAGAAAGAGAACGCAGCTCTGTCCATTGGACCATGCTGCCTCCCAGAGTGAGCATTTGCCTGCTAATGTAGACACCAAAGAGCAGCGTCTACTCTCAGTGGCTCTGGGATTCAGCAACTCTCAGTGTGTTTATACAACACCCAGCTTGTCTGGACTCTCCTGGAATGTAAATAATAGCTGGCAATACTGCTCAGGCGAGCTGAGTTAATCGGACAGATTCTGGATTCTCACTGAGGGAACTGAGACAGGATCTGGCCCCCAAAAGCAGACCCAGGCTCAGATCCTGGAATCAATGGGAGTTAGCTGCCTAAACACCTTGAGGAGCTGGGCTCCTGGCCTCAGTTACACACCAGCAACCCAGCTAACTTTGATGGGGTCACACAGGTGTAACTGAGCACAGGATCTGGCCCCCACTAGTATAGCACAACACACTGCCCATGCCACCTGCTAAACAGATGCCAGGCTGCACTTGTGTGACAATTCAGACTCCCCAGGAAGAGACTAGGGAGTCAGAACCCAACGAACAAGCAACTGAGTCAACGGATCGTATACAACATTCTTATACTATAAAAGTGTATCAAGTAAGGTTCATGTAAAAATTGGTGACATGCTGCTCAAGAGTATCATTGTGTAGTATATCTACGGGATGTGTATAAAGAGTGAGAAGTGTGTGCTGGAAATGTCTTCCTCCAGGTGTGTGGGAGGCAGTGCAGAAACCCAGCCTGCCCTAGACAAAGGAATGTAGATTTGCCAGTCTGCCAGAATGAGCCCAAGACACTGGCAGTACACTGCTTACCTCGTATGTCAATCATAGAATATCAGGGTTGGAAGGGACCTGAGGAGGTCAACTAGTCCAACCCCCTGCTCAAAGCAGGACCAATCCCCAACTAAATCATCCCAGCCAGGGTCTTGTCAAACCTGACCTTGAAAACCTCTAAGGAAGGAGATTCCACCACCTCTGTAGATAACCCATTCCAGTGCTTAACCACCCTCCTAGTGAAAAAGTTTTTCCTAATATCCAACCTAAACCTTCTCCACTGCAACTTGAGACCATTACTCCTTGTTTTGTCATCTGCTACCACTGAGAACAGTCTAGATCCATCCTCTGGAGCCCCCTTTCAGGTAGTTGAAAGCGGCTATCAAATCCCCCCCACCCCAATTCTTCTCTTCTGCAGACTAAACAATCCCAGTTCCCTCAGCCTCTCCTCATAAGTCATGTGCTCCAGCCCCCTAATCATTTTCATTGCCCTCTGCTGCACTCTTTCCAATTTCTCCACATCCTTCTTGTAGTGTGGGGCCCAAAACTGGACACAGTACTCCAGATGAGGCCTCACCAATATCGAATAGAGGGGAATGATCACGCCCCTTGATCTGCTCACAATTCCCCTGCTTATACAGCCCAAAATGCCGTTAGCCTTCTTGGCAACAAGGGCCCACTGTTGACTCCTATCCAGCTTCTTGTCCACTGTAACCCCTACGTCCTTTTCTGCAGAATGGCTTCCTAGCCACTTGGTCCCTAGTCTGTAACAGTGAATGGGATTCTTCCGTCTTAAGTGCAGAACTCTGCCCAGTCCTCTAATTTGTCTAGGTCCCTCTGTATCCTATCCCTACCCTCCAGCGTATCTACCTCTCCTCCCAGTTTAGTGTCATCTGCAGACTTGCTGAGAGTGCAGTCCACACCATCCTCCAGATCATTAATGAAGATATTGAACAAAACTGGCCCCAGGACCAGCCTTTGGGGCACTCCACTTGAAATTGGCTGCCAACTAGACATGGAGCCATTGATCACTACCTGTTGAGCCCGACGATCTAGCCAGCTTTCTATCCACCTTATAGTCCATTCATCCAGCCCATACTTCTTTAACTTGCCATCAAGAATACTGTGGGAGACCATATCAAAAGCTTTGCTAAAGTCAAGGAATAACACATCCACTGCTTTCCCCTCATCCACAGACCCAGTTATCTCCTCATAGGAGGCAATTAGGTTAGTCAGGCATGACTTGCCCTTGGTGAATCCATGCTGACTGTTCTTGATCACTTTCCTCTCCTCTACGTGCTTCAGAATTGATTCCTTGAGGACCTGCTCTATGATTTTTCCAGGGACTGAGGTGAGGTTGACTGGTCTGTAGTTCCCTGGATCTTCCTTCTTCCCTTTTTTAAAGATGGGCACTACATTAGCCTTTTTCCAGTCATCCGGGACCTTCCCCAGTCAGCATGAGTTTTCAAAGATAATGGCCAATGGCTCTGCAATCACAGCCACCAACTCCTTTAGCACCCTCGGATGCAGTGCATCCAGATCCATGGACTTGTGTTCGTCCAGTTTTTTGAAATAGTCCCAAAGCACTTCTTTCTCCACCTAGGGCTGGTTACCTCCTCCCCATACTGTGCTGCCTAGTGCAGCAGTCTGGGAGCTGACCTTGTTTGTGAAGACGGGGCAAAAAAAGCATTGAGTACATTAGCTTTTTCTACATCCTCTGTCACTAGGTTGCCTCCCTCATTCAGTAAGGGGCCCATACTTTCCTTGACTTTCTTCTTGTTGCTAACACACCTGAAGAAACCCTTCTTGTTACTCTTAACATCTCTTGCTAGCTGCAACTCCAAGTGTGATTTGGCCTTCCTGATTTCACTCCTGCATGCCTGAGCAATATTTTTATACTCCTCCCTGGTCATTTGTCCAAGCTTCCACTTCTTCTAAGTTTCATTTTTGCGTTTAAAATCAGCAAGGATTTCACTGTTAAGCCAAGCTGGTTGCCTGCCATATTTACTATTCTTTCTACACATCAGAATGGTTTTCTCCTGCAACCTCAATAAGGATTCTTTAAATTACAGCCAGCTCTCCTGGACTCCTTTCCCCTCATGTTATTCTCCTAAGGGATCCTGCCCATCAATTCCCTGAGGGAGTCAAAGTGCTTTTCTGAAGTCCAGGGTCTGTATTCTGCTGCTCTTCTTTCTTCCTTGTGTCAGGATCCTGAACTTGACCATCTCATGGTCACTGCCTCCCAGGTTCCCATCCACTTTTGCTTCTCCAACTAATTCTTTCCTGTTTGTGAGCAGCATGTCAAGAAGAGCTCTGCCCCTAGTTGGTTCCTCCAGCACTAGCACCGGGAAATTGTCCCCTACACTTTCCAAAACTTCCTGGATTGTCTGTGCACCGCTGTATTGCTCTCCCAGCAGATATCGGAGTGATTGAAGTCCCCCATGAGAACCAGGGCCTGCGATCTAGTAACTTCTGCTAGTTGCCAGAAGAAAGCCTCGTCCACCTCATCCTCCTGGTCTGGTGGTCTATAGCAACTCCCACCACGACATCACCCTTGTTGCTCACACTTCTAAACTTAATCCAGAGACTCAGGTTTTTCTGCAGTTTCATAACGGAGCTCTGAGCAGTCATACTGCTCTCTTACATACAATTCAACTCCCCCACCTTTTCTGCCCTGCCTGTCCTTCCTGAACAGTTTATATCCATCCATGACAGTACTCCAGTCATGTGAGTTATCCCACCAAGTCTCTGTTATTCCAATCACATCATAGTTCCTTGACTGTGCCAGGACTTCCAGTTCTCCCTGCTTGTTTCCCAGGCTTCTTGCATTTGTGTATAGGCAGTTAAGATAACTTGCTGATTGTCCCGCTTTCTCAGTCTGAGACACTCTTGCACTCTCCTGTTCGTGCTTCCTCCCGGTATCTCATTTCCACACTTACCTCAGGGCTTTGGTCTCCTTCCCCCGGTGAACCTAGTTTAAAGCCCTCCTCACTAGGTTAGCCAGCCTGCTTGCGAAGATGCTCTTCCCTCTCTTCGTTAGGTGGAGCTCGTCTCAGCCTAGCACTCCTCCTTCTTGGAACACCATGCCATGGTTGAAGAATCCAAAGCCTTCTCTCCGACACCACCTGCGTAGCCATTCTTTGACTTCCACAATTCAACGATCCCTACCCAGGCCTTTTCCCTGCACAGGGAGGATGGACGAGAACACCACTTGCGCTTCAAACTCCTCTATCCTTCTTCCCAGAGCCACGTAGTCTGCAGTGATCCACTCAAGGTCATTCCTGGCAGTATCATTGGTGCCCACGTGGAGAAGCAGGAAGGGGTAGTGATCCAAGGGCTTGATGAGTCTCGGCTGTCTCTCCGTCATATCGTGAATCCTAGCTCCTGGCAAGCAGCAGACCTCTTGGTTTTCTTGGTCGGGGCGGCAGATAGATGACTCAGTCCCTCTGAGGAGGGAGTCCCTGACCACCACCACCCTCCTCCTTCTCTTGGGAGCAGTGGTCATGGAACCCCCATCCCTAGGACAGTGGATCACATGCCTTCCAATCGGTGGAGTCTCCTTCTGCTCCCTTCCCTCAGATGTACCATCTAGTCCACTCTCCGCATTAGTACCTGCGGAGAGAACATGAAAATGGTTGCTCACCTGTATCTCCATTGCTGGTACATGGACGCTCCTCTTGCTTCTTCTGGAAGTCACATGCTGCCAAATTTCTTCACCGTCTGTAGAAGTGTGGACTCACCCCTGTGGCGCCTCCTGCTGGTCGAATTCTGGGAATTAGCTTGATTCAGCTCTGGAGCGCCCTCTGCAGGCTGGTGATCCACCTGTCTTCTGGTCCCCATGTCCCTCGCGGACCCGATGCCGTTGTACCTGGGGTGCTGCTCCCTAGCAGTAATCCCCTCAGTCTTAGGGTCTCCCCTACCTGGGAAACCCCCACCTACTAGTCCCACCTCACCTCAGTATAAGGCTACTGCCAGTCATCGTCTAGCCCACGCCCTGGGGCAGACTGCAGTATCAGTCAACTCATCACTAGCAAGGTTGGGTTTGGACCTGCTGCCTCGGCCTACCTCTTGGCTGCTCTCTGCAACCCACAGTACCTGTTGGCCTTATGCAAGGCCACAGCCTGGGGTTTTCCAGGCAGGAGCTCCCCAGCTCCTCTGCCTTTCCCCAGCCCTGCTCCACTCAGGTACCTGGGCTCTAGCTCCTGGCAGCTAGGCCCTTCTCCCTCTACAGGCAGAGGAAGACTGTGTGTTTGCCCCTGGCTTCTCTGCCTTTATAGGGCCAGCTGAGTCTGTTTGGGGCATGGCCCCAGCTGCAGCCACTTCCCCCAATCAGCCCAGCCTAAAAGCTGCTTTCTTCAGCCACAGCCCCTTCCCAGGACTGTTTTTAACCCTTCAGGGCAGCAGCAGGGTAATCATCCTGCTAAACCTTCCCTCTCTCACCTCTGCAGAGCCTGCTCTGATTCTTCAGAACGCTGTGCCCATAGAAGCATATCCTGATGTCAGTCCAAGAAATCTTCATTTTCTATTATGTTGCTCCAGACCTCAAACCTTCTCTTCCGATATGGAGACCAGCTTGCACTTCGTACAGACAAAGTCGCTTTTGTCCTGTGGAAGAAAGACAAATATGGCACAATCTGTGCAGGTTACAACAGCTGAACGCTCACCTTCCATAATTTCTTGCTTCTAAAAGTTTCCTCAGCTCTTGCAGCAACTCACAGAAGCCCACGAGATGAAAGTCTTAGTGGGCTCTCCCCAGGCAAACTCCCTTTTTAGCCCCCACTGTTCGCCGCTCCGCTGGTTCGCTGCTGACTGCCTTTTTATAACAGTCAGGCCCACTCAAGGCCCACCTGGAACAGCCAGCTTGGTGAGCACACCGGGGCACAGAGTCTGCACCCCAGGAAGCCTTCCTGGTACTGGAAATATAGACAATGGACTCTGGGTAACATATGGGGGGAGCAAAAAGCCATTGGCATTATTCATCACAGAGGGGAATAGGGTACAGCATCCTCCCAGCCTGTAAAAGTTGGATCCCCTCATCTGGAGGGCTAGGGATGCTGGTAACTTGACTAAGTAGGAAAACTGTTTAGGCAAAGATTGTAACCTGGTAAAATTAAGTTCTAGTCACTAGAAAGCATGTTTTGTTTTATTCATAGCCAGATCTGTCTCTTTTTCTCTTGCCTAGTATCACTTCAATACCTCTTCTTTGTTAATAAACTTCTTCTTTTATTACAAAGCCATCTGATGCTGTGTATTAAAGTGAAGTGTGAGTCTTCAGCTAACCTAACAGGCTGGTGCGTGCTCCATCTCTTTGGAGGCAGTGAACCTAATAATATTTATGAGTGTCCAGTGAGGGACTGGACACTGCGGGGAGACGTCTCTGTGGAATTCAGGAACTGCAGGTCACAGATTTTTCCGGCAAGGCAAGGTGTGGAGTGGCAGAGTCTCGCTGAGTTTGCTGGCAAGGCAGACAGGCTGCTTTGTTGGGTAGCTGACTCTCAGCTTTCCAGCGACAAACTCTCACTTTTGCTAAGGCAGAGTGGTCACCCAGTAGCTCACAGTTCTGGGTGTCCTGTGCACGACATCACAACTTGGGCAGTTTACAGGCATCCCAGCTGGTGGCAGGATTCTGTGGGTGAATGCTATGCTCTGTGCAGCCCAGTGGCGTAGCCAGGATGGGACATTTGGGATGGCCCCCTATGAGCAGTGCAAATTTATTCATTGGTTCACCACTTCATCAATGGAGAGTGGATTTACACCAGCCTCTGTAAACCTGAGCAGATTTACCAAATATTTCAGGCAAACTCACTGGTAAAGATAAACAGTTAAACACATTTATTGACTACAATAGATAGATTTTAAGTGATATTAAGTGATAGGCAAAAAGTCAGAGAGTTAGTTACCAAAAGAAATAAAATATAAGCACACAGTCTAAACTCTCAACCCTATTAGACTAGGAAACATCTAGATTAAGCAGTTTTTCTCACCACACTGGGTATTACAGTTCATAGAACACATGAACAGCAGATGAAATTCAATGTTGATAAATGCAAAGTAATGCACATTGAAAAACCTAATCCCAACTATACATATAAAATGATGGGGTCTAAATTAGCTGTTACCACTCAAGAAAGAGATCTTGGAGTCTTTGTGGAGAGTTCTCTGAAAACATCCACTCAATGTGCAGCAGCAGTTTAAAAAGCGACAGAATGTTGGGAATCATTAAGAAAGGGATAGATAATAAGACAGAAAATATCATATTGCCTCTATATAAATCCATGGTACACCCACATCTTGAATACTGTGCATAGATGTGGTCGCCCCATCTCAAAAAAGATATATTGGAATTGGAAAAGGTTCAGAAAAGGGCAACAAAAATGATTAGGGGATATGGAATAGTTGCCATATGAGGAGAGATTAATAAGACTGGGACTTTTCAGCTTGGAAAAGAGGTGACTAAAGGGGTATATGATACAGATCTATAAAATCATGACTGGTGTGGAGAAAGTAAATAAGGAAATGTTATTTACTCCTTTTCATAACACAAGAACTAGGAGTCACGAAATGAAATCAAGAGGCAGCAGGTTTAAAGCAAAAGGAAATATTTCTTCACACAACACACAGTAAACCTGTGACTCTTTGCCAGAGGATGTTGTGAAGGCCAAGACTATAACAGGGTTAAAAAAAGAACAAGCTAAATTCATGGCGGATAGGTCCATCAATGGCTATTAGCCAGGATGGGCAGAGATGGTGTCCCTAGCCTCTGTTTGCCAGTTGGGGATTGGTCCTGCTTTGAGCAGGAGGTGGGACTAGATGACCTCCTGAGGTCCCTTCCAACCCTGATATTCTATGATTCTATGATAAGCTGGGAATGGGCGACAGGGGATGGATCACTTGATGATTCCCTGCTCTGTTCATTCCCCCTGGGGCACCTGGCACTGGCCACTGTTGGAAGACAAACTACTGCGCTAGATGGACCTTTGGTCTGACCCAGTATGGCCATTCTTATGTCTTATGTTCTTTATAAGGGTATTGCAGAACTAAGGTGGGATGGCTACCTTAGAAAGGAGAGGAACAGGAGGGGACATAAGAGAGGTGTATAAAATAATGAATGGCCTAGAGAAGGGAGATAAGGGATGTCTTCCCTCTCTCTCTCTCTCTCAGCACAAAAACAAGGGGACTTTCAATAGAATTGAAAGCTGGGAAATTCCAAATTGATAAAATGAAATACTTTTGCACTCAGCATATAGTTAGTCATGGAACTCACTGCCACAAGAAATTGGTGAGACCAAGGACTTAACACAATTCAGAAAGGGATTGGACATCTCTGCGGGTAAGAATATCAACCAGAATGATGCTCAAAAACTATACCAACCATTTTGGACCCAATATTTAACACTCAGCTTAAGGGCTTCAGGGCTAGCTCTCCTATTAGAGACCAGGTGAGACCAAATATGAGGGGATGTTTATCCCATGTTTGCCTGCTTGAGGGTTCATTCACCTTCCTTTGAAGCAGCTGGTTCTGGCCACTACCAGAGACAGGTTCCTGGGCTCGATGGACCTGGGGGCTGATCCAACTGGGCAATTCCATTGTTCCTATGTGGCTGTGAGCACCTGAAATCCCACATGCTCTGCTTGGACCATGTGCGCTCTGGGGGGTAAACAGCCACAGCTGCTGCAGATGAAACGCCAAGGCCTCCCCCCCACCAGTCCTCAGCACAGCCTGCGGTTCCCAAGTCAGCTGGCTGTACTGCGATACCGTGCTAGCCCTGGCTCTGCACTGCAGGGTAGCATCCGCAGGCTGCAACCTGCTCCTTGAATTTCTTGCCTTTATAAACAACAGACAAAAGCACAAACCTACAACAGCTGATTATTTCCCCCACAATTCCTGACCTTAACTAAGCTAACTAGGTTTTCCCTCCAAGGAGGTTTCTAGGCTAGGGCCTGTCTCCCTGCTCCTACTCAGATACTGCCCTGAGATGGCTCAGCAGAGCTGGGGACCTGGGGACGAGGCCCTGGTGTTGCTGACAGGGCGTGGCTTAGGTCTGTCTTGTCTCACTCACACCCACTGGAGACCCTATTCCTTCCCCCCAGTTACCAGCTCCTCCAGCTGGCCTGTGATGCAGCCACAGCTCGGCTACGCACTGGTCTGGATGAATGTGAGCAAGGGAGGACTTGACTAATGCTAGCAGCAAGATGAGCCCTGGCGTGCTGTCTGCACAGCCAAGATGGGCATGGGGAAGCCCCTGCTCCACATATAATCCCTGGGCTCCAAGCATGCTCCCTGCTACTGGGCCACACTGTCTCTGCTGGGAGGAATGTTCCAGCCAGCCTGAGGAATGGGGATGTCATTGCTGTGCAGGGGGGCTGCCCAGAGGGTGTGTGTGTGTGTGTGTGTGTGTGTGTGTGTGTGCGCGTGCGCGCACATGCGCAGGAGGAGTGGCGACAGGCTCCATCAGAGATTTCCATCATTGAAATTCCGTAGAGAGAGAAAAGCAAAGGGTATGTCTACACTACGGGATTATTTCGATTTTACAGAAACTGATTTTTGGAAATAGATTGTACAAAGTCGAGTGCACGCGGCCACACTAAGCATATTAATTCGGTGGTGTGCGTCCATGTACCAAGGCTAGCGTCGATTTCCGAAGCGTTGCACTGTGGGTAGCTATCCCATAGCTATCCCATAGTTCCCACAGTCTCCCCCGCCCATTGGAATTCTGGGTTGAGATTCCAATGCCTGATGGGATTTGTCGCAGGTGGCTATGAGTAAATGTCATCGCTCAATCCTCCCTCCGTGAAAGCAACGGCAGACAATCATTTCGCGCCCTTTTCCCTGGATAGCCCAGGCAGACGCCATAGCACAGCAACCATGAAGCCCATTCAGCCTTTTTCACTGTCACCATGTGTCTACTGGATGCTGCTGGCAGACGCAGTACTGCAGCACCACACAGCAGCATCCCCTTGCCTTTGCAAGTTAGCAGAGACGGTTACCAGCCCTACTGTACCGTCTGCTGCTTTGCAAGTCGACAAAGACGGTTACCAGTAATACTGTACTGACTGCTGCTGTCATGGGTGCTCCTGGCCAGCCTTGGTGAGGTTGGTCGGAGGCACATGGACAAAAATGGGAATGACTCCCCAGGTCATTTTCTTCTTTAAGTTTTGTCTAATGGAGAGTCAGTCCTGCCTAGAATATCAGGCAAGCCTACTAAAGAACCAGACAACCTGCAGAAATGATGAGCTGCATGCCATTCAAGGGGGTGCCCCTGCAACAACCCCACCCGTTGCTTCCCTCCTCCCCCACCCCTCCTGGGCTACCATGGCAGTTATCCCCCCCTTTGCATGATGAAGCAATAAAGAATGCATGAATAAGAAACAACACTGACTTTATTGCCTCGGAAAGCAGAGATTAAAGTGGGGAGGGGAGGGCAGCCTCCAGCTGCTATGATATTCCAGGCAGGAGTGAAGCTCTATTAGACAAAGCTTAAAGAAGAGAATGACCTGGGAGTCATTCCCATTTTTTCCCAGGAGACCCCAGCCGACCTCACTGAGGCCAGCCAGGAGCACTCACAGGACAATGATAGCTATCAGTCCTACTGTACCATGTGCCATCCACAAGGGAAGGGAAGGGAAGAGGATGCTGCTGTGTAGCGCTGCAGCACCACGTCTGCCAGCAGCATCCAGTAGACATACAGTGACACTGAAAAAAGGTGATAAAAAAACATTTTTTTCCCGTTTCCTTTCACAGTGGGGACGACGCCATATACCCTGAACCACCTGCGACAATGTTTTTGACCCTTCAGGCTTTGGGAGCTCAGCCAAGAATTCAAATGGTTTTTGGAGCGTGCGGGAACTGTGGGATAGCTACAGTTGTCAGTCGCCCCTCCCTCCGTGAGTGTCCATTTCATTCTTTGGCTTTCTGGTACGGTTGTCTCAGCTCCTTAAGTTTCACACCGCACTGTGTTGAGTCCCTGTTGTGGCCTCTGTCCATCATGGCCTTGGAGATTTTTTCAAATGTTTTGGCATTTCGTCTATTGGAACGGAGTTCTGATAGAACAAATTCATCTCCTCATACAGAGATCAGATTCAGCATCTCCCGTGTGGTCCATGCTGGAGCTCTTTTTTGATTCTGGGACTGCATGGTCACCTGTGCTGATCAGCGCTCCATGCTGGGCAAACAGGAAATGAAATTCAAAAGTTTGCGGGGCTTTACCTATCTACCTGGCCAGTGCATCCGAGTTCAGATTGCTGTCCAGAGCAGTCACAATGGTGCACTGTGGGATAGTGCCCGGAGGCCAATACCGTCGAATTGCGGCCACACTAACCCTAATTCGAAATGGCAATATTGATTTCAGCGCTACTCCCCTTGTCGGGGAGGAGTACAGATATCGGTATTAAGAGCCCTTTATAGCGAAATAAAGGGCTTTGTTGTGTGGAAGGGTGCAGGGTTAATTCAGTTTAACGCTGCTAAATTCGAGATAAACTCGTAGTGTAGACCAGGCCAAAGTCATCAGACTGTGTCCAGGGACTGACGAGAACCCACTGGCCTCTCCCAGGTGGCCTGTGCTGCAATCCTTGTTTGTTACTCCTTAGGCAGATGGGGAAACTAAGGCACAGAGTGGGGAAGTGGCTTGTCCAGGGTGACACCGTGAGTCACTGGTAGGAGTAGAACCCAGAGCTCATGCTGCCTAGAACCCACGCTACACAGCAACCCCGGCCATCCCTGGTTACTGAAGGGAGTCACGAGGGAAGGAAAGGGTGAGACCTTGGCTCGAGGCTGTAGGGCTCGGGGGCCACAAGCTAGGGCTCACCCAGTATGTGTCTGTGACATGCTAGCAAGGTGTGCATGTGCCCCCTAGTGGCAGCTCCACAGAGTGGATAAAAGCCTAATACCAGAGGGCTGACACCTTAACTATGGTGCTGGCTGTCAGCACTGAAGATCCTAAGTTCAGACTCATGGTCTGTCATGTCTCCATCCCACTGTCCTGCCTTGCACTGCTCACCCCTGTATGCCCCACAGCACTGAGACCATTTCAAAGAATCTCTGAGCTGCTCCATTTCTCTGGTTCCTGACTGAAAGGCAGCTGTGGCTCTTGAACATTGTTACAGCCCAGGGGATCTTTCCATTCATTCGTATATATAAATATTCTTTGTGATATTTATACATCCCTCAGCTGCTGGCTTGGGCAGTGGGTTCAAAACGCTGCCCTGGGCTCAGGGCTGAGCCCCTCCCCTATTGCTCCTTGGGCCCGTGGGGGAGGTTTTAGAGATCACAGAGCTGTGAACTGAGAAATACACAGACCAGCTGGTGTGTCCAGCTGAGTTTGAACAAGAATGGAGGGGCTTACCCGGCATAGACAGCAGGTCCTAGCTGCTGCAGGGCCACTGGAAATGTGCACGTTCAGTACTGCTCTGCTGGAAGGTGTGAATGGCTGCCATCACGGGGGTCTCTGATCTCTAGACAATGGCAGGCCTAGGTAAAGCTGGTGAGTGTGCTAAGCACCCTTCATTCAGCAGTTAAGGTCCTTTGATGCAGTGATAGCTGGAAACAATAGAAACCACCACCCAAGGCACTGGGCTGCATGGCAAGGCCTGCTTAGCACTACATCTTGTATCAAGTTGCACATATGAATGAGGCAGAACACCAGGAGCCAGGGAGCAAAGCAGCGGTGAGTGTGCATGAGACAGACCCGAGAGACAATGCTCCTTGGAAACAGAACACGCTGGACAGGCAGGCTTGGGGATCTGAGAAAAAGGAAGCTGCTGCTGTTTGTTTCCACTGTGCTCAGGACCCAGGACTTTGTACATTCTTTGTAACTGAACAGCCCTGCACCAATGAAAGCCCCAACTCATGCCAGCCAGTTCTCCTCCTGACAGAAACAACTGGCATCACTCTGGGCAGTGCTATTAAAATATTTCTAGTCCCAGCTAAATGAGTCCAGGGACCAGCTGGGCCTGCCAAAGCCCTGGATGCAGTCACTCCACAGCAGAGTTAAGGGAGCAGCTGGCCCCAGGGAGATCTGGATCAACTCAAAAATCAGAGGAGCAGGATTTTCAGATAGATCAACTTCCTTGGCAGGGGGGAAGGGTGGCCAGGGGCTCCACGCTGAACCCTTCAGAACTGTCCTTCTTCTGGCATCTTGGGTCCTCTGACCTCTTCTTGGACCTTCGCTCTCCTTCCCTGACCCACCTGGGTTTGTAATAAAAACGTACAAAGTAAAAATATTTGCAGCCTGTCCCTGAAGGTGGCCACAGCCCCTTCTCTCCCAGGGCTCCTGGGTTCTTCTCTTAAGAGCACCTGGGGCCTCCTCTATGCTGCAGGGAGGAGTGGAACAATCACCGCATCCAGGAGCCTCGCTCATTGGCCCCAGTCTCTGTGGAGCTCTCTGTGATTGCTGGCCAGAGCTAGTGGGAGGCGTCAGACCTGCACTCCCTGCCAGGGCTGCAGGAGCTGGGAACTCCCAGAGGGTTCCACAGAAAAACACTTGGGGGCCACAGCCAGTCTTACGCCATCTTTGTACTTCATGGTGTGGCAACATTGCTCACAAGCCCCCCCAGCTGGCTCCTGCTGGTATTTCTAAAGATCCCATCCTGCCATGAATCTTGCTTTTGCAACAAGCACCAGGAAGGATTGTTCAATGTAAAAATTGTAATTATCACAGGAGTCACCATGGTGAAAAGATAACATACGTTCTCAACTGCCTGGGAAGAAGAACTGACATTCACGTGAAGAAGAAGGAAAGGTGATAGATAACTATGCATTCTGCAGCTCTGTGATACTGATGTTTCGACTCATGGTAAAGGTAATGTAATACGCATGTTGAAACAGCCAAACACAATGGATGTTACAAAAAGTTCAAATAGGCACCGTTTTTTCAGAAGTTCACGTACTGCCATTGATGATAGCGGTATTGCAGCAGAACTCACCAAAACATTTCATGCTGTTAAGCACTGCTACTTCGAGTGATGTTCACAGCAAAAACTGATAGGACTATTTTCAGACATTCCAAATCTGCTAAAAGTGTATCCTGTGGCAAACATAAATCAAAAGCACTTTGGAAAATGCACTAGCCCCATATCCTGTTTCTAAACTTACAGGTTACCTTCAAGAGAAGGACATTTATTATCCGACAGCCACTGATGCCACCAACAAAGGCTACTTTAAATGCTCCCCACTTGCCACAAGCAGGATTCACAAACATTAAACCATGAACAAAAGACCCACCCCAGACAACTTTAGGAAGTGTCCTTTTGCCTCAGGTTCTTGAATCCTACAACCAATGTTCCTTCAATGTGCTCCTCCCTCCTTTCTCACAGTTGTTGTCATTGGTCAGTGAAGGCCCAGAATTCAGAAGTGCATCTGCATGAGTTCACCTCCCACCATAGCAATGTGTTGGGGAAGAAGGTATCTTGCTCACTCCACCATTCAGGTGCTTGCTCTGACATCAGCTGCCCCGCCGACCAGGACCACCACTCT
Organism: Gopherus flavomarginatus; assembly: GCF_025201925.1. Lineage (NCBI taxonomy): Eukaryota > Metazoa > Chordata > Testudines > Testudinidae > Gopherus > Gopherus flavomarginatus. The sequence goes on from NC_066633.1 coordinate 23,507,026, forward strand.
GCTGTGTCCAACAGTCACGGCTCCACTCTGTCTGGCAGTCAGCCGCTTGGCCAGCCACCTGCCCCTCTGCGAGTCAGTCTCTTGCCGTTCCACCCAACTGTCAGTGGTTTTCAACTCTTAGTGCAAGAGCCTCAGTGCTGAAGCAGGCTGAGCAGAAATGCTGTCCTGCAACAGATGGTTTCAGCTCTAGTAATCACTTAACAAAACAAAAGACTCCTAATGGAGCCTTAGTTAGCTCTATCTTTGAACAGTGGGTAAGGGCAGGTTAAACAATGCCTAGGACTCTTAGGGTATGGCTACACTCGAAACTTCAAAGCGCTGCCACAGGAGCGCTGCCGCGGGAGCACTTTGACGTGTGAGTGCAGTCGCAGTGCCAGTGCTGGGAGAGAGCTCTCCCAGCGCTGCACGTACTCCACCTCCTCATGGGGATTAGCTTGCAGTGCTGGGAGCCGCGCTCCCAGCACTGCGGCACTGTTTACACTGGCGCTTTACAGCGCTGTATCTTGCAGCGCTCAGGGGGATGTTTTTTTCACACCTCTGAGCGAGAAAGTTGCAGCGCTGTAAAGCGCCAGTGTAGCCATGGCCTTAGGCAGAGCCCACACCACCCCGCAGAGACATGTGTCCCCACCTCCGTACTTTTCATAGGGGTCTGGCATCTGAGCGCCCTGATTTGTGAGTTCAGTTCAGTTCAGTTGAAGGTGACTCCCTCGATCAGGACTATCTAAGCACAGTTCTGCTGCCCTTTCCTTCTACAATAAGGATAAGAACATTTCATTACCCTGCATTCCATGCTAAAGTGATTTGTAACCCAACACCAGCCAACATTGTTACCTGCACACGTTAGGGCACCCACCTTTATTCAGTCCCTAGGACTCAAGACGTAACCCAGTTCATTTACGTACCCACTCTTACCCAGGGCTCAGGGCATATGGTTCTGTGTGTTTGCAGGACCTTTTGCCTTACACAGTGGTATCTTTAACTTCTATTTATTAACAATCACCAAGCAGATTACACCCCTAAGCATACAATGCTCTGGTCACCAAGCCTGATCACGCAGGAGGACTTTCCCTGTTGGCCAGGCAAGGCCAGTCTCACCTGGGTTCTGGTTGCTGCAAATCACAGTGGTGCGGAGGATTCTAGCAGCTCTGCTCTCGAGCTATGTCTTAGAGGTGAGTTCTTCTTCTTCCAGGTCTTTTTTTCCTTTCTCCTCCATTTTCTTTCTTAGTCTTCTTCTCCTTTTTCCTTTCTTTCCCAGCTGGTCTCCTTCTTGGACCTCAGTTTCATAGTGAAACTTAAGTCCTGCTTAGCTAGACCTTAACCCAATCATTTTACTAAAATAATGAAAAAATAATTCTTTGACCAGTCCCAACATATTGTGAAACCATTCTTTAACCAATCACACCCCACCCCCTTAGTTGATTTAAATCTTGCAGAAGTGGGGCCCACAAGGATTTTAAAAATTAATACTGGCCACTCCAGGCTTGTATTGAATTCCCAAGGTTACAGCTTCTCTCTGACCTTGGCGTGGTAAACACTGCCACCACCTAAATGCAAAAACCCCCCAACCCTTGGATCTCAGGAAGAAGCACGTGGGAATTCCTCCCTGTGGGGTACCCTGAAGCCCTTTCACCCCACTCCTGAAAGAGCTGCAAAAGAAAATAAAGGAAATTAGCTGTGGCTACCAGCTAATCAAACAAATGCACAACCCTGTTAGGACACCAAAAATCCAATTCTGTCCTTAAAGAAGGTAAATTTTATTACAGATAAAAAGGGAAAAAATACATCTGGAACTTAGGCTTTTGCTAGCTCTTAAAAGAAACAATTCCAAAAATCAAGTACCCAAAACAGCTTTCTTGGGGGTTCAGCTTAAAGATTACAAGCAAACAAAAGCATCTGGGGTTAGCACAGAGGAGTCCACAAGCCTTAAAAAAAGAAATAGAAATAACCCTGATCATGTCTAGCTAAACATTCTGATCTACTTACACAGGTGAAGTTCAGATAAGTAGTTCTAGACGTGATCGGATGATTTATGATCAGACCTGGCTGAGCTGCGTATAGCATGGCTGCTCTGTCCCTCCAGCCCAGAGAACAACTGACAAAGGGAAAGTTTCTTTCCCATTTTAAAAAGTTCTACCTTCCCATTGGCTCTTTTGGTCAGGTGCCCACTTTTTTTTCTTTATCTGGGGGGCTTTTTAACCCTTTACAGGTAAAGCAAGCAGAGAACAGCTACCAAGAGGGATCTTACAGCCAGGGCCGACTTTAGGCCTATTCCACCAATTGCCCCGAATTGGGCCCCGCACCTAAGAGAGCCCCGCGCCCAGTAAGAATCCCTTCCCTGGCTAGAGGAGCCTTTTTAATTTTTACTCACCTGGCGGCGCTTCAGGTCTTCAGTGGCTCTTTGGCGGCGGGTCCTTCGCTTGCTCTGGATCTTTGGCGGTACTGCAGCAGCGGGTCCTTCAGTGTCGCCGAAAACCTGGAGCGAATGAAGGACCCGCTGCTGAAGTGCTGCCGAAGACTCAGAGCACTGCCCGGTGAGTACAAGCCCCACGTGTTTTTTTTACATGTATTTTTTGTGTGTGTTTTTTTTTTTAGTCATCCCTGCTGGGGCCCCATCAAAACTGTTCAAATTGGGCCCTGCACTTCCTAAAGCCAGCCCTGCTTACAGCTAACTGGCTGGGTGCCCATCAAAGAGAGCTACCCTCCGCCTTATGTATCACTGGACCAGAGTGCCCTCTTCACAGCCTGGTATTACACTGCTTTGATATAATTTCAATGGAACGTGAGGATGTGACTTTCTGCTTCTTGGATCATAGACAAAGCGCCTTCTTCCCCAGGTGGCAGGTTAACATGGGCAGTGTGTGAGCTGCTGGCTGGGGCAGGCTAGCCCTCAGCCCCTCCCCTTCCACCCGAGGCCTTGCCCCTTCCACATGCTCTGGAATCCAGAGCCCCCCAGCCACGGCCGTCGGCCCCCACCCCCGGCTGGCTAGTGCCTGCAGCCCTTCCAGCCCCAGAGTGCAGGGAGAGAGAACGTGCAGCGCTGCCTCTGCAGCCCCACCCCCACCCCCAGCCCTGGAGCACCAGGAGGGAGCGTGCACGGTGCTGCTGTGGCCTTCCAGCCCCGCGAAGGTGGGCAGCGTGGCCCCAGCCCCTGAAGCCCAGCAGCACCACCGAAGCGGGGCCCTCGGGGTGGAATGGAGGGGGCCACACCTGGCTGTTTGGGGAGGCACAGCCTCCGTCAGCCTCCCCTCCCCTCTGCCCATGGAGGTGAACTCACTGAGATGCACCTCTGAACCCTGGGTCCACACTGATCAAGGACAAACTCTGTGCATGGGGTGGGGGAGTGGGGTGGGGTGAGGGAGCAGAGGTCAGTACGGTGCTGGGTATAGAATTCAAGCCCATGAGGCAGTAGACCCTGCCCTGTGCACTCTGGGCTGGGTGCTCACAGCTTTATGTTTCTGAATCGTGCTTGTGATATTTTCTCTAATTAATGTCAGGTGAATTCCCTCCTCTCTTGAAGTTTCCAACACTCAGACTCTGCTTGTGAGAGGGGAAATGTTGCTTCTCAGAGGCACCTGGGATGGGGTGTAATTATCCCAGGTCACTGGGTGGGGGCTTAAGCCAGTTCTGTGTTGAATTGTAGATATTGAACCGGGCCCTGTAGAAGGGCCCTGGCAGAAGGATTACATGGGCAAATCCTACTCCAAGGAGTCAAGGCGGGAAGCCCCAGCACCATATCACCCAAACCCTTGAGGCTTTTCCTGCCAGAGCTCAGCACTCAGGGGACGCCCAGGAGGAATCTGAGGAGCGGCGTTTGCCACGCTGAGATCCCAGGGACTGGGGTCAGTTCAGCTGCTCACTGCTGGCTATCCCATTGGGCCAAAGCCTCAGCCCTGACCGGGGTGAAAGTAAGTTAAAGGACTTACCAGCACACTGGAGTCCTGGGCAGGGGCAGGGCCTCCAGCGGTGGCTGGAGCCCCGGGCCTTTAAATCACCCCCGGAGCTGCAGAGGCAGCTGGGAGTCCTGGGACTCTGGAGAGTTTTAAAGGGCCCAGGGCTCTGGCTGTCGCTACCGCAGCAGAGCTCCAGGCCCTTTAAATCTCCAGTGGAGCCCTGCCACCACTACCCCAGGGCTCCGGCAGCCAGGCCCGGGTGGTGCTTTAAAGGGCCCTGGGCTCCAGCCGCCGCAGGGAGCCCCGGACCCTTTAAATCGCCAGCCTGGGGAAGCCGGTTCAGTTCAGCACAGCATACTGGCTTACTTTCACCTCTGGCCCTGACCAAAGGCAGTGCTGTGGGACTCTGCCGGCTCTGGGTCTGCCCTGATCAGCACATATAGCAGGTGTAGAACATGCCCAGGCCATTTGGTGGCACTTACCTCCACTCTGCCTCCCTTGGCCGTGGGTAACTGATGGTCTCAGGCCCATTCTGCCTCTGTCTTCCCCTGGGGTTTTGAATAGGTGAGATTTACGTCCTGTCGGAAATGATTGTGTGGCACTGCTGAGCTCTTTGAACAGATGTCGTGTCCCAGCAGCATGGGAAGGAATCAGTATGTATGGAATCCAGAAAAGAAAATATTTACTGCAAACCACGTTTCACAATATTCCCTGATTTACAACCTATTGAACATTCATTTGCATGAACAAATCACTGTTTTAGTTCTAGTGCAGGGAAGCACTGAGCAGCGGCCCCAGGAGCATTCCAGAGGGCTTTGTACCCAGCCTGCACCTGGCCGAAGAACCAAAGACTTGTCAGCATTTCGCTGGACATTTTTGGCAGAACAGTGGCCATTTTTGAATGTGTCTAACTGGTTACAGCGAAGAGGAACCATATGGCTGGGCATCTGCAGAGGGGCTTGGGGTTTTTCAGGAGGAGCTAAACCTCTACCACGGCCACATCAACCAACCCCCAAGTTCCAGTCTCTTCAGCTCCTCCTCCTGGGGTCCCTCAGTCCCCCCACTTCACCACAGCCCACTCAAAGGGAGCACATCACTTCTAGCCCTGCTCACCTCCCAGCCCTTTACCACCTGGCTGGGGCGGCTCCTGGTCCCAGCTGCCGTGCTTCTGCCTGGCTCTCGGTGCTGACTGGACCCTCTTTCGGGTGCACTGCAGTGTGACCCAGCAGCTCCTGCAGCCTTCCCCTGTTACCAGGGATTTCCCTGTCTCAAGCACCTTCCTCCCCACACCCTGAATGTCCCAGGCCTCCTTCCTCAGGGCCTCCTGCTGGGACTCAGCCTCATGACCACAGAAGGCATTTCTGTCCATAAATCAGAGTGCTGCCCCCCACCCCTAGGGCTCCTCCAGGAGCCTTGTCCACCCTCCTCAGTCACCCTGCCCCCTGGCTTTCCCAGCCCTGCCTTTTGGGCACGCTGCCCCAGCCTCTGCACCTGCCTCCTGACTCAGGATCCCCTGGGGCCGGCTCCAGGCTGCACATGTTTTCTCAGCTGTTAGCTCTAGAATGGGACCTCCCAGCACCTGCTCACTGGGTCTCCTGTCTCTGCCCCTCCCCAGCTGGCTTTGATAGCCAGCTGCGCCTGACACCCTGCCAGGTGCCACCCACTGGGCCAGGTGGGCTCAGGTGCCTCCTAACCCTGGTGAGCCAGTGCAGGGTTCAAACCACCCATCACAGCCTGTTAGAGGGAACTCACGAGAGCATCAGGGCCCCAGGTGTTGGGCCCCAGTGGCCGTGCCTTTGGTGCCCTCTCTGCCATTTGATCTCCCAGCACCATTGCTGGACCCCACGGTGAGCACCAGCCTCTTTGGCTGGGATCTCACCCACTGCTGCGAGATGCTGATCAAGGCACAATGAGGCACAGCAGAGGGTGACCCTAGGGCTGGGCTGGCTCAGGGCACTGTGGGGCGAGGCGATGGGGGGCTGTGCAGGTGGATGACTCTGAGTCTGCGGCAGGAATGTTTTTCCCTGAAACCTGTTGGTTGGTGCCAGGAGCAGCCTAAGGCCAACAGCTCCACGAGGGCAGAGAGAGGTGGTAAAGGAGCAGCTCCCTTCAGAACATCACCAGCAGGTTCGCCAGAGCGTCTGCGGGCTGGATGGGAGCGGGGCCGAGGAGAAGTGACCTGGGCGTAAAGGAGAGATGGGAGAGGAGGTGCTGGACATGGATTTGGCTGGGCTGAAGGGGAGCAGGGGAAGGGGCTGGAGAGACAGTGACTGCTGGAGTCCAGAGGCCAGCTGGCCCAAGGCGGAGGGGAGCCCTTTGAAGGTCTCAGTGTAGCTACATCACAGGCACTCAGATACCTCAGGGACAGGCATCACAGGAGCAGCACAGCTTGGCAAGTTGGATTTAGGAGAAGCTCCAGGGCTGAAAAAAATGTGGGTTGAGATTAAGTTGCAGGAGCAGAGTTGCCTAGGTGTGTGGGGCGACAGGGTGGGATGTGTAGGGGGAGCCTGGGAGTTGGGACCGAGGGGCACCTGCAGAGCTGGGAGTGTGGGGAGCCCAGGGCTGGGATAGTGGGGCTGCGGGTCGGGACTGAGGGGCACCAGCAGAGCTGGGAGTGTGGGGAGCCCAGGGCTGGGATAGTGGGGCTGCGGGTCGGGACTGAGGGGCACCAGCAGAGCTGGGAGTGTGGGGAGCCCAGGGCTGGGATAGTGGGGCTGCGGGTCGGGACTGAGGGGCACCAGCAGAGCTGGGAGTGTGGGGAGCCCAGGGCTGGGATAGTGGGGCTGCGAGTCGGGACTGAGGGGCACCAGCAGAGCTGGGAGTGTGGGGAGCCCAGGGCTGGGATAGTGGGGCTGCGGGTCGGGACTGAGGGACACCAGCAGAGCTGGGAGTGTGAGGAGCCCAGGGCTGGGATAGTGTGGCTGTGGGTCAGGACTGAGGGTCACCAGCAGAGCTGGGAGTGTGGGGAGCCCAGGGCTGGGATAGTGGGGCTGCGGGTCAGGACTGAGGGGCACCAGCAGAGCTGGGAGTGTGGGGAGCCCAGGGCTGGGATAGTGGGGCTGCGGGTCGGGACTGAGGGGCACCAGCAGAGCTGGGAGTGTGGGGAGCCCAGGGCTGGGATAGTGGGGCTGCGGGTCGGGACTGAGGGGCACCAGCAGAGCTGGGAGTGTGGGGAGCCCAGGGCTGAATAATGGGGGCTGCGGGTCGGGACTGAAGGGCACCAGCAGAGCTGGGAGTTGTTTTGCCACAGAAGGATCAGAAATGAATCTCTCCCATGCCGTGTTACCCCCCTCTCCAGCTCAGACTCCACAGGACTCCTGGCAGGGGTTTCAGTTGCACCAAGGCCTCGTTACACAGGCTGTGCCATCTCCCCACAGGATGTCGTGTGGGGGCGGGGGAGGCTGGGGAGCAGAGCAGCTCCCACCAGCCTCATCTGCTTTGATCTCCAACCAAACAGCACATGTCTCTTTTTCCTGGGCGATGACTCAGCCTGGTTGCCATGGTGAGCACTTGGGGGCTGCAGTGATAATGCTGGGGCTGTGGCGCATGGGCACCCCAATGGGCTCTCACCACCCCACATTGGCCAGGGCCATGGATGGGGGGACCTCCAGGCCATGCCCCAGCTGAGCAAGGGCAGACATGGGCAGAGAGCCGGGGCTCCAGCCGCTCGCTGGGTGCAGGAAACAACCCCCGGAGGGCTGGGCACAGCATCCCCGGAGGGCCCGGAGCCTCTCAGCAGGACAGTGGGCTCCAATAGGCCACCTGGGTCAGCTCCTGCACTGGGATAGGGACGCCTTGTTTCAGGCTGGCCTCAGGCAGGAAGCAGAGCCAGGAACGCTCCTGGGGCAGAGGGCAGTACAAGCAGCGCCCGTCACCCAGGGGAGAGGTGAGGAAGGTAGCACTAAAGGGAGCAAGGCTCAGGCAGCCCCAAGGTGGCGACACTGGGGCCCTGGAGATCTGGTGCAGGGCATCTCTGCAGGGCAGTGCTCTTGCCACTAGCACAGCCGCCTTGCCGTGAGCCACAGCCCCTTCTAATCACAGGGCTCTGCTGATGCCTGTGCTGCCCACTCTGCCTGGCACTCTCCACTCTGCCCCGTCCCTGAGCAGCAGGCGGGCTGGTCTGTCTGTGCAGGGTCCTCAGGGTGACAGCTTTCATCCAGCTAGCGCCAAGGCTGCTCCGACGGCTACCGCGGGTACCTCTGCCGTGCTGCAGTTGCAGCCACCCCCGCCTCTGAGCGCAGTCACATGGTGCATTCGCCCACGCTGACCCTGGACACTGGCTTCCTTCGTCCCACTGTTGTCTCCAAACCAGCTGGGTTCTACGTGTTCCTGGGTCAGGCTGGGGTTGGGCCTGGGAACTCAGGAGAGAGCCCTGGAGAAGGGGCAGCTCTAGAGAGAGTGAGGTGTCACCAGGCTGCGATCTGCTGGGGTGGCCCAGTGCAGGGTGGCTGGGGACCTGCAGGAGCAGGTCAGCAGCCATCAGGGGGATTTTGCAGCGGATCACCAAGGCACTTGCTTCCCCCTGCAGAAGAGAGGGGCCAAGATGCTGCAGGATGGAGCTATGATCCCCCTCAGCCCCGGGGCCAAGGGCCCTACATGGGGATCAGGGTGCAGGCTTGGCTGGTTCACTGCCAAGACTTCTTGTAGGAGTCCCGTCTGAGCTGTTTGTGTGTCAGGGAGCATAGCCTAGTAGTTAAAGCACAGGATCCACAGACTCTGCCAGGGACTTGGGGGTGACCCAGGGTGCTGGAATAGAGTCCCAGCAGGGGACGCTAGGGTAGGGTTACGTCTAGGCCCTTGGAGAACTCACCTGCCGTGTTTGGAGAGAAAACAGCATGTGCAGGGGGGAGGAAACAAGACCCTGGGTGGTGCACTGTCTGAGCTCTCACTCCTTTCATACTGACCCAGGCCAAGTCATGTTGTGCTCTGTTCCTCAGTTCCCCAGCAGTGACAATGGGGATAATGCTATTCACAGTGCTGCTGAAGGCAGGGGGTACGACTTAGGCACCACGTGCTGGGTGTGAGCTCTGGCACCAAGCTGGTGCGGAGTTCTGAGATTCCAGCCCCTAAGGCTCATAGGTTACAAAACTCCCAACACACCGAGGGGAGCCTTTGTTTGTCTGGCTAATGTTTCCTGTTGTGTTGGTGACACGAGCTTACATCTGGTCCCTGCCTCCCCCAGCCTCGCGGGGGACTGGAGAACATGAGAACCAGGGGTCACCCAATGATATAGACAGCAGGTTTAAAACAAAGAAAAGGAAGTATTTCTTCACACAAGGCTCCGTCAACCTGTGGAACTCCTTGCCAGGAGATGTTGTGAAGGCCAAAAGTATAACTGGGTTCAAAAAAGAACTAGGTAAGTTAATGAAGGACAGGACCATCAGTGGCTATTAGCCAGGATGGGCAGGGATGCAACCCCATGCCTGAGTGTCCCAGGATCTGATTGCCAGATGCTGGGACTGGACGACAGGGGTTGGATCACTTGATAATTACCCTGTTTTGTTCATCCAGCATTGGCCACTGTCAGAGGACAGGATACTGGGCTAGATAGACCATTGGTCTGACCCAGTCTGGCTGTTCTTATGTTCTGTTTGCAATTTTCCTGGTGTCTCTTTAAAAACTCTTCTGCATCAGGCAGCGTTAACCCTGCAATGGCTTCCTCTGCACAGTGTGAGGCTGCATGGTAACTAACAGCTGAGGGCTCAAGCAGCATATTCTATGCCCCTGGAGAGTCAGAGGTTTAAGGCCAATCATCTGGTCTGGTGATTCCTGGATCACTTTAGGATCGAATCAACAAATAGCAGCAAAAGCCAAACTGAGTACCCTCCTTGACTGTGGGAACTTCCACCAGCAGCCAAGCCTCAGCAGCTCAGTTTATAGGGGATTTACATAGGCACGGTTGGTGGCAAAGTGCCCGAAGGGGACAAGGACACTGTCAGGTTGATTTCAGTTCCCAAAGGGAAGGTTTTGTAATAACTAGGAGCCTGTGTGTCCTCTGATATTGGTGTAAATCAGGAGTGACTCCACTGGTGTCCCAGGAGTTGAACTGGTATAAATTTGGGGTGACAGGAGAATCAGGATCTAGGAATCTCAAACTCCAGAGAACCAGTTGCATAACTTTAAAAAATAATAATTCTAATGAAAACAGTAATTTGGTGTCACCTGCTCCAGGGGTTCAGAGTCTTGAGTCTGGCCCGAACAATTCATGAGATCAACTTAAAAATCACAAGGTTTTAAAAAGCTCCTAGGGGGCGGGGTCTGTTTATTTGTCTTCTGAGCCTTTGGGGGTCACATTGTCCAGCTTGTCAATACCCCCACCTTTGGAAAACGGAAGCAGAGATTCCCACCTGATCCCATGACTCCAGGAATTGGGGCTTGAACCCCTCCAAATATGGCAAGACTTGGGCTAAAATGACCGGGGTGGACTGCAGTGGTTATTTCACTTGGTTCCTCCAGCTCAGCTGGATTTCTGCAAAAAGGGGCCTGGCATCCCAAAGGGAAATTGACTAGAAATACCTGAGCTGAGAGAAATGCAGCCCCCGAGGCTGGATGGCTGTGCTGTCATCTTGGGCAGAGATGGCACAGAGGTGAGGGGCTGGCGGCTCCTGTGCAGGGCGCTGCCAGCTGGCTCTGTGGGTCACGAGCACTGAGAGAGAGGCAGAACCAAGGGGCTGAGAAAGGAATTGGAGGCACTGGCCGATTTGCTCTGTTTCCTGAAGTGCCAGGTGCCTCCCCCTGGCACAGCCCCTCCATGATCAGTCACAAACGCTGGGCCTGGCAGCAAAGGCCGCAGGACTCTGGCGCCGACACCATTGCAATGCAACAGCAGCTACTCTGCAGCCCAGCAGGGTTTTTGCCCACCTCTTTTGCCAGGGGCTGCCTCATCTAGCCAGCACGGCCACTCCAGTCACAGCAGACAGAACACTGGGCTAATGGCCACTGGGCAGGATCCCAGCCCCTGGGCCGGTGCAGCACTGCAGGGAGTCGCTTCCCTTTGAAACGGGGGCTTCGGCTGCTGTGAGAAATTGGGCTCAAAGTCAGTTCCTTCTGGGACCTTCCCCCTCCCAGGCCAGACTGGGTCAGGCAGGTTCTTCAAGGGAGGCTGCCAGGCAAAGACAGCCATGGTTACTGGGGAGGAACCTGCGGCCCACCCCAGAGAAAAAGCGCTTCACTGGGGCGGCCCCGTGAGCAAGGGCCTGAGGATGGCCCCGGGCTTCTCATGTGGCATGAGAGAACTGGGGGCTCCCTGGGCAGGGCACTGCCCGCTGGCTCTGTGGGCACCAGGTCTGCAGGCCCAGACCCCCCTGCAGCCGCGGAAGAGACGTGCTGGACTGGGAACCACCCCAAGTCCCAGGTAATGCCCACAGCAGGAGAAGTGTGTGTATGTGTCTTTGCTGCCTTGCTCCCGGGGTGGTGCACTCTGCCCCATGCTTGGTACCCCCGCCCCGCCCCCGAAGCACTGGGACCTGGGAGCTGTACAGCAAGAGACAGGCCCAGCCCAGAGCACCCCCCAACCAAGGGGGGGCCCTGTTCTGATTAGAGTTAGAATAATAGAATCACAGAATCTTAGGGTTGGAAGGGACCTCAGGAGGTCATCTAGTCCAACCCCCTGCTCAAAACAGGACCAATCCCTACTAAATCATCCCAGCCAGGGCTTTGTCAAGCCTGACCTTAAAAACCTCTAAGGAAGGAGATTCCACCACCTCCCTAGGGAACCCATTCCAGTGCTTCACCACCCTTCTAGTGAAAAAGTTTTTCCTTCCTGGTTGCCAACCTTCCTGGTTTCACCTGGAGTTGCCCAGAATCGGGCTGTATCTGCCGGAGGTTACTGAAGCCAAAGTGGGCCATTTAGGGATCTGGGGCAAAAATCTGTCTGGGGATTGGTCCTGCTTTGAGCAGGGGGTTGGATTAGATGACCTCCTGAGGTCCCTCCCAACTCTGATAGTCTATGATTCTATGTTTTTAGGCTGCTAAAAGTCCAGTGGCACAGCAGGGCTAAGGCAGGCTCCCTACCTGCCCTGGCCCTGCGCCACTCCTGGAAGCAGTCAGCATGTCCCTGTGGCCCCTGGGTTGGGAGCCCAAAGGGTCTCCCTGCATTGACTCAACCTCTAGTGCCGACTCTGCAGCTCCCATTGGCCAGGAACTGTGGCCAATGGGTGATGTTACACCCCATATTCTTCATAGAAATATTGTTGTGATATGAATATGGCATAGCTACGATATGTTTTATGCAAGATGAGTCAAGTAAGGTATCACTGAAAAGGTTGTGATCTACTGAATGTGTTTATCCAATGTGTACGCTTGTATCATTTCTGTATCTGAAGTTAGGAATATTGACTAGGTAGCAATTACATCTGTGTGTGTATTTGGGGGAACGCCCACCAGACAGTAGGCAATCAGCCGCAATGGGCCATTAGAAAGAACAATGAACTTTCAAAGATACTAATCTCCCGCCTTCCTGAGAAGCTCCTAGGGTTGCTGCTTTTACACTGCAGGGTCAGGTGATTGACTGGTACTAGACCCACATCTTGGACTTTCAATGTTTTTCCATTAAGAGGGGATGGAGGGTCAGACTGGGAAACAAAAGATTCCTGCCTTATGTAAATGCTATGTAAGGCTGGGCAGTAAGTCAATCAGGACTCTTCTCCATTGTCTCCCTGTCCAAGAAGGAAGATTGCTTAAAACCCCCTGAAGGGAAAGACAGGGGCTGAGTCCCAGGTGAGACAGGGGCCCAGTCTGTAGAGAGAAATAACTGAAACTCTGCAACCTGCCTAAAGCAACATTTAGTGTGAAAAATTACATTTCATAACCTGTTTCTTGAGTGTGTTAAGCTTAGTTTGCATGTTTTGTTTTATTTGCTCAGTAATCTGCTTTGTTCTGTTTGCTACCCCTTAGAATCACTTAAAATTTACCTTTTGTAGTTAATAAAATTATTTCTTGTTTATTTCAAAACCCAGTTTGTGCAGTGGGTGGGGGAGGATGGGGGGAAGCTGTGCATATCTCTCTTCTCATTGAGGGAGAGGGCGATTTTTATGAGCTTGTGCTGTGCAGATCTTTCTATACTGCTCAAGACAGTATTATCTTGTATTTACACTCCAAAGGAGGTGTGCACATGAGTGCTGAGTAAATCCCCGAGCTGAATCTTCCCACACAGAGCTGATTTCAGTCTGTGTCTGCAGCTGGGTGTGGCCTTACCTGTGTGTGTTAAGGAGAATGAAAGGCTCAGGGAAAGAGAACAGTCAACGGGAGCAGAGGGAAATCTTCCCATTGTTGGGACCCTCCTTCCAGATGATGTTGGGTATCCTCTCATACTGAGGTTACCTCTCTGGGGGAGGGAACTCCAGTCATTAGGAAAAGGCAGGTGTTAGTAATGGGAGAGTCGATCATTATAAATGTAGATAGCTGGGTTTGTGATGACCGGGAGAACCATATGGTGACTTGCCTGCCTGGTGTGAAGGTTGCAGATCTCCCGAGGCATCTAGATAGACTTATGTGTAGAGCTGGGGAGAAGCCGGTGGTCGTGGTACATATAGGTACCAATGACATAGGGAAGGGTAGGAGAGACATCCTGGAGGCCAAATTTAGGCTGCTAGGAAAAAGACCTCTATGGTGGCATTCTCAGAAATGCTTCCAGTCCCATGCGCAGGGCCAGGTAGGCAGGCAGAGCTTCAGAGTCTCAATGCGTGGATGAGACGATGGTGTAGGGAGAAGGGGTTTAGATTTATTAGGAACGAGGGAGACTTTGGGGATAGGGCGAGCCTATACAGGAAGGATGGGCTCCACCTAAACCAAAGTGGAACCAGACTGCTGGCACTTGACATTAAAAAGGTTGCAGAGCAGTTTTTAAACTAAGAGATGGGAAAGCCGACTGCTGCAGAGGAGCATGTGGATCGGACTGAGACTTCTCCTAGGGGAGAGTCTATTGATCGAGATTCTCTAGGTTTTCGTCAGGAGCAGAGGATAGAAGAGGATAAAGTATGGGCCAGATCAGATGAGAAACAGTCACATAAAAAAGAATTGGACACATCCGAACAGGGCAGACAAATAAACAGGGACAAGTTTTTAAAGTGCTTGTATAGAAATGCTTGAAGTCTAAATAATAAGATGGGTGAACTAGAGTGCCTTGTGAAACCTGGTGGAGTGAGGACACACAATGGGACGCAATCATTCTGGGGTACAAAATATATTGGAAGGACAGAACAGGTCGTGTAGGGGGAGAGGAAGGGAGTGGCACTATATGTGAAAGAAAATGTAGAATCAAATGAAGTAAAAATCTTAAGTGAATCCACATGTTCCGTAGAATCTCTATGGATAGTAATTCCACGCTCTAATAAGAATATAACAGTAGGGATCTGTTATTGACCATCTGACCAGGGCAGCGATAGTGACGAAATGCTAAGGGAGATTAGAGAGGCTAGCAAAATAAAGAACTCAATAATAGTGGGGTATTTCAATTATCCCCATATTGACTGGGTACATGTCAGCTCAGGATGAAATGCAGAGACAAAATTTCTTGATACTTTAAATGACTGCTGCTTGGAGCAGCTGGTACAGGAACCCACAAGGGGAGAGGCAATTCTCGATTTAGTGCTGAGTGGAGCTCAGGATCTGGTTCAAGAGGTAACTATAACAGGACCGCTTGGAAATAGTGACCATAATACAATAGCATTCAACATCCCTGTGCTGAGAAGAACATCTCAACAGCCCAACACTGTGGCATTTAACTTCAGAAAGGGGAACTATGCAAAAATGAAGGGGTTAGTTAAACAGAAATTAAAAGATACAGTGATTAGAGTGAAATCCCTGCAAGCTGCATGGACACTTTTCAAAGACACCATAATAGAGGCCCAACTTAAATTTATTTCCCAAATTAAGAAACACAGTAAAAGAACTAAAAAAGAGCCACTGCTGCTTAACAACCATGTAAAAGAAGCAGTGGGAGATAAAAAGGCTTCTTTTAAAAAGTGGAAGTCAAATCCTAGTGAGGTAAATAGAAAGGAGCATAAACACTGCCAAATTAAGTGTAAAAATGTAATAAGAAAATCCAAAGAGGAGTTTGAAGACCAGCTAGCCAAAAACTCCAACGGTAATAACAAAATGTTTTTTAAGTACATCAGAAGCAGGAAGCCTGTTAAGCAACCAGTGGGGCCCCTGGAAAATCGAGATACAAAAGGAGCACTTAAAGATGATAAAATCATTGCGGAGTAACTAAATAAATTCTTTGCTTCAGTCTTCATGGCTGAGGATGTTAGGGAGATTCCCAAACCTGAGTCATCTTTTGTAGGTGACAAATTTAAGGACTTGTCACAGACTGAAGTGTCACTAGAGGAGGTTTTGGAATTAATTGATAAACTCAACATTAACAAGTCACCGGGAACAGATGGCATTCACCGAAGAGTTCTGAAAGAATTCAAATGTGAAATTGAAGAACTACTAACTGTGGTTTGTAACCTGTCCTTTAAATCAGCTTCTGTACCCAGTGACTGGAAGATAGCTAATGTAACGCCAATATTTAAAAAGGGCTCTAGAGGTGATCCAGGCAATTATAGACTGGCAAGTCTAACGTCAGTACCGGGCAAATTAGTTGAAACAATGGTAAAGAATAAAATTGTCAGACACACAGAAGAACATAAACTGTTGGGTAAAAGTCAACATGGTTTCTGTAAAGAGAAATCATGTCTTACTAATCTATTAGAGTTCCTTGACGGGGTCAACAAACATGTGGACAAGAGGGATCCAGTGGACATAGTGTACTTAGATTTCCAGAAAGCCTTTGACAAGGTCCCTCACCAAAGGCTCTTACATAAATTAAGTTGTCATGGGATAAGAGGGAAGATCCTTTCATGGATTGAGAACTGGTTAAAAGGCAGGGAACAAAGGGTAGGAATAAATGGTAAATTTTCAGAATGGAGGGGAGTAACTAGTGGTGTTCCCCAAGGGTCAATCCTAGGACCAATCCTATTCAATTTACTGGTATTCATAAATGATCTGGAGAAAGGGGTAAACAGTGAAGTGGCAAAGTTTGCAGATGATACTAAACTGCTCAAGATAGTTAAGACCAAAGCAGACTGTGAAGAACTTCAGAGAGATCTCACAAAACTAAGTGATTGGGCAACAAAATGGCAAATGACATTTAATGTGGTTAAATGTAAAGTAACGCACATTGAAAAAAATAACCCCAACTGTACATACAATATGATGGGGGCTAATTTAGCTACAACTAATCAGAAAAAGATCTTGGCGTCATCGTGGATAGTTCTCTGAAGATGTCCACACAGTGTGCAGAGGCAGTCAAAAAAGCAAACAGGATGTTAGGAATCATTAAAAAGGGATAGCGAATAAGACGGAGAATATCTTATTGCCCTTATATAAATCCATGGTATGCCCACATCTTGAATACTGCGTACAGGTGTGGTCTCATCTCAAAAAAGATATACTGGCATTAGAAAAGGTTCAGAGAAGGGCAACAAAAATGATTAGGGGTTTGGAACGGGTCCCATATGAGCAGAGATTAAAGAAGCAAGGACTTTTCAGCTTGGAAAAGAGGAGACTAAGGGGGATATGATAGAGGTCTATAACATCATGAGTGGTGTGGAGAAAGTGAATAAGGAAAAGTTATTTACTTGTTCCCATAAGAACTAGGGGCCGCCAAATGAAATTAATGGGCAGCAGGTTTAAAACAAATAAAAGGAAGTTCTTCTTCACACAGTGCAGTCAACCTGTGGAACTCCTTGCCTGAGGAGGTTCTGAAGGCTGGGACTATGACAGCGTTTAAAAGAGAACTGGATAAATTCATGGTGGTTAAGTCCATTAATGGCTATTAGCCAGGATGGGTAAGGAATGGTGTCCCTAGCCTCTGTTTGTCAGAGGGTGGAGATGGATGGCAAGAGAAAGATCACTCGATTACTGCCTGTTAGCTTCACTCCCTCTGGGGCACCTGGCATTGGCCACTGTTGGCAGACAGGACACCGGGCTGGATGGACCCTTGTTCTGACCCAGTCTGGCTGTTCTTGTGTTCCTTTGTGTGCTGGAGAAGGGTTGAGAGCCTGGCACAGCAAGACCAGGTTGCAGAAGCCCAGGCTGGTGGAAAGGTCAGGCTCAATGGGACCCCAGCACATCAGGTGGCACCCCAGGAGGGGGTCCTACCCACCACAATGGGAGCTACGGGGGACGTGGCAGGGGCAATAGAGTTAGGGCATGCAGGGAGCCTGCCTTAGCCCCCTGCGCTGCCACTCAAGGTAAGTGCACCCCTCACCCCCTCCCACACCCCAACCCCCTACCCCAGACCTGAGCCCTCTCCTGCACCCAAACTCCCTCCCAGAGTTGTTACTCATACCCCCTCTGCACCCCAACTCCCTACCCTAGGCTCAGCCTGGAGCCCATCCCGCACCCCAACTCCCTGCCCCAGCCTGGTGAAAGAAAGTGACTGAGGGAGTGGGGATGGAATGAGCAGGGCGGGGCCTCAGAGAAGGGGCAGGGCAGTGGACGGGGAAAGGGTGTCTGGGTTTGTGTGATTAGACACTTAGTTCTTATGACTCCGGCCAGGCTGTGCAAGAGGCAGATCCCAGCTTTGGCTAGTTGCTCAGGGGCAGCAGGTCGAGGGGCTGACTCTCTCCGACAGCCCATTCCCTATGTGTGTAGGCCAGGCCCAGCACCATGTGGGGGTGGCGGGTGCATGAGCCCGGGGCACCCCTGCTGCACAGTCCCAGCGTCTCCCTGCCAGATCCAGCACAGGCAGCTCCAGGCTCCCCCAGTGCATGCTGGGGAGGAGACAAGCCTGGGGGGCCACATCCCCCTCCAAAGAGTTCACACGCTGCCTTGTTCTCTCCTCTTCTCAGCACTTGCACCTGGGACATTCCCTCCTCTTCACGGCCCTGCCCGCTAGGGACTGGGCCTAGCACGGCCCTGAAAGGCCAGGGCCCCACAGCCAGCGGCGTCTCCGTCTTGCTCATGGGCTCCGGGGCTGTTTCACTGCTGTGTAGACGTTCGGGCTTAGGCATGGGGGAGAGCCAGTGTCAGGCTGCTGCCACAATGCAGAGCTGGGGTCGAAGGGGACAGCACCATGTAGCTGTGGCACCAGGGCTGGCCAAGCTCCGGCTTCCCTGAGAAGGGAGCAGGGCTGGTGTGGGGCTGGCACGTGAAAGGAGGTTAACGGGCTGGGGAGGAACCACCACAGGTAGGTGGGGGGCTGGAAAGACCCAGCTCAATCCCCCAGCCAGGGCGTTGGGTTTGGGGAGCCCCATCTTGGCCAGGCCCAGCCCAAGCCCCCAGCGTTTCTGCCCTCTCCAGCAATGCAGGCCACCAAGAGCCAGCCGAGAAATCCATCTCTTTCCAAGGCAACAGGTGGAGTGGGGGAGCCAGCCACAGGGAGCAGCACGGTGGGGAGCGCACAGCTGGCTGCTCCGCCTGCTTCCACAGCCCACCACCCCAGCCCCTCACCTCTCTGCCGCTGCTGGCCTGCCCTGGCATCCCCTGCTCCTCCCGCACACTGACAGCCACGGAGTCACCCAGTGTGCAAGCTATTGCTCTGAGGGGCTGACAGCAGCCATCTGCACAGCTCTCCTCGCTGGACGGGGCCAGGCTCCTGGGAACAGGCAGTGGGGCCACTGGCACCATTCATTGACACTAACAGCCACATCCACATCTCTGGGCACATGGGGGACGGGGGTCCTGGCAGAGCTGTGGGGGTTGAAAGTCAGGCCCTGAGGAGCTTGTGCTAAGTTTGCAGAGCTGAGCTAGACACATTTGGAACAGACTCGCTCCTCCTCTTCCCTGGGCCCTGCGTGTTCACACCTACCAGCGGTTCCTGCCGTACCAGCTGGTAACAATAACTCCCGCCGCTCAATGGCACTTTTCATCCAGTGATTTCAAGGTGCAACATGGGGATGGGTCGGTATCATCCTCATTATACAGGTGGGAAAACTGAAGTGCAGAGAGGGGACAGGCCTCCCCCGGGTCTCACAGGACTTTCGAGGCCAAGCCCAGTAAAGAAATCAGACCTTCCGCCTCCCTCCCTGATGCTGAGACCATTGGGGGAGGGTAGTTGCTATCCAGGCCTTCCTAAACATCGTACCACTGTATGTGCCCTGCCCTTGAGTGTGACCTCAGCACCCTGCCCCACCTCACTTCCCCCCTCAGACATCTGCAGGGGAGAACGTAGGACGGATCTGCCCAGGGCCCCTGCCATGACTCTGCAGGACACTCACTGAGAGTGCTGCAGAATCAGACGGTGGGATGACAGGAGCTGTCCCAGACACTACAGCTGCGTGGAAGTGGCACAGGATCCCACATGGACAAGCTCTTTCCCAGTCTGGGGGCTTTGGCTGGGATCCTTTGTTCGTCCTTCTGTAGGCCCAGGTACTGTCCAGCCACGGCTCCACAGCTCCACACACAGCAGCGAATGACAAGGAACACGGCCAATGCAAGTCAGCACAGTGTCATTCCGATCAGCCAAGACTCCCATTTCCGTGGAAGGGGGCTCCAAAATCCATGGAAATGGGAGTCTTGGCTGATTTGAATGACACGGTACTGGGGCAGAAGTCACCAGTATGGGCTGGTGGACAGGGAACCAGACTGGAGAGTCTCAGATCTCATCTGTCTTCCTAGCTTAGCTACTGCCTGGCTGGGTGGCCACAGGCAAATCCTCTCCCCTCACCGAGGCTTGTTCGCCACCTGTAACATGGGATAATGAAAGCGACCTGCCTTTGTAGGACGCTCGGAGCCGGAGGGAGGCAGAGAAGCCCCATACGAAGCAGCGCCCTCACTTCAGCCTCTATGGTACATCAGGAAAAGACAAAATGCCTTGAGCCCCACACCCAGCCTGCACTCTGCTCCCATCGTGCACACTCCCATGGAAGCGTCTGCATTTGCTGTGGTTTCCTTGCACCCTGCCAGCCCCTAACTCCCCCCTGCCCTTCCAGGCACTGCCTAGGAAAGCCGGAGTCCATTGTCTGCACCCAGGGGTGAGCTCTGGCCCAGATGTTAGGCACAGCACCCTGCCTGTACTCTTGTATCTCCCAGAACACACACAGGTCAGTTAGTGAGAGCTGCTTGTCAGCAGAAGATAGAGGTGAGCAGGCAGGAGCTAGGGCCTCAGAAGCTATAGCCAGGACTTTGACACTGCTGCTGTGTGGTCAGACCCAGGAGGCTCAGAGACAGGGTGGGGCTGAGAGATGTGAAGGGTCCGAACAACATCCAGCCTCACAGAGAGTCGTCAGTTACAGCTTTGGGCAAAGGTTCAGCGGGATCTTATTCCTCTCAAGCAGTTCTCTCCCCTCCACTCCCAAAACACTCACATCCTGACAGAGATCAAACCACACGACTACAGTCCAGGTTGAGTTACATGGAAATCAATGTCCTGTGGTGACCATTTCCTGAGGATGGAGGGTAAATTCCTTTTAATAACCAGCAGGCTCCCTCTGGTGGCTTAGAGAACTTTCACATTGCAGCAGATGTGTAAACAAGAGTCCTCTAATCATCTCTAGGCTCCATTTCTGTGCCAGGCATAGACTCATATAATCAACGTGAGGCAAATCTGCAGAGACCGGGAGAGCCACCGTGATATAAATGCTTTTCTGGCCTCTAATGCACTGCTCCTGCCATCTGGAATAGCCTTCCCTGCATCTCCACAGAACGAAACAGAGGCTCTTGCTGTCTCCGCGGACTAGCCTTATTCCCAGAATGGTTTGTTTTTCACACAATGGTTCTGTAACGTACACCATGCTGCCTGCTCTTTGATATTTCAGCCAATAAACTGTGGATTGTAGCTGCCATAAGCAGACTATAAGACAAAGTCAGTGTGACAAACTATACCTGTATGCATGCATCTGAGGAAGTGGGTATTCATCCACGAAAGCTCATGCTCCAAAACGTCTGTTAGTCTATAAGGTGCCACAGGATTCTTTGCTGCTTATACCTGTATGTTCATCACTTTTACAAAACTATGATAGATTTGTACAAAGTATGCCTTCTGAGATATCATTTGAAAACTCATAATTCACTGATCATTATTGTCTTGGTAAAATATGTGCAGCAACACTGTCTGTAAAGTTATAAGATTCTATTGTATGACGTTACTGAGGCATATTCCAAATCTGGGAAAGTATCCCAAACCAGTTCCTCAGAGACAAATGGCAATCAGACACCTCAGCCAGGTGTCACAAAATCAAATGGACAACCACCTGGGTAAGTGGCCATTCTTTGGCAGGAAGAGGGGTGTGGATGAGAAATGTACATCTTGGCAAACAGACTTGCTGTTGTCTAACCCCAGATGATTCTCAAAGAAGAGAAATGCTATAAGAAGGGAGAACAGAGGTCACAAATCACCTCTCTCCCCCACAATCTCTACTCATGGCATCAACAACGTTTGAAAGACAAAGACAGTATAACTGAACTGGGGGAAGGGTCCTGGCTGAAAGACCCAGCCAGACTGCTGAGAGCATGGCAAGAGAAATCTTTGCTTTGAATTCACTTAGCTTGTTAAGTTAGGTATTAATTTGCATTTTACCTTTTATTTCTGTGTAACCAAGTCTGACTTTTATGCCTCATTACTTGTAATCACTTAAGATCTATCTTTCTGTAGTTAATAAAGTTCTTTTATTGTTTTATCTAGACCAGTGTGTGTTTAGAAAACTTCATTTGGGATAACAGGGTTTGTGCATGTCATTTTCTATTAATGAAATGATGGACTTTTGATGAGCTTGTACTGCACAGAAGGAAAGAGCTGGGCAGTACAAGATGCACATTTCTAGGGACAGGTCTGGACCTGGGAATTTGCTAGTATCACTCTGCAATACAATTCAGGAGCGGCTGGCTAGAGCACTCGTATCTAACATTCAGCTGGGAGATTTTGCATGCTAGAGGCAATCAGAGAACAGGGCAGAAGTGGTTGTTCTGCACAGTCAGACAGTGCAAAAGGCCCCCCAGGTTGGAGGGTTGAGAGGACACAGGTGCCCAACCATCCAGATTGTACCCTGGGGAGTGTCAGCCAGGTTTCATGTGGGTGACCAATTGTGACTGCTTTGGGCAAGGCCAGGCTCCCATACGGCACCAAGCACTCTGCATCGAAGTGAAAGTATTGCCGTAATGCCACTTTCCCAGGTTAGCCAAGACCCCAGAGCCCTTGTTTATAGCTGGAGCTGGGGAAAGTTTTTCAGACCAATAGTTTATTCAGTGAAAAATGCAATTTTGATCAACCTGAAACTATTCCCTAATGGGGCACAAGTAGTACTGGCCCTTCTCAAACTGGGGGGCGATGGAGAAGGGGTTGCTGCCCCTTATGTAACTTCAGCCCAGCGGTAAGGGCTTTCATGCAGCACGTGGGAGACCCACCCCTGCTGCCTGGCTCTACAATAGACACAAAAGGGACTTCTTTAGCTCACAAAAAATTCCCACACCAATTTTTTTTTTTCAAAACTGCTGCCAGACTGAAAAATCAATGACTGCCCAGCACTGCTCAGCGCTTGGCAGCTCCCCCACCCCGGAGTCCAGGCAGCACCAGAAGCCTAAGCTTTAAACAACCGCACAGGGAGTGAAGCACCTGAAATTAACCCCCCCACACAACAGATCTCTTAACTTGAAAGATTGTTTGAAATGACAGCCAAGCACATCTGATCTTCCCTGTCACTTGACATCAGTCTGGATTAGTGGCTCTTGGTCTATGGGCCATTTGGGGCCAATCAGCACAGAACTGCAGCCCAAGTGACATCCTCAAGCCATGCAAGTAGTATAGATAGTGTGTGGATAAGGCCCATGTAACACAGAAAGCTGCATCTGCTGCTCATGACAACCAGGTTGAGAACCACTGGTCGGGCCCCTGAAGTGACGGCGTTGCTATGACTGCTTAAAGGCATTAGCAGTTCAGCTGTAAGAAAGGGTTATTCCTCTTTGCTCAAGAGCCTCCATGGAGGTTGGTTGAAATGGATGCATTAAACATAGATTAAACATCTACTGTGTCACATATTTAGGGCCCTTCATTTTCAGTTGTTTTTATTTTATTTAACTGTTCCTAGGAATTTATCAATGTTTCTTACCACAACAACAAAAACAGGTGAAAATCACAGCAAAAAATATGAATAATTTTTCTGGGTAAATATTGTAGTTTATTTTGGTGGACAAAAAGACAGGGGCGGGGGAAGTATTCAGGAGCTTCATGCTTTGAATTCTGTTAATCAATGAGAGTTGCTGAGGAACCAAAACAGAACTCAAAACACAAGGCCACCTCTGACTTTAAGAAAACAAGGCATCGCTAATCCCCAAATAAAACTTTTCATTTGAACGAACAATTACTGCTGTACACTTAGAACTATTAGGCCATAAATAGTTACATTTAATAATTGGGCCACACCACTTGCAACACATACACTCAACTTCATCTTTTTCTCATGTTTTTTATTTTTTAAAACTTTTGTTCTGAAATGTTCTGATACAGGTTTCGTTTTCTTCCCACCTTAGTGTATCATCATTAAACCATTATCTGCTAACAGTTTGAAATCTGTCTGTGGTGGGCGTGAGATCCATCAGTACGTTCAGCTGTGCACACACTTCAGAGCTTGTGTGCGTGCCTGTTGGTTTAGTGTATGTATCTTCTAGACTAACACAGAGCCTTACAGCTTTGCATATCCACAGACTAATGTATTATTGTAATACATCTCTCTCATGCAATATAGTGTATTTTCCTAATAAACAAGTTATTTTTTATATAATTTGAATGATACAAAAGTAGGGTGAACATCGGAAAACAAGGAATAATACCTTCTGTAAAATCTGGGGATTTTTAGATAAAAATCAGTTTAAACTGAAAATGAAGGGTCTTACACATACTAAAGCTTCCATAGTTTGCAACTCAGCTCGAGTTGCTCAAGGGATTATTTCTGAGGCAAATCCAGCTAAGATCGTCAAACAACTGGCTGTGGCTTCCTCAAGTAACAGATGAGCTGGCATCAGATCAGAGAAGTCACTTCTGAAATGCTGCTGCCAGCTGACAAAGGCTTGGCTACTGCAGAATTTTTCCATGATCCCAGTGAGTGGTCAGTTTCAGGCTCCAATGGGCACACTGGCATCACAGTACAGTAAGAGATGGTTACTCACCTTGTGCAGTAACTGAGGCTCTTTGAGATGTGCCCCTGTGGGTGCTGCACTTTAGCTGTCTGTGGGTATGGTAGCAGTGTCTGCACGGGTTGCAAATGTGCAGCAAGTGTCTCATGGTTCCATTGGTGCCGCTTCTAACATGCGCACGACCTGAGCCCACCAGTTCCTTCTCTACTGCAGAGTCCCCACTGCGAACTCCAAAGTACAAGGGAGAAGGATGGGGCATGGAGAACCCACAGGGACACCCATCTTGAAGAACCTCAGTTACTGCACAAAGCGAGTAACCTTCTCTTCTTCTTCAAGTGCTGTCCCTGTGGGTGCTTTCAGGTGGCTGGAGAGCAATGCCCCTCAGAAGGCAGGAGGGACTTTGGATTCGTTTGAGTCATTGAGGTGAGTCTGGTTAGGCCAACTATGGCATTGGCCCTGGAGTTGTGAGCGACTGCATAGTGCTAAGTGAATGTGTGGACAGAGGCCCAAGTGGCTGCTTTACAAATCTCCAGTATTGAAACGTTACGCAGGAACACTATTGAGGTTGAAACAGATTGAGCAGAATGTGCTGATGTGCGCAGGATGGTCTGTACTCCAAATGCAAGAGCAATTCTGAATGCATGTGGAGAACCATTTAGACAATCTCTGAGTGGATATTGCGTCTCCTTTTGAACGCTCAGTAGTAAAGACGAAAAGTCTAGGGGATTTCCGGAAAGGTTTGGTCCTTTCAAGGTAAAACACTAGCACACACCTAATGTCCAACGTGTGCAGGACAGCTTTTGTTGCAGTACTGTGAGGCTTAGTATAGAATGTAAGAAGATGGATTGTTTGGTTCACGTGAAAGGCTGATGTTACTTTCGGTAGGAATTTTGGACGTAGCGTGACCTTGTCTTTAAGGAATATTGTGTAGAGAGGGATAGCTCAGTGGTTTGAGCATTGGTCTGCTAAACCCAGGGTTGTGAGTGCAATCCTTGAGGGGGCCATTTGAGGATTGATCCTGCTTTGAGCAGGGGATTGGACTAGATGATCTCCTGAGGTCCCTTCCAACCCTGATATTCTATGATTCTATCTCACTCACCTGTTTGGCAGAAGTAATAGCGACCAGAAAGGTCACTTTCATGGATAAATAGAGCAGGTAGCTAAGGGTTTCAATGGAAATACCTCACCAGATTGAGGTCCCAGGCAGGGGTAGGTTGGCAAACTCCATGGTTCTGGAGACCGGTGAGGAAGTGTTTAGTGATTGGATAGTGCAAAGATTGAGGTTCCATCGATTTCATGATGGAAGGCAGTAATGGCCACCAGATGGACTTTGATTGAGCTCGTTGCTAAATGCAAAAGTTTCAATTCCAGCACTAATGGTCGTGGTGTTGTAGGGGTTGTCAAGTGTTTTTCTTGACACCAGGAGGAGAACAACTTCCATTTTTGGAGGTATTATGCGTGGTCACCTTTATGCTGTTTAGTAACACGTTTAACTTGTTCCAAGCAGGCTAGTTCATCATAATGGAACCATGTAGGAGTCACGTTTGTAGGTGGAGTATCTCCAGATTTGGGTGAAGGGTGCGACTGTTGTGCTGCGACAGTAGGTCCGGACAATGAGGGAGAGTTTGAGGGGCGCATGTCGCCATGCGCATCAGGTAAGGGTACCATGCTTGTCTGGGCCATGTCGGGACTATGGGAATAACCTTGGCCATGTCTGTTTGTATCTTGTGTATCACATGTGCTATCAGTGGGAATGCATACATGAGTTGTGCATCCCATTTGATAAGAAAGGTGTCCCCCAGCGATCCGGGTCCCATTGCCACTCTCGAGCAGAACATTGCACATTTGCGGGTTGTTGGTGATACGAACAAGTCAATGAGGGAAGTGCCCCACCGGTATAAAATGGATCTCAAAACTCCCCCCTTCATCTCCCATTCATGGTCTTGGGACAAGTACCCACTGAGCATGTCCGCCATCGCATTCTGACAGCAGGGCATATATGGAGGCCAAAATGTATACGGCGTGTTGTATGTATTGTGATATTCTGTACCTTGGGGGAGCGCCCTGTAACCCCCATATTCCTCATTTATATATAATTGTGATCTTGCATATAAAGCAGGCCATGGTAGGCATCAGGGGAAAGGTTATGATCTGCTGAAAGTCATTTCTCTATCACAGATGTGTATCATTAATGCATGTGAAGTTATGAGAATTGTGTTGTATGGTTGTCACTAAAACATGCTGTAAGTTGGGGAATCAGCCAGATATTAGCTCCCCAGAGGCAACAACAAGGAAAGTAACTAACACCCGGGTGGGGTATGAAACAACCATCACCAGCCGTTGTCCAGCAAGGGAGCTACAATGCAAAGACTCACCTGCATGAGGCCACACCAGGGGAATTGCTCAACCTTGCCTGGAGACTCAGCAATGCCCCCCAGACATGCCTGGACTTGTGCTTCCCAAGCGCATGGTCTGAAGGTATAAAACAGACACAGTGGTCACATGCTTGGCCTTTCTCCTGCCCCTACCTGTGCTTGCAAGCAACAAGGATACTGAGAAGCAGGCCCGGGCAGCACAGTCAGTTCCCCAGGGCAGAACAGTCAATGGGCCCCCTAGAAAGGGATGGGCGAGGTTTGAGTCATGCAGGGCAGCCTGGAGCTGGACCACGTGCGGCGGCTGGTGAACGCATGCACCCAAGCCCTGACATTCGGGTGGTGCTGCGCCTGTGCTGGCTGGTGCTCAGTGAGCTGCAGCTACACTGCTGAGCACGCTCCTCCGGCATGGCCAGGGCTTCCACATGCCCAGCTACATTCGCCGCTGCCAGTACTACCCCGCACAGGCATTAACTCCATGGGTGCTCTAGGGCTGGAGCGCTCAGGGGAAAAAAATAGTGGGTGCTCAGCACCCATCGGCAGCCTCCCTACCAGAACCTCCCCCTCCCCCCAGAGCCTCCTGCCCACTGGCTGGCCCTGCCAATCAGTGTCTCCCCCTCCCTCCCACCTGCAATAGATCAGCTGTTTCATGACATCTGGAGGCACTGGCAGAGAGTGGGGGAGGAGCGAGGACTCAGTGTGCTTGGGGGAGGGGGCAGAACTGGGCAGGGAAGGGAAAGGAAGAGGCGGGGCAGGGCCTTGGGGGAAGGGGTGGAGTGGGAATGGGGCCTGGGCAAAGCCGGGGGTGGGGGGGAGCATCCCCCAGCAGATCAGAAACTTGGCACAGACCCCGTCCACGCCTAGGAGCCCTGTGGCCCACTCAGGTGATATAAAAGGGCCCAGGGCTCCTGGCTGCAGCCACCACTACCGCTTAATCCCTTGAAATCTCTTTTGTAGTCAATAAACGTGTTTAACTGTTTCTCTTTACCAAACACTTCAGGCAAACTCACAGGTAATCTGCTCAGGTTTGCAAAGGCTGGTGTACATCCACTTTCCATTGACGAAGTGGGGAACTGCTCCTTTCGAGCAGTGCAAGGTGGTACATTGCTGGGGTACAGTGCTGGGAGCTGGCAGGATTTGGCTGGTGCCTTTCTCTGTGTGATTTGTAAGTGGCTCGGGGAACATTTGTGCAATCTAGGTGGGTGTGGGGCTCCACCTGCAGTTGTGCTGAGGGATAACAGTGCCTGGAGGGGTTTGCTGCTGGTCACTAGCAAGGCATTGTGAGAGACAGCCCAGGCTGGAGAGAGTTAAGGGGGCACAAGAGTCCCACAGTCCCAGGCTGCACGCTGGGGATCCCCTCACATGCACCAGTTCCATAGCTTCATGGCTTTGGTACACAGCGAGCGTGAACAAGTGCCTCCTTGGTGGCTGATGTAAAACATGCATGCAAGGGTGTCGGTCACAATGCAAATGGATTTGTTCTTCATAAGAGACAGGAAACGCCTGCAGGCATTGCGGATGGCACATCGCTCTAGTAGACTGATGTGTAACTGAGTCTCCACAGGAGACCATTTGACTGGAACCGTGTTGATGCATATGGGCGCCCCATCCTATCAGTGAGGCATCTGTGGTGATCACATTTGATGGGGCTTCCTGTTGGAATGGGATGCCCATACAAACATTTTCAGGTCTTGTTCACCAGTGTAGAGTCCAGGATACTGGGTGGTACTGAGTCATTTGTATAGGCTGTGCTTGCTGGGTATGTGTACCCGTGCTTAATCAGCCCCGTTGGTAGCACATATGTATTCTTGCGTGTCACACCATGAACATTGTGGCTGCCATGTGCCTAACAGTATGAGCCAGTATTTGAGGGCTGACTCAGACCTCTGAGATAAGATTTGTCAGAGTTGTGAATCTGGTCGAGATGTGCCCCAATGAAGACCAGCCGTTGGACTGGGATTAAAGTGATAGTGGTTTGGACTGTGTCCATTGTTTCTTGCTGAGTTGGTCCTTTGAGAAGGCAATTGTCCAGGTAAGGGAAGATCATTATTCCCTGTTTGTGTAAATGTGCTGCACCTACTGCTAGGATTTTGGAGAAAACTCTTGGAGAAGTAGGTAGGTCGAATGGTAGAACTCGGTACTGAAAGTGGTCGTGTCCTACTGTGAATTGCAGGTGTTTTCTGTGAGCGGGATGAATAGTGACATGGAAATAAACATCTTGGACGTCAAGGACTGAAAACCAGTCCCCCTGTTGCAGCACTGGAAAGGACAGTTACCTGACCCGTAACTGGCGTTCTTCGAGATGTGTTGCTCAGGTTTATTCCACAGTAGGTGTGCGTGCTCGCCACGTGCACTGGTGCCAGAAGTTTTCCCCTTAGCAGTACCCGTGGGGGGGGAGCACCGCTGCGACCCCTGTAGTGGGGTCTCTATATCACGCTATAAGGGGAGCTGCGCACTCCCCCCACCCTCGGTTCCTTCTTGCCAGAGAACTTCCAACAGAGGGGAAGGGAGGGGGGGCGGTGTAGAATACACCTGAGCAACACATCTCAAAGAACGCCAGTTATGGAACAGGTAACTGTCCTTCCTTCTTTGAGTGATTGCTCCAGTGTATTCCACAGTAGGTGACTCCAAGCTATGTCTGATGGAGGTGGGTAGGAGTTTCCAGGTCACGGTACCACCCTACCAAACCCGGCATCATCCCAAGCTTGGGAGATGATCACAGAATGCGAAGAAAAGGTGTGGACAGAGGACCACATGACAGCTCTGCATATGTCCTGGATAGGGATGGGAGCTACATAGGCAGCCAATGAGGCCTGAGCTCTCGTAGAATGCACCTTAACGATAGGCAGCGGGGAAACCCCTGCCAGGCCATAACACATGCGTATGCATGAGGTGATCCAGTGCGAAAGGCGCTGGGTGGAAATTGGTTGTCCTCTCATCCGTTCGGCCGATACAGCAAACAGCTGCAAGGATTTCCAGAATGGCCTGGTTTGGTCCAGGTAAAAAGCCAGTGTCCTATGCATATCTAGCATGGGTAGGTGGTGCTCCTCGTTGGAGGAATGGGGCTTAGGACAGAGTACCAGTAGGAAAACGTCCTGATCCATAGGAAGGCAGAGACCACCTTCAGGAGAAAAGCAGCGTGTGGGCAAAGCTGGACCTATCCTTGTGGAAATATATATACGGAAGTTCCGAGGTCAAGGCCCTAAGCTCTGAGACACATCGCGCTGACGGGATAGCAACGAGGAATGCTACCTTCCATGACAGGTGGGAGCAGGAACATGTGGCCAAGGGTTCAAAGGGAGGACCCGTGAGGTGGGATAACACTAGGTTTAGATCCCACTGCGGCACGGGGGGGGCCTAGCATACGGGAATGAACGATCCAGGCCCTTTAGAAAGTGGGAGAAGACCAAGTGCCCTGTACCGGAGAGTGGAAGGCTGATATGGCTGCCAAATGCACCCTGACGGAGGCAGGCACTAGCCCTTGGGTCCTAAGGGACAGGAGGTAATCGAGAATGAGTTGGAGCGATGCGGATGATGGGGAAGTTCCCCACTTCCCCGCCCAGCTAGAGAACCTAGACCATTTGACCAGGTACGTCCGTCGTGTGGACGGCTTTCTGCTTTCCAACAGAACTCATTTGACATTCTCCAAACACCTCCCCTCCTCCTCATCTAACCACGGAGCAACCACCACACTGTCAGGTGAAGCGTGGCCAGGCTGGGGTGGAGGAGGCATCCCCCTTCCTGGGAGAGCAGATCCGGGTGGAGCAGCAGCCTCCATGGGGGAGCCACTAGGAGTTGCAGGAGGGTCCCATACCAGTGTTTATGGGCCCATTCCAGGGCTATAAGGATTACCCGCGTCCTGTCTGCTTTTACTTTTTGCAGGACTTTGCCTATCAAGGGAAAGGTGAGAAGGTATAGAAAAGTTGGCCCAACCACCAACGGAGGAAGGCGTCTGAGATCACCCCCCTTCCCGCCCCTGGAGCAGAACTGGGGGCAGTGTCAGTTCTGGGCAGTTGCAAAGAGGTCGACCCAGAGAACTCCCCACTCTCGGAAGAGCTGTAGGGTGACCTCCCAGTGGAGGGACCACTCATACTGGTGGGAAAAAATCCTGCTGAGGTGATCGGCTCGCACATTGTGAACGCCGGGAAGGTGAAAGGCTCGCAGGGAGATATTGTGGGCTATACAGAACTCCCATAGGCTCAGGGCTTCCAGGCATAGGGCCAAGGAGTGCGTTCCTCCCTGTCTGTTGATGTAATACATCGCAGCCGTATTGTCCGTGAGGACTCTGATCACCTTCCCATGAAGGTGCCGCTGATGGCCACACATGCCAACCGTATCGCCTTGAGCTCCCTGACGTTTATGTGTAGGGATAACTCTGAGGCCGACCATCTCCCTTGGGTTTGAATGTTCCCTACATGAGCTCCCCAGTCCAGGTCCAAGACATCCGACACCAGGTCTAGTGAGGGGGAGATTTCTCGGAAGGGGAAAGAGATTTCTCTTGCAGCATGTTGAGCAGGCGGGACCACCACTGTAGGGCAGCAACTACCTGGGAAGGTATCGTGACAACCTTGTCAAGCCCAGACCTGGGAATACTGGGAGGCCAGCCAGAGCTGGAGGGGCCTCATTCTGAGCCTGGCATGGGGCACCATGGACGTGCATGCTGCCATGTGCCCGAGGATCTGAAGACACACCCTCGCCGTCGTCACTGGGAAGGCCGTGACTGAGGTGATGAGACCTTTAAGGGTCTTGAACCTGTCCTGGGGAAGAGAGGCTGTGGCCTCTAATGAGTCCAGTAGAGTTCCTATGAACTGTATGCGATGAACCGGGACTAACATAGACTTGGCCTCATTTACCACTAGGCCGAGATCTGCGCATGTGGACAGAAGTCTCACTTGGGCCTGTATCTGGGACCAAGAATTGCCCTTCCAGAAGGTGGCTATGGACATAGTGGGACCTCTCAGCAAGATGACGCAGTCGGGGAAAAAATACATTTGGGTGGTGGTAGATTTCACTACCTGCTAACCCGAGGTAGTGCCCTTATCATCCATTGAAGCAGACACCAGGGCAGATGTGCTACTGACTATTTTCAGCCGAGTAGGGTTCCCCAAAGAAGTGCTTGTGGGAGAAATGTGGAGTCCAGCACAGCTGGGCCTCAGTGTACCATCCCCAATCCAATGGGCTGGTGGAGAAGTTCAACGGAACGCTAAAGATGATGCTGAAAACCTTTATGAACCAGCACTCGCAGGACTAGGACAAGTATTTACCTCACCTGCTTGCGTACAGGGAAGTACCCCAGGGGTCTACCATGTTTTTGCCTTTCAAACTCCTATATGGAAGGAGTGTAAGGGGGCCCCTGGACCTGATGAGATGAATGGGAGGGGAAGGCCACTCCCAATGGAGAATCAGTGGTGGAGTATGTCCTGACCTTCCGAGAAAGACTTGCTGAGCTCAGGGGCCTGGCCAAGGGGACTATGGCCAGGGCCCAGAAGAAGCAGGTGGTCTGGTATGACCGCACAGCACAGGCCCGCACCTTCGCCACTGGCGTCATCCCTGTGAGAGAGAACAACCTCCAGGCTGCATGAGAAGGTCCTTTTAAGGTTGTCAAGCAACTACATGAAGTAAACTATGTGGTGGAGTTGTCTAACTGGGCGCACCACCACCAGGTGTACCATGTGAATATGATGAAGCCATCTTCTATGATGGGAAAAGGTCTCAAAGTCGCTTTCCCCTTGTCCTAGGCCTTCCCCACCCTCTCTCCCACCTGCTGGGTCTGAAGCTGCAGCCTTTCTGAGTCTTGTTCCTGGGCACTCTCTCCCCACTGGGGTAGGGTCCTGAGCCTCTGGCAAGGTACCCTTCCCGGGGTTAGGGTGCAGTGCCCCTCACCAGCTCTGGCTATGGGTCACGACCAGGGTGTTCTTGGGGTTGCTTGGCCAGTCCTCTAGTTCCCTCCCCAACACGTCAGTGGGCAAATGGTGGTGCCCCCTCCCATTTCAGATGTACCCTCACCACGGGTACCTTGAATGGGGTCCCATCCACCCCCATCAGGGTCAGGTAAGTGTTGGGCAGCACCTCAGGCCGGGACAGCATCACCTCCGCGGGCGTATCCCAGTATCCATTGACCTTCCTTCCATCCATCTCCAGGCGAAAAAGGCACTTGCTCTGCAGGGACCGCCCTGCCTCCACCCTGTAAACCAAGAACCTTGAGTCCAGAGAATCCAGCCCTCCAGAGGATCTGGTCTGGGAAACCCCTCCCTCCTGAGCTGTCAGCCTCCCTTGCCTGGGAAGTCTGCCCCTCCTCTATACCCAGTTAACCCTGTGTGGGTTTGGTCTGCTCAGTCTGTCCTTGAGCTTGGGGCACTGGTTCCATATGTGGCCTCTTTGGCGACAGTAACAGCAGCTCATGTCCCGTTGGTCTCCTCGAGCGGGTCAGTTGGTCCTGTTGCCAGACGCTCCCCTTTGGAGGGTATTCTTCACATTCCCCCTTTGGGGAATCCCACGGTGACACTCACTCTGTATCACGGTGTACCTATTCCTTTGGGATTCCTGTCCCTGGTCCACAAAGTCATCAGCCAGCTGCCCTGCACACTGCAGGTCCTCTGGCCTTTTGTCCCCCACATCATCAGGTCCGTTGGGCAGCGTTCATACAATTGCTCCAGTACAATCAGTTTAACCATGTCCTCCTTAGTCTAGGCCCCATCCACCCACTTGTGAATGTATCCCTGCATGTAGAAGATCAGTTCCAGATGTGTGACCTCAGGGACTTTACGTAGGCTCTGGAACTTTTTCCGGTATGCCTCAGGATTCTTCCCAAACTTACGTAGCAGGGCCTTTTTGAACAGTTCATAGTCTCCTGCCTTCACCCCTTCCATTTGGCTGTATAGCCCCATGGCTTTGGGGTCCAGTAAGGGGGTGAGAAACCAGAGTGTCTGCAGGGTCAACCCTGTCCAACTCACACGCCTTCTCAAAGGCAATCAGGAATTCATCTATGTCCTCTCCTTCCTTATGCTGGGACAGGATGCACTTATCAAAGTTCCATGCAGTCCTGGATGCCCCCTCACTGACCGCAGCAGGGGGCTTGCTGCTCCTCAGACTTTGTCCAGTTTCCCGGGCAAAAGGTGTCACCAGGCCCCAACCCCCTCCTGGGCTCAGGTATCCTCACCCTGGTATCCCATCACCAGCGCAGACAGTCTCAATAAAACTCCCACGCAACATTCCCAGGTCAATCTGCCCCACTCCCTACTCCGTCACAGGTTGGTCCTGTTTTGAGCAGGGGGTTGGACTAGATGACCTCCTGAGGTCTCTTCCAACCTCAGTCTTCTGTGAAATGCAGCAGTCTTCTCAGAACATGCTGATGTAGCCAAAAGAACAAATGGTTCTAGTGGATCGTGACCCATTTTGTGATTAGGAAGCTATGGTAGGTAGGAACAAAGCACTTCAGCTCTTACTTATGTAGGACTTTAGGCCCAAATGCCATACTATCTATTCTGTACTATTTGATGGTATGTCTATGCAGTAATGCAAGTTACGCAGTGGAGACCAAGGTCTGATCTTAGTGTGTCAAACTTCACGATGTTTCCAAATGGTAACATGGAGGGCGGGGGAAGTGTTGAGTGAGGTTTTATGATGTGTGAGTCTATCAGCAGCAAGTAACAGGTGGATAATGGCTCCAGAATGGCCACTGTCCTGCTTGGAAAATTTGCCTTTTCAATTGACACGCTACAAAAATATAGTGTTACCATGTAGTTTAACAACAAATGGATCTACAGCAATTTAAAAAAAAGACATAATCCACATGCAGACTGGGGTGGCTTTGGCTCCAACAAATAGCTGCTTCTACCAGCGATGAGTTGGCTGATTGTGTTTACCTGCCATCCAAAAGTCAAGTGGATTGCCACCTCCTGAAATACAAAACCAAAGCTAGAGTAAATGTGCTTCTGCAGAAACTTCCGCACTAACACAAATGGCTACTCCATGCTTCGTTTAATCCAAAGGCTGCATACTGGAGGTGCTAGCTATAAACCCGCAGAAACAAATTTTCAAAGAGAAAGCCAAGTCCACAGATTAACCTCTGACAGGCATAATCCTGTATGTTCCACACTGCTAGCTGGGGCATTTCCTAGGTGCATATTCAGAGAACTGGGGAAGAGGGATTTAATTCAGTTACAGGCTAGCAAATGTCTTCTGGATCAACATGGGCCACTGCACCTTGTTAGAGTGGAACAATCCTGTCGGCAATA
This sequence comes from Gopherus flavomarginatus, assembly GCF_025201925.1. Lineage (NCBI taxonomy): Eukaryota > Metazoa > Chordata > Testudines > Testudinidae > Gopherus > Gopherus flavomarginatus. The sequence continues at coordinate 23,541,580 of NC_066633.1, forward strand.
CAGCTTCTCGGTGGGGGTTCCCCAGCTGGCCTCCAAACACAAGCTCCTGGCACACTAGACTTCAGAGATGAAGGGCTACTCCTGAGGCTGAATTCGCCAAAGTATCATGAATACTTAGAAGGTGCTCAGTATTGATTCTCATCTTCCCCGTGAGAGAGAACGAGCATCCACTCCCTACAGGGGGAGAACTGAGACTCCAATTAATGCAACAGAGACAACAACTGAACCCCAATCCCGGATCCCAGTCCAGTTAATTAAACACAAGGCCAGCTTTCCTCAAAGCTGCTTCAAAGGTGTGTGTGTGTGCATGAGAGAGAGAGAGAGAGAGTGTGTGTGTGTGTGTGTGTGTGTGTGTGTGTGTGTGTGTGTGTGTGTGTGGTTGCTGGGGGGGGGGGTCGTCTCTATAGGCCCATTTCTCTTTAGAGGAATATTTAGGAAAGCAATGACTACCATTATTCTTTGTTCCAGCCATTCCAGTGCTGACTGTTTTGGGCTGAGAAATCCAGGCCCTCAGGAACATACAAGGGACCATGTCAGTCAAATTTGGGCCAGTGTTTGGGTTTCGGAAAATCTCAAAAATGCTGCCCCCTCAAAAAATTAAAATAAAATAAAATTTGACGGATCCCAGTAGAAAGTTTTGATGAGATTTACAGAGATGGTGCGGCTTTGTACTGGCTGGAAAGTGAAACCATCTAGGAAGTAACTATAAACAGGAACAAAAACAATGACTATTACTGGCAGCCCAGGTGACACAAATGTAATACTTGAACAAACCACAGAAGGGGAGAAGAATTCAGATTATTTAAAGTTTTCTACTTGAACAATCTTCTTCCGGTGTTTACTAAACACACAAGGAATTGTTTTTTAAGCTATGGTTTGTCCCTGACAGGATCCCTTTAAAGAAACAGCTAAGTCATCAGGAAGGTTTGAGAGCACTCTCCTCTTGTGAAACTGTCCTGGAAGGCCATGCAGTCTCCTGAGTTCAAGCAAGTGTTTGCAATAGTTAAGCTGTGTACATAAGAAAGGTGCAGAGGCAGTTGTGTACAATAGAGAGCTTTATAGTCAGAATGGAGTGCACTAGGTTTTCCAATGCAAAATGGAACATGATCCAAAATCTTTACAGAGCAGAAGAACTTTCAGAAACACTTGGCCAGCTGTAGCACAAATGTCTTGTTTCCATTTTGGAGCAGAGGCTGCAAACTGGTTTGCAATCTGGTATTCCTCCCTAGTGCGTGAAGTTTGAAATGTTCCATGCAAATTCTCCAAAGGGTCACATGAAACAAAATACTTTGACCAGGCAACTGCTAATGGAAAACGTACCTGAAATGATACTCTGCTCATGCAGCAAGACCCCAGTTTGTTGTATATAGAAAGTTACAAGTGCATTTCTCAGGAAAAAAATGGAGCAACAGTCTATAGTTCAAGGCAACTCTGAAGTGAGGATGGATCCAAAGCAGTATCCCACTGACTGCGGAAGTGGAAGGAAACCCGAGTTTGGATTTCATCTCGTCTCTTCCAGACAGTCCACCTTTCACAACTAAAAAGATAAAAACAACCCACACGAATATGGGCTATTTAATAAATGCACAAAAATGTAAATGGGCTTCCCAGGGCTGAGCCTCAGAGGTAATACAGCACAATAGGGTATTAACAATTATCAGAGGGGTAACTGTGTTAGTCTGTATCCACAAAAACAATGAGGAGTCCGGTGGCACCTTAAAGACTAACAGATTTATTTGGGCATAAGCTTTCATGGGTAAAAAACCCACTTCTTCAAATGCAACTGAACAAGTGGGTTTTTTACCCACGAAAGCTTATGCTCAAATAAATCTGTTACTCTTTAAGGTGCCACCCGACTCCTCGTTGTCTTTGAGTATTAACAAACTCTTTAAAGATTGGGAGGGTGGAGGGGGGCACTCACCAAGATAGTGGAAGGCATGAATGGCAGGGCAAAGGTGTCAATAACCATCCATGACCTATGCCGCTGAACATGCACTGATACATGGTTCTTTGATATCAGAGCCAAAATTAAAAGGCTTTCAAAGCTCATGTGACAAGAGGAGGTTCTGGACTCTACTCTGGGGAAGGAAGTGCCCCGCACTAAGTGCTAGGCGACCTAGTAAACATGGCTTTCAGTGTCTGCAGAACTTGAGGGACCCTCTCCCCAGCCCGAGTGGTTTCCCCATTTGGTGCAGAGGCAGCCTTTGTTTTACAGCATGCCCTGAGAAGCGAACACCTTGCCATGCTAACGCATTTCTGTAAACTTTCTTGAAATTCTGGTATCTCCATTTCCATCCAGCAGTCATGTCCCTGAGAGGTGCTGTAGGGCTGAATTGCTAGTGTATTCAAATTCAAGGCTGGGGTGCCAGGGAGTGTTTAAGGGAAAGTGTCAATTTAGTTTCTTTTCTCAAAGATAACTTTACATTGTCTTCCCAACTGCACAGCGGCTTACATGTAGCGCCAGAGACAAGGGGGCCATAGGAATCAATGAGGCTACATGGATTCCAAAAGCAGCACCACAGGGTTAATTAAGCTGCTGTGCAGAAATATCCCCAAATTATACTCAGTCTTATTTCAGGACCTGCAGCTGCTTCATTAAGAGCCAAGACGATATTTTGCTAATTTAAAGCTTTGTCAATTGCCTTATGGGGCAAAGGCCAATAACACCTTTCTCATTAAAAAAATAGGAAGGATAAAAAGTTAAAGACTTGATTATTCACAAGGTGACAGCACGATGCATTCAGGTGGCATGTTTTGCTGCATTCATTTATTTATTAAAACAGGAATTTCAGGGGTGCAGCAGTGGAATATGGTGGGGGTGGGAGCAGGTCCACTCACCTTTCCCTCCCCACACCATGCCAACTACCAGATTGGAACTCTCTGGAGAAAGGAAAGAGGGCTAGACATTGGTAGGAGGAAATGATAACTCATTGCCATGATACCATACCATGACCTTTAACCTTCAAATCTTCCTCTAGTATCCCACGGCTGTTTTCCTTCCACACGACTGAACCAGAACAGCATACACAGATGTAAAGCTTTTTTGTTCCACCATCTCTGTTTCGACAGTACTTATGGCAGACAGCCAAAGCTTTACACATCTGTACCCGTCCTGGCGTGGCTCGTATGGAGAGTTGGAGGCAGCCACCAACCAATGGAGTCCGCTGATTGTACCCACTGCAGGCCTAGAGCTCCTCATAGTCCCCGCCCCCTTGCTGCTTGCTGGCGCTGGCTCCTCCTCCCAGAAAGGCCTCCAGTTCATCTATCTCATTGTTTTTCTCCTTGCTTCTTTTTTTCTTTTTCTTCTTCTCATCTTTGCTCTCCTCCTTCTCCCTGCACTTCTTGTGTTTGCTTTTCTTCTTTATAGACTTCTCTTCTTCCTGCAAGATGCAAAGGCAATTAAGGAAGGTTTTTTCTAATGGCACCAGTAACCCATCATGCATCATTCTGAAAGTGGGATCCTAGGGAGGAAGCCTATCTATCATGGGAATTTTATATGGAAGGAATAAAGTCCAATATCTAGGAGGGATGGGGTTAATGATGTCGGAACCGTCTGCTATTTGTGACAAAGTTCCTCCTCTACCTTGGTGGGTCCTGGCAGATTTGCTCACCTCAGTGATCTTCCCCACAGTCTGGATCAATTCCTCCTGTGTCTAATCAGGAGTTGGGAGGTTCGAGGGGAACCTGGGCCCGCCCTCTACTCCAGGTTCCAGCCCAGGGCCCTGTGGATTGCAGCTGTCTATAGTGCCTCTTGTAACAGCTGCATGACAGCTACAACTCCCTGGGCTACTTCCCCATGGCCTCTTCCAAACACCTTCTATATCCTCACCACAGGACCTTCCTCCTGGTGTCTGATAACGCTTATACTCCTAAGTCCTCCAGCAGCACAGCCTCTCACTCTCAGCTCCTTGTGCCTCTTGCTCCCAGCTCCTCTCACACACTTCCTCTCCTCTGGCTCCCTCCTGCCTGACTGGAGTGAGCTCCTTTTTAAACCCAGGTGCCCTGATTAGCCTGCCTTGATTGGCTGCAGGTGTTCTAATCAGCCTGTCTGCCTTAATTGGTTCTAGCAGGTTCCTGATTACTCTAGTGCAGCCCCTGCTCTGGTCACTCAGGGAACAGAAAACTACTCACCCAGTGACCAGTATATTTGCCTTCTACCAGACTTCTGTACCCCACTGGTTTGAGTCTGTCACATATTATCTACTGGGAGCATGTGAAGCAATGTTCGGTTTACACTAGCCATCCTGTCAGATAAGGACGGCTAGTCAGAATGCCAACAAGTTGAGAGAGAGAAGGTGGGTATGGCAATATCTTTTATTAGACCAATTTCCATTGGTGAGAGAGAAGCTTCTGAGCTACACAGAGCTGGGAAAGTTTAGAAATGATGCACCTCATTGAAGAACAAATCTGCTGATGATCTCTGGTTAGCTCTTAAGATTTATTCTTTCTTGGACACTGCTGAAATTGAGAGAGAATTTTGTTTCCATATAGCACATATGCTGTCTGTTCTATAGGCATACTCTCTACAATTAAATCCTGTGCATTACAGCTCTGATTTTAACTTTTAAATTTAAGTTCTACAAGTTTCCTTGTAAGTTGGAAAGCGGCTAATAGCCTGGAGACTTGGGGACTGCAGACCCCCTTGCCTCTCCGGGGTTGGAATATGGAAGAGAAACCAGTCGCTAACAGAGCCAGCCACACTTCCCTGTAGCACGCCAGCCCCCTTCTGGCTGACTGGCAGAGAATATGCTGATGGAGTCTACACCAGGGAATGATGCTGTACCTCTTTGCTCTTCTTCTTCTTCTTTTTCTCCTTGGAAGGATGTTTTTCTTTATCTGTTCAAACAAAAAACTCCAAAAGTTGTTTTCTCTACAAAATTAAATGGCTAATAATGCATTTTCCACAAAAAAAGCCCTGCTCTCCTGCTGCTAAGGAGGACACTGTATATGGTGCATTAGAGCTGAATGGTGGGGAGATCCTGATTCACACCACCAAACTGCATGGCCTCTTCCATCATTATCAGTAATCTATCAGACCCAACACAACAGGGCAGCGTCGGTTATGGGAAATCAAACAGTTAAAAGCAAGGCAAAATTACATGTGAGTTATTGATAGAGCTTGAATAGGGTTTGACATCTTAGTCATAATTTTAGAACAACTAATCAATCAATGTCAAATCCCTTCTCCCCCACCCTCCTCCAGTCATGAAGAGTCTTTAACGTCCCATAATTCCAGGTTACTTCCCAGGCAGATCAAAAGGAAACAGTCATGTGGTAATGCCAGTCCATCCACAGAAACCTCTCTGCATAAGCTACGATTGGCTCTTGGGATGGGGAGGACCCACAATAATAGACTCGGATTCACAGATTCTGAAGCACGCAAAACTGGACAGGAAATCTCAAGAAAAGGCTCTCAAGAAGTGCCCCTACTTCTAGCAGGGCAGGAAAATGCCCAGTAGTCTCTCCCAAGGCATCAGCAAGTGCTCCCCCAGCTGAGGTTAGCCAGGGCAGGCATGGGAGAAAGTGAAAGAAAGTTCGTTATGCTTTGGCAAAGCTCATTAAATGCTCACACTGGGTGCTGGGTGAAGTCGGGGGTGTTTTACTTAATACAGAATTGATTTGCTTAACGTTGGACCTATTCAGTGCAGTAAAAACCCAGCAGGACAATCACAGTCAGGAGTGGCTCAGTGACCTACTTTTACCTTCATCACTGCTCTCTTTGGGGCCTGTTTCTTCCAAACCCAAGCCAAAGAGATCAGAGTCATTTTTCAGCTTGAAGGAGTGGATTGTAGGCTTCATGGGCTGTGGAGGCTTGGCTAACGAGGTGTCTTCATCGGAGATGTCAGAGGGGTCTTCCCGGACTGGGAATTCACCCTAGAGAATGAAAGTAGACACGTCATGGACCCAATCTCAGCTACCAAGGAGTCTAAACTGATTGCTCAAGCAAAAGCCCCATCTCCTCTCTACTTAGGATACGTTTCTGCTCTCCAAAGGGGAGCTAAGGGGTGGTAGAACTGAGCTATTTTCAAGAAGCTGTCACAGTTTTATACTATTTTATGCCACGATGGAAGTGCCTAGATAGCACTGGAACTGTAGCTCTGGTGTGAAATGCCCTGTGGTGCTTAACATTTGTACTCAAAAGGCCAGCCTCTTGCTGCTGTGGGGTTAACACGAGCCCCAGATGCATCAGGCTTACCAACTGCACAAACAGGCACTGCCATCCTGGAAAACCTTCAAATACAATGGACTCAAACCTATATTGTGCCCTGGCAGAGTCACATGCCATCCTGGGGTCAAAAGAAAGTATGCACCCAGGGGAATCATTTCATGGGGCTGGAGCAAACCCCTCTGTTCAAGGAAAGAGGGAGCTGCAGCTCCCATGATGCAGAGGCTGAAAGCTGGAAAATTGCAGGGGCCAGGTAAAGCTTCAGAAGGCTCCTCTCACCCTGCAAGAGGGGAAAAGGAGACAGCTGTGCCCCAATCCTGGAGCACAGACATCTCACCATGTCTGCCACTTGACACTTAAGGAGTTAACTTTGTTCCTGTACAATATTCTTAGCAGTAGTCCAAACGTGATCTGCCTCTTTTGCTGAACTGCCTTTCCGGCTCTATATGCAGCCCTCCCCGTTAGTGGAGGGGGCACAACTTCTTTCACTGTTTAACCTGGCAAAAACATCGTGCACTGAGGAACAGTTTTTCTGTGGACGAATATCTCCCTGACGCTGCTACAACACAGCACTTCCCAGCAAATCCTGCTGTCTAATCAGGCACAAGGAGTATCAACCTTGCTCAGAAAGCCACTGTTTTTACAGTGAAATGGCGAGCACCGGCCATGCTAAGAGAACAGAGTGTTACTGAATGAGGCCAGTATGATACATGGCCATGGTCATGGACAAACTAGGATAGTGACTCCTCCCACACAACCATGCCGCAAGGTGAACACACCAAACCAGCTCTACAGGAGCCCTCTCAGTTACTGGCTCAGTATACAGTACTTTGTCTGCAAGCATAGGAGCTGCTTTCCACAGTCAGTCATGGCGAGTTGTTTCTGTACAGATAGCGGTTCTACTGTGGACTAAGGCAGGGACATCCAGAATTTGCTCCGGTAAAGGCCACAACAGCGAACTGTAGGATCTCAAAGAATTCACTGAATTCCCTCATCTTTAATATGGAGGAAGGCCTGGAGGAGATGCCAGGTCCTCTCTGATCTAGGCAGCCTTTTGCAGGTCGCCCCTATGTTAAAGCTGAGCAGCAGCAGCCTATCTTGTCAATGTTGTGGATATGCTATGGATACCTCAACTTCAGCTGTATGTTGGACTGCCCCTCTATAATGGCATTTGGGACTTCAATAGGCTTTGACAAGCAAAGGAAGGTTTCAACACAACTTCACCATGGCTTTTCAATTCTTGGGTTGAAAACAGGGAACTGTGCATACACATTCACTCTCCCTGTCCCCACTTTCCCCATTCTCTCCCTGCCAAGCTTTAGTACACTAAGCTCCAGATGAAAAATCCTCAGCATTTGGGTTTCATACATTCCACGTGGCTGCTTGAGCTCAGAGGTTATCTGCAGTTACTGAGAATAATCTGTATTAGGGCTGTCGATTAATCGCAGTTAACTCTCACGATTTACCCCAAAAAATTAACTGCAATTAAAAAAATTAATCACAATTAATCACACTGTTAAACAATAGAATACTAATTTAAATTATTAAATATTTTTGGATGTTTCTACATTTTCAAATTTATTGATTTATTGTACACTGCTCACTTTATATTATAATTTTTATCACAAATATTTGCACCGTAAAAATAAAAACAGTATTTTTCAATTCACCTCATACAAGGACTGTAGTGCAATCTCTATCGTGAAGATGTAACTTACAAATGTAGATTTTTGTTACATAACTGCACTCAAAAACAATGTAAAACTTAGAGTCTACAAGTCCACTCAGTCCTACTTCCTGTTCATCCAATCGCTAGGACAAACAAGTTTGTTTGCATTTACAGTAGATACTGCGGACTGCTTCTTATTTACGTCACCTGAGAGTGAGAACAGGCATTTGCACGGCATTTTTGCAGCTGGCGTTGCAAGGTATTTATGTGCCAGATGTGCTAAACATTCATATGCCCCTTCATGCTTTGACCACGATTCCAGAGGACATGCTTCCATGCTGATGATGCTTGTTAAAAAAAATAATGCATTAATTAAATTTGTGACTGAACTGCTTGGGGGAGAATTGTATGTCTCCCGTTCTGTTTTACCCGTATTCCGCCATATACTTCATATTATAGCAGTCTCGGATGATGACCCAGCACGTTTGTTTTAAGAACACTTTCACAGCAGATTTGACAAAATGCAAAGAAGGTACGAATGTGAGATTTCTAAGGATAGATACAGCACTAAACCCAAAGTTTAAGAATCTAAACTGCCTTCCAAAATCTGAGAGGGATGAGGTATGGAGCATGCTTTCAGATGTCTTAAAAGAGCAACACTCCGATACGGTAACTACAGAACCCAAGCCACCAAAAAAGAAAAAAAATCAACCTTCTGCTTGTAGCATCTGACTCAGATGATGAAAATGAACATATATGTCGGTTCGCTCTGCTTTGGATCGTTATCGAGCAGAACCCATCATCAGCATGGATGCATATATTCTGGAATGGTGGGTGAAGCATGAAGGGACATATTAATCTTTTGTGCATCTGGCATGCAAATATCTTGCGATGCCTGCTACAACAGTGCCATGCAAATGCCTATTCTCACTGTCAGGTGACACTGTAAACAAGATGTGGGGAGCATTATCTCCTGCAAATTGTAACCAAACTTGTTTATCTGAGAGATTGGCTGAAGTAGGACTGAGTGGACTTGTAGATTATAAAGTTTACCTTGTTTTATTTTTGAATGCAGTTATTTTTTGTACACAATTCTACATTTGTAAATTCAACTTTCATTATAAAGCGATGGCATTGCAGTACTTGTATGAGGAATTGAAATATATTATTTCTTTTGCTTTTTACAGTGCAAATATTTGTAATAGAAAATATAAAAAGTGAGCACTGTACACTTTGTATTGTGTTGTAACTGAAATCAAAATATTTGAAAATATAGAAAACATCCAAAAATATTTAAATAAATGGTGTTCTATTATTGTTTAATGGTGTGATTAATCGCGATTAATTTTTTTTACTTGCTTGACAGCCCTAATCCGTATGCTTAAAAATGCAACTGAGACATGCTATCATTCAGCTTCAGCAATGAGAAGAACATTACTGGCCTGTGTTTGAACAATAATGCTCTTCAGATTGTTTAATCCTCATCCTGCAGCTGCTACTCCTGGGATACTAGAAGATCAGACAAGAGCTCTCATCACTCCATTGCTGCTTCTAGGCTGAGCTAGAAAGCAGGGACACATGCACGTTATTTACCACTTTCTTCCTTTGGCTATCAGACTCCTCGCTTTCAAAGTCCGGGTCATCCATCACAAATGAGAGCATCTGGGTGGCTATTGGTCCCTCATGATCACTGTCAGACTCCTCAGGCATTTCTTCTTTGCTTCCCTTCAGTTTGGAAGCTGAGCCCTTGTTCTGGGAAGTGGTCGTTTGTGCCTGGACTGATGCTGTAGCTGTAGGAGCAGCAGCTCCAGTAGCTGGCAGATCTGTGGGGAGCTTTGTGCTGATGTGTTTCTCAAATCCAGAATGCGGAGGCAAGCTTCCTGGAGGCTTCTGGTCAGGTGCTTTGGTGGAAGAGGCTTTCTTCTGTGGTTTCACTGAATTTTTGGAAGACCTTTAAAAAAGGAAACAAGCTGTCAGCTACAACTCTAACAATCATGAAAGGGTGAGCTTGGAGCCCTCCCATCACATCCCAGCTGTGCAGGGGCTGTGAGCCCACTGAGTCACAAGGAGCTGGGTGTGGGGGAAACAAAGAGGGAACTGTCTGCCTTGGATCCATCAGGAGGGGTCCCACCACACAATTAAGCTGCCCCAATGGGCTGTTTCAGAGGGTTGGACCACTGGAGTAAGGAAGATGGAATCTGCCAGACACCAGCAGGGGCAGTGGAATGTTAATGCCTGACTAAGATTTTTCTCCATTACAATTGAGGCCTCCCTGATCATACAGAAAGGAGGAAGCAAAACTAGTTGATCGAGTTAGAAACAGCGTTTATCTAGACAAATATTTCCTTGTTCAGATCCTCTAAAGAGGCAGCACTGGACAGGAGAGAGTAACATGGATTAAAGGCAGAGGATTTATACAGTCACAGTCTTAGCAAGTTGGAACCCATGGCTTTGGTCCTATGAGCTCATTCCAAACCACTTCTCCTGCATGCTCTTTCACCAGGACTAACTGTGAGCCCTTGCAAGACTGGTGGTATCTTAACACATGCGTTATCTTTCTTATGACACTCAGATAGTGACAGTGTTCAAGGAAAACCAAGAGGCTCCACCTCTTTTCTATACTCTTTCATGTCTACTCTCCTCATCTCCCACATTGCACAAGTGAAGCAAAGTGACTAATGGTAACTAACCAGTTAGGTGAACCTATTCTAGGGGATTTCTCTAATTTACACCTAAGCAGTGATGAGGCTTTATAGGTTTTATACAAAGCACTCAGACCCTGGAAATCTTTCTGGCAGTAAGCCAAATGCTGAAAGATAGCCCAGACATCCCTGAGGGGACACATACTTGAGATCAATACATTTGCTTGTGGGCCAAGCCTTGTCGCATTATTTATGACTGCACACAATCTTCCATGCAATTTACACAATATTCTGTGGGCTCCATTCTCCAGCAACAGCAGCACTGCCATTCTCCCTGTGCCAAAGTGCTGCTTGTTTGGTGCACAGAGAGGGCATCACAAGCACCCTCTGTGTCCTAAGCAGTGAGGCTTGAGACTCACCCACACCCACTATGAAAAAGTGCCCAACAGCTTACCCAACTTCTCTTGTTCAAATTTTGGAAGAAGGCTGGGCCACTCCCTCATCAAGAGGGGCTCTCACTCTGGGGAAGGATTGCTTGATATGACAAATCAAATTAGCCCTTTGGCTGCATTTGTGTGTTACAATTCCATCCAAACTGAAAAATGTGGATGGTGATTAGTAATACTACTATTCACTTCCACAGCATCTTCCATCAGAGAATCTGTAGTTTGTGAACACTTGCAAAGTTGGTGAGGCATAGATAGCCCCATTTTACAGCTAGGAAAACAGGCTCAGTGAGATTAAGTGAGCTGCTTAAGGTCACAGCAAGTCAGTGGCAGGACTGAAAAAAGACCTACATCTCCCAACTCCCAAATGTAGATTCAGAGAAGATCATTTTGATCTATTTTGATTTATCTACTTTATCTAGTAGACTATACTCCTTCATACCATTGTGTCTCGTAGTCCACGTCAATGTCTTCATCAGCCACGATGGTGACCATAGCATCCTCCATTTCCGCCTCTTCCTCACTTGACAAAGTAATATTTTTGCTTGGTACAAGTTCTGCTGCCAATGAGGGTTTGCTGGGCACTTTGTCATCTAGATCCAGATCATCTTGGAAACCGGCTACCATAGGATTCCCTCCAAGAGCCTCTCCATCACTGTAAGATACAGAAGTGTTAAGCAGAGCCCCTCAGGGCGCATTGAGATGCATATACTCCTACTTCTAGAATGCAAATGCAGCACTGGTGTTCCGGACTAATGCAACTTGAGTTCTAGGATCTCTTCCCTACCTTAATGAGGGCCATCTGTGGTTAATTCGGGTCAGCTGAAGTTACCAGTGTCCTGTTTGACTGTGCACTCCTTGACCTGCCATGGAGCTCAGGCAGTGCCTGATCACCAGAGCCAGAGGCCTGGCACAGCACAAGTTCCACAACGGATTATAACCCCGGGGTGGGAGGAGGACATCAAGTAGTGGTTAGTACAACCAAGATCTGAGGCGAGGCCTCACAGCTGCAGAGCATGTTTCTGACTCAGTGAGGACTTTATGGGAACATTTCCAGTACACTGTGCATAGTATTAGTCCATAAAAACCAATAGGAATTGCATGCTTTAATCCCCATGCCCTGGGATTCAAAAATATCCCATATTGACACAGTGGCAGGAAGATACCTTCAGCGCTTGGGCTGCTCTGTGTTATTTCTTTTCTATAGTGTGACCTGAAGTAGGCAGCTACCCAGACACCATAACAATGCTGAACATTCCCCAAATTAAGTTAACCTAAGGACACATTTTAGAGTGCAAGAGCCCTTAAGGCTCCCTCAGCTGAACAGGATTGTGCCTTCTGAGACATCTTGACAGGGAGTTTCACTGCAGAATTATAAAGTGGGAATTCTTGGCTTGATTTCCCAAGGACCTGCCCTATCAATGCTTTCCTCGAGATTTGCTCACGTCAGGAATAGAGATTATCTTCACAATTCAGATTCAGGAGGCTTTATACCACCTTTCCTTATCCTGCCTGCTTTCTCTGTTAACTACTTTTTATTCAGAGAAGATCATTTGCTTCTGATAAATGGATGTATTATGCTGGTGTCCAACACGCACAGAGCACTTGCCTTCCTTTTAATGACCTGTTAAGGATTACATAAACTCATTTCATTTACTTCCAAATACAAAAAATGACATTCATGGCACGTGATGGTTAACACTTTAGAGGGTTAAAGGAAGGAGCTGGGACTGACTAATCGTCCCTCAAGCTTCAGACCTGGTTTTCCAGTAGGTGTCTATCATCACTGTGACTCCCTCTGGCCAACGCCCAGCATGACGCTGACCAGCTGTGGATGGTGGAAGCTGCCACACATGCTTGCTAAAGGAACAGAATGTTCAAAGGTCTTTAGTTGATTCCATGTCAACTCACCCAATCATTTTTGACAGCCTAACATTCCCAAGTGGATGTTTTAAGAAATTTGTACCTTTACCAACTGAGTGTGTGTGATGGAGAGAGCTCATTTCAAATTTGACACTGCAGTAAGTGTTGATTTCAACTGAACATTTGCCAAGATCATGATGCCACATTCAGGTTTTACATGTAATCCCCTTGGGGATTCCTCTGCCTCCCTTCTTGAGTGCTAAAGAGACCCTCTGCTTTCAAAACACTGCAGCCCCCAATGCTCCAGCTGAGGCAGCCTGCCCAGGACTCCTTTTAGAGTTCAACACTTCTGCTGCCACAATGAACCAAAAAGATGTTGGCTGCTGAGCATTAGGGACATGCTATCTGCCCAGGCTGAGTGGGTTGCCACTGCAGCCCTCGCAGCCCACATCAGACTTATGAACGAGTGATTGGAATTGGCTCCTAAACCCTGATCTCCCATATAACAGGGCACAGCCTCACCCCAGGCTAGCCCTACAAAAACTAGCTAAAGCATGGCACTGGGGTTGGGGGGGCAGGGGGGGATTTAAAAAGAGGTTTCTGGTTATTAAAAAGAATGTGAGTGGACTTCCCCTTGAAATGCATCAAAAAGAAAATGGAAACGTCCTAGAAACAATGCTGCGGGTGGCTTTATTTTAAAATGCTATTGGTGGTATGACATGATCTAGAAACCTCACTCTCTAGATTACAGTATTGTCTTGAATAAACAACAGTAGCTTAATTAATGCAACTATAGCTATCATCTGCTATTAGTGCAATTATCCTCCCACCAATCAGCACACACACTGGACTTAGGCACGGATCTTTAAAATGGCCTCAGTCTGGATAGAAAGAATGTGTATGTACACACAGATAACAAAGTGGCTCATCTCCACATGCAGCGTATATGTAAAGACACTGACTGCCTCCATCCCTAGCTTCTACACAAATCACCTAGCTGCATCTTAACAGCAAAACAACGAAGTGAAAATACATCAGGAAAAACACTCCTGCAATACAAACAAGGTCTGACAATGCAAAATTAGTATCACCTTGTGGCACTGACTCTCCAGCTGGAAAGAACTTGCAAAGAATGCAAAAATAAGCACACTGCACCAGTCTCAACAGCCTGCTCAACCTGCATTAATCCTGAGCCAATGTGGTCCCTAGAATGGGCACCTAGCACCAAAGAGGTATGTGATTTAAGGTAAATGCTGCTGACGTTACACCAAAGAACATGCTATTGAGGTCCCTCATACTGAGGCTCGTGACATATAGGGGCAAACTCCATTTCAAATCCTGAGTGTACTGCTTTCAGTTCAGAACAAACAGCTCAGCCTTAGCTCTTTCCCTAATGTACCTTCCCCTACAGAGCGAGTGAACACACTCCTCCTGCCACTGTAATTTAGGAGCTAGAGAAAGAGGGAAGGAACTAAAATCTAGTTCAGCAAGGAAGCTGGAGGGAACTTGTGCTGTGGGAGAGGGGTGGTGTGAGCAGGCGCTAGGGGAGCCCCAGAGTGTGAAGGAAACCCTGTCCTCAATTCCCCTCACTCAGCACAGCTGGGTGACCCTACTGAAGCAACTGTTCATGAAGATGTATGTTTGTGTGGGGGGCGGGGAGGGGGGAGGGGATGACAGACAAGTTCAGAGTTATGCACATTTAAGGATATGGAAAGATAACTGGATGGTTAGTAAAGATAAAAGTCTAATGAGGTGGTGAAAACAGATCCACAGGCTCACACAGAACTCACCTTTCTAATCCTGTATCCTATCCATAGGTATAACCTAGCTACTTCTGGCAAGGCCAGGAACAGAAGAAATGGGGATACCTGTTTTGAGTCTGATAAGCTTCTTAATACCCTTCAAATACACATTAGCACAGTGCATCAGACTAAGGATAAGCCAGGCAAACCCTGGGGCCAGGAAATAGGCAATATAACTGTCTCAATGAGCTGCTCAAGGAACATATATTCCAAGGAGAGGGAGGAAGGGAGGGATAGCTCAGCGGTTTAAGCATTGGCCTGCTAAACTCAGGGTTGTGAGTTCAATCCTTGAGGGGGTCACTTAGGGATCTGGGGCAAAAATCAGTACTTGGTCCTGCTAATGAAGGCAGGGGGCTGGACTCAATGACCTTTCAGGGTCCCTTCCAGATCTAGGAGATAAATAAATAATTGGGGAGATACCTATTTAAGAGTTCTCCTTGTACGCTACAGGACAGAAACAGGCCTTAAAAAACCAACATCAACAAAAATGGAGCTTGGGACATACAACCCCATAAATCTTCAAAGACTTGTGCTGATTATTAGCCATGTGATGCCAAATGACTTTAAATAGGAATTACATAGCTCAGCCGTTCTCAGCCTGTGGTCTCTGAACAACCCACTTTCCTCCCATGGTGCTGGCTCACTTCTAGCAGCTAGGCCACATTTCAAGACTGATAAAACATATGAATATATTCCTCAATATTACTTTCCATGTCAGTAATTGGCGCAGGGGCGAAAGGGATATTATGGAATCATAAGGGGGTGGAACAGGTCCACAAAGCGTAATCAAGATATGGACAACACTGAAATCATTTGAGAATCCCTGATAGCAAAAACCATGTAACATCCTAATGCCAGCTTGATGTCGCTGCTATAGCGCAGGAAGAAAACAGGTCAAGGCAAAGCAAGAGTGTTCTTCTAAATGAAGTCACCACACTAGTAATTCTCATGAAGGGCACAATTAGAACAGATCCTACTCCACTGTATTCAGGATGGGCATCTAAGGCTATGTCTACACTAGCACTTCTGTCAGTAAAAAACGGTTACCTATCTTCTCATAACTGTTGCTCATGTCCATTCCAAATAGGTGTATGCACGCTGTGTGCATAGTCACCGGAAGGTTTTTCCCCTAGCAGCACCCATCAGGTTGGCCTGAGTGCCCCCTGGAGTTGCGACTTCCAGGTGCCACATACAGGGCCCTGCCAACCAACTGCCTCTTCAGCTCCTTCTTGCTGGAGGCTCAATTTGAGGGGAAGGTGGATGGGTCTTGGAATGGACATGAGCAACACATCTTGAAGAACAATAGTTATGAGAAGCTAGGTAACCATTTTTGCCTCTTCTAGTGCTTGATCATGTCAATCCCAAGTAGGTGAATCCCAAGCAGACCATTGGAAGAGGGGTCAGAGCTCAGGGTTCACTGACTGAAGCACTGCTCTGCCCAAAACTGCGTCGTCCCTGGCATGCTGGATGATGGCATAAAGTGAAGTGAACATGTGGATCGACAACCAGGTCGCTGCCCTGAAAATCTCCTGTATAGGGACTTGTGCCAGGAATGTAGCCAAGGAGGCATGCACCCTTGTAGAATGTGCTGTTAGCGTTAGAGCTGGCACTTCCGCCAGGTCATAAGAAGTCCGAATGCAGGACATGATCCACAATGAAATTCTTTGGGATGATACTGGGAGGCCCTTCATCCTGTTTGCTATAACGAATAGCTGGTTAGGACTTCCAGAATGGTTTTGTCCTTTCAATATAGAAGGCCAGAGCCTGCCTCATGTCCAGGCAATGAAGTCTTTGTTCCCTGCTGTTGGCATGTGGCTTAGGACAAAACACTGGGAGGAAGATGTCCTGACTTGTGTGAAATTGAGATACCACCTTTGGCAGGAAGGCTGAATGAGGCTGCGACTGGACCTTGACCTTATAGAAGACTGGGTATGGAGGTTCAGATGTCAAGGCTTTGATCCCAGACACCATCCCAGCTGAAGTTACTGCCACCTGAAATGCTACTGTCCACAAGAGGTAGAGGAGCAAGTATGTTGCTAAGGGCTTGAAGGGAGGTCTCATTAACCTGGTGCTCTCCAGGTTAAGATCTCATGTTTGTATTCGGATGGCTGACTGGAGGGTATAACCTGTCAAGGCCCTTGAGAAAACGACCTACCATTGGGCTAGCGAAGACCAAATCGACCATCCATGCCTGGGTAGAATGCCAAGATGGCTGCTAGGTGAACCTTTACAGATGACACTGTCAGATCTGACTGCTTCAAGTGCAGTAGACAGTCTAAGATGAAGGGTATTGATACTTGAGTTGGAGACGTGGCCCTTTGCGTCACCCAGATCGAAAATCTCTTCCACTTAGCTAAGTAAGTGACTCTATTGGAGGGCTTTTGGCTGCCAAGGAGGTCCTCTCTGACAGGTTCAGAGCATGCAAACTCCATGGGATTTAGTCATGAAGCTTCCATGCTGTGAGGTGGAGAGACTCGAGGTTGAGGTGCTGGAGGTGACCACGGTCTTGGGTGATCGGAGTGGCTGACAGTTCCAGGAGCGATGTGTACCAGTGTTGGTGGAGTCAGGCAGGAACTATTAGAATGAGGGACGCCCTGTACCTTCTGATCTTGAGCAGGGCCTTATGAATGAGTGGAAAGGGTGGGAACACAGAGAACAGACAGTCCTTCCCAAGGACGAGAAACACGTTTGTGGTCAAGCCCGGGCTGTGATTCAGGAAGGAGCAAAACTGCTGATATTTCTTGTTCATTTTCATCGTGAACACGTCCACCTGGGGAACTCCCCACCGTTGGAAGATGCTGTTCATGATGTCTGGGCAGATGGACCACTCGTGGCCATGGAATGATCTGCTGAGATGGTCTGCCAGCTTGCTCTGGGATCCCGGAAGATAAGACGCTCCTAGATGTATTGAGTGAGCTATGCAGAAGTCCCACAGCTTGAGGGCTTCCTGGAATAGGTGAGAGGAGCATGCTCTACCTTGTCTGTTTTATATAAAATATCGCTGCTGTGTTGTCCATCATGACTGATCCAATCCTATTTGAAGGGCAGGTGTGTAAGGTTTGACAGGCTAAACGAACCACCTTCAACTCTCTGACGCTGATATGGAGCGAGAGTTCTGTTTAGGACCAGAAGCCTTGTGTCCTGAGCTAAGTTCTCGCTAAGCCGCGCAGCAGTCTTTCAAGGGCTGTGCAGGCGCTCAGGGCCATGGCAGGGAGAGGCACCTCACCCGCAGCCCCGACCTGCCGCAGCGACTTTGAGCTGGGGCCACAGGAGAGGTGCCTTTCCCCGCTGCTGGGGCTTTGGGGCTGGGTTTGTATTTTGCATTCCAGTCCTTCATTCTTTCTCTCTAGCAACTCAAAGCAAAGCTCAGCTGCAGCCAGAGTTCCTATTGTTCCTGTTCCACTGAGTTTTGAACGGACAGTTTCCTCACAGAACCCAGCAAGCAGCCCCAGGTTCACACAAAAGGGTCACAACAAATCCTTTCAGCGAAGCTGGCCTGAGCTTGAGGTTTTTAACAAATCTTAGGTCCAGGTGAGTCGTGTGCAGTTTGGCCTTTGCTGTGAATTTCCTCCCCTAGCACATCAGCTTTGAGGTCTCATGTTATTTACTAGTGTCAGAATGGTATTATGGGCACTGACACCTTTTATAGCTGATGAAAATTTTAACAGCTTTCTTACCTAGGGAGTGAAATCTTGCTGTCCAAATCCAGTGTAGCTCCATTAATATCCATAGTGTAACTGAACGCTGAATTTGGCCCATAGTCTGTTATTCAGCTGTGACATTTTCTGTTTGATATTAATCCCAAAAGAACCCAAGTCTTCCTCCTGAGCAGAGGCTACCGGGGGAGAGGCGCCTCTCCCCACCACAGTAGGTCCAGGGCTGCTACAGTGAGAGGGCTGGGGGAGACCTCTCTCCTCGCTGCAGCCCTGGGGCAGCCTGCACCCGAAATCCCTCATCCCCATCCTAGACCCGCACCCCGAACCAGAGCTCTCACTCCCACTGCCCCAGTCCTGAGCCCCCTCCCATAACCTGAACCTCTTGTCCCACCCCCACCACATCACACCTTCATATTGATGCAAATAACAAAATTCATTCTGCACATGGGTGTAAAACATTAGAGGGAACATTGATCCCGAGGGCCCCTAGATGCACAACCCACCCCAGTGCTGAAGCTTCCGTGACTAGTGACATCGATGGTTGCAATCTGGAGAAGGGTACTTTTGTGCAAACTGCTGGAGGGTTCAACAATCCGAGGACGAAACGAAACTACCTTGTCCAAGCTGTGTCTACTTGTATGGTAAACTGAAGTCAGCCAGACCTGAAGTGCTTGATTACAGATGTGCAAGTGGCCATGTGACCGTGCCGTCGTGGTGGGGAAAAGTTGAAAGTCCTCTATGATGGAGCACATGGTTTGAAAGCACACCTCTGGCAGAATGCCCTGGCTTGGGTGGAGCCTAGTACTGCTGTGAACTCTATCCTCTGGGTGGGGGTAAGGCGGACTTGGGCACATTAAGCAATGGACACAGACTGTCGAAGATTGATCGTATCAGATGTACGTGTGCTTCTACCTGTGCCCTGGAGCAGCCCTTGACAAGCCAGTCATCAAGATACGGGAACATCGGCATCTGCAGTCTCCTTAGAAAGGCAGCCACAACCAGCTTGCACTTGGTGAACACCTGAGAGGCCACTGACAGGCCGAAGGGAAGGACCGTAAACTGGTAATGGTTGTGGTTCACTACGAACCTGAGAAAACGTTCGTGGGACGGGACTATCGATACGTGGAAGTACGCATCCTTCAAGTTGAGGGCAGCATACTAGCCCCCCAGATCCTGGGAGGGGATGATGGCAGCCAAAGAGATCATGTGGAACTTGAATATGGCTCTGAGACCTCCTTTGGCGCTGGGGATTAGGAAGTATCAAGAGTAAAAACCCCTTCTCCTTAGCTCCTGAAGGACCTTCTCTACTGTTCCTGCAGCTAGGAGCGTTTGCACCGCCTGCATGAGATGTTGCTCGTGAGACGAGTCCCTGAAGAGGGATGAGTGGAGCAAAAATGGAGAGAATATCCCATGCCTACCATGTGGAGAACCCAGCAGTCTGAGGTTATCTGGGCCTATGCACGATAGGAGATTCAGAAAACAAGGGGAAGGATCCGGTTACTGGACTGGTGCATCATCCTTGGGTGCACCCTCAAAAGGCATGCTTGGAGACAGAGGACTGATTTGCTGAGCCCTGGCATTGACTGGGTGGCAGATGGGGAGATCTGCACCTGTTATTCCTGCCCCACTTCCTGAAGAAATCCTGTGTAGGCTGGGAAGGGTAGAAACACAAAGGCGGTTGGGGCTTAAAATGCTTTATCTGAGTAGTGGGAGTATGCAGGCCCAGAGAGTTCAGTGTTGCCCTTGAACCCTTTACGCTATGGAGTTTGGAGTCCGTCTGCTCTAAAAACAACCCCAAGCCAACAAAAGACAGGTCTTGTATTGTCTGCTGGACCTCTGGGGGGAGGCCCGTCACTTGGAGCCATAAACTTCTTCTCATGTATATGGCGGAGGACACGGTTCGTGTGGCCAAGTCCACTGAGGCCTGCAAGGAGGTCCATGTCACTGCCTTGCTGTCCTCCACCACAGCTGCAAACTTTGATCTAGGGTCTGCAGGAATCAGCATCTGTGTATTCCACCAATTGAAGTTATATTTGCTCAAAATTGCTTGCGGGTTAGCAATCCGAAGTGGAGTACACATTCCTGCCGAAGAGGTCCAGCTTCTTTGAGTCCTTGGATTTTGGGGTTGGGTCCTGCTGCCCCTGCCTTTCTCTCTCATTCATAGCCGCTACCATCAGCAACCCCGGCTACAGATGAGTAAAGAGGTATCTTACTCTTCTGAAGGTACAAAATACTTCCTTTCTACCCCCTTAGCTGTAGGGGTGATAGAGGTAGGAGTCTGCCACAAGGTCTTCGTGGTGGTCTGCATGGTTTTTATGAGGGGTAATGCTACCCTTGAGAGCCCCTCAGGAGCTAGGATGTCCACCATGGGGTCTACTGACTTGACCACCTGCTCGACCTGGAGCCCCAGGTTTTGAGCCACCCTGCGCAACAGCTCCTGATGGGCTGTACTGTCAATGGGGGGCGGAGCAGAAGATGACCATCCTGCCACTGCCTTACTGGGAGAAGACGACGATCACACCCTAGGCGGTACTGGACCCTCCTGCTACCCTGCTATTGTCCCTGCCCAGTGCCTTATTGTTCGGTGCCAGGTTGGTCCCGGTGCCAGTCATGGCGTTGGTATCTAGAAGGGGCTCTGCACTGGGGTCTGAAGCTGTCTCGGTGCCTTGTGGTGGGAGATGGTTCAGGGGTGGTGGAGGGGCACGCTCTTCTGAAATTACTGACTATGGGCCTGTGGAATAGGTACCCTGGGCCTAATAGTATGCCCATGACATGGGCTCCTGCCACTGTGTCAGCCCCGGTACCATAGGGGGGGCTCAATCTGTCTCCTGTCTACAGCAGCGCTGTTCCGACCGGTACCAGCTGTGTCTTGAGTAATAGGACTCTGCCTCTGAGTCCGATGACTGTGACGCCAAGCGCTGTCAGTCCCAGATGCTCTCACTGTGGGCGAGCATCCTCTACTGTTCTTCTTGTGAGGCAGTGGTGAGTGTGAGCAGTGACAAGTTGCTGCCACGGACTTCGGCACCGGGAAATGATGGTGCCGAGGGTCTCTAAGCATAGAGTCCTTCCTCGGTGCCATAGCTTCTCTAACGGAGGACCGCGTGCTCTGCACGGAGGTGCTGGGTGCCATGTCCTGCTGGCCCAGAGCCAGTTGGAGATGGAGAACTGCCTTCATGAGGAGTTGTTTGAGCCTGAAGTCCCTTCCCTTTTTAGTTCTAGGGCAGAACCCTTTGCAGATCCTGCAACAATCTGTTTGACGTGCTTCCCTCAGGTACTTTAGGCAGGAGTCATGGGGATCGCCCTTTGGCACCCTTGGGATCGAGGCCTCGAACACCAAGAGGGGAACGAACTGAGTTTGGGGAACCCCCAAACACTAACTAGCTACTAGCTAACTGCAACTTATACTAACTATTTAAATATTTACAGGTTGAAGATACAGAAATCACTAGAGGAAACGCTTGCTGAAGCAAGAGACACTCAGCTCCAACAACCATCACTGGTGGTAAGATGGAACTGCGGAGGCAGTAGGTCAGCAAGGATCTATATTCAGCGACTTGAAGACATGACTCCAGGGTGCACCCAGGTCGATCCAATGGGTACCACTAGGGGAAAAACCTTCTGAAGACTGTGCACGTGGCACACGCACACCTACTTGGAATTGACATGAGCAAGCACTTGAACTTATGTGAAAAAAAAGCCCTCCTGATCAATGTAAGTTACACCAACAGAAGGACTGGTGTGCACAGCGCTGTGTCAGTGGGAGATGCTCTCCCGCCAACATAGCTACCGCTGCTTGTTGGGTATGGTTTAATTAGGTCAATGGGAGAGCTCTCTCTTGTCAGGATAAAGCAGTTACATGGGGGATCTTACAGCAATGCAACTGCATTGATACAGCTGTGCCACTGTAAGGTCTCTAAAGTAGACGTGGAAGCATATCCTCTGGAATGGCGGCCGAAGCACGAAGGGGCACATGAACGTTTAGCACGTCTGGCACGTAAGTACCTTGCAGTGCCAGCTACAGAAGTGCCATGTGAATGTCTGTTCTTACTTTCAAGTGACACTGTAAATAAGCAGGCAGCATTATCTCCTGTAAATGTAAACAAACTTGTTTGTCTTAGCAATTTGCTGAACAAGAAGTAGAACTGAGTGGACTTGTCAGCTCTAAAACTTTACATTGTTTTGGAGTGCAGTTATGTTACAAAAATAATTGACATCTATAAGTTGCGCTTTCATGATAAAGAGTATGCGCTACAGCACTTGCATGAGATGAACTGAAAAATACTATTTCTTCTATCATTCTACAGTGCAAATATTTATAATAAAAAATATAAAGTGAGCACTGTACACTTTCTATTCTATGTTGTAATTAAAATCAATATATTTGAAAATGTAGAAAAATATCCAAAAATATTTAATAAATTTCAATTGGTATTCTATTGTTTAAACAGTGCGATTAAAGCTGTGATTAATCACTATTACTTTTTTTTTAGTTAATTGTGTGAGTTAACTGGGATTAATCAACAGCCCTACTTGCAATACACCTTTTCAAGCAAGAATCTCAGTTAAAGTCATACAGTGATGTAGCCTTTCAGTTTTGGAAGCACGATCAAAGCCAGAAAAAAAAAATTAGGCTAAACTAGTGGTACCACAGCTGTCTGGCATTCAAAAGGTATCAGGAAGAACAATGCTTTGGCAAGGACAAACTCATCCTGCTAATGCAGTAAATGGGATTCTTCAAGCATCTGCTGCCAGGGCAATTTACAGAAGAGAAGCAGCCAGAGCTAACAGAGGACAATAGTAGGAGAGGCTAGAAAGCAATCAGAGAGAAGTGGTGGGGAGGGGATTTGGAAATTATATAATTCACTCTGCTCTGGATGATAGTAAATTCCTGTGTGGAGTTCAAGGTAGTGGTTCTAAGTGGCTTTGGGACCTGGCTAATGGGAGAGAGACCCACCCTCTCTTCCTGTGAGTGATACTATAATTACGGCAAGCAGACCTGCTCGAGTTGGCAGGGGTAGGTGTTGCTAGCAGGGCACGCCTCAAGCCGTTTTCCTTTCCTGAACACCCAAGAAGTCAAGAAAGTGTCTGAGGTGAGGCTACCACTACTAGGACACATACATACCCTTTGGGGGTTTGCACTGTGTAGCATACTGTGTGTATTAAGAGCTGAAGGAAAATGCTGGAGTCACACAAGTTCCCTCAGTCACCCAGACTGCACTTCCAAATGCTATTTCTATCCCGCTCCTCTTCCCCCACCCCCAGTTCCTTTCCTCCTTACCTGTCACTTTCATTGTGGTCCTTAGTCTTAGTTATCCCCTTGTCTCTCTGAGGGATTGTATCTTCCAGAAAGCTGTGGTCCAGGCTGTCATCAGGAATAAAGTCCTCCACACTCTGCACTTTTGCAGGGACTTCACTGGGGAGAACAGTAGCAGCATCTGTAGATGGAACAGTGATCAGTTTGGCATAAATGATGCCCAGCTGGCGTGACAGAGAATTTACTCCCCTAAGCATCTCAAACCCAATGCTTCTCTAGCATGCGGACGGTCACTTGTGTGTGCAGACATGTAGCTAACAGCCACAACAGTCTTGGACATTTGCTGTGTAGCGGAAGGAATGCAACAGGCCATTCAGATCAAACGACTGCTTCGCAAGAAGGCAGCCACGAGCTGCCTTTTCCTACTGCTGGTTTAGCATGTACCAAGATCAACTTATCTTTTCCTCTGTAAAACTCACCTATGCCACTATAACTACAGAGTGCTGCCAGCTAATAACGGGGGTTGTGATTACAGCCAGGACTGGCTTTTTACACATATGAACCATGCACAAAGCTAGTCTACATTAAAATTTCCTGTTACTATTCCCTTGTCTTTCACCTGGCTTTTTCACACATATGTGAGCTTGTCATTTAAACTAAACCTTTTGGGGCAAGGACTGCCACTTACTCTAGCTTTGTAAGGTACCTAGCAAGAGGCCTTCAACAGGTCAATGCCCCTAGGTGTTACGTAAAATAAAAGTTGCTTTAATGGGTCTTATTTGTAGACCAAACTTTACTCTTCTCCTAGGTTAATCTGCACCCCAGATTCTTAAGAAACACAAAGAAAAGCCTAACAGGGAGTTTTGCAAGGGAGTTGGGAAGGGAGGGGGTGTCCCTTGTCGGTCCTACCTGTTCCCTTGTAGTCCCCTTAAAACCTATAATCCAAACCATATTCCAAAATCCTTTTCTTTAAACCACCCTTTCATTAACTAGGAGACAATGCAGGCAGAAGCCCAGCAGCAGAGTGGGGGCTATCCAGTTCATTGCACTGAGTGTAGCATGTATGATTACCTGCCCTGTGGGCGGGTGGTGTATGTGTGCAGTCAGTGCAAGGAGCTCCTGGCCCGCAGAGGCAACGTACGGACTTTGGAGGCCAGGATGGTGGAACTGGAGGAGCTAACAGAGGTATGTTGATGAGGCTTTCCGGGACACTGTAGAATTGTCCCACCTCCGCTCAGACAGCCTCTGTGCTGTTGAGGAGGAAGAAAGGCCCAGGGAAGCAGAGCAGTCAATGGGAGCAGAGGGAAACCTTCCCATAGTTGGGACCCTCCTTCCAGATGGTGCTGGGGTTGCCTCTCGCACTGAGGTTACCTCTCCAGGGGAGAGAACTCCAGTTGCTAGGAAAAGGCAGGTGTTAGTAATGGGAGATTCGATCATTAGAAACATAGAGAGCTGGGTTTGTGATGACCGGGAGAACTGTATGGTGACTTGCCTTCCTGGTGCGAAAGTTGCGGATCTCTTGAGGCATCTAGACAGACTTGTGTGTAATGCTGGGGAGGAGCCAGTGGTCGTGGTACATGTAGGTACCAATGACATAGGGAAGGGTAGGAGAGATGTCCTGGAAGCCAAATTTAGGCTGCTAGGGAAGAGACTGAAATCCAGGACCTCTATGGTGGCATTCTCAGAAATGCTCCCAGTTCCACGCGCAGGGCCAGGTAGGCAGGCAGAGCTTCAGAGTCTCAATGCGTGGATGAGACGATGGTGTAGAGAGGAGGGGTTTACGTTCATTAGGAACTGGGGAAACTTTTCGGATGGGGGGAGCTTATACAGGAGAGATGGGCTCCACCTAAACCAAAGTGGAACCAGACTGCTGGCACTAAACATTAAAAAGGTTGTAGAGCAGTTTTTAAACTAGGAGATGGGGGAAAGCCGACTGCTGCAGAGGAGCATGTGGATCGGACACAGACTTCTCCTAGGGGAGAGTCTGATGATAGGGAATCTCCAGGTTACAGTCAGGAACAGAGGACGGAAGAGGATAATGTAAGGGCCGGATCAGATGATAAACAGTCACATAAAAAAGAATCTGGCACATCAGAAAAGGGTAGACAAATAAACAGGGACAAGTTTTTAAAGTGCTTGTACACAAATGCTAGAAGTCTAAATAATAAGATGGGTGAACTAGAGTGCCTTGTGACAAAGGAGGATATTGATATAATAGGCATCACAGAAACCTGGTGGACTGAGAGCAATCAATGGGACACAATCATTCCAGGGTACAAAATATATCGGAAGGACAGAACAGGTTGTGCAGGGGGAGGAGGGGCACTACATGTGAAAGAAAAATGTAGATACAAATGAAGTAAAAATCTTAAGAGAATCTACATGTTCCATAGAATCGCTATGGATAGAAATTTCATGCTCTAATAAAAATATAACATTAGGGATCTATTATCAACCACCTGACCAGGACAGTAATAGTGATGATGAAATGCTAAGGGAAATTAGAGAGGCTATCAAAATTAAGAACCCAATAATACTGGGGGATTTCAATTATCCTCATATTGACTGGGAACATTTCACTTCAGGATGAAATGCAGAGATAAAATTTCTCAATACTTTAAATGACTGCTTCATGGAGCAGCTGTACGGGAACCCACAAGGGGAGAGGCAACTCTAGACTTAATCCTGAGTGGAGAGCAGGAGCTGGTCTAAGAGGTAACTATAGCAGGACCACTTGGAAATACCGACCATAATACAATAGCATTCAACATCCCTGTGGGGGGAAGAACATCTCAAGAGCACAACACTGTGGCATTTAATTTCAAAAGAGGGAACTATACAAAAATGAAGGGGTTAGTTAAACAAAAGTTAAAAGGTACAGTGACTAAAGTGAAATCCCTGCAAGTTGCATGGGCCCTTTTTAAAGACACCATAATAGAGGCCCAACTTCAGTGTATACCCCAAATTAAGAAACACAGTAAAAGAACTAAAAAAGAGCCACCGTCGCTTAACAACCATGTAAAAGAAGCAGTGAGAGCTAAAAAGACTTCCTTTAAAAAGCGGAAGTCAAATCCTAGTGAGGCAAATAGAAAGGAGCACAAACACTGCCAGCTTAAGTGCAAGAGTATAATAAGAAAAGCCAAAGAGGAGTTTGAAGAACGGCTAGCCAAAAACTCCAAAGGTAATAACAAAATGTTTTTTAAGTACATCAGAAGCAGGAAGTCTGCTAAACAACCAGTAGGGCCCCTTGACGATCGAAATACAAAAGGAGCGCTTAAAGACGATAAAGTCATTGTGGAGAAACTAAATGGATTCTTCGCTTCAGTCTTCACGGCTAAGGACGTTAGGGAGACTCCCAAACCTGAGCCGGATTTTGTAGGTGACAAATCTGAGGAACTGTCACAGATTGAAGTGTCACTAGAGGAGGTTTTGGAATTAATCGATAAACTCAACATTAACAAGTCACTGGGACCAGATAGCATTCACCCAAGAGTTCTGAAAGAACTCAAATGTGAAGTTGCGGAACTATTAACTAAGGTTTGTAACCTGCCCTTTAAATTGGCTTCGGTACCCAATGACTGGAAGTTAGCTAATGTAACGCCAATATTTGAAAAGGGCTCTAGAGGTGATCCTGGCAATTACAGACCAGTAAGTCTAACGTCAGTACCGGGCAAATTAGTCGAAGCAATAGTTAAGAATAAAATTGTCAGACACATAGAAAAACAAACTGTTGAGCAATAGTCAACATGGTTTCTGTAAAGGGAAATTGTGTCTTACTAATCTATTAGAGTTCCTTGACGGGGTCAACAAACATGTGGACAAGAGGGATCCAGTGGACATAGTATATTTAGATTTCCAGAAAGCCTTTGACAAGGTCCCTCACCAAAGGCTCTTACGTAAATTAAGCTGTTATGGGATAAAAGGGAAGGTCCTTTCATGGATTGAGAACTGGTTAAAAGATAGGGAACAAAGGGTAGGAATTAACGGTAAATCCTCAGAATGGAGAGGGGTAACTAGTGGTGTTCCCCAAGGTCAGTCCTAGGACCAATCCTATTCAATTTATTCATAAATGATCTGGAGAAAGGGGTAAACAGTGAGGTGGCAAAGTTTGCAGATGATACTAAACTACTCAAGATAGTTAAGACCAAAGCAGATTGTGAAGAACTTCAAAAAGATCTCACAAAACTAAGTGATTAGGCAGCGGGGGGTCCTTCACTCACTGAGGGTCTTCGGCAGCACTGAAGGACTCGCCACTGACATGCCGCCAAAAAACCGGTAGGGAACCAGTTCTTAAGATTGGGCAACAAAATGGCAAATGAAATTAAATGTGGACAAACGTAAAGTAATGCATACTGGAAAAAATAACCCCAACTATACATACAATATGATGGGGGCTAATTAAGCTACAAGTCAGGAAAAAGATCTTGGCGTCATCATGGATAGTTCTCTGAAGATGTCCACGTAGTGTGCAGAGGTGGTTAAAAAAGCAAACAGGATGTTAGGAATCATTAAAAAAAGAGGATAGAGAATAAGACTGAGAACATATTATTGCCCTTATATAAATCCATGGTACGCCCACATCTCGAATACTGCGTACAGATGTGGTCTCCTCACCCCAAAAAAGATATTCTAGCACTAGAAAAGGTTCAGAAAAGGACAACTAAAATGATTAGGGGTTTGGAGAGGGTCCCATATGAAGAAAGATTAAAGAGGCTAGGCCTCTTCAGCTTGGAAAAGAGGAGACTAAGGCGGGGCTGTGAGCCTGAGCGGGATGGTAAGGGAATGGGGGCTCGCCAGGGGCAGTTAGGGGACAGGGAGCAGGGGGCGGTTGGATGGGGCAGAGGTTCAGGGGGACGGTCAGGGGACAGGGGGAATTGGATAGGCATGGGAGTCCAGAGGGCCTGTCAGGAGGCAAGGGTGTGGATAAGGGTCAGGGCAGTCAGGGGACCGGGGGAGTTGAATAGGGGGTGGGGTCCCGGGGGGGGCAGTGATCCTGGGAGGGGGCGGGCAGGGGACAAGGAGCAGGGAGGTTGGATGGGTCAGGAGTTCTGAGGGGGGTAGTCAAGGAGCGAGGGGTGGGAAGGAGCGGATAGGGGGCAGGGGCCAGGCTGTTTGGAGAGGCACAGCCTTCCCTACCTGGACCTCCATAGAGTTTTGCAACCCCAGCGTGGCCCTCAGGCCAAAAAGTTTGCCCACCATTGATGTGGAGAATTAAAACTGAACTTGAGTGTGCATTTTGAGCGCCTCCCCTTTCTGTGGGTGTCTTGATAGCTTTCTGAACTCCGTAGAGTGACAGTATGAAGGAGGAGGTTATTTAGCAAAGGGTGACTCAAACCCGTCATGCTAATCGCTAGGCAGAGGCAGCTCCAGTCAGCTTTATAAGTAAAGTGAATGTGATGGGCAAATTAAGGTCTAGCTCAGTAGAAATGAAAGCAATGAACAGCCCTGGATGCCTCTGCACTGGGACTCTATCTGTCTGATACTAGTTCTCCATGACCTTTACATTACTTTGCTCCGCTGTTTACCATGGGCCACTCTCCCCCTCATGCCAGCTCTGCTGGTGCATATTTCCCCAGAGGGGAATCTACTGCAGAGCTAGCACAGTGCTGCAGTTGTGTGACCACTTCAAATTTCTGGCTGAATGATTATGTTCCTTAAATACAAACAGCAGACTGCTCTTTGTTAACATGCAAGTGTGTTTTGCAGCTGCCATAGTTACATACAGGCAGCGGCTGCATGGGTTTCTATTACCATTTGGATTTTGATGCGAGTGGCACAGGCCCAGCAGTGGGGAAGGGGACACTCCTACTCAGAAACTGACAGTTTATTACTTTCCCCAGGAGCCCTCTACACATCTAACCCCTCCCAGCCTTGAAGTTCAACATCAGAGCCACCATCCTGCTACTGGAGGGGGGTCCCGCCCAGAGGCTGGCGTGAGCGCTGCTGGAGGGGGGTCCCGCCCAGAGGCTGGCGTGAGCGCTGCTGGAGGGGGGTCCCGCCCAGAGGCTGGCGTGAGCGCTGCTGGAGGGGGGTCCCGCCCAGAGGCTGGCGTGAGCGCTGCTGGAGGGGGGTCCCGCCCAGAGGCTGGCGTGAGCGCTGCTGGAGGGGGGTCCCGCCCAGAGGCTGGCGTGAGCGCTGCTGGAGGCACAAGGCAAATCAAGCAAGGCAGCTGAAAGAAAAGAATGAAGCAACTGCACTATTCTTTGGATTTATACTGAACAAATATAAGCCTGGCATTGCTAAGACACGAGGGCTGCCTGCTCTGCCTGCCACAGGGAACAGGAGGGGTACAGCAAAGAAATTGGGACAGCGGGGAAGTGCAATATTGTAAGTATACCCATGCACCTGCGACCAGACAGCAAAACCCAGATTCTCTCTGTGTCAGCACCTACCTGGCGGGGGAGGAGACATCTCTGGTGCTGGAGAAGTTCCAAAGAGGCGGGAGATAATGCTGCGCTTTTGCAGTGGTACTACAACAGGCGTTGCTGGAGCAGCTGGGGACGATGTGTGTGGTAACTGAGCCTCTAGTGGAGGCACTGGTGACAAGGAGGATGGAGGCTCAGGGGATGTTGCGTTGGCAGGCAGCTGCTGAGGTGGTGGTGGTGGCTGGGGGGTACCAGGACTGGAACTGTCTGTTGATGTGCAGCTGGGAGGTACTATGGGTGACTGGGAGCCAGAGGAAGGGCTCTGTCCATTAGTCGCCATTGGGGATGCATGTCCTCGACTTCGGGCTTCCATCATTTCAAGGAAGCTGCAGGAAAGAATGGATTGCAGACATAAGGCCTGGCCCAGCAAACTCCCATTAACAACACTGTTTCTCTGGCTGCAGCCCAGGACTAGGAGCCAGGAGAGCAGGGTTCCAGGCCCAGTGCTGCCAATGACTTCCTGGGCAAACTTAGAAAAGTCACTTCACCTCTCTGTGCCTAGCTCACCCCATATGGAAACCGAGCACACAATGGGGACTGACGGTTAATCAGTGTTTGAGAAAGTGCAATGAGCTCCTTGGATGGAAGGCACCAAGATATGCAAAGGGTTAGTATCTACAGGTCATCACTCCATGTTTGTACAGTAAGTTCTCTGGCACAAGTTTCCGGGAGAAAGCCCTGTACAGCAACTCAACAGTCACGTCACTCTCAGACCGTGGTTCCCAACCTTTTCTCTGCTGCAGCACACCTTGATACCTTTAATTATTAACTGTAGTGTGCCTCAAATAAGTAATCATTTCTTCTCAGTCCCAAAATAGTCTTCCCAAGGGTGTGTAACTTTTTTGGTGTTTTTAAATGCAATATAATTAAGTCCCACTCAGTATTGCCAAACTCAAGAGATCAAAAAATAAATGAGTCAGACCTCAACACATCTGGAGATTGTAAATTACCGCATATTTTGGGAGCCAAAGATATGATATTGTTTTTTCAGTCTAACAATTGGTGAACTGCTCCTGCCTCTCCCCAAAGAGACTGTTAGTGCTGCCCATGTTCCCAAATATATTAGGTACAAGGATTTGGCCCGTGCTGCAGGAGTTCTCACCCCCACATCTACCCATCCCCTGCCAAGCAATGAGTTCTGCCTCCCAACTTCCAAATCAATCCTGTGCCTTTAGTATCCAAATCAGTTCTCCAGCACTCATCAGTTCTGTACTCACCCTTCCCCAGTCCATCCCCCATCTCACCCCAATTCTGCCCCCCCCCAGTTCTGCCTCCCCAGCTCCCCACCTCACAAATAGCCCCCTAACCCCCAGTTCAGCTCCTCCAACCTCACCTCTGCTTCTCCTGAAGGAGAAGAGGAACGTGATGAAGAACAGTCAACACAGATTCACCAAGGGCAAGTAATACCTGACCAACCTGATTGCCTTCTATGACGAGATAACTGGCTCTGTGGATATGGGGAAAGCGGTGGATGTGATATAGCTTGACTTTAGCAAAGTTTCTGATATGGTTTCCCACAGTATTCTTGCCAGCAAGTTAAAGCATGGGCTGGATGAATGGACTATAAGGTGGATAGAAAGCTGGCTAGATCGTCGGGCTCAACGCGTAGTGATCAACGGCTCCATGTCTAGGTGGCAGCCGGTATCAAGCAGAGTGCCCCAGGGATTGGTCCTGGGGCTGGTTTTGTTCAATATCTTTATTGATAAATTGCACCCTCAGCAAGTTCGCAGATGACACTAAGCTGAGGGGGAGAGGTAGATATACTGGAGGGTAGGGATAGGGTCCAGAGTGATCTAGAGAAATTGGAGGATTGGGCCAAAAGAAATCTGATGAGGTTCAACAAGGACAAGTGCAGAGTCCTGCACTTAGGATGGAAGAATCCCATGCACTGCTACTGGCTGGGGACCAACTGGCTAAGCAGCAGTTCTGCAGAAAAAGACCGGGGGATTACAGCGGATGAGAAGCTGGATGACAGTCACCAGTGCACCCTTGTTGCCAAGATGGACAATGGCATATTGGGCTGTATTAGTAAGAGCATTGCCAGCAGATTGAGGGAAGTGATTATTCCCTTCTATTCGGCATTGGTGAGGCCACATCCGGAGTAGTGTGTCCAGTTTTGGGGCTCCCACTACAGAAGGGATGTGGACAAATTGGAGAGAGTCCAGCGGAGGGCAATGAAAATGATTAGGTGGCTGGGGCACATGACTTATGAGGAGAGGCTGAGGGAACTGGGATTGTTTAGTCTGCAGAAGAGAAGACTAGGGGGAGATTTGATCGCAGCCTTCAACTACCTGAAGGGGGTTCAAAAGAGGACAGAGCTCGGCTGTTTTCAGTGGTAGCAGATGACAAAACAAGACACAGCGGTCTCAAGTTGCTGTGGGGGCAGGTCTAGGTTGGATATTACGAAACACTATTTCACTAAGAGGGTGGTGAAGCACTGGAATGGGTTACCTAGGGAACTGGGGGAATCTGGTTTTCAAGGTCAGATTTGACAAAGCCCTGGCTGGGATGATTTAGTTGGTGTTGGTCCTGCTTTGAGCAGGGGGTTGGCCTAGATGACCACCTGAGGTCTCTTCCAACCCTAATATTCTATGATTCTATGCTGGGAAATTGGCAACAGGGATGGATCAGTTGATGATTACCTGTTCTGTTCATTCCCTCTGGGGCATTGGCATTGGCCACTGTCGGCAGACAGGATACTGGGCTAGATGGATCTTTGGTCTGACCCAGTGTGGCCATTCTTATGTTCTTATATGTTCTTATGTTAACAGAAAGATTTTAAATGGCAATAGCTTCTCCTAAACAATGAAATGGCCACAGAATAAGGTAGAGCAGCCATATGAAGTAAAGCTGAAAGATGCAAGGATGATCCCTAAATGAGAACTTCCACCTAGGAGTTCCAACAGATGCTATGAACACTGCTTATATTTCACTAAGCTTAACTAGCTCTCATGTGCAGAAGCTATGAATTTAAATACATCCCTGATAACATCAGCAGCCTCAGCAATCACTGTGTGCAGCAAACAGACAGTGAATATACCACTACCTGACAGATCACCACAACATCCTTTGGGAGACCAAAACCAGCCCACCTTCTCCAGCAGAGAGATTCCCAGTTGTGAAATAGCAGCTTGATCTAAAACCCCTCAAGGCCCTTTTGAAGAGAGGATTTAATGGGGTCAGGAGGGCGATCATCTGCTTTATAATCAGTAACTATGGAGCCTTCATGAACAGCCAAAGAACAGGCTTGCCTCACAAGGAGACAACGCTCACGTTAAGTTACAACCTGCTAGGAATCCAGCTTTTGCTGGAGCAAAAGCGCTCCATTTCATAGTATCAGGGCTGGAACGTACCTCAGGAGGTCATCCAGTCCCATCCCCTGCTCAAAGCAGAACCAACCTCAACTAAATCATCCCAGCCAGGGTTTTGTCAAGCTGGGCCTTAAAAACCTCTAAGGAAGGAGATTCCACCACCTCCCTAGGTAACCCATTCCACTGCTTCACCACCCTCCTAGTGAAAAAGTTTTTCTTAATATCCAACCTAAACCTCCCCCCACTGCAACTTGAGACGATTACTCCTCATTCTGTCATCTGTCACCATTGAGAACAGTCTAGATCCAGCCTCTCTGGAACCCCCTTTCAGGTAGTTGAAAGCAGCTATCAAATCCCGCCTCATTCTTCTCTTCTGCAGACTAAACAATCCTAGTTCCCTCAGCCTCTCCTCATAAGTCATGTGCTCCAGCCCCCTAATCATTTCTGTTGATGTCCGCTGGACTCTTTCCAATTTTTTCACATCCTTCTTGTAGTTTGGGGCCCAAAACTGGACACAGTACTCCAGATGAGGCCTCACCAATGCCAAATAGAGGGGAATGATCATAACCCTCGATCTGCTGGCAATGCCTCTACTTATACAGCCCAAAATGCCGTTAGCCTTCTTGGCAACAAGGGCACACTGTTGACTCATATCCAGCCTCTCATCCACTGTAACCCCTAGGTCCTTTTCTGCAGAACTGCTGCCTAGCCACTAGGTCTCTAGTCTGTAGCAGTGCATGGGATTCTTCCATCCTAAGTGCAGGACTCTGTACTTGTCCTTGTTGAACCTCATCAGATTTCTTGTGGCTCAGTCCTCTAATTTGCCTAGGTCCCTCTGTATCCTATCCCTATCCTCCAGCGTATCGACCACTCCTCCCAGTTTAGTGTCATCTGCAAACTTGCTGAGGGTGCAATCCATGCCATCCTTCAAATCATTAATGAAGATATTGAACAAAACCAGCCCCAGGATCGACCCTTGGGGCACTCTAGTTGGCAGCCAGTATCAAGCAGACATGAAGCAACTGATCATTAGCAGTTGAGCCTGATGATCGAGCCAGCTATCTATCCACCTTACAGCTCAAGAGCTGAATAGCTCAGCACTAACAACCTCAGACAGTTATGAAAGCTGAACAGTTCACAAGCAATCCAGTAAGCAAGGGGCTCATCTGCAGATATCCGCAGATCAAGTTTGCGGATCGCAGATCAACTGCAGATACAAGTTTTGGGATGACAAGCAATTAATAATTGTTTCTTCTCATTCCCAAAATAGTCTTCAAGGTTGTGCAACTTTCTCCGCTGTTTTAAAATGCAATATAATTAAGTGCCACTCACAGTATCACCAACCTCAAGAGATCAAAAAATAAATGAGACAGACCCCAACAAATCATCAGATTGGCCCCCAAAATAGGCTTTACTCATCTGACCACGTACAATAGCAACCTGTGGTGGTTTCCTAACAGGCTCCACATCAAACCTGGGGCAGGATGGAGATTCCTTAAAGAAACAAAGGACACCTGACTATCTGAACCCATCCTCCTGCCACCCAGCATGGCCCTGTCAGCTAGCTATCTGGGGTGACAGCCTCCCACTGATGTGGATTCCACCTCGGAATATCATATCCTCCCTCTGCAATGAGCTTTTCTGAACTTGCTTGTAGCAGATCACTTGCTACGAGCAAGATGGCAAACATAAGCCAGCACAGAAACAGACCTGACTATATGGGAGGTTAAAGGTAACAAGACTAGGACTAGGACTAGGACCAGAGGGTTTCCTGAATGTGCTTATATACTCCAGAGAGCCGGCTGCCAGGGCCATTGCCTCTGCTGAGACTGCTATCAAGGAGGCTAATTAGCACCACACTGTGGTGGCTGTATGGATACATCTATTGTGAAGTCCTCCTATGTCCCCACTCAGCATCAAGGATTTTTGCCTTGAACTAGCCCTCGACTCCAACAAGGAGATTTGAACCCACAGGATAACTTCTGGGGGAATTTTGCGCCACTTGCACATCTGCAGAATTCATGTCCGCCACAGAATAACAGAGTGACACACAGGCTGCAAAAAGGGGTCACGGGCCCCTCTCTGGCAGCAGTCTCAAGTGGGTGCATCGGTTTGGCTGTTGGGAGCAGCCAGGAGAAACGTAACTCACCACCTCGTGGGGATGGGGGCTGAGCATGCATGACTCTGTCCCTCTCGCTTGCTATTGCAGTGCACGTGGCACAGAGAGGAAGGAGGCCTGGCCCTTGCACTGTGTGAGGGTTGGGTGCAGCCTCGTCAGAGTCCATGTCCCGAGGGGAGAGGGGCTGAAGGGTGATCCCCCAACACTGTGCAAGCTAGTGGGTTGTGCTCCCCACTTGGAGGCATCCCCAGTGTGCACCCCTTGTCCCTGTCACTGTGCCCACTCTGCAGAGGCATGGGGCTGACAATAGCAGCTGTGGAGAAGCCGTAGGGAGCCCTGGCCAGGAGCACCACTTATGGAAAGCAAGGGGGCACCTCCTTCCTCCAAGTTTCACACTGGAGGTCTGCTTGTGGTGCACACCCCAGCCCCAGACAGAGCTCTTACTTGCAGCACCAAACAGGCAGGTGCCCTCCTCCAGGAGCAGGGTTTCTCCAGTTGTGGCTCCCAAGGTCAATTTCCTCTGCTGTGCTAGGGCCTTTTGGCGTGGGGCAGGCAAGGAAGGAGTCAGTTAAGTGGGGAGGGGGAAGTACAGAGTCCCCAGTGATAATGGTGGGGGAACAGAGGGAATACATGGCCCCCCAGCAGTGGGGGGTCCTTAACTCACTGAGGGTCTTCAGCAGCACTGAAGGACCCGCCACCAACATGCCGCCAAAAAACCGGTAGGGAACCAGTTCTTAAGATTTGGCAGCTCATCACTGCCCAGGAGTAAGGATCAGTGATTTGGTGAAAGCTCAAAGACTAATGTTGGGGCTGCGTCAGAGGCAAAGGCTGGGATAATGCCATCTCTGCACACTTTTACAGCCTCTGACAATAAGAGTCTATGGAATGGTTAAGCAGTGCACATCTGGTCTGCATAAGCACCTCGAACACCTCCAAATCACTATGAGCAACAGCAATGAAAAAAATTTGAGAGCCATCAGGTGACTGGCTGCACACACCTCAGGAAAGTTGGAAGCTTCCATGAAACAATCAGACTACTGTTGTACTGCTGGAGGATCTAAGATCTTACAAGCATCATATAGAGCAGGGGTTCTCACAACAAAATTTTTGATGGCCTCAGAGTGCGGCCACCAACTCCTGCTGGGCGTTGCTCTCACCATTTTTCCTAAAATTCGTAATTAACTTTATGAAAAACAAGTAAATATGCACATATATGTGCCAAAAGTCATTGTAATTTATTTAGGATTTTTTTGCAGAATCAATATTAAAAATAATGTACAGTTGTCTCTATTTTTTTTACTAGACCTAAACAGAACAGAAACACAAATAAGGTGCTTTGCATGTTTTTGTCTTTTTTCTTGTTGTTTCTTTTGCTTTTTTTAAGACTTGCTAGAGCACGTCTGTTGTGAAAAGTGATATGAACAAACACAAATATCACTTTTCACAGCAGACTTACTCAGTCCCGGCAAGCCTGGGAACAAATGAAGCCCTGGATGGGGAGGTGGGTACAGAGACAGTGGGAGCACTGCGGGAGGCAGCAAGGGCCACGGTGATGGAGGAGAGGGATGAGACTGGGGCCAGAGCCTGCCACCGCGCGGCCAGGGAACGGAGCCTGAAGCACCACGGCTGAAGCCTGCCACCCACCACCCAAGGGCTGAACCCTGACCCCACCAACCTGGGAAGGTGAGGAACTCACTGGCTGCATGCTTTTCCAGCTTTTGTCTCTCCAGAGGGGGGCAGGGCCCAACCACTACTCAAAGCTCCTCCTCCCTCTCATCACAGCCCAGGCAGCTGTGGCCACAAGAAAAGCCTTCTGGTGGCTGTATGCAGCCACGCTGGCCGCATTTGAGAAACACTGAAGAGAAACCAGAGAGTCATTTCAGGATCCAGAAGATTAGAATCAATTAGAACTTTAAAAAAATGAGATGCCAGAGGAAGAATAGCACACTGTTTGTGTTACTTGGGTACTTGAAGCCCTATCTGTATTTTGAACTGTCAAAGCTGCCCATTTTGGAATCAGTCGGCTTCATTCTGGGCAGGAGGCCAACTCCAGAGGGACATCAAAGAGGGGGGACTGAAAATACCATCTGTTTCTGCTGCATGAACAGAAGAACTTTAAAAGCAGCAGAGAAAGTGAGATGGCATTAAATATAATGAGACTCACTTTTGTTGGTACCCTGACTATAAAGGGGATGGTCTCAAGTGCAAGGTTATGTTTCATAGATACCTATCTGTTCATCTACATATAGGCTGAAGCCTTTTCACTGTACAAAGGGTATATGCATAAGATACGGTAAGTTATTTTCGGCATACAGATGTGAAACACATTGTATGAACGAAGTCAATGGGACTTGTCCTCCTCACTCACTACTCAGGTGCTACTGAATATCCCACCCTATGAACTTAAGCTTAAGAACTGAACGGTGCCTGGTCCTCCCCAGTTTCACTTGGCACAGGTGCTCCCATCCGAAAGCAAGTGTGAAGCTGAGATCCATGCAGTGCTTGAAAGCTGGGTAGGGTCTCACATTAGTCTTACAAGCACCGCACAGACTGGTTGTGCTGAGCTTTCAAGTTGTGTCATCAGCCCCCAGGATCTGAGACAAGCAGTATACCCTTGGGACAAGGACATGGGTTTGTCTGGGGAGAAGAGTGGCAACAGGAAGGTCAATATGTGCAGAAGGTGTTTCCTGTTGTCATGCTGGGCAGAAAAAGCTCTCCATGCCAGAGTTCTGATGTTGACAACTTTCCATACTAGAGTGTAGCACTAGACTGTCAACAGCAGCTTCCAGAGTGGAGACACCCATCAAGGCATTTCTTTTCCTTACTTTTAGGAAACAACACTATGAACGAACGACTATGTCTCTACAGCTTTAGATGTGCTCTTTGTAGATGTGTAAACCTGTCTGTTTCAGAGCTACAGGGAGGCAAAAAACTCATCACTACTCTTCTGTTTTGCTTGCAACATCACCACAACACTCTTGCCTCTCTTCTTACTCATGAGTAAAGCAGCCATCCTGAAGTTATGCTCCTAAAATCCTAATATCAAACTATCCAAAACTGAAGTAAAGTAAAGACATCTTAGAGTGAATACAAACTATGATTTGAAGTACATTTGCTCTATTTGAGATTTGACTTTGGCAGAGGAGAGCTTCTCTCTAGTACATATCATCCTTGTGCTCCTTCCTGTGTTCCTCTTCTATATTTCAGTCCTTCCATTCTGGCCTGGATAAAAATGGCCACACTGTCCAACAAAAAGCTGGCCCTGACTAATTCACTGTGAGTCAGGACTGAATAGAAGAGGGGGTTTTTCTGCAACTTTAAAGATGAATGGGCTCTGCAAGGAACAGAAATGCAACAGGAGTCGCCAACAGAGCAAGCAAAAAGTGGAAAAGAAAGGCCTATTAACAGCCTGCTCCTAAACCTCCAGGATTTGTGTTTATTCACAACTGAATAGGAGAACCTAGTCTGAGGCCTTTCTGCTCTTTGTCTCTAACATAGTGTGATCTGTTTTTCAAACAGATTTTTCATGTGAGAAGTGCCTTTTTTAATTGTTAAAAAGGAGAATCATATTAATATGCAATGTAGCATGAATCCTGTGGCAACATTCTACAGTCTCATCATTTAGCTTATTTGCATTAAGATTCTTTACTTTAAATTGAATGCAGGGCTGCTGAAAGGCACTGGATTGAGATCACAGAGACCCCTCCACTCCTGGCACCCAATTCCTATCGACTGCAAATTAGCTGGGAGTTTGGTGCCTGTCTTTGACAATATCCCCCAAGTGTCTTAAGTTCTCCAGTTTATCCATAGAATAGGTACAGCAAAGGCAAAGGCCCCTCCTATATACATCAGCCCTGACTGACAGTATCATTATCAAGGTATTGGAGGGGAGTTCAGCCACCAGGTCAGTTGTGATTTATTTATTTTTTTAAAATGCAGACCTGTCCACCACTAAGAAGTGGACTGAGACCCCCCCACTCCTCTGCTCCCAAGTTTCACACATGCCACCAATAATCTCACGGTAACTTTTGATTCATACCAACCTGGATCAAGAAATACTAAGATTTATTTTGGGGGTGAGGTCGGAGGGAGTTACATTGCTTTCCCAATGGGCAACAGCCAATTTAATCAGCTTATGTAGTTTAGAGAATTTACTTTTGGTTGCTGTTTAAGATGATCTAGGAATGGACAAATGTTTCCATACAGAACTTTGAGACTGGCACTCAGCAGCATACTCTGAGCAAAATTCTGAGCTACAGTCTATGCATAAGGAAAGGAAATGACTCCCTCAATCATGAACAGAGCTAATAGCACTGAGAGTTTGTGTCAATGAAAATGCCTCATTAAGAGATTGCTGGGGCCTTAACCACAGACTTCACTTCATCTTGT
The DNA here is from genome assembly GCF_025201925.1 of Gopherus flavomarginatus. NCBI lineage: Eukaryota > Metazoa > Chordata > Testudines > Testudinidae > Gopherus > Gopherus flavomarginatus. The sequence goes on from NC_066633.1 coordinate 23,581,322, forward strand.
CCCCTTTACGGAAGACAGCCCTTGCCTGAATGGGTTAACCCAAGTGTATGGATCACAGCTACACAGCAGTTTTGATACAGTATGCAGAGGAATACTTCCATCTAATGGGAACCTTGGAAACAGGTCCTTAATTGTAGAAGTCTCTGCAATAATTTTAGGAAATTTTAATCTGAAGTTCAACTGCTGAGGATACATCCTGAAATAAAGTCTTTTTTTCAAAGCCTGGTTAACAGTCTGCTCAAGAACTCTTAAACACTAGAAGTATGTAGGGGTGTGTATGTGTGTGTGTTCACTCCCTGTCAGCTATCTTCCCCCTAAAAGAACTAACTATGGTTTGTCAAAGGGGCACAAGCAAATTTTTTTTTTTTTTTTTTTTTTTTTTTTGCGTACAACACTTTGAGAGCTGATCTTTTTCTTCTGTCCTTCCACCACAAACATTGCTTTTTCCAGTGTTGGGCATGTGATATGGCACGATCAGTAGCCTTAAGTTCTTTTGTGGTGCTTGGTTCCTCCAGAGACCAGCAGACCAACAGATGTTTCATGGTTTGTGTTTCACTGCAGTCACGTCTGGTCATTGGAATAGCCCTCACTTCCACATATTGACTTTTTACCTGCCAACTCTTGTTCGAAGGTGATTTAAACACCTCCACCTTGACCAATCCTTTTCTGTGCTTGTGGGAAGGCATTCGGCAACATCAATGCACTCTGATGTCCTTCGAGTATTTCCAGCCATGTGCATCACACTTCCAGTCATGTACCTGTCAGTGATTTTCTAAGTGGTTCCGCTGCAGCTAGGAAACTTTTTCTCAATTGCAGGCAGCTAACTCGTGCAGTGTGACCATGTACGTAGCAGATGTTTGGTATCTTTGATCCATCATAATTGTTCATTTTGCTTGTGACCGGTCTCCTAATATCTAGTGGAGCAATTCCAGCAAACACAGAGGCTGTTCAGGTTTCTTGGTTTTAGGACATCCAGTGATGTAGCAGCACCTGTCATTCAGCAGAGAGTTCAGCTTCTTTGCATGACCTAATCCTTCCCACAGCAGATGTGTATTTGGCTATCAAATAGCAAAGTGAAAGTGAGGTGCCTGTCAGTGTTGCTGAGTTGGTTCCCCATTTTGAATTTGCAAGTTTCCTGAGTATGTTGTTCTAGGTACTAATTTTGCCTTTTCTCTTCTCCATGTATGTCTTGAAAGAAAGTGTGGTCTAGCATCACTCCAAGGTAGACAGGATTCCAGCAGTGGGCAAGCAATACCCCATTCCAGATGAGTTGTCTATGGGGTTCATGATTCGAGTGATAGAAAAAGACTCACTTGCATTTTGGCTGGGTTGGTACACAATTAGTTCTTGCTGTAATAGACTGAGAACCCAGAGAGTGCCAATGTTAACATAGCTTCAATCTGAGAGACACCTTTGGCTTGGGCAGCGATGCATAGCAAAAATAAGTGGAGAGTGGGGGAGAATGTAAATACATCAGGAGCAGGAAGCCTGCTAAACAACCAGTGGGGTCACTGGACAATCAAGATGCTAAAGGAGCACTCAGGACGATCAGGACATTGCGGAGAAACTAAATGAATTCTTTGCATCAGTCTTCATGACTGAGGATGTAAGGGAGATTCCCAAACCTGAGATATTCTTTTTATGTGACAGATCTGAGGAATTCTCCCAGATTGAGGTGTCATTAGAGCAGGTTTTGGAATAAACTAATATTACCATTTAATTTAAGTCACCAGTACCAGATGGTATTCACTCAAAAATTCTGAAGGAACTCAAATGTGAAATTACAAATCCCAGTTAGTAGTTCTGCAATCTATCATTTAAATCGGCCTCTGTATCAAATGACTGAAGGATAGCTAATGTGACACCAATTTTTAAAAAGGGCTCCAGAGGTCATCCTCAGTAAGCCTGACTTCAGTACTGGGCAAACTGGCTGAAACAATAGTAAAGAACAAAATTGTCAGACATGTAGATGAACATAATTTTTTGTGGAAGAGTCAACACATCTTTTGTATAGGGAAATCATGCCTCACCAATCTACTAGAATTCTTTGAGGGGGGTCACTAAGCATATGGACAAGGGGGATCCAGTGGATATAGTGTACTTATATTTTCAGAAAGCCTTTGACAAGGCCCCTCACCAAACATTCAACCAAAATAAGCTGTCATGGGATAAGAGGGAAGATACTCTCATAGATCAGTAACTGGTTAAAAGATAGGAAACCAAGGGTATGAATAAAAGGTCAGTTTTCAGAATGGAGAGAGGTAAATAGTAGTGTTCCCCATGGGTCTGTACTGGGATCAGTACTAAACATTCATAAATGATCTAGAAAAAGGGGTAAACAGTGAGGTGGCAAAATTTGCAGATGATACAAAACTACTCAAGATAGTTAAGTCCAAAGCAGACTGCAAAGAGCTACAAAGCCATCTCACAAAACTGGGTGACAAGGCAACAAAATGGTAGATGAAATTCAATGTTGATAAATGCAAAGTAATGCAGATTGGAAAACCAAATCCCAACTATATGTATAAAATGATGGGGTGTAAATTACCTGTTACCACTCAAGATAGATCATGGAGTCATTGTGGATAGTTCTCTGAAAACATCCACTCAATGTGCAGCAAGCAGCAGAAAAGTGAACAAAATGTTGGGAATCATTAAGAAAGGGACAGAAGACATAAAATATCATATTGCCTTTATATAAATCCATGATATACCCACATCTTGAATACTGTGTACAGATGTGGTTGCCCCATCTCAAAAAAGATATACTGGAATCAGAAAAGTTCAAAAAAAAAAAAGGGGCAAAAAAAATTGATTAGGGGGATAGAACCACTTCCGTATAAGGAGAGATTAGTAAGATTGGGACTTTTCAGCTTGACTAAAAGGGGGAAAATGATAGATGTCTATAAAATCATGATGGGTATGGAAAAAAGTAAATAAGGAAGTGTTCTTTACTCCTTCTCTTAACACAAAAATTAGGGGTCACCAAATGAAATTAATAGGCAACAGGTTTAAAACAAGTGCACAGTCAACCTGTGGAACTCTTTGCCAGAGGATGTTGCGACGGCTAAGACCACAACAGGGTTCAAAAAAAAGAACTAGATACATTCATGGAGGATAGGTCCATCAATAGCTATTAGCCAGGACGGGTAGGGATGGTGTCCCTAGCCTCTGTTTGCCAGAAGCTGGGAATGGGCGACAGGGATGGATCACTTGATTGCCTGTTCTGTTCATTCTCTCTGGGGCACCTGGCATTGGCCACTGTTAGAAGACAGAATACTGGAGTAGATGGTCTGACCCAGTATGGCCATTCTTATGTTGGCATACAGAAAACCTCTTGTGCTGAAATCAATTAGTTGATCATTTGTGTAGATACTGAACAGTACTGGTGAGAGTGCACTCCCTTGCAGCTAGCCATTTCTCTGTGGCCACCATCAGCTCTACCTCCCGCATAGTTGGATGTAAAAACATTAGTTCTCTAACAGTGATTGTATCAGCTCTATGAGGTGGTGATCTTTTATCATGTTGAATATTTTAGTGAAAAGCCTTCAGTGATTCACTGCGTCATTCAACTGATAGATCGACAAACACTGTACCTGTTACCATACCCTTTTCAAATCTATCTATCTTTGGTGTATTGAATGATGTTCAGCAGCACCTGACTGGTGCCTGACTTGCCAAGGCAGAATCCATCTTGCTCTGGGATTAGGTGCTTTTCAATGCATGGTGACAGGTGGTTTAAGGTTCTGAAACCTTTGATGTTTGAGTCATTCAATGAGGAAGCAAACATTCCATGTTTCTTAGCTGGCTAATCACAACGCAAATAGCAAATTCTCAATGTCTCAAAAAATAGTTCACAAGCACCCCATAGGCTGAAAATATGTGCAGATAAATTGAATAATTCAAAAAGAACAGATACAGAATACAGGTTTCAGAGGGGTAGCCGTGTTAGTCTGTATCAGCAAAAACAACGAGGAGTCCTTGTGGCACCTCAGAGACTAACTAATTTATTTGAACATAAGCTTTCGTGGGCTAAAACCCACTTCATCAGCTGCATGGAGTGGAAAATACAGTAGGCAGATATAAATACACAGCACATGAAAAGACGGGAGTAACCTTACCAAGTGGGGGGTCAGTGCTAACGAGCCAATTCATATAAGGTGGAAGTGGCCTATTCTCAACAGTTGACAAGAAGGTGAATATCAAGGGAGAGAAAAATCACTTTTGTAGTGCTAATGAGGCCAATGCAACCAAGGTGGCCCATTTCAAACAGCTGACAAGAAGATGTGAGTATCAGCAGAGGGAAATTAGTTTTTGTAGTGACCCATCCACTCCTAGTCTTTATTCAGGCCTAATTTGATGGTGTCCAGTTTGCAAATTAATTCCAGTTTTGCAGTTTCTCATTGGAGTCTGTTTTGGAAGATTTTTTTGTTGAAGAACTGCCACTTTTAAGTCTATAATTAAGTGTTCGGGGAGATTGAAGTGTTCTCCTACTGATTTTTGAATGTTATAGTTCTTGATGTCTGATTTGTGTCCATTTGTTATTTTGTGTAGAGACTGTCCAGTCTGGCCAATAGGGGCACTGCTGGCACATGATGGCATATCGTCTTTTCAAGGATAATTTAGGAACAGAAAAAGTGGCGAGACTCAACCCTGATAGTACTGGGAAGTGTAAAGTCAGGAAGCAATCAAGGGGTGGACTGGTGGGGAGTAAGTGTAACAACAGGACAGAAAAGAGACTAAGAACAGGACAGAAGGAGACATGCAAATCCATATTTATCAGGTAAGTCAAAGCCATTCATTCTCTAGGGCAGTGGTTCTCAACCAGGGGTCCGGGGCCTCCTGGGGGCCACAAGCGGCTTTCAGAGGGATCACTCTGGACCCTATCCCTACCCTCCAGTGTCTCTACCTCTCCCCTCAGCTTAGTGTCATCTGCAAACTTGCTGAGGGTGCAACCCATCCCATTATCCAAATCATTAATAAAGATGTTGAACAAAACTGGCCCCAGCATCGACACCTGGGGTACTCTGTTTGATACCAGCTGCCAACTAGACATTGAGCCGTAGATCAACCATTGAGCCCGACAATCTAGCCAGCTTTCTCTCCACCTTATAGTCCATTAATCCAATCTTTTAACTTGTTAGCAAGAATGCTGTGGGAGACCATATCAAAAGCTTTGCTAAAGTCAAGATATATCACACCCACTGCTTTCCCCATATCCACAGAGCCAGTTATCTCATCATAGAAGGCAATCGGGTTGGTCAGGCATTACTTGCCCTTGGTGAATCCATGTTGACCGTTCCCGATCACCTCCCTCTCCAAGTGCTTCAAAATGGATTCCTTGAGAACCTGATCCATGATTTTTCTGGGGACTGAGGTGAGGCTGTAGTTCCCCAGGTTCTCCTCCTTCCCTTTTCTAAAGATGGACACTGTATTTGCCTTTTTCCAATCGTCCGGGACCTCCCTGGATCGCCACGAGTTTTCAAAGACAATGGCCAGTGGCTCTGCCATCACATCAGCCAATTCCCTTAGCACCTTTGGATGCATTAGATCTGGCCCCATGGACTTGTGCATGCCCAGCTTTTCTAAATAGTCCTTAACCTGTTCTTTCACCGCTGAGGGCTGCTCTCCTCCTCCTCATACTGCGCTGAACAGGACAGCAGTGTGGGAGCTGACCTTAACTGTGAAGACCGAGGCAAAAAAAGCATTGAGTACTTCAGCTTTTTCCACAACATATGTAAGGGTCCTACCCTTTCCCTGACATTTTTCTTGTTGCTAACATACCTGTCAAAACTTTTTGTTACCCTTCACCGGGTAACTGGGTTACTGGGGTTACTCTGGATTTACACCCATATCAATGAGAGCAGAGTTTGGCTAGCTACATATAAAAGTTTGATTTACTTGCTAATTCAGAATCACAGTAAGAGATTGTTTTACTTTTAGTATTTTATTCACATAAAAAAAATCACCAAAAGAACCCTGCTGAGCAGTCCCAATTATTGGTTAAAACATTTCAAAGTCACGTTAAGTACAATTACACAGGCGAAGGGTAGTCAGTGTGGGCCCTTCTTGGCTGTTGAGAGGCAGCACTATCTCATCAGCACGGCACCTCATACCACCTGAGTGCAGTTATTCTACCTGGCCAGGCAGCATTACTGACTACGAACATTCGGGATACTTAGCAAAAGAGGGCCTCTGTATTTTCAGTGGCTGCCAACTGTTTGGAAAAGGGAAGGGCAAAAGGTGTTGATACAGACTGAGAGGTTGTCTAGATTCATGGAGTTTCTGCAAGTGTTTTTTCAACTTCCTACCACAAGATATTAGAAGATTGTAAACAAACCGGGCAGCTCTTTGGGGCACGGATCATCTTTTTTATCTGTCCACACAGCACCCAATACAATGGGGACGTGGTCTGGGGCCAAGGCTTTTAGGTGCTACCACAACACATATAATTAATAATAGTCTTCAGTGAAAGGCAATATCCCTACAGCTCCTGTTGCCATGACACTAGACTACTCTCTCTAGCCCTGGAAACACACCAGTTATAAAATACAGCAGGATGCTTGCTCCCTCTAGACTGATACCAATTATGGACAGAGTACACAGACCCCACCCTCAAAAAAACAGGGAAGGAACCGGTAGTACAGACACCACAAATGAGTCCTTCGAGCATGGACAATACTGTAGCTTCTGCTCAGAAGAAAACAATATCTGCAGTGGCTAAGTGGGTCTCATTCAGCATCACTGGTTTTCCCTATAGCGATTTGTCCTGCTTTGAGCAGGGGGTTGGACTAGATCTCTTGAGGTCCCTTCCAACCCCTATGATTCTATGATAGGAATGCAGTATTTGGGAAATACTGTTTTACGTGCATATAGTTGCCTTTTAGTTGAGTGACTCAAGGTGCTTTACGAACAAAAACAAAAAATACCGACCAAGGTTATGTAACTTAAAGCTTGATTCTATTTTGAAATGCAACTGTAAAATGGCATGGTGGAGGGCAGTTATGGATTCCATGATCATCAAATAAATCTGCTTGTTTTATAAGAGATTTTTTCTGACTACTAGTGCTTCAAATTCATTCCAGAACCTGAAAGCCAAGCTGTGTTCTGTCTGGCTTGCACATTACCACAATAAATACCCTGCAATTGGAAGTTATTGAACACAACTGTTGATACACCCAAGTTTGAACAGAATCCAACTCATTCTCCAGAGCTGTACTGGCTCTACAAGGCTAACAGTAGAAACTCACTACAAGCAGGGAATTAAGTGGATATGACACTGAACAAAAAGGATGCACACTCTGAAATATGAGCACATTTTAATAAGGTTCTAGAACTACTGAAGAGATCAACAAAAAATATCCTAGTGTCTCAAAGACTAAATGAGAGCAAAAGTGATTAGCCAGAAGACACAAACAACAAGCCTACTGCCAAAAGAATGTGACGTTTCCCTGCTGAAGCACTAGAGTGCACTGTGAGCATTCCCTTCCACCATTAGAGGCTGTGACATACTCCTCTATAATCCTTGTAGCATGTGCCTCATTACTGCTCTGCCATTTCGTCTTACCCAGCTCCACTTCCATTTCTCTCCCCTCCCATAGGTCACATGTCTGAAGGGAATCCAAACAAGCTTTGCATTGGAGAATCTCCTACACCTCTACCCCGATAGAACGCTGTCCTCGGGAGCCAAAAAAATCTTACTGCGTTATAGGTGAAACCGCGTTATATCGATCTTGCTTTAATATGCAGGAGTGCGCAGCCCCGCCCCCCACCGGAGTGCTGCTTTACCGCGTTCTATCCGAATTCATGTTATATCGGGGTAGAGGTGCATTTTACAAGAGAAATGAAATATCCAAACAAATACTAAATGATATCCATTGGACCGCTCATGGTTGATGTAAAGTGTAGTGCTGCCCAATAGACAAGAGCTACATAGATTCCAGCAAAAAGGTTAGAAAGGAGGGCTCAATGACATACATTTCGTAGTTTTGGTCCTCTGTCTCCTGCTGCACTGAGAGCTCTTCCAACGTCGCGTCAATATCTAGCTGGTTCGTCTCCAGCTGCCGTAGCAATGTCTCCCTCTGAAGAAAGGAAAATAAAACAGAAGTCTAAGCAGGAAAGGTCACTGTACAAGATATCTGGGAGCTTGCCAGTACAGAGACATCTTGTATCAGCACTAATGTCACCACTCTACCCATCATAATGAATTAAACAGCAGCTAGGGCCCCCAGCAAAGTGTTCAACTTAAATAAAGGAATACAATGGAAAGCAGAGGGGCAGAAACAAGGTGTTCATTCTGAAAGTCAGCATCCTCTGTTGCAAGGATGAGTGTGTCACGAACAGCGCTGTGCGTAGGAAAGTGCTGTTCACAAAGCAGCACTGTAATAGGCTACAGAGCAACAATATAAGAATTTCAAATAAAGAATTGCTTATAAGTCCCTTTGTGAAAGAATATACAAAATTATGCACCTCAGTGATATCAGTACTTTGCACCAACACTGTCTGCAGATTCTCTGGATACAGGAACGCTTCATTATCACCATTAGGCAGTGTTCAGCTGGTGCAGTGAGTCACACATTTGCTTTCTAATGGGACTTAAGTCAGTCATCCAGCTGGATGACTATAAAAGAACAATGCTCCTATTAGTGCACAGATGCACTAAAGATTCTGACACCAAGGAATTCATTTCCCTTTACAGCAGACAAAATGACTGCTTAAGAGAAGACTCATTTCTAAGCCATCCCAGCACCTATCTACCTGGCCTTTCTTCTTTATAGCCAGGGCCCTATAAATCTGCAGCCAAGCAATTTGCCTCAGAACTGTGATTTGGAATCAAACCTCAGATTTTAGAAAGCTATGTTTCTAGTCAACATGGTTGTTAAAATAACCCTGTAAACACAAATTGAATGTAAACCAGTGTGGTCAACTCTGAAATTTTACTTAGGAGAGTCAATATTTGATATTTTATCTACAGTCATACCCCCTCCCCCTCCCAGAATCAAATTTTTTAAGAATTTCATCTTTCATTAAAAAAAAAATAAAAAAAATAAAGAGAGTGTCTAGCCCTCAGGGTTGCAGAGGAGAGATTGAAACTATGACCTCAAGAACCAGAGGGCAAAGAAAAAAGACTCCAACATTTATGTATTTAAAATTCTTACGATTTTTAAGTCAGTCATGAATTTCAACATCTGGTTCATGTGTTTCCAACGTTTGGGGGAGGCAATATTAGACAAACCAATGCAGTGTTATCTTCCTGAATGTGGACAGCCTGAAGCCGTGTCTAAACTAGCAAGCTTACAGCTGAATGGATACAGCTGTGCTGCCGTGAGATCACTCATGAAGCTGCTCTGTGTCAGCAGGAGAGAGCTCTCCAGTCGACATAATAAAACCACCTCCACGAGCAGCGGTAACAGCTCTCCCAGAGATACAGCCTATGCACACTACCACTTATGCGGGTGAAACTTATGTTGCTCAGGGTGGTGTTTTTTCAAACCCCTGAGCGACATAAGTTACGCCAACAACATAGGTATAGAATCATAGAATCTCAGGGTTGGAAGGGACCTCAGCAGATCATCTTGTCCAACCTCCTGCTCAAAGCAGGGCCAATCCCTAGACAGATTTTTACCCCAAATCCCTAAATGGCCTTTCAAGGATTGAACTCAACCCTGGGTTTAGCATAGATATGGCCTGAGACAATGGCTCGGAGGGGTGAACAGTCCTACTTAACCCAGTGGTTTCTTAGCTCCGAAACAGAAAGACAACACTTTAAAATGTCATTAACTATTTCACTGCTGACTTCTTAGAAGAAACATCTTGCTAATGTGCTTGGTGAACAATCCCAGACTGCCACTGCAAGGCTTAAAGTCTCAACTGTCCCATACCCAGATGCTAAAACCTTCAGCTTCTGACTCCATACCATATGGGAAAATCCACCACCAGCAGCTTGTCTTCCCTCACAAACAAAATCAACCAAAAGCACCCCACACTGGGCTAGGTTTTGATAGTGACTATTCAAACATGGGCTTCATCCATAATACACACGACTGGAATGTTGGTGTGGGTGGGAATAGCTTGCTCAGGAAGGACAGATGGGGAAAAAGGGAGGAGGTGTTGCCTTATGTATTAAAAATGTACACATTTGGACTGAGGTAGAGATGGACATAGGATCCGGACGTGTTGAGAGAGTCTCTGGGTTAGGCTAAAAGGAGTAAAAAACAAGGGTGACGCATGCTAGGAGTCTACTACAGGCCATCTAAGCAGGTGAAAGAGGCTTTTTTTAAGCAACTAACAAAATCATCCAAAGCCCAAGATTTGGTGGTGAGGGGGGACTTCAACTATCCAGATATATGTTGGGAAAAATTACACAGTGGGGCACAGACCATCCAATAAGTTCTTGGACTGCATTGCAGACAACTTTTTATTTCAGAAGGTTGAAAAAGCTACTGGGGAGAAGCTGTTCTAGACTTGATCTTAACAAATAGGGGGGAACTTCATTGAGAATTTGCAAGTAGAAGGCAGCTTGGGTGAAAGTATCCTGAAGTCAGAGTTCACAATTCTAAGGAAGGGTAGAAGGGAGTACAGCAAAATAGAGACAATGGATTTCAGGAAGGCAGATTTTGGTAAGCTCAGAGAGCTGATAGGTAAGCTCCCATGGGAATCAAAACTGAAGGGGAAAAACAACTGAGGAGAGTTGGCAGTTTTTCAAAGGGATACTATTAAGGGCCCAAAAGCAAGCTATTCCGCTGGGTAGGAAAGAGAGAAAATACGGCAAAATACCAGCTTGGCTTAACCAGGAGATCTTATAGAATCATAGACTTTAGGGTCAGAAGGGACCATATGATCTAGTCTGACCTCCGGCACAAAGCAGGCCACAGAACCCTACCCATCCACTTCTATAACAAACCCCTAACCTATGTCCGAGTCATTGAAGTCTTCAAATTGTGGTTTGAAGACCTCAAGCTGCAGAGAATCCACCAGCAAGTGACCCATGCCCCAAGCTGCAGAGGAAGGCGAAAAACCTCCAGGGCCTCTGTCAATCTGCCCTGGAGGAAAATTCCTTCCCGACCCCAAATATGGCAATCAGCTAAACCCTGAGCATGTGAGCAAGACTCACCAGCCAGAACTCAGGAAGAATTCTCTGCAGTAACGCAGATCCCATCCCATCTAACATCCCATCACAGACCACTGGGCACACTTATCTGCTGATGATCAAAGATCAATTACCAAAATTAAGCTATCCCATCATACCATCCCTTCCATAAACTTATCAAGCTTAGTCTTAAAGCCAGATATGTCTTTTCCCCCACTACTCCCCTTGGAAGGCTGCTCCAGAACTTCACTCCTCTAATGGTTAGAAACTTTCGTCTAATTTCAAGTCTAAACTTCCTAGTGTCCAGTTTATACCCATTTGTTGTGTCCATATTGGTACTAAGCTTAAATAACTCCTCTCCCTTCCTAATATTAATCCCTCTGATATATTTATAAAAAGCAAGCATATCCCCCCTCAGCCTTCTTTTGGTTAGGCTAAACAAGCCAAGCTCTTTGAGTCTCCTTTCATAAGACAGGTTTTCCATTCCTCGGATCATCCTAGTAGCCCGTCTCTGAACCTGTTCCAGTTTGAATTCATCCTTCTTAAACATGGGAGACCAGAACTGCACACAGTATTCCAGATGAGGTCTCAGCAGTGCCTTATATAACGGTACTAACACCTCCTTATCTTTGCTGGAAATACCTCGCCTGATGCATCCTAAAACTGAATTAGCTTTTTTAACGGCCATATCACATTGGCGGCTCAGAGTCATCCTATGATCAACCAATACTCCAAGGTCCTTCTCCTCTGTTGCTTCCAACTGATGTGTCCCCAATGTATAACTAAAATTCTTATTAATCCCTAAATGCATGACCTTGCACTTTTCACTATTAAATTTCATCCTATTACTATTACTCCAGTTTACAAGGTCATCCAGATCTTCCTGTATGATATCCCGGTCCTTCTCTGTGTTAGCAATACCTCCCAGCTTTGTGTCATCTGCAGACTTTATTAGCACATTCCCGCTTTTTGTGCCAAGGTCAGTAATAAAAAGGTTAAATAAGATTGGTCCCAAAACTGATCCTTGAGGAACTCCACTATTAACCTCCCTCCAGCCTGACAGTTCACCCTTCAGTACGACCCGTTGTAGTCTCCTCTTTAACCAGTTCCTTATCCATCTTTCAATTTTCATACTGATCCCCATCTTTTCCAATTTAACTAATAATTCCCCATGTGGAACCGTGTCAAATGCCTTACTGAAATCGAGGTAAATTAGATCTACTGCATTTCCTTTGTCTAAATAATCTGTCACCTTCTCAAAGAAGGAGATCAGGTTGGTTTGGCACGATTTACCTTTAGTAAAACCATGTTGTAATTTGTCCCATAACATCTTGCATGATCTAAAAAAATAAAAAGGAGCCACATAAAAAATGGAAACTAGGACAGATTACAAAGGATGAATATAGGCAAACACAGAAATGCAGGAACAAGTTTAGAAAGGCAAAGGCACAAAATGGGCTCAAACTAATTACAGGAATAAAGGGAAACAAGAAGGACTTTTTATCAGTAAAATAGAAGCAAGAGGAAAACCAAGGACAGGGTAGGCCCACTGCTCAGTGAGGAGGGAGAAACAGTAACAGGAAACTTGGAAATGGCAGAGATGCTTAATGACTTCTTTGTTTTGGTCTTCACAGAGAAGTCTGAAGGAATGCCTAACACAGTGAATGCTAATAGGATGGGGGGGTAGGTTTAGAAGATAAAATAAAAAAAGAACAAGTTAAAAATCACTTAGAAAAGTTAGATGCCTGCAAGTCACCAGGGCCTGATGGAATGCATCGTAGAATACTCAAGGAGCTAACAGAGGAAGTATCTGAGCCTCTAGCTATTATCTTTGGAAAATCATGGGAGACGGGAGAGATTCCAGAAGACTGGAAAAGGGTAAATATAGGGCCCATCTATAAAAAGGGAAATAAAAACAACCCAGGAAACTACAGACCAGTTAGTTTAACTTCTGTGCCTGGGAAGATAATGGAGCAAGTAATTAAGGGAATCATCTGCAAATACTTGGAAGGTGGTAAGGTGATAGGGAATAGCCAGCATGGATTTGTAAAGAATAAATCATGTCAAACCAATCTGATAGCTTTCTTTGATAGGATAACGAGTCTTGTGGATAAGGGAGAAGCGGTGGATGTGGTATACCTAGACTTTCGTAAGGCATTTGATACAGTCTCACATGATATTCTTATCAATAAACTAGGCAAATACAACTTAGATGGGGCTACTATACGGTGGGTGCATACCTGGCTGGATAACCGTACTCAGAGAATAGTTATTAATGGTTCCCAATCCTGCTGGAAAGGTATAACAAGTGGGGTTCCACAGGGGTCTGTTTTGGGACCAGCTCTGTTCAATATCTTCATCAACAACTTAGATATTGGCATAGAAAGTACACTTATTTAGTTTGCAGATGACACCAAACTGGTAAGGACTGCAACTGCTTTGGAGGACAGGATCATAATTCAAAATGATCTGGACACATTGGAGAAATGGTCTGAGGTAAACAGGATGAAGTTTAACAAAGATAAATACAAAGTGCTCCACTTAGGAAGGAACACTCAGTTTCACACATACAGAATGGGAAGAGACGGTCTAGGAAGGAGTACGGCAGAAAGGGATCTAGGGGTTATAGTGGACCACAAGCTAAATATGAGTCAACAGTGTGATGCTGTTGCAAAAAAAGCAAACGTGATTCTGGGATGCATTAACAGGTGTATTGTCAGCAAGACACGAGAAGTCATTCTTCCGCTCTACTCTGCGCTGGTTAGGCCTCAACTGGAGTATTGTGTCCAGTTCTGGGCACCATATTTCAAGAAAGAGGTGGAGAAATTGGAGAGGATCCAGAGAAGAGCAACAAGAATGATTAAAGGTCTAGAGAACATGACCTATGAAGGAAGGCTGAAAGAACTGGGTTTGTTTAGTTTGGAAAAGAAGACAGAGGAGACATGATAGCAGTTTTCAGGTATCTAAAAGGGTGTCATAAGGAGGAGGGAGAAAACTTGTTCACCTTAGCCTCTAAGGATAGAGCAAGAAGCAATGGGCTTAAACTGCAGCAAGGGAGGTTTAGGTTGGACATTAGGAAAAAGTTCCTAACTGTCAGGATGGTTAAACACTGGAATAAACTGCCTAGGGAGGTTGTGGAATCTCCATCTCTGGAGATATTTAAGAGTAGGTTAGATAAATGTCTATCAGGGATGGTCTAGATAGTATTTGGTCCTGCCATGAGGGCAGGGGACTGGACTCGATGACCTCTCGAGGTCCCTTCCAGTCCTAGAGTCTATGAATCTATCAATTTGAAGCATGAGAAGAGGGGGGAGGGAGAAAGATGTCCCAAGTTTTACCCTGAACTGTGAAGTCGTTTTAATAATTCCCTAACTTTCAACGATCCTTCAAGTTGTCTGCTATGAGAACGAACTTGAGGTTTATTTTTAATAATCCATAGGCTATTTTTACTTTACATATTAGAACAGGATGGGGAATGTTGCATCATTCAGTGCAGGACAATCTCTAATAGCCTAAAATGCAAGCGAGTGTAGTCTACAGACCAAAAACCTAGTGAGAAGGCAAACGTTTTGTGAACAGTGGAATCTGGTCACCAGCACACATGCTGTTGTTGCACACAGACACACACGCACTAAACCAGGGGTCTCAAACTCAAATGACCATGAGAGCCACATGAGGACTAGTACATTGGCCCAAGGGCCACATTACTGACAGCTCCCCCCTCCACTGCCCTCAGCCCTGCTCCCACTCCACCCTACCCCCTGCCCCACCTCTTCCCACCCCTTCCCTGCCCCCATTCCAACCCTTTCCCTGAAATCCCCACCCCAACTCTGCCCCCTCCCTGCCCCCAGGGGATGCAGGAAGGGTGTGGCAGGGGCTCAGGGCAGGGAGTTGGGGTGTGGTGTGCACGAGGGATGAGAAGTGCGGCAGGGGGTCGGGGTGCAGCACGGGGCTCAGGGCAATGGGTTGGTGCAGGAGGGGTGTGGCAGGAGGTCGGGGTGCAGGATGTGGCAAGGGGCTCAGGGCAGAGAGTTCAACTACAGGAGGGGCTCGGGGGGTGGGCTCCGGGCAAGTGCGCACTCAGGGCAGGGAAGGCTCCCTGCCTGTCTGCCCCCTGCGCTGCTACGGGAAGCGGCTGGAACGTGGGGGAGCAAGGGCACAGAGGTGTGTTGCTGTTGCTTCAGACACCGCCCCCAGCATCTCCCATTGGCCAGGAATGGGGAACTGCTGGGGGCGATGCCTGAAGCAACAGCAACACACACCCCTGCACCTCTCTTCCCCCACCTTCTTTCCGCTTCCTGGAGCAGCGCGGGGGCAGGGCAGGCAGGGAGCCTGGGGGACTGAACTGCTTTCTGGAGTTAATCAGTCCAGCTCATGGCAGGCAGCTGATAAATAAGTGAGGAGACTGGGCTGCTGGAGGGGACGTGCTTTATATTCAGAGTACAAGTTTCATCCTCTGCTCTCTTGATAGAAAATTCAGGAGTAAGATGAAGACAGGGAAGAATAATTTAAGACTAAGCTACACCACCACATACCAGACTGGACGAACACTGCTCCTGTGAGAGAGAGCAAGCAACCTGCGATATGAGATAGAATTAACTACTCCACCAAGAGCTGTGGGACGTTATGTTTAGGTACATGACAAAACAAGTCACTATCAGGCAGAATGGCTGACTAAACTATTTGCCTTTTGCACTTGAGATTTCCTCTCCTTTACCCTTACTTTGTAAGGCAGAGAAAGGGCAGTTAATTTTTTTTTTTTGGAGACTTTGAGTCTCTATGAAAGCAAGGACAGCATCACCATGGGCTAGGTCTAGTGCACACTCATCACATGCTGTTCTCCAACGTGTTACACTTCCTCTCTTTAGTGACCCAAAAGGGCCCACTCCTGCTCCCACTGAATCCAAAAGCAAGATTCCCATTAGCACAGCAGGAGAAGGCAGAGACTTGGAGTGACTGAACCACATAATTTAGTGGTTTGTTTTGGAACGGTTCCAACCTTTCCCAAGAGACCAGTTACAAATACAGGTGACAAAGGAAACACTCACTATGTGGTCTCTGAGCTTTGGGACAGGAAGTGCTGCATTCAAAACTCTGCATATATTTGAGAGAGGTAGCTGGAGAGCATGTCAGTGGCCTGACAGACTCTGACAAGCACTGAGAAACAAATTCAGGGCTGAGGAAAGTGAAATTCCAAGTACCTTCGTAACGTGGCATCAACTGAAGTCTGTCCATCTTAGCCTTTTAATGACAGGTCAAAGTTGATCAGTTGCAGGCTTTTAGTGCAGGATCCAAAGATATCTGCATGCATTTTTACCTAACAATGATGCAAGTGTGTATGTCAATCAAAGTCCTGCCTCTAGCCCAGTGTTTCTCAAACTGGGGTCGCCACTTGCGTAGGCAAAGCCCCTGGCAGGCCGGGCTGGTTTGTTTACCTGCCCCATCCGCATGTCCGGTTGATCGCAGCTCCCACTGGCCGCGGTTCGCTGCTCCAGGCCAATGGGGGCTGCTGGAAGCAGTGGCCAGTAAGTCCCTCGGCCCGCACCGCTTCCAGCAGCCCTCATTGGCCTGGAGCAGCGAACCGCGGCCAGTGGGAGCCGCGATCGGCTAGACCTGCAGACGGCGCAAGTAAACAAACCAGCTCAGCCCACCAGGGGCTTTCCCTACACAAGCGGTGGCCCCAGTTTGAGAAACAGTGCTCTAGCCCTCGTGACAGAGCAGGATCCTGCTTGAATCCTCTCCCACCCTCAGTGTGGAGCTAACAGCTGAGGCAAAGAGTCTAAAGTAGTTGGTAAAACATTAACTTTTTTCACCTCTTCATACATTAACTCTGGATTTGTGTTTCAGGTATTGCTGCAGCCAACTGCACCCAGCACCACCCTCAGTGAACTGTACTGGATGACATCTCTAGTGAACAGAGGAGACTCGGAATGCAAGTAGGTCGTCTCAAGCACCTCACCCATCTGAGCAATGGCTACTCAATCTTAGCCCCACAGGGACTCTAACTAAATCACATTCTGTGAGCTTCCACGTAAACAGACATTAATTGCCTCTTGGCTCGGTTCAATTACTTTATTACACTAGATTGTTTAAAGATTGTTATTAAGCAACCTTATTTGCTTTAATTCTCAGTTACATAAATCATGTACATTAAGTTTGTTTTTTCCTCAGCATATGTAAATGAAAAGTCCCTTAAGATCTCCTCTCACTAAATCAGCTGTTAAGCACAGACAAAGCTATAAAAAACTTGAGCACTTTCTGGTAATGCCTCCATTTAAGACAATCATTCCACATATCGACAGGGAAGAGAATAGTTATGAACTGTGATCAGAAGCCCAGAGAATTTACTATCTAGCTGGATTTCACTTTGTTCTTATATCAAGCTCTCTTTCTTTGCTGTGTTTGCTTTACAGACCACTGAATTGATGACAGACATTAACTGAGCTTTAGTCAGTCTAGACTAGCATTTGAGCTATGTTTGTTCTTCTAGATACACATGTGTACACAAAATGTGTTCTTTAAAGTGAATGTAGTGCTGATGAAAGATGCTAGAGTATGATCTGAAGTCCTCTGACCATGGAGAGGGTACAGCAGTAGCAGTGCCACCAGACCACACACTTCCCCTCACTATGCCATCAGGACCACAGTCCCTGTGGGATACAAGATATTTCAGCCACCATGGCTCATTCAGTCCTTGCCTCTCTGATGAGACTGCCAACAAGGGGGAGAGATTTCCAAGATGCAGGTACCTGTCCAAAAGAACCAGACAGACCACTGAACAACCATCTCAGAGTCAAGATCAGTGGCTACTGCCAAAGTGGGCTTAATTTCAATTGATAATCAGGACACAAACAACTCTTCATACACCCCGTAAGCCATTCAGTTCACTGGTGGACATTTTCTTAACCAAGTTTTAATTACTTGGTCACATAAGAAAAGTTTGTATATTAGCAAAAATACATGTGTGTTTAACAGTTTAGATACCATTTTGACTTGGTGGCCTATTAACATTGCAATGTACATATTTATTCCTGCGCATCCTGTTCATTGCATGGTACTGACCCTTGGAACCTTTATACATCGCTAAGAGTATGCTTAGGTAAATAAGGAAGAGCACGCCCTTCACCAGCAGACACACATTGCAATCATGGGAAACAAAATGCCCAGTCACTTTTGTTAACACTCTCCTGAAAGCAACAATCTGTCCAGGCTCCTTTGACAACTGAAAAGCAGAACATCACAGAAAAAGGATCCCCACATGAGTTCCTTGGAAAGGGTAGTTCTCCCCACCATGTAAATCTCGGACTCTTACCTGCAGTTGCAAGAATGGGATGTTGAAGAATTTGTGCAGGTACTTGAGGCCAAAACTGTTCTTCATGGAAGATTCAGCATAGCGAAAATAAGACGAGCCAGGAGGTCTGTTCCCAATCAGATGAGTAGAGAAAAGAAAATTACACAGAGACTGACTGACTACACACACAGCAGAGGCATGTGCTGACTTCTATCCCATGAGCAATCCTCATCTCCCAGGCAAATCTTCAACCCCAAGACTTAGGCTGACAGTTCATCCTGCTGGGGGCTCATTATTTTGCTTACAGCTCATAAGGAGCCAAATTAACTCTTTCTCCCTTTAGAAGGCTGATAGGGAAAGGCTTGCACGCAGCTGTTATTGTGCTATTGTGTCATGCAACTGACAATATGAACTGCTCTGCTGGGACACTAGGCCAATGTTTTACTGAATCGAGTATTTCACAGCTGTACAAGTGCATTTCTTATAGCACGTTTTTATTTCTAATCCTATAAACAGACCTAAATGAAGCTATTAAAAACCTCAGCACTGGGCATTAAACTTACATTAGTTCACCTTGGATAATGGTGTGTTTAACATGAATAAACGTGGCTGTAAAAGAACTGGTACGAAGCCATTCTTTGTGATGGATTCCATTTCTACATGTCTGATGTACGCATGAGTGAGTGAGAGACTTTGCAAGAAAACCTGTTACACAAAAAAGCTTTTGTAAAAACCACTCTCAGAAGGAGAAAGGCAGGATGGGGTCGACTGACCGATTCCTACCCAACAAGGGCAAGAGCTATAATTAAAGAGAGAGCTCAGGGACAGATTCAAAGAAATGCCAGAGTACAGGCTTGGCAGGCAGTTGGGAGAACACAGCCTGGAAGCAATCAGGATCTGTATGTAGTCTTGCAGTGGGGATGCTCAATCTCTAGGGTGCGGGAGAGAGGGAGAAAAAGGTAGGGGCATTATGCTGGTTTCGGAGCATGGGTGTTCATGGAACAGTTCGGGGGGGGGGGGGATGTAACATTCAAAATCTTTCAGCAAGAAAAAAAAAAAAAAAAAAAAAAGACACCCAAAAGGAAAGGCTGAAGTACAATTCCATTTGGACAGAGCTGTTCTGAAAGGCCTGCACCACAGGGACTCCCTGCTATTCACTGGCTCTAGAAACTGAGAATTCCCCCCACCGCCCCCCAGTGCAGGCCTTTTACGTTCGGTAAGAACACCATAGAGTGAGCAGAAAGCCCATTATAAAGCAACAATATACAGGGATATCAAACCCAACCTGATGAGAAGGGGTTTGGATGACCAGGGAAGGGAGCAATTCAATGGTGCACACATGTCTGGAAGAGAACAGCAATGCTGTTAATCGGGGCTGGATTGCATGGAAAAGGAGTGGAGTGTTGCTCTCCCAGAAAGCCAGTATGGTGCCAGCCCTGTTTACCTGTTCAGATTATCAATGAACGCCCGCATGTCATCTGGCAGGATGACCCTGTGCTCTCCCATATCACGGTAATTCCCAAGCACACACACTGGAACATGGGTGGGCACTTTAGGAAGCTCCCTCAATATGTAGTTAAATGTCCTTTACCAAATAAAAGGTGAAACAAATAATTAGTGTGAGCACACTTGATGGGTTAGTTGTTCTCTAAGCAATATTACTGCATTTACAGCTTACATGCACACAATGGAAACTAGCACATAGAAAAGTTGCAAAGCAAACAGAAAAATCCAAAATACAAATCTCACATGTGAGTTTCTTCTGAGGCCCACCTACAGACAACACTGAGACACATTCTGAGGTAATATTGTTATTTCACAGAGATTCATTCAGAAGCAAAACAGTCCAATTACCTCAGGCCTGTACCTTGAGCAGGGACGCACATAAAACATTCTAGGAGAAGGCTACACTCTGCACTGTTGTGTGAGGATAGGGAGAATATTCTCCTCGCCCTGTTGGTGATTGGGATTACGCCCTTATTTTCATCAAAGCTAGTACAAGTTACTCCAGGGGGAATTCTGCACCACTGTGCGCAGGAGGAAAGCATGTCCCCACTGCAGATTTCTTTGCTTCCCTGCAGAAAGTGACAGGGAAGCTGCGCTGGGGTGGGGGTGGGGCTGCGAATGCCCACGGGTGTAGCTTGGAGGGGCACTGCCCCCAAAACAGAGGCAAAGTATGTGGGGGGGGCACACGGAGTCATGTGCTAGTGCCCACCCACCCGCCTTAATTTCTGCAAGCGCAGAGCTGCCTGGATGCTGCCTCCTGAGTCCTAGTGCTGGTTGTGCTTGCCTTCTGAGTGCTGGGATCCATCCTGTTTTCTGTACAATAGTGAGTGCCCATGGTGGGGAAGGTCAAGGGGGGGCATGGTGAGGCTGGAGGAAAGAGGCAGTGGGAAAGGAGAGGGATAAGAGAGGGGAGAGGGTGGGGTAGGGGAAGAGGATGCAGGAGAGGGGAGAGCAGGAGCCCAATATGCAGCATTCCCTCAGCAGCAGCTTCAGTTGGGGCTCCCCCATTAAGCAGGTACATTGAACCCCCACCCAATAGTATACACACAGCCCCTGGACCACCCTGATGAGCCCCCCAGACACCCACCCCACTGAGCCCCAACCAACTGCACCTCAACCCCACCTCCCTCACATCCAGACCACCCCCTGCTAAGTCCCAACCCCGTTCACCTGGACCGCCCTGTAAAGTCCCATTGTCTCTGCACCTGGAACCCCCCAACAAACTCCTGTGTATTCAGATCCCCACACTGAGCCACCCACACCCAGACTCCCCCCCACAGAACCCTCTCCCCCTCACTAAGCCCCTCTACACTTGGATCCCCCTAGGCTGAGCCTGCCTGTCTACCCGCACCTGGTGTGCCCAGTGCAGAGGCCAGGTTGTTTCTGAGACAGGGTTGGCTCTTGCACTGTGTTACAGTCAGGTGTAGCTTCACCGCCAAGTCCCTGTTTGGGGGTGGAGGGGCTGCAGGATGATCTCCCACCTCAGTGCAACCAGTGGCCTGTGCACCTCATTGCTAGGCTGGAGCCTCCACATTTATTTATTGACAAATAAATTTGCAGAATTTTAAAATATTGTACTCAGAATTTTTAATTTTTTGGTGCAGAATACCCTCAGGAATAGGAAGTACAATTCTTACAGATAGCTTAGCACGTTTGCTGAGTCTATTTGCCTTGACAATTCTCTGTGGCAGTGAGTTCCACAGGTTATATGCTACATACAGAAATACTTCCTTTGATCCACTTCAGGTTTATCATTTTAACTGAGGGCCCTCCTTGTCTTGTCCTACTAAGGAAATTGTGTTTAAGTATCCCTGTCTTACAGACATACAAGCCAGTACATACTGTACCAATACAGAGAGTCTAAAGTTGCATGATCTATATCCCAGTGTCTAGACAGGTTGATCTATTATACTGATGAGCAAGATGGCTTTAGTGCCTGTCCTTCATTTACTTTGAAGTGCTGGAGTGCAGAAGTCTGCCAAGAGCTCTAATGAAATTAAAGAGCATACCAAAGCACACTGCATCTGGAGGTGAGGCCTATGGAAGAGAGTTCCAGCAATGGGTAACCCTCTCCCATTAGGGCTTCACGTATTTCTGCCCATAGGGTTCATGGCACCTTTTCAGCCAAAGGACAGCAATTCTCCCTTGTAAGCTGAAGGCGCCAGTGGCAGTAGTTTGGGCCAATCAATGCCCCTGACACACCAGGACTACTCTGTTTTCCCCTTCCCCAGTTCCTGTCACCCCTGCACTCCTTACTTCCACCTTCCCTTCCCATCCCTGCTTCCACGTTTCCTCTCCCTTAGCGGAGGGGATAAAAAGAGCCCAACAAATGAAGTCCCAAGTTGTGTCCACAGAGCACCTACAAACCCACATTTCTCTATTGCCCTTGGGCTTTCTTCCATGTTCCCTGCTTTCACCTCTCCCATTAGATATTATGCCTACACTTGAGACTGGAAGCTCCTTGGAGCAGGCACTTTTTCATCTACCTTTGGAGGTGCTCAGCATACTCTGGGTGCTGGATGAATAACGTTTGCAAAAGGCATTTTCTGCTTGTTTCCCTTAGTCTGCTGCACAGTAGGGATTACAGATCAGTGGACATGGAGGGAGACAGCTGGTTCAGAACAGATCTGAATTGTGCTTTACAGGGGAACAGATTAAAAACAGGCCAGAAAATAATGCAAAATTATTTCAGGTGCCAGGAACTTGTTTCAGCTCATTGGACTGTTGTGTGTCTACAAATCACAGGATCTAAAAATCATTTGTTTTGATTAAACAAACAAGACTCAAGCTGCCTGTATCACTGCTCCTTTCTTACCACTGCTTGGTGATGTCGAACATCATCACTACTCCATTGCAGTTCTTATACACATCAAGAAACTCCGCATCCAGAGCCATCTCTGACTCTGCCTGGAAACAGAAAGACACAAACTGTAAATCCATAGCTCTTACAGCTTCAGACTTGTATGAAAAACAACTGGTCTCATGAAGAATCCCAAAGTTTCCAATGGGAGTATTCCCAAACAAAAGAGCACCACTGGAATTCACAACATCACTAGAACAAGGCTTCTCCAATAGTTCACTGTTTACACCGCCTGAGTATGCAGGATCTGAGAGCTGCCAGCGTTCTGTGAAAAGCCATGTGTTTGATTCAAGAGAGTAGGAGTATTTTAGCACTTGCAATCTCATTCTCCTCTCCAGCCCATCACCCCAGATCCCCTCTTGACAAGCTGATTCCATAGACAGCTACAGGATACAAAAGACAAAACATATCTAGAGTAAAGCAACTCCCTTTCTTGTTCTTTTCCAAACCTGACTGTTTGCTGTGCTGCTCACTGCTGATCTGTATAGCCAGAGAGTGTCTTCTGCTGCACCTCCCTCCCCTCTGTAGTGAGACTGGCATTTTCTAGCAGCAGTATTGATTTTTATCAATAGTACATTTTACCGCATTAAGATTGTTTTCAAAATTCAGTATTTGCCGTCCTCATTGCAAATTTGCAGGGTCTCATTACAGTCTTGTACCTACAGCATGGCTACATTTTAATGTGCAACTACCCTCCACTCTAATGGCACAGCAGCTGTATGATTTGCTTTCATACATAGCTTTACACTTGGAATGTGGGCTTAGAATTTATGACTGAGCATTTCATGGGGGAAACACCTGAATCAGAGGAAGTCTCTTTATCTATGTGCTAGCAGGGAAGTTACTAGATTGAGAACAAATTAACCTCTTCTATACACCACCCATATTGGCCCACTGATTTCAACAGAACGGTTAAAGAGCATAAAGTGGGATACTTCTAATTCACTGGGCCCTGCAGGGCACCATCATGTGACCAAGAGCAACGAAGCATTTAAAGAATTACAAGAGAACAAGTGAGCAGACTTCAAACCAGCCTTTCCTGAAAGGGGAACACAATGGGATTTTTGTGAAAGAAGCTCTGTAAGTGCATCTGGGATCAAAATGCTGTCTGGGGAGACAGGCATCACATGATCTGTCTTCATGTTTATACACGTCGTGCACAACAGCAAAGCTGCTGTGAAGAGGGCATGTGCTCCCTTCAGTGTGCTCCCATTACAATATTTGGCAGTGATACTTCCCTTTCTACCTGCAGATTTCAAAATGCTTTAAAAAGGTGTGTGATCATCTTCCCTTTTGTACAGATGATCAGCTAAAGGCATCACATTAAGTGATTTGCCTCAGATCACACAGTGAGTCAATGACGAGCCCTGGAAAGGAACCTTGGTCTTCCTGTGCTGGTTCTATCTCCCTCTTGTCATCATAACCCAACAGATACAATGCCACACAGTGAACAATGGAGGAATTTCACCCCAAAGGGAGGGTGGAAACTGCCAGCATCGCTGCAGAGAGTCAGACTCTCCGTGCAATGCACTGGAATAAAAAAAAAAAAAAAAAGAGCTGGCGCAGCCTAGTGCCTCAGACTGGGAACAAGTTATGGCCGATGTGTCAGCTGATCACTCTGACTGCAGATATGAGTGCAAACTACATCCGAACTTTTACACAAGAGATTGACAGCTGACAACATGCAATCACTTAACAAGAACAACAGGGAGACATACTTGTATCTCAAAGGTGGCTCACCTCCTGAGGGTCGTTCTCCAGTTTCAAACCATCTCCACGTTTTTTGCATTTTCCTTAGAAAGGAGAGAGAAAGTAATATAGTTAAGCCAACCTAACCCCCGGTGTAGACAGCATTAAGTCAAGGGGAGAATTCTTCTGTTTACCTAGCTACCATCTCTTGGGAAGATGATAGGAAAACTCTTCCCATCGCTGAAGTGAGTGTCTACACTGAGGCACTAAGCTGCACAGCCGGAGCATTTCTAGTTAAGACACAGACTCAGGAGACTACGTGTGTTTGATGGTGATTTCCCAGTAGCAGGTTTGTCCTTGGACAGGATACAGTGTTTTGCATCCTACATTTAAAGGAGACCCACTTCTTTCTATAAGCTTGGTAGAGGGGGAGTCAGCCAGCCTTGAGGGGAAATACTATCAATAGAAGGAAAGCCTACTGCAGCCCTTCTGGCAAACCACCAAAAATGAGTGAAAGAAAAAAGCCTGGGGCCTGCTCTCTGTAAAGAAAGAGAAGAGGCTCTGACTGTTTCACCTTTTGTTCTTGCTTGCACTGGAGAAACACAGTGCAACAATACCTGACAACTGAATTGCACAATATAGCCAACTGCAAAAAGGCAAAGATTTCAGCATGCAACCTTCCCAGGAAAGACTATGAGAGCTCAGTGCTGTTGCACAAACCTGAAGCAAACAGTATTATGAATGCTTTAAATGTGGTTTCAGAGAATCCATTAGGTGCTTTAGTTTGAACTGCTGTAAGTGAATTTAACAACCAAAATAATTAGGGGCAAATGAGACAGACTCCTGAGGAAAGACAAAAAAGCTAAAACCATGCAACTTGCCTAAACCCTAAAGGATGATTGTGGTGGGGAGATGGGGAAAGAGAAATATGAAATATGTGAAAGGAAGGCCGGGAAGAGACTGCGCAAAGGGAATCTTATGGCAATTTATCAGATGCACCAATCCAAAGGTCAGAACACACTCTAGAACAGCGGTCAGCAACCTTTCAGAAGCGGTGTGCCGAGTCTTCATTTATTCACACTCTGATTTAAGGTTTCGCATGCCAGTAATACATTTTAATGTTTTTAGAAGATCTCTTTCTGTAAGTCTATAATATATAACTAAATTATTGTATGTAAAGTAAATAAGGTTTTTAAAATGTTTAAGAAACTTCAATTAAAATTAAATTAAAATGCAGAACAGATGAAGAACCCCATCCATATGCCATTTTATGCCTAATAAATGTAAGTGATAGGGCAGGAAAAGCTTAACAATAAGGCCTGGTCTACACTATAGAGTTAAGTTGACACAGGGACAGCTCATGGTGGCTGTGGGGTGGGAGGCTGGCTCCAGCACTGAGCCCCGTGGCAGCGGGTAGGGGCGGGGGGTTGCAGTGGTGATCCCCACAGGGGGAAAAAGGGCCTGCAGTGGTGAGCCCTGCAGCGGGGCTGACAGCCCCCACACTGCCCCACTTAAGTTGCTGCAACTATTCCTGGTGAGGACACGCATCACCATGGCCAGCTTTAGGCCAGTTCCCCCAGTTCTGCCGGGTATTCCAATCGGGCGCCGTGGGTCATAAAGCCAGCTCTGCGCTTCACCTGCAGGAGGGTAGTGTAGACATCAAAAACCACAGAATTACTGTGGTGGCTGTAAGTCAACCTAACTTGCGTTGATATAATTCTGTAGTGTAGACAAAGCTTAAGATCTATTGGGCTGTGGAATCAACTCACAAGAGAAGGGAAGACACAGCACTCGACACATTTCAGAATTCGACTGGACAAAAAACTAGAAAGTGTACTACAGATGCCCACCAGCTTACGCAAAGCCGCACTTACGGAAAAAGTTCCGT
Source organism: Gopherus flavomarginatus (assembly GCF_025201925.1). Taxonomy (NCBI): domain Eukaryota; kingdom Metazoa; phylum Chordata; order Testudines; family Testudinidae; genus Gopherus; species Gopherus flavomarginatus. Next base: position 23,607,645 of record NC_066633.1, read on the forward strand.
AAGCTAGAAATAGGTTTTTTTGGTTTTGGTGTAATAGCTGGGTATACGTTTCTGACTTATGCAAATTTTGAGTTACGCAAAGTGTTTCGGAGCACAAGTCGGGGAGTATCTGTACCAAAAACCAGTCCTTCAGTACACTGACTCATCTAGATTAGCCTTTGGCCAAACAGTCTTCTTATTGAGGAAGGTCATAGAAGTTAGAGTACTGCCAAAATACAATTTTTGTATACCAAAAAAACCAAAAACCTCAGCCTCTTTCTGTCTTGGATAATATACAAACATCCTTATAGGAATTCATCCCTTTACACTCACTCAATATTCACTTTTTAAAAAGCTGTTAAAACTTTTGCACATATCCTGAGAGGAATGTGAACATTAGGGCTTGTCTACACATGGACACTATTGCAAAATCAGCCAGTGTGAATTTAACGAACAAAAGCTATTCTATACTGGCTCCTAGCGTGGATACTCTTATTCTGCACTAAGACTACTTTTTCGCGGTTGAGCTTAATCTAGCTATTCTAGGTATTTCCCCATGTAGAAAAGCCCTTACAGGAACTCAGAAACCAGGAAATGCTCAATTAAGAAACTGCTTCTTACACTGTAACTCTGCCCCATAGGGATGACAGCACCTTGCTGTATTGTTCTTTTGAGTGTGGGGAACATATGCCTCAATTGCAGGAATCACATGGTATGGAATTCTCCAATGTATTGTTAGCGTCTATTTGCAATTGTGCAGCTCAAAACTAAGAGGCAGGTTTATGTATCCAATGTGACACAAAAGCAATTAGCTCCCATATCAAAGCTTCTACGCAGGGCATGTTAAGGGTCCCATAGGGCTGTATTTAAAAGGAGTCATTTGGCATTGTGCGGAGTACTGAGAGAAGGGCACTTTTTGCTAGGGAGAGAGATGGTACCTGTGATGTTCCTAGCTCCCACTGTCCAAGGGTTAAACCAGCATTACCTCATGTGACAAATTTCCTCCTTTGCCTTGGTGGGTTCTGCGCTTCCTGGTGGATTTGTCGCCTCAGAGATTTTCGGCAGTCCTCAGCTTGGCTCCTTTTGTTAGTGGCACAAACCTGCAGTTCACTTGGCTAACCTCATCACTGGCCAGCATGGGGAAAAGGAGGAGAACAATCTCTGCTGTCTCTGCTGGCCCACGTAATGGGTCGAGGGACAGGCCAGAGACCTTCCCCTCTGCTGTGATCCACAGTCCAGATGATCTCCTCTCATTTCAAATAGGGAGTTGGGGGGGAACCTCTACTCTGGATTCCAGCCCAGGACCCTGTGGATTGCAGCTGTCTTTAGTGTCTCCTGTAACAGCTGTGTGACAGCTACAACTCCCTGAGCTATTTCCCCACGGCCTCCCCAACACCTTCTTTATCCTCACCACTGGACCTTCCTCCTGATGTCTGATAACACTTGTACTTCTCAGTCCTCCAGCAGTACGCCTATTCACTCAGCTTCTTGCTTACCTCTTGCTCTCAGCTCCTCGCATGCCCCTCACTGACTGCAGTGAGGCCGTTTTTAAATCAGGTGCCCTGATTAGCCTGCCTGTCTTAATGGAGTCTAGCAGATTCTTAATTGGCTCCAGGTGTCCTAATTAGCCTGCCTGCCTTAATTGGTTCCAGCAAGTTCCTGATTGCTTAATCTGAGGCTAATATATCTGCCTTCTATCACTCTCCTGTACCTGGATCCCAATAGGATAGTAGTTCTCAAACTTTTGTACTGGTGATCCCTTTCACATAACAAGCCTCTGAGTGCGACCCTCCTTATAAATTAAAAACACTTTTTAATATATTTAACACCATTATAAATGCTAGATGCAAGGATAGGTTCCTGGCTTAGCGTTTTTGTTGTGTGGTTGCTGGTGAGTCTATTTGCTTCAGGTTGGGAGGCTGTCTGTAAGTGAGGACTGGTCTGTCTCCCGAGATCTCTCTCTCAGATATATCCTTGCACAAAGCCCGATGTCAACTCTGTCCACATATCTCTTCAAGTGTCACCATCATAGGACCTAATCACATCAGCCATACCATCAGGGGCTCGTTCACCAGCACATCTACCAATGTGATATATGCCACCATGTGCCAGCAACGCCCCTCCGCAATGTACATTGGCCAAACTGGACAGTCTCTGTGCAAAAGAATAAATGGACACAAATCTGACATCAGGAATCATAACATTCAAAAACCAGTAGGAGAACACTTCAACCTCTCTGGTCACTCAGTAACAGACTTAAAGGTGGCAATTTTGCAACAGAAAAGCTTCAGAAACAGACTCCAACTAGAAACTCTTGAGCTTGAATTAATATGCAAACTAGATACCATTAATTCAGGCTTGACTAGAGACTGGGAATGTTGAGTCATTACACAGATTGAATCTATTTCACCATGTTACGTATCCTCACACCTCTTGTCAACTGTCTGAAATGGGCCATCTTGATCATCACTACAAAAGTTTTTTTTCCTCCTGTTTATAATTGCTCATCTTAATTAGCTTCTCAGAATTGATATAGCGACTTCCATCTTTTCATGATCTGTATGTACATATATCGCCTTATTATATGTTCCATTCTATGCATCCGATGAAGTGGGCTGTAGCCCAGGAAAGCTTATGCTCAAATAAATTTGTTAGTCTCTAAGGTGCCACAAGTACTCCTGTTCTTTTTGTTCCAGATGTTCATGACCAAAAAGGGTTAATGGAATTGTAGAAGAACTGCAGAATCTAACATTGGAATTCCTTACTGAAATCTGTAGATCAGTCTATTCTCAACAGAACCTATTCTGACAGTTTCAATGCTCCTGCTACTCATTTCTGTTGATTGAAAAAGCCTCCAATGCCAGCCCAACAGCAAAGAAATGAAATGCTTTTATAATCATTTTATTTTCAGTATTTAATCCATCTGAAAAACACAGAATGAATGCTTGTAAAATACTCTTTTTTGGCAGATGTGGATGTAAAACCAATCTGGGCAACGGGAAACGTGTTTAATCTTTTCTTTGTTGAGGTAGAGGACAAAACAGAGCAGTTACCCAATAAATGCTCTCCTCAGAGGACTTAACAACATGATAGCGCTTCTCCTGTGAAATCAGAGCAAAGGAAGTCTGCAGTTCAGGAATTCTTCCATGAAACAGTCTGGCCCATCAAAAACTGCTCAACAGGTTTACTAGAAAATATTAATCCATAAATGTTCACACTCAAAATGGCACTCCCATGATGAACAGTCCTTACGGAATTCCACTATTGGACTACTGAAATAATTTCTGTTGCTATTGACTGGTTACAAAAGCGTTAACCCAAAACAGCAATGGAGGTAGGGTTATTCATTGGAAAGCTTCAGTTTGATTTCTGTGGCTTCAATGCTGCCCCAAACCATAGGCAGCAGAATGGTGATCAACCACACTTCCCAGCTGGCAGCTATAAAGAAACTAATGTTAGCTTTAGTAAAAAAGTTTGGGGCACTTTCTGAACAATTTAATTGGTGTTGCATGACATTCACACCTCACAGCATCAGACCTCAGCTATGCCAGGGTCAAAGGGAGCTGCAGTGGCTTCCAAGCCTGGTACTCTTCAACAGAGTGTTGGGTAGATGTTATTTCAACTCCATTTAATGAAACATCTTCCACTCTCCTCCAAGATACTCATGTCTCCAGGTCCTTCTCTGATTTGTTCTGGTTTTTAAATTTTGAAAATGTCAGGAACGTCAATTCTGCTCTTCACCCAGCTTTGCTAGAGATCTTCCCAGATGACTCAGGTGTGGATTGGAAGCTCTCACAACTCAGCTGAAGCTGTGAAGGCACCCCCCACCCACCACTACTGTGTTAAGGAAGATTGGAGACCTGGAAGTGACTCTCAGTCAAACTCACAATCAGGTTTCCCTTGTATGATTTCTCCAGTGTCATAATCCCACCTCTTCTCCACTCTCTTTATCTGGCAGATTGTATACACAAGAGCTGAATCTCTAATGTTAAAGTATAAAACCAAGAAAGTTCAAACACCCACCTGTCCTACTCACACATTTCCATTCTCACCCTGGACAGTCCGTGTGTAGCTTTAACTTGACCACGTTTACAGTTACATGGTCATGTTTTCATGATGGATATATGATTGGTGTGGCTTTCACAGATTTCACTGTGCACAATTCTGTATGTGTCTTTGTGCAATGTGAGAGATGTAAGGGCAACTGATTTAGGTTGGCTATAGTTCTAAGTGTGCTAATTTGTCAAGATGACACCACTGAAATGTGCATGTATGTATACATGAACATATTGTGAATACTGCTGGAATTAATGCTGCAGGTTGGTTGTTTAAGATAACAGAGATGTGTGTGCAGTAGTGATGTTGTTCAGGCTCAGCAGGCAAATGATGAGTGAAAGCCAGGTGAATGACCCAACTGCTTATTCCCTTTCTTTTTATGGTTTACAGTGGTGGGCCATACTATCTGCCAACTTCCAGTCGAACACCAAGGACTTTTATATGGGAATTTTCCCAGTTTTTTTCCAACTAGAATGTTAATACATATTCTTCTCATGAGTAGCTATCAATATTGAAACATTTTATCTGCTGCATGCCCCTTTTCAGAGTCCCAATATTTACTATGCTGTTTCCTCTTCCTGGTAGTTTTATGTCTGATTTTGTAAGCAAGTAGTTTTTAAGTGAGGTAGCTTGGGGGAATGCAAGACAAATAGACTCCTGAAAGGGATACAGTAGTTTGTGAAGGTTGAGAGCCATTGGTTTACATTACTCTGGGATGCATAGATTAATACTGTTTTGAAACAAGTTGTGACCTGACCCTACCATTACCATAAAAGGGATGACTTAGGAACTAGTAATGATTGGCAGGAGTTACAAATAGGTGACCATAGCTCTTGAAACATCTGGACTTGAGTAGCTGCCTTGCATTCAGATTCTGTAAAAGCTTTCTGATTTGCATCAGTTCTACAACTCACCCAAAGCTGAGAGAGAAGTCAGGACTGCATGGATTGTACTGCTACAGTGGTAGGCAAAAAAATTGTCTAGTGAAATGAAGCTGCAGCAAGTTCTCAACCACCACACTGCTGCTACCAGAGATTTCTATTCTTTAACCTCAGTAAAATAATTACAAAGTGACTTTTCTTGGGATTTAGTTTAGCAAAACTTCCAAAATCTTACACACGTTACACACACACACCCTGGCAGCACTGATAGCAGATAAAAAGGTATCAAGCTGCTCTACAAGACCAAAATTTCAATCGTGTGTCCACTCGTGTATCTTTTCATCAACACCTGTTTACTCTGAAGAGAGAAATCAAAGCACTCAGAGTTTATGCATTTGACCAGGTCAGACTTTGTTAATATGTCAGTCTTCCATTTGATTTTTCCCTTAAAAGCAGATAGACTTTTTCAGGGGTGGAGATGCAAGTCATAATTTTAGGTGGGAATCAACATATAACTTCAAAATGCCACATTCAGAGTGTACAAGTTGGTGGAATTTTCAAAGGCAGTCTTTTAAATGAAATACAATAGTGAAAAGTGCAAGGTCATGCATTTAGGAATTAATAATAAGAATTTTGGATATACGTTGGGGGCGCATCAGTTGGAAGCGACGGAGGAGGAGAAGGACCTTGGGGTACTGGTTGATAGCAGGATGACTGAGTCACCAATGTGATACGGCTGTTAAAAAAGCAAATGCGATTTTGGGATGCATCAGGCGGGGTATTTCCTGCAAGGATAAGGAGGTGTTAGTACCGTTATATAAGGCGTTGGTGAGACCCCATCTGGAATACTGTGTGCAGTTCCGGTGTCCCATGTTCAAGAAGGATGAATTCAAACTGAAACAGGTTCAGAGACGGGCTACAAGGATGATCCGAGGAATGGAAAAACTGCCTTATGAAAGGAGACTCCAAGAGCTTGGCTTGTTTAGCCTGGCCAAAAGAAGGCTGAGGGGGGATATGCTCGCTCTATATAATTATATCAAGGGGGCTAACGTTAGGGAGGGAGAGGAATTATTTAAGTTTAGTACTAATGTAGGCACGAGGACGAATGGGTATAAACTGGATATTAGGAAGTTTAGACTTGAAATTAGACGAAGGTTTCTGACCATTAGGGGAGTGAAGTTCTGGAATAGCCTTCCGAGGGAAGTAGTAGGGGCAAAAGACTTTCCTGGCTTTAAGACAAAGCTTGATAAGTATATGGAGGGGATGTTATGATAGGATCGTTAATTTGGGCAATTGATCTTGAATTACCACCGGACAGGTCTGCTCAATGGTCTGCGGGGAGATGTTGGATGGGATGGGTACTGAGTTGCTGCAGAGAATTCCTTCTTGGGTGCTGGCTGGTGACTCTTGCCCACATGCTCAGGGTTTAGCTGATCGCCATATTTGGGGTCGGGAAGGAATTTTCCTCCAGGGCGGATTGGCAGGTGCCCTGGATGTTTTTCGCCTTCCCCTGCAGCGTGGGGCACGGGTCGCTTGCTGGTGGTTTCTCTGCAGCTTGAGGTCTTCAAACTATTTTTGAGGATTTCAATAACTCGGTCCTGGGATAGGGGTTGTTATAAAATTGGATGGGTGGGGTTCTGTGGCCTGCCTTGTGCAGGAGGTCAGACTAGAGATCAGATTGGTCCCTTCTGACCTATGAGTCTGAGTCTATAAATGCAGCACACTGCACAACTCTATGTATGCACATTACATAGGATTCTCTAGGAAAGGGTAAATCAAGGATCAGATCCCACCAGCATTCAACTGCAACACACTGGAGGCTTTGCTAATAAATGGCTGTGGTCTAAACTAGTGTCACTCTCACCCAAAGCATCATGCAGGAGGATTTTTTGGCCTGAGTGCACAGGAAATAAAATTAAATGAGATCATATTAAAAGGTGAAACAGTGAGATATGAACAATTCCTTAACAGCTAGTTTGCATTTTTCTTGAGGTGCATTTATCACAGAATTGCACTACTGTCAGAGTTGGATTGCATTAAACTGCACTAACTAAGCCCATGAACCTGTAACTATATAAAAAACTTGAGTTTGTTTATTCCATAAAAAGGGATTCTAACAGAATGACATTTTCCCTTTCTGGGAATGGGGTGGAAGAGGACAGATCCTTTAAATTCCAGGCACACTCCACCCCCAGAAGTCAGTGTGACTGAACTGTTATTAACATCTGCAAATGCCAGGTTTGTCTTAGCCTGTTTTGCCACCAGGATGACAAATCTTTGGAGTTTAAAGTGCAGATCTGCTCTCAGAAGCAACTCTAAAATAAAATAAAATACAGGCATAACAGGGTCACATGTTCACTGTCTCAATTACTTCATACCAGATTTGTCTATCGGTAAGTAAAAAAGATGGAACTCCTGGATGCCAGCCCTGCATGCTTAGGGTAAGTTTTGAAAGTCAAGCTGGGGTCTGGCTCACACTTCACCAGTAACCCTGATCCAACTGAGCTCTAATAAAGAGTAGGTTAGAGTGCACGAGTGACACACTTCTGTATACTTTGAGAGAAGACAGTGCTCCTGGAATTTAATTCATAGTTCTGTTGAGGGTACGAAAGCCAGAACAGATTCCAGCTGAGTCTCCCAAGGCTCTAAAGATTCTGCAGGAATGGAAACAGGAATATGATGATAAAAATGTAAATTGTCATCACTAGTCAGCAGATCTGACCCAGATCACCTATAGGATTACACAAAGGGGCAGATCTGCAGAGTGCTATATTTACAAAGTCACTTTTCTAACCATTACAGCATTTCTAAAAGGATATATGTCCAATTCATTTTCCCCAAATCAAATTAACTTCAGTTCATGCAAAAAAGAATGTGCTGTTAATAGTTACCTATGAATTCCATTCATTTCTGCTAACAGCTTCCAACTGTGTATCTGGTACAGCTTTTGGCTTCCTAAAAACTAGAAATATACAGCTCTCTTCCTAATATGCTATCATGTTTTAAAAGCTACATTGTATCATCACATGCAAATATTCAGCTCCCAAAGACTTTGTTCAGAATGTATATACATCTCTACCCCAATATAACGCTGTCCTCGGGAGCCAAAATATCTTACCGTGTTATAGGTGAAACTGCGTTATATCGAACTTGCTTTGATCTGCCGGAGTGTGCAGCCCTGTCCCCGAGTGCTGCTTTACTGCATTATATCCAAATTCGTGTTATATCGGGTTGCATTATATGGGGGTAGAGGTGTAGTTTTAAACACAGGCTGATTGTTTTCCCAGTAAGCATGTTACAAAAAGGTTTTAGATTAGCACACAGAAAATGCAATAATTTAAGTGGATCTAAGTATTCACTTTAAAAAAACAACACTACTTTGCACAGCAAAACTATCCTTTTAACAAGATTATTCCTTCAAAAAGACAGTTCGATGGGTACTACTATAAACAGAATGAACTAGTTGTCAAGGTTTTTTTCCCCCACTTTGAACTTTAGAGTACAAAAAGTGGGGACCTGCATGAACACTTCTAAGCTTAAATTACTAGCTTAGATCTGGAACACTGCCTCCAGCCAGAATTTAGTGTCTGGCACACTTTCTGTTCCCCCAAAACCTTCCCTTGGGAACACAGATCCAAACCTTTTGGATCTTAAAACAAGGAGGAATTAACCATCCCCGCTCCTTTCCCCCCCACCAATCCCTGGTGAGTTCAGACCCAATCCCCTTGGATCTTAAAACAAGGAAAATCAATCAATCAGATTCTTAAAAAGAAAGCTTTTAATTAAAGAAAAAAAGTAAAAATCATCTCTGTGAAATCAGGATGGAAAACGCTTTACAGGGTACTTAGATTTATATAGCCCAGAGGAAAGCCCCTCTAGCCTCAGGTTCAGAGTTACAGCAAACAGAGGTAAAAATCTTTCCAGCAAGAAGAAATATTTACAAGTTGAGAAAACAAAAATAAGACTAATCCGCCTTGCCTGGCTATTACTTACAATTTTGAAACATGAAAGACTGATTCAGAAAGATTTGGAGAGCCTGGGTGTATGTCTGGTCTCTCTTAGTCCCAAGAGCGAACAACGAACAAAACAAAAAGCACAAACAGACTTCCCTCCACCAAGATTTGAAAGTATCTTGTCCCCCTATTGGTCCTCTGGTCAGGTGTCAGCCAGGTTTACTGAGCTTCTTAACCCTTTACTGGTAAAAGAGACATTAACCCTTAACCATCTGTTTATGACACTAGTGGCCTAAAAAAGGGAGAGGAAATGAAGTTCACCAAACACAGTAGGAATCAAATCATTTGGTCCATTTTTGAATGAATGAAGCCAACTTGGTGAGAAGTTCACGCTTCTTGCAACTGCTTCTAAATTATTTGTTCACCCTGGAGTTAAGATGGCATATCTGAGACATCTGAGCCTCTCTGGAAACGAGGGAGAATTCCCAGCCCTGTCAGGTTACCTCCGGAAATTAACACAAACACTTCTACTAAATTTCACATAAATTCTTCTAATTTAAGTTTTAAAAAAGGAATTAAGTAGCATTAGAAAGGAAACAGTAAGTCTTTACCTTTGTCAACTACGTCCCAGACTTCAACCTTTACGATATCATCAGTGGCTAGAAAGGAGGATTGGGGGTGGGAGGGAAAAAAGGCAAATATGTTACAAAGCAAAGAAAAACAGAATATTTAAGTGCAAATAAAAAAAGACTTAAAACCCCCACAGCATTCCCTCTCTGATGTACTTCAAATGCTGCTCTCTTTAAAGAGCTCCTTGAAAATTCCTGTTAATAAAAGTGAGATTTATGGACAAATTTTTAATTAAGTTGCAAATTTGGAACACATTACATCATGAGCTCTTCAAAACCTCATTTGAATTTTTTTTTGTATCATACTAGAAGTTAATTAAAAGCTGAGAACAAAGATCTTTGTGACAGAAAACTTCAGAGTAGAGGTATTCTAAGGGAGATCAACTTTACTAATATTTTTAAAACCCTCACACAAATGCATCAAGCAGAAATTGAAACATACATCAAACAAGTCACACACACAAGGTCTGTTCCTGTGCGAATTCCAAGTCACATTAGCTTACTCTGACAAAAAATAAGATTTTTACTCCTGAAAGCACAACAGAGCCACCAGCTATAGGAGAGTAACCTGGATTTGTCTGACTCAGATTTATTAACCGAGTTTCAACTTAGTTAGAACTTTATTACTGATGATGCATGAGCCAGAAACGGCTCAGCTTCATAGTGCAGGGTAAGCAGTTGCAGTTAGAAAGCCATATTTTTACTCAATCTGAGTAAGTGATCTGATACCATAAGTAACAGAGACCCCCACAATGCCTTTGTTGGAGAGATTCTTTTCAGAGAAGTGCCAAACTAAGGACTGAAAAACAATTTGTATTGGCAACACCTACAAGCAAACAGTGACTGAACAAAGATTGAGCAATTAAGCACAATGGCCCAAGTAAAAAAAATATTCCCCTATGACACTGTGATTGAAATTAACTAACTATTACCTTCAATCCAGGAAACCATGCACTGTTGTTTTAGCTAAGAAGTCTGAAAATCCTGTAAAAAGAGTAAGCAGTACAAATAGAGGTTTCTTTGAACTTATGCATGATTGCACCTGATCTTTGGCTAAGTCTGGTTCTGCAAAGCAATTCCTGCTCTGCATCCAATTTTCCAGCTTGACTGATTGAGGCACAAGGTGATCAAGTGACTTGCCCAAAGTGAAAGTGCCACAGGCCTCGCTGGACTAAAAACCACAATCTGAGTTGTCAGCCTTTTGCTTCAGCCAACTAGATGACAGTCCTTTATCACAGTACATTTCTAAAGTCATCCATTCATAAGGCCAGATTTTGCCACTCTTGCTCATACTGAGTAGTATCTTACTCCACAAGTAGTTCCATTAAAATCAACAGGGCTACTTTCAGAGTATTACTCACTGTGGCTACATCTACACTACATACCACTTCCGGCAGCTTGTAAGGTATGCAGCTATATGCTGCCAAGAAAAACAAGCTATGTCCATAATACAGTGTGTAGCTACACATGCCAATGAAAGGTTTTGGAAGAGGGGGAAGCAGTGGGGAAAGGTTCCCCCTCACCAGAGCTTTTCCCTATTGCTGGAGTCCTTGCAGGGAAATAACCTTGCAGACACAAATGTAGATTGTACATACAGTACTGTCTTCTTGAGCCTGCAGACAGAGCTAGTGCCTCTGTTCCTGACATAGCTAAGCAGCATGAGTGTGAAATTAAGGAGACTGATCAGTTTTAGTACCAGAACCCTGGATTTGGATACAAATGTGTCAACTTCATACTCCTGCAGAAAGCTGTGGAGACAGTGGAGTGATTCAGGACTTGGCTCCGCTTGCGAGTTAGTGCGCAATAAAGGAGCCCCATGCGCACTAGCTCACTCCCCGCCTACACTGGCAAGGCACGCAGAGCGCTCTGACTCCACAGGTACAGCGATCCTGGTACTCCGCCTCGACAAGTGGAATAACGTTTGCTGTGTGCCTGCTGGAGCGCCGCAGCACCAGTGTGGACGACCTGTCCTGTTAATGCCCTCTGATCGGCCTCCAGAAGCGTCCCACAATGCCTGTTCTAGCCACTCTGGTCATCACTTTGAACTCTACTGCCTTGCTCTCAGATGACCAACCGTCAGACCCGCCTTTTAAATTCTCTGGGAATTTTGAAAATCCCCTTCCTGTTTGCTCAGCCAGGCATGCAGTGCTCTCAGCGAATCTTTCCAGTTGACCATGCCTCCATGCGCCAGGCAATTCCCAGTATGGAGCAATGGCGAGGTGCTGGACCTCATCAGTGTTTGGAGGGAGGAGGCTGTCCAGTCCCAACTGCGCTCCAGCCGTAGGAATTACAATACCTTCGAGCAGATATCAAGGGCCATGATAGAAAGGGGCCATGTCCGGGACACACTGTAGTGCAGGATTAAAGTGAAGGAGCTGCGGAATGCCTAACACAAAGCCCACGAGGCAAACACCGCTATGGTGCTAGCCCACAACCTGCCATTTCTACAAAGAGCTGCACACGATACTTGGTGGGTGACCCCACCTCCACTTCAAGTACCACCACGGACACTTCAGAGCTCAGTTCAACAAGGCAGAAGGAGCAGCAGCAGCAAGGAGGAGCAAGTGTGCTGAGGTGGAGGAAGGCGCCCCAGAACCCCTAGATGCATGCAGCCAGGAGTTGTTCTCAAGCCAGGAGGAAGGTAGCCAGCTGCAGCGGCCAGTGCTTGGGGAAGGACAAACACCAGAGGAGGTTCCCGGTAAACAGCTTTTATTTTGGGAAGGAAGTTATTCAGTGAGGGTTCTTGGGGTGAGGAGGATTAGGGCTGCATGCATGCCTAGATAGGGCGCTGATGGGCTCTCACATATCGCAGTAATTGGCCTTAGTGATCTCTTCAAACGTCTCATCCAGAACTTGGGCAATGCGCTTGCGCAGGTTTCTCGGGAGAGCCACTGTGGTTCTTGTCCCAGTAAGGCTAATTTGTCCGCACCACTGTACTGTGAGGGGCGGGGGGACCATTACTGCACACAGGCAAGCTGCATATGGGCCAGGGCGGAAGCCGCATTGCAGTAGAAGACCCTCCCTTGCTTCCCAGGTCACCCTCAGCAGCGAGGTATCTTCCAGGATGAACTCCTGTGGAAAATGTGGGGAGGGTGTTCAGTATAGGGGCACCCTGCCGCTGTTGGCTCTCCCCATGGCACAGACACCCAGAAGACAGTACAGCCATGAAACGAAACCCAGAGGACAGTACAGACATGAAACCATCAGTCATGCTTGACCCTGTGCTCTCTCACCATTTTGGGGCTCCCGTGGGTTTGTGTGCACTTGCTTTGGGATGGGCAAATTATGCTATTGCGTAGACTGTGCTTGCCCTTAAGTATGGGGGAATCATTGCTCTGTCTGGTGTGAACAATGCTGCCTCTGTTAAGTGTTGCACTTTGCCTTTACAGATGTAACCTTGAGATCTCAGCCGTCCGTGCTACCACCATCCGAAAGACTCCAATCAGAAAGAGGCCACGCAGAAGCAAGACAGACATGTTGCATAAAGTAATGCAGCACTGAAGTAATGAAAATCAAAAGTGCACGAGTGGCGGGAGAGTGAAAGAAGGTGCCACTAGCAGAATGAGGAGCGCCGGCATAAAAGCACGATGCTCTGGCAAAAAAGCACAGAGCGGCTGATAAGCATAATGGAGCGCCAGGCAGACTCTATCCAGGCACCTGTAGCCATGCAGGCAGAGCACTACTGCACCCGCCCTCCCCGCAGCCCTTGTCCCAAAACTCTTTCCCTTGTGCCCCCATGTCACCTCCAACCCACTTTCCCCAACATCCAGGTTCTTACTGCCACCAGCTGCCCTCTGTAGCTTCACCACCCAGGCCTGAAAACTACAACCCTTACCCACTGCACTCAGCCCCCATCACCATGCAGTATAGGCATCCTGAAGTGCAGCACTCACTGCACAGCACTCCAGACAGGACACATGCAAATCTGTGAGTGTACCACTCCCACGCCACCCCCTTGCCCTTTCTGTTTCCCAAGCAGCTGGGAGGGAACGGAGAGAGCCGAGCTCAGCCTGGAGCTCGCAGCCCTGCCCCCTGACCACGCAGCTCTGAGCGGGACGGAGCTCAGGCCTCACCGAAGCCACGCTGCAGCTGTCGAGGGATGCTGCTGGATGGGCTGAGGCTCCGGGTGAGGGGGGAGCCGGGAGTAAGGGGCCAGGGCCAGGGAGGTTGGCCAAGGAGAAGGAAGTCCTGGGGACAGTCAGAGGATAGGGAGGGGGGGGTCAGTCAGGGGACAGGGAACAAAGGGGGGTTGGATTGTGGGCGTTCCAGGGGTCTGTCAGGACTAACGGGGGGGTGGATAGGGGTTAGGGCAGTCAGGGGACAGGGGTGGGGTCTCTGGGGGATGGTGAGGGAACAAGGAGCAAGATGGGTGGGGAATTCTGGAAGGGGCGGGCAGTCGGGGGGCAGGAAGTGGGTGGGGGTCAGATAGGGGGCAGGGCCAGGCTGTTTGGGAGGCACAGCTTTCCCTACCGTAAAGCTCATTCAGCAGCTTGAGGCTTGCAGAAGAGCCAAGCTGTTAGCTTTTCCATTAGGGCTACCATCCCTTTCACTTCTCAAATGCCAAATTATAGTCTATATTTAATTTCAGTGCCACAGGGAGATTCATGTCAGGGGAGAGTAGCTTAATTTAAAATTAGCCACTGGAGGAGGGATCACATGAGAAGAACAATATCTTTCCCAACCCTACCAAGGGAGACCCCCTGCCACACACATTCCCTGAGGCTCCAGAGGGGTTAATTCAGTGGTTCTCAAACTTTTATACTGGTGACCACTTTCACATAGCAAACCTGAGTGCGACTCTCCCCCTCATAAATTAAAAACACTTTTTTATATATTTAACACTATTATAAATGCTGGAGGCAAAGCGCGGTTTGAGGTGGAGGCTGACAGCTCGCGACCTCCAGTAATAACCTCGTGACCCCCTGAGGGGTCCTGACCCCCAGTTTGAGAGCCCCTGGGTTAATTTAATTTTAGCACCCAGTCTACATTCACATGCATGTGCTATTTTGAGCATGTCAGTTTTCACAACATAAGCTCATCCCAGATTCTGGAACAAGCTCAAATGCTCAGTTCGTGGAGTATGTACATAAGCTATACTAAAGACAAACCCACAGGAACCGTCTCCAGTTTGTGAGGGACCCCATGGAGCCAGTCTCTAGGAAAGAGACATGCATGGAGGTTAAGTGCATTAATGGCTATTAGCCAGGATGGGTAAGGAATGGTGTCCCTAGCCTCTGTTTGTCAGACGGTGGAGATGGCTGGCAGGAGAGAGATCACTTGATCATTACCTGTTAGGTTCACTCCCTCTGGGGCACTTGGCATTGGCCATTGTCGGTACACAGGATACTGGGCGGAATGGACCCTTGGTTTGACCCAGTATGGCTGTTCTTATATTGTAACCTAAATGAACCCAAAGTTATGGAGACAGATACAAGTCAAGGAAGCCAGCAAAGTATCAGAAACCTGGAAAAATCTCTGCCTGGATGGGCTCAGGCGTTTGGTCACAAGCTGAGGTGGTTCAAAACTTTTGGATTTTTTTTTTTAAAGCAGAATTTTTTTTATTATTTC
This sequence comes from Gopherus flavomarginatus, assembly GCF_025201925.1. NCBI lineage: Eukaryota > Metazoa > Chordata > Testudines > Testudinidae > Gopherus > Gopherus flavomarginatus. The sequence goes on from NC_066633.1 coordinate 23,622,711, forward strand.
TTCAAAAAAAATCAAATACAGCAAGCAGCAAATGTTTGGCCACACACTTCTGAAACCCCAAGCCATATTCAGGTTTTGGCAGACTAATTTCAGCTTTTCAATCAAAAAAACCACAACAAATTTTGAAGGAAAGCAGACATGGTCCGCGATTTTTTTCTGCTTTTTAAAAACCCTAGTTTTCGATCCAGAAAAAGTTGACAGAAAATATCGTCCAACCCTTTTAATGAACTTTAGTGCCTTTTAGCACTAGCTGATGCCGAGAACCAGTGATACCTTGTAAAGAAGTTCTCTCAAAACTGAGTTTGTGCCGAGATGCAGAAGGTTTATTTTTCCCAGGGCCTCCCGTGGGGGGGAGCAAGTGGGGCAATTTGCACCGGGCCCTACAGGGGCCCCCACAAGAATATAGTATTGCAATTTTTTTTTATGGAAGGGGCCCCTGAAATTGTTTTGTCCCAGGCCCCCTGAATCCTCTGGGTGGTCCTGGGTAAGCAGGGTCTCCAAGGATCACAACGGGCATTTCAACATCCCCTAGGATGATCTTCTAGTCTGGGAAAAAAAAGTCCCGGTTTGCAGGTTCCTGAACAAAGGTCATGCACCGTTCCAGGCCAGCCTGCATTAATGTCAATGAAATGCCCATGGTGATCCACAAGTGCTTGGAGAACCCTAAAGAAATACCCTTTCCGATTAACATACTCGGAGACTAGGTGGGCTGGTGCCAGAATTGCCCCTCTGCAGTTAGGGAAACCCATTTATGCAAAGCCAGCCACAATGTCCTGGACATTACCCAGAGTCACGTTTCTTCTGAGCAGGATGCGATTAATGGCCCTGCGATTCCAACGGTTGACTTTCCCACTCCAAACTGGTTAGCAACCAATTGGTAGCTGTCTGCAGTTGCCAGTTTCCAGACTGCAATAGCCACCTGCTTCTCCACCATCAGGGCAGCTCTCAATCTCATGTCCTTGAGCCGCAGGGTGGAGGCGAGCTCCTCACACAGTCCCATGAAAGTGGCTTTTCTTATCCAAAAGTTCTGCAGTCACTGCTTGTCATCCCAGCCGTGCAGGACGATGTGATCCCACCACTCAGTGCTTGTTTCCCCGAGCCCAAAAGCAACATTCCATGGTGGTGAATATGTCTGCGAAGGCCACAAGCAAACTCGTGTTGTATGCGTTACTCAAGTCAATATCATCATCGGAGCCCTCACAGTCACTTTGGATCCTAAGGAATAACTCAACTGCCAAACGCGACGAGCTGGTGAGACTCATCAGCATACTCCTCAGCAGTTTGGGCTCCATTCCCGCAGACCAAAAGGGAAGATAGAAGCATGAAGTACAAAAAATGTTGAAAGATGGCACCAAATGTGGACAGAAGCACAGGGAATGCTGGGATGTTAACCAATGCATCGCGAGGCATTGGGACAGGACCCAGAATGCCCCGCAGCCTCCACACCCTTCCCACAAGCCACAGCACCAGAATGGGAAGAGGTGCTCTGTGGGATAGCTGCCCATAACGCACCGCTCCCGATGCCACTGCATGTGCTGCAAACGCGACCATGCCAGTGCGCAAGCAGCTGTCAGTGTGGACAGACTGCAGCGCTTTCCCTGCTGTGCTCTCCGAAGGCTGGTTTAACTCACAGCACTCTACATCGGCAAGTGTAGCCATACCCTCAGAGAAAGGCAACACACCAGACTTGCACACAGTTAGGAGGAACACAGCACAAATCTGTCTCCAAACACACACTTACAGCAGCCAGAAGGCTGAGAGGAGAGGCACAGTAATAGAGACACCCTCTGCCCCATGCAGCAGCCAAGATACTTTGTTAGAGAGGTAAAGTTAGTGAAACCCTCCAACCTCTCAACAGACAAGAGGCTCTGAGAAGGAAGAGGAGAGAGGGGAGGGAAGAGAGAAGAAGCTCCTCTTCCCTTCCAGCAGCTAGGGGGAACTGAGCTTCACATTTATAAAGACAACTACTAGCCAGAGGCCATGGCTACACTGGAGAGTTGCAGCGCTGGTGGTGTGTTTACAGTACTGCAACTTAGTAACTGTCCACACCTGCAAGGCACATCCAGCACTGCAACTCCCTGGCTGCAGCGCTGGCTGTACACCTGGTCTGCTTGGGGTATAACAATTGCAGCGCTGGTGATGCAGCGCTGCTCCGCAAGTGTGGCCATCAAAAGCGCTGTAATTGGCCTCCAGGGTATTAGGAGGTATCCCAGAATGCCTGTTCACAACAAACCAGAAGAGTGGCTGAACTCCAGGATCCCCGGAGCTGCTTATCTAAAAAACAAACACAGCTCCTGTTTGCTCGAGAAGAGGCAGGCAGGGGAATTGCTTTGAAATGTTCACAGCTGTTTGCCTGAGGAGAGAAGCCACACGGCGGAGGGGGGAGGGAGGAGTCCGTGTTGAGCAGCTGCTTATGTGGTCTGAAGGCTATTTAGGAGTGCATAATTTGCATTTAGTGAATAAGAGAGGGGTGGGGGAAGGGGTCGAAACTTTTAAAATGATTGAAAGTAGGTGCTGTGTATCTTCCAGTCCTTAGAACTTGCAAGGCAGGGAGCTGACAACAGTGTTAGCTCCAAAAATCCACTCTCTCTGTCTCCCCCACGCTCCCTGTCACACTCCACCCCACTCCCCTCTTTTGAAAGGCACATTGCAGCCACTTGAACGCTGGGATAGCTGCCCACAATGCACCACTCCCAACACCGCTGCAAATGCTGCAAATGTGGCCACACTACAGCGCTGTCCTTACACAGCTGTACGAAGACAGCTGTAACTCCCAGCGCTGTACAGCTGTAAGTGTAGCCATACCCAGAGACTAAATACAAGATAGAGCCCCCTCAGCCCCAGCAGGATTCAGATACAATTCCCAGTGTCCTCCCTCCTGCTTCTCATTAGCTAGAGTATCAGTGGGGCTGGACTTCTCACCAAGACCCTGCCCTGCACTAAGGAGCCTTACTCTTATGTACATATCTGCTGCTAAGGACACGGCATGGATCACTTGATGATAATCTGTCTGTTCATTCCCTTTGGGGCACCTGCCATTGGCCACTGTCAGAGGACAGGATACTGGGTTTAATGGACCTTTGGTCTGACCAAGTATGGCCATTCTTATGAGTTTAAGTCACCTAGTAGATATATCAAGAATTGCTCAAGCCTTACTCAAAGCCAACAGTAACCCTTCCAGTTAGCTTAAGGGCAAGCCGACTGGCCTAGAAAGGAGAGAAACATTAACTTAATTTTTGATAGGGCCTTAGAAGCAGTAGAGAGAATAGCATGGCATACAGAAGCAAGTGGGAAATGGGTAAATATCTGCGATATAAACGAACCAAGGGAAAATCATTTTCATAAGTACTTATTGGATTAAATGTTCTTTTCCTATGCTAAAAGTGAACAGTAGTTATACCAATTGTTACACCCAACAGAGTTTTTAATCAGTCATTGCATTCCTGACTCTATCATGAACATACAAGCAGATGATTAGCTTTTAGTGCCACTGGGTTAGCTTTATGACAAGACATTATGGATAGCATTCCACCTAAATTGCTTCTGAAGGCAAGTATCTGAACAATAGTGTCAGATCACAGGTTAATCCAAATCACAGATTTGAAACTAATAGCCCCGTATTTCAAGCCTACCCACAGCATGGCTCAAACCTACTCAAATATCTCTGTTCAAGAAATTACTTAGCATAGCATTCTGCAGCCATTGTTTACTCCCAAAGAAAGGGTAGTGGAAAAGTCAGAAAGGCCTTTGATTACAAAGAATAACTCATTTGCTGGCTGATTTCATCACGGACTCCCAGTCTACGAGACAGACTCACTCACTCCTATACCCCTAGACAAACTACTTCACATGCTTAGGACTGTCAAACAGAAAGCACAGTGGCTGTTACCCTATGCATGTATGAATAATCAAGCCTGTCAAACAAAGATCATGCAATATTTACTAGTATTACATTTGGGCTTTCTTGTGGCACTGTGTAGAGCAGAATTAAACTGATGAGGTTCATGTAATCATAATTGTACATTGGACTCCAGAAAGTCAATTGCTTAAACTCCTAACTTCCTTAAAAGAATCCAAACCAAAAAAAACCAGAAACTCATTGTGATGGCAACATATCTCCACAAAGGTTATGATCCACTGAATGTATTAATCCTATTTGCATGCATGTATCACTTTAGTATTAAAAGTTATGAATGTTGGCTGTGAACTGGCATGATTTCTAAATAACCTTAGTAGGGCATTTAGTCAGTTTCTGGAGAAAGGAATGTTGAAATTAAGCACCTAATCAAGAAACACTTAAAGGACAATGGATCTTGGCATGCTCCAATCCACATTAAGAAGTCTACTTGAGGACTTTCAAGGTAGCATGTAAATAATGGATGCTACCTGTAAAAACTGAGTCGTGCATGGACATGTAACTTGCACAGGTGACTCCTAAACTCCATCTTGGAGCTGGATTTTGCATAGGAGTGAGGAGGGGGTCTCCACCCACAAGAGAAAGTCTATTTAAACCCTTGGGAGACCCCTCCATTTTGGTCTTCAGATGGCTAAGGAGAGAGCCATCATGAAGAATCCCCTAGCTACCACCTGAGCTGGAACAAGAGCTGTACCAGGGGAAAGAATTGTGTCCAGGCCTGGAAGGTATCCAGTCTGAGGAAAAAACTTACTGAAGCATCTCTGAGGGTGAGATTATCTGTATTCAGTTTGATTAGACATAGATTTGTGCATTTTATTTAATTTTGCTTGGAGACTTACTTTGTTCTGTCTGTTACTACTTGGAACCACTTAAATCCCACTTTCTGTATTTAATAAAATCGCTTTTTACTTATTAACTCAGAGTATGTATTAATACCTGGGGGAGCAAACAGCTGTGAATCTCTCTCTCTCAGTGTTATAGAGGGCAAACAATTTATGGGTTAACCCTGTATAACCTTTATACCAGGTAAAACGGATTTATTTGGGGTTAGACCCCATTGGGAGTTGGGCATCTGAGTGTTATGAGAAGCACACTTCTGTGAGCTGCTTTCAGATAAACCTGCAGCTTTGGGGCAAGTAATTCAGACCCTGGGTCTGTGGTGGAGCAGATAGAAGTGTCTGGCTCAGCAAGACAGGGTGCTGGAGTCCAGAGCTGGCAGGGAAGGCAGGTGTAGAAGTAGTCTGGGCACATCCAGTGGCAGCTCCCAAGGAGGTTTCTGCGATCCAACCCATCTCACTCATGACTAAGGGCAGTCTACACTGGCAGAGTTACAGTGCCGCTCAGACAGCGCTGAAGGGAAACAGCAGTTGTGTGTTTGCAAAGTCAGCTGCCTGCACAATAGCATGTTCACACTTGCAGCAGTATTCGGAGCAGTGCACTCAGGGCAGCACAGAGCACCTCTTTCTCTTCTGCTGCTAACGCTTGTGGGAAGGCGTAAGGGGTCACAGGGCATCCTGGGTCCTGTGCCAGAGCCCCGTGATGCATTACTTCTCATCTCAACAATCCCTGTGCTTCTGTCCGCATTTGGTGTCATTTTTCAACGGTTTGTGTACTGTGCGCCCTATCTCTTCAGGTTGCAGGAATGGATCCCAATCTGCTGACCAGTATGCTGCTTGCTCTGACCAACACGTCACAAGTAGCAGCAGAGTTATTCCTTAAACTACAAAAGCAAGAGGAATGAGACATTCATCTCGCCACGCATAGTAGCTATGACACAAGATTGCCTGTGGCATACAGAGGCGCTGACCACAGTGGAACACTAATCTGAGTGACACTAAACTGGGAGATCCAGGATACAGAGGGACCTAGACAAATTAAAGGATTGGGCCAAAAGAAAGTTTAACAAGGACAAGTGCAGAGTCTTGCACTTAGGATGGAATACCACCATGCACTGCTACAGATTAGGGACCAAGTGACCAGGCAGCAGTTCTGCAGAAAAGGACCTAGGGGTTACAGTGGACGAAAAGCTGGATATGAGTTGACAGTGTGCCCTTGTTGCCAAGAAGGCTAACGGCATTTTGGGCTGTATAAGTAAAGTCATTGCCAGCAGATCGAGGGACTTGATCATTCCCCTCTATTCGATATTGGTGAGGCCTCATCTGGAGTACTGTGTCCAGTTTTGGGCCCCACGCTACAAGAAGGATGTGGAAAATTTGGAAAGAGTCCAGCGGAGGGCAACAAAAATGATATGGGGGCTGGAGCACATGACTTATGAGGAGAGGCTGAGGGAACTGGGATTGTTTAGTCTGCAGAAGAGAAGAATGGGGGGGGGGGTTGATAGCTGCTTTCAACTACCTGAAAGGGGGTTCCAAGGAGGATGGATCTAGACTGTTCTCAGTGGTACCAGGTGACAGAACAAGGAGTAATGGTCTCAAGTTGCAGTGGAGGAGGTTTAGGTTGGATGTTAGGAAAAACTTTTTCACTAGGAGGGTGGTGAAGCACTGGAATGGGTTACCTAGGGAGGTGGTGGAATCTCCTTCCTTAGAGGTTTTTAAGGTCAGGCTTGACAAAGCCATGGCTGGGATGTTTTAGTTGGGGATTGGTGTTGCTTTGAGCAGAAGGTTGGACCAGATGACCTTCTGAGGTCCCTTCCAACCCTGATATTCCATGAACGCCGCTTTTGGGCTTGGGAAACAAGCACTGAGTGGTGGGATCACACTGTGATGCACCTCTGGGACGACGAGCAGTGGCTGCAAAACTTTCCGATGAGGAAAGCCACATTCATGGGACTGTGAGATGAGCTCACACCAGCCCTGTGGTGCAAGGACATGAGAATGAGAGCCGCCCTGCCATTGGAGAATTCTGAGGGAGAGTCTCAGACTAGGCATGTGGTGGGAGACAAGACTGCTTTCTGCAACCGTCCTACCCACAACAACTCACTTCAGCGATTCCCAAAATCAAATCCACTTACCAAAGGCCTCCTCTCCTGTTTGCACTTTGCCAACATCTGACAACTGTGCATGGCTAGCCTCCTCTGGGGTAGAAAAGAGCTCCTGGCTGCATGCATCTCTGGCCTCCGAGTCACCTTCTGCCTCTGGGTCCCCACCCATCCACACCCTGGTCCAAGATCTCCTCCTCCAGGCTTGATCCACTTTTTACTAGCATGTGAGCCACCGAAGTATGCACAGTGGTCTTCACAGTGGAGGTGGGGTCACTGCAGAGTATCGTGTCCAGCTTTTTAATACAGCCAGCAGCTCATGGGCGCAGCACCAGAGCAGCAGTTTGCCTCCTGTGTCTTGTGGTAGGCGTTCCGCAGGTCCTTCGCTTTAACCCTGCACTGCAGTGTGCCCCGGTAATGACCCCTTTCTGTTATGGATCGTGAAATCTGTCCATAGGTATCATAATTCCTATAGCTGGAGTGCAGTTGGGACTGGAAAGTCTCCTCTCCCCAAATGCTGATGAGGTCCAGCAGCTTGGCACTGCTCTCAGCAAGGAACTGCCTGATGCATGGAGCAGGCATGGCGACCTGGAAAGATGCCCTGAGACCACTTCACGCATCACCGAACAACGAGGAAGGGGACTTTCAAAATTCCAAAGAAATTTACGGGGTGGGGATGACAGTTGGTCACCTGAGGGCAGGGCAGTAGAGTTCAACCCGATGACCAGAGAGGAAAGAGCAGGCATTGTAGGACACCTACTGGAGGCCAATCACAGCACTGTTATTGACCACAGTGTCTACTCTGGCACCACAGAACAGTAGCCCCGACGCAGAAAGCTGTATGCCTCTCATTGGGATGAGTGTGTTTTGTTTTGTTTTTTTAAACAGCACTACAACTGCACAGTTTCAGCACACTAAGTGGCTGAGCAGTGTGTACGCCTCGGGAGTTACAGCGCAGAAAGCGGCTTTACTGCGCAGAAACTTGCTAGTGTAGACAGGGCCTAAAGCTTATCAAATTCCACAGACAGGAGACCAGTGGATCAGAGAAACAGGCTGGTTCATTCTCAGAAGAAAAAAAACCACATCCCTCTAATAAAATGAATTCTTTGCCAGCATGCTGAGATTTCAGAATAATTACAAAGAGCTGACAAGTTGTATATTCCATCTCTTCATTTAAAATCTTAATACTGAGCAACCAAAGGATCCCAGAATATTTGATTGAAATTTAATTAGTCTTGGGAAATGGCTGACACAGTATACCTCAGTATCTTTAGTCAAACAGCATAAGCGTGGCACAGGCAAAATAAATTTCACAGCAGGAAACATCTATGTTTGTTTGTTAAAAGTGGTGAGGTTTTTTTTATAGCACTGAGTGAAATTCTTTCCCATTAATTATTTCTAACAGTACAAAACTCTTATTTTCTTTAAAGTGAAACAAACTGACAGCAAAAGACAGAATGTCAGCTCTGTAATCTCTCAAGTGTCCATCACTCCAGACACTCCCCTCCCTCGCACATATTTCACCTTGAGGCAAGCCCTTCACCTCACAGTACACAAGGTTGTCATTTCCAAACACCAAATTCTGTTATGACGGAGCATTACATTAACTTTGGCCTTACACAAAAATTGCCTTCTGTTACTGGATTACCAGCAAAACCAGCCTGCTAAAAGGGCTGCCTCTATACTGGAAAAAATGGAACCTGAGATCCAACAAGTACAGATGCAATCCAATGTTTGGAAACAGCATAAACTGCCTGACTTCCCTCTACTTACGGAGCACAGTTTTCAAACATTTTTGTGCATGTAATTTGACTGCCTAATTAGTGCCACTGCATGAACAAAGCAAGTAATTGGTGTTGTAAATTAGAGTTGGGTTTTTTTTTTAGATAAGATCTCAGTTTCCATTGCTGCATTTATGAATAGTACATGCATTATCCCTTTTGCTTAGAGTAAAGGCTGGAAAAAAAAATCACACACAGTTTACCTATAACATGGAAAAATACTGCTTCTACAGATGTAGCCACCATTTGAAAGTTAATTGCCTTTAGGTTTGCCCCACTACAATGGAAAAAAGAATTTCCCTGTTTCTTATTTTGATCTCTTATAGCTCTGCTAGTAAAATAGTGTGGCGCATACCCCAAACAATTTTCAAAGTTTTTCTTGTACTTCACAGTAAGACCGACATTCCAAGAAGCCAGACAGGGAAGAAAGCTGAGTGACAGGTCTGTGCCTGACACAAGGAAGTAACAGCATAGCCTTCATGCACTGCAAAGATTGCAGGACCTGTCTAAGTTGCGCAGCCGAGTAAGTGCCTTATGCCAGCTGATGCAGGATAAACAGAAAGATGGTGCTCCCAAAGTAAAGATGCATATGGGTGTGAGAGTCACAGGTCTGATGCTTTGGAACTGCTCTTTATGAAGACAGATAGGACTCAGGGTAGCATGACTCCCGTCAGGGCACGCTGTCCAGGGCAAGGAGCCCACCTCTATCCCCCGAGTCCTCAACAGCAGACTGCCCAGGTTCCAGCGATCTCTCCCCTCAAAGCCCTGCCTCTGGATCTGCTCCACATAACTTCTTTACTGTCCTGCCGGGCAGAGACGATGCATACCTGCTAATAATGGGGGGAGCGGGGGCGCGGCAGGTACAATTTAAAGGTTTAGCCATCCCCAGAACAGCTCAAGTCATACACACACCCCCATCCCAACCAGGCCTCCCCCTTACCCTCAATCTCCCCTTCCGGAAAGCAGTGGCCCCTCCCTGCAGCTCCCAGCTGTTGCACCTGGCTCTCCCCACACATAGCTCACCAGCCCAGCCGCACAATGTGATCGAGTGGGGCTGGCAAAACTGGGAAGCTCAGTCTACTCGTGCTGGCACACTGAGCTGAGGAGCCAGGCTCTGCCAGATTCAGCGGCCCCAGCAGAAGCCAACAGCTCTACAGCACCAATTTTGCAGGAAAAAATGAAATTCTGTACAGAGCATTAATTCCGTGAAAATTCTGCATTGCGCAGTGGGAAGACCAAACTTCTCAAATTCTAATTTGGATAGATCAGCCAAAGCCATTGGCAGAGAGGAAGTGGTAGAAGGCAGCCACAGAATCTTTTCAATAAGCAGAAAAAAATCTACTTAAGCCTTCGCAGACCCAATTATTTAATACGTTATTTAGCTCCAAGGGTGTGATTTTGGGGTGCAACTTTGGGAGGCACAGCAGAAAACCCAGTTTGGAATTGGGAGGGTGCAGCTAAAGGGGCTTTATACCACCTCTGACCTCCCATAACAGCTTAGAATTGGGAGGGTGCATAGCAGCCCTCAGTAAAAGTTGGCTGCTTAAGTTATTGCAGCCCAAGCTGAGCTGTGTACAAGTTGCAATGCAACCCAGAACTGCGGGCGTTGCAGTGTGCCAGGGTGCATCAGGTCCAGAGGTCCTATTGGCATCCAGCGGGGGTGGGCGGGCGAAGCCCGCCCACTTCTAAAGGGCCTCCCCCCAGCCTAAGGGGAGGACCCACAGGTCTGGGACACCAAATAATTACGGGGGACAACTAATGAAAAAAACAGGATCGGGAGTGAGGTCATAGGGCTAAACGAAGGGAACCCGATGGGGACACCGAGCAGAGAACCCCGGACAACGCCCACTGCTCCTCGAAGGCATCAAGGGAGCCAGTGGACGCCGCCCAGAGGAACTCTGCCCGGATGCGAGAGCAGACGGAGGAATGGAAATAGGCCCCACAGTCGCAGGAAATCCCGTCGGCCAACCTCCTCTCCCTGGTGTTGTAGATGGTCAGTTTGGCCAGGGCCAAGAGGAGGTTGAGAAGGAGATCCCGCGACTTCGTGGGGCCACGGATGGGGAGCGTGTAGATATAAAGGTGAGGGGAAAAGTGCAACCAAAAACGCAGGAAAATATTCAGGAGGAGCCGGAACAAGGGCTGCAACCTGGCGCACTCCAAATAAACGTGCGCCAAGGTCTCCTTCTCACCACAGAAAGGGCAGGTGCTAGGGACAGATGTGAACCGCGCCAAGTACACGCCCGTGCTCACGGCTCCGTGAAGGAGCGGCCAACTGATATCCCCGGCGGGCCTCGGGACCAGGGCAGAGTACAAACTGGCCCACCGGGGCTCCTCACCCTCGAGAGGTGGCAGGAGGTCCCGCCATTTGGTATCGGGGCGGGGCACGAGGGTGAGGTAGTGGAGGGTATGGAGCACGAGCGAGTACAGATGTTTCCGTGGCGCGGTCTGGAACAAAACCGGCTGCAGATCATGCAGCCGGCTGGCAGTGAAAGGGTGAGAAGGCCGATTGGGTCCACGGGGCAGGGGCCCGATAAAAATGTCCACGGGGCCTGGGGTGGAGGGTGGGCGGGGCGTGCCCTCTCGCAGGACCCGGTCGAGGTAAGCCCGAGCAGCGGGCAGTAAAGCGGCCTTCACCTCCTGAAGTACGCGCTGGGGTGTACGAGGTCTGGAGAGCCCCATGCGCTGAGCGAGCGTCAGGGGATCCAGCCAGTCTCCCCGGTCGTAGTCCAGGAGGTCTCCGACCCTGGTGACTCCTGCCGAGACCAACCTCTGGCACACCGTGGGGGACTCCGCCACCTGCACACGAAGCTGGGGATTGTGTAGCAGGGGCTCCGCGAGAAGGTCAACCCCCACGGTGGCCGCCACGGACCTGGTCATTGAAAAGAGCTTCCAGGTCTGGAGGAGGTCTTGGTAGAAGACCGGCAGCCCGGAGAGGTCTCGCGGAAGACCTCTCGGATGGAGGTAAAAGAGCTGCCGGTCGTATCGGAGCCCTCGGAAGCGGCGGAGGAAGGCGTGCGCCAATACGCTCCACGCCGGACTACCCGCACCAAACAGGAGCCTCTGCAGGGCCTGGAGGCGGAAGACATGGACCTGAGCGCGTAAGCACTTCAGGCCTTGCCCCCCCTCCTCCAGGGGCAGGTGGAGGACCCCTGCAGAGACCCAGTGCGTCCCCGGCCAAAAGAACTCCAGAATCACCGTCCGGAGGTTGGCCAGGAAACCCGGGGCCGGGACCAGGGTGTTGAGTCGGTACCAGAGCATGGACAGGACCAGTTGATTAAGCACCAGTGCCCTCCCCCGAAGGGAGAGGCACTGGAGTAGTCCTGTCCATTTCCGGAGCCGCTCCGTCACCCTGCCCTGCAAATCCTGCCAGGTCCAGAGGTCCCCTGCTGGAGACTTTGCGGCCCTGCAACACCCTGCCCCAGAATAGAGCAGAGGGAAATCCTCCAGGCATCCTAGAGTGGCTGCAGAGGAGGGGCCAGTCTGGGTCCAGAAGAGCCCTACTTAAGATAAGCAGCAGAGCAGAGAAGTTCAGCTGCTGCATGGAACTTTACGAGGGAGGATTGGGTGTCTGGCTGGCTAGATGAGCCGCAGGCCATGGACAGCTCACTGCAGAGAGCTCACCAGGCAGAACTGAGCCCAGGGAAGACTGCCAAAGACCGGATGCCTGGCTGGCTAGAGTAGCAGCAGGACCATGAAAAGGTCAGTGCAGACAGGCTGAGCCCAGGACCAGGCCAAACCAGGTGAAGGTACAGAGATCATAGAATTATAGGACTGGAAGGGACCTTGAGAGGTCATCTAGTCCAGTCCCCTGCGCTTATGACAGAACTATATCATTTAGATCATTCCTGACAGATGTTTGTCTAACCTGCTCTTAAAAATCTCCAACAATGGAGATCCCACAACCTCCCTGCTTCTTATCCTATCCTCACAGGCTAAGAGCAACAATTTTTCTCCCTCCTCCTTGTAACAACCTTTTATGTACTTGAAAACTGTCATCATCATGTCCCCTCTTGGTCTTCTCTTCTCCAGACTAAACCCAACTTTTTCAGTCTTTCCTCATAGGTCATGTTTTCTAGACCTTTAATCATTTTTGTTGCTCTTCTCTGGACTTTCTCCAATTTGTCCCACATCTTTCCTGAAATATGGTGCCCAGAAGTGGACACAATACTCCAGTTGAGGCCTAATCAGCGTGGAGTAGAGTGAAGAATTACTTCTCGTGTCTTACAACACTCCTGCTAATACATCCCACAATGATGTTCGCTTCTTTTACGACAGCGTCACACCGCTGACTCATATTTAGCTTGTGGTCCACTATGACCCCCAGATTCCTTTCCACAGTACTCCTTCCTAGGCAGTCATTGCCCATTTTGTATGTGAACTGATTGTTCCTTCCTAAATGGACTGCATTTGTCCTTATTGAATTTCATCCTATTTACTTCAGACCATTTGTCCAGATCATTTTGAATTTTAATCCCATCCTCCAAAGCACTTGCAGCCCCCTCCACTTGGTATCATCTGCAAACTTCACAAGTGTACTATGCCATTAACTTAATCATTGATTAAGATATTGAACAGAACCAAACCCAGAACTGATACCTATGGGACCCCACTCATTATGCCCTTCCAGAATGACTGTGAATCACTTATAACTACTCTCTGGGAACTGTTTTGCAACTAGTTATGCACCCACTAGTTCCATTTAGGTTACATTTCCCTAGTTTGTTTAAGAGGTCATTCAAGACAGTATCAAAAGCTTTATTAAAGTCAAGATATATCCCGTCTACCACTTCCCCCATATCCACAAGGCTTGTTACCCTGTCAAAGAAAGCTATCAGGTTGGTTTGATACAATTTGTTCTTGACAAATCCATGCTCACTTTACTTATCACCTTATCTTCTAGATGTTTGCAAACTGATTGCTTAATTATTTGCTCCATTACCTTTCTGGTACAGAAGTTAAGCTGACAGGTTTGTAGTTCCTCGGTTGTCCTTATTTCCTTTTTTATAGGTGCTATTTTCCAGTCATCTGGAATCTCTCCAGTCTTCCATGATTATTCAAAGATAAATCGCTAATGGCTCAGATATCTCCTCAGTCAGCTCCTTAAGTATTCTACAAAGCATTTCATCACGCCCTGGTGACTTAAAGACATCTAACTTGTCTAAGTAATTTTTAACTTTTTCCTATTTTAGCCTCTGATCCTACCTCATTTTCACTAACACTCACTATGTTAGACGGCCAATCACCACCAACCTTTTTAGTGAAAACCAAAACCAAAGTCACTAAGCATCTCTGCCATTTTCACATTTTCTGTTATTTCTCAGACACACACACTCACACTCTCTGAGTAACAGGTCTACCCTGTCCTTGGTCTTCCTCCTGCTTCAAAAGTATTTGTAGAATATTTTCTCATTACCCTTTACATCTCTAGCTAGTTTGATCTAGTCAGAGAAGGGCACTGCTGGTCTGGTTGCAGATTGAGCCAAGGGAAGGGCTGCTGAAAAGGACACCAGCTGAGGGTACTTAGATGTGCCCCAGCTGGATGGTTGAAGAAGGCAGGGCCTCAGGGAAGAAGCCTTAGAGCAGGGGTCGGCAACCTTTCAGAAGTGCTGTGCCGAGTCTTCATTTATTCACTTTAATTTAAGATTTCGCGTGCCGGTCATACATTTTAATGTTTTTAGAAGGTTTCGCTCTCTAAGTCTATATATTAGATAACTAAACTAGTGTTGCATCATAAAATAAACAAGGTTTCCAAAATGTTTAAGAAGCTTCATTTAAAATTATATTAAAATGTCGATCTTACACCGTCAGCCGGCTCAGCCCGCTGCTGGTCTGGTGTTCTGTTCACCTAGGCCAACAGCGGGCTGAGTGGGGCCTGCGGCCAGGACCCTGGCTGGCAAGGGTCTGGCGGCCAGAACCCCAGACCAGCAGTGGGCTGAGCAGCTCAGCCCACTGCTGCTCAGGGGTTCCATCCGCCAGCTGCCAGACCTGCTCAGCCGGGATCCCAGGTGCCAGCCTAGGGTCCCGGCCCTGCCCACATACAGTGGGTACCTATCTTCTCCCTGGTTCTGGCCCATTCTCTTCCTCTCTCTGCACTGAGCTGAGGATGGGAGTGCACTGAGCACAGGGCTGGGGATGAAGGGTCTGGCCAGGAGCCAGAAGGAGGGAGGGGGCTCAGGGTTGGGGCAGGAGGTTTGCGTGTGGGGTACTTACCTGGGCAGCTCCCATTTGGTGCGAGGGGTGCAGGTGGGAATGGGGGGGGAGGGGTTTGCAGGAGTTTCCATTTGGTGCTCAGGGTGGGGGTGGGGGTGTGTGTGCAGGTGTCAGGGCAGGGAGGGTCTGGGTATGTGGGGGGGGCCAGTCAGGGCTGGGGTCGTGGTGGGGGTGAAGGAGTCAAGCAGAGGGCTGAGTGTGGGGGGGGGTCAGGGCTGGGGGGGATATGCCCATATTCCATCCACCCACCCCTTCCCCAAGGCCCTGCCCCCACTTCTTCTCTGCAGATCCCGGGACTCCCATGCCCCATCCAACCCCCCCTGCTCCCTGACTGCCCCCTCCAGAGACCCCTCGCCCAGGATCCCACCCCGTATCCAACCCACCCTGCTTCCTGTCCCCTGACTACCTCCCCTTATCCGACCCTCCCAGCCCCAGACCCCTTACCATGAGGCTCCTAGCAGCATGTTCTGCTCTGCGCAGAGCTAGACAGGCTGTCCTGTGGCAGCAGGCAGCCCCAGCCCCCAGAGCGCTGCGCATGCGGTGACATGGCTCCAGGGGAAAGGAGAAGGCGGGGGAAGAGGCCGGCGGCTTGCTGCACTCGGCCGGGCGCTCCAGCCTGGGAGCATGGACCCCACGGCTTGCCGCGCCGGGAGAGTGGGGCCATTTGCCCAGCCCTGCATTAGGGTGTGCCTGGGCACACCCTGTGCGCACATCTATGCTTCTGCCCCCTGCCCCTACATGGGGGGGGGGTTGGAGGGCACAGAAGAGCGGGCCGGGCAGGATTTTTAATGGCACGCTGTGCCGGCGTGCCATAGGTTGCCGACCCCTGCCTTAGAGCTACAGCCTCATACAAGGGCAGAGAAAGAACGTGGACTATCTACCCCAAAGGGGGGACAGCATGTGTGGCTTGGCCAGAGAGCTGAGCTGCCGAAGATCAGCTGAGAGATCCAGCAGCTGGGGGGTGCCTGCGAGAGGCAGGCACCACCCTGATGTAAAACCAAAGCAGGCTCACACCTAACCAAGAGAAAGGGCTCCTGTGAAAAGACTGTTTGCAGGCACAACTGGCCAGAGAAAAGGGGGCACACATGAGGCGAGTGCTGACCCCATTACAGACATGCACCATGGCCCTGCTCCCTCAGCCTACCCCCTCCAGCCTCCTATGATTGATCTTATGAAGAGAGACTCCTAAAATAATCGGCTGCTGTCTTATGCAGTTTCTACATCAGCAGCATTCTGCCCATGCTGTAAAAATCTCAGGGCCAGTTCCTTTAAGCTGCCATAGCAGGAAGAAGACTTCCACCTCAGCTCTCCAACTCAAGCAAGAGTCTTAGAGCATCATTGACAAAATACAATAATTCTGTTTTTCAATACCTTATACTTGTATTAATATCTCCACCTAAGATTATTAGAACTACAAGCATTTTAAAAATCTAATTCACTTTTCACCATGTCCACTATGGATTTACTCTCCAATTGCAGAGTGAGACTAGACTGCTCCATGTCACTTGCTGGTATTGAATATACTAACACAGGACTGTTGTACTTCAGATCCAGTCCTCCAGGGACACATTTCACTAATAAAATCTGTTTTCATTGAAACAAGAAAATACAATGAGCATTTCAATTCATATTTTGTTAAATTTCTTCCTGTGATTTTAACTACTGAGGACATCTGTTTAAATGGTTGGTAACATAATTACTGAGTGAAAGGATTAAAAAACAGGATTATTTGAATAATCAAGTAAGAGTGATGAGTACCCATTTTAAATCTAAACTGGATAAAGCTGAAAGAGACAGCTGAGGCTACAGAGGAATTCCTGCCTCCATGGCACAGACTGTTCCTTCCCCCAGGCACCCTTCATTCCCTCTCCCTTCTTACTTTTATAGTTCCAGTGGATGCTGGTGACTTGGATCTCCTGAGTAGGAATATATTCCTCAACAAACTTCTTCCCCTGGAGTCGGTGCCAAAGTGTGGTTTTCCCTGTGTTCCTGTCCCCTCGGATTACAATTTTCACTGGGGGAAGAAGAGCAAGTACAAAAATAAAGTTGATTAAAACAAATCTTGGGAATGCTTGGAAAAGTGTTAATATTTTGAAAGTGTTATTCTGATGTAATTAGATCTTTCATGTTACAATGCAGGGTATTTCATTACAAGATATGAGCAACAGTCACTCAAATTCCTGCTTACTGAGCTGCATAGTTAAGTTCAGCAGGAAGAATCAACTTCAAGATCAAGCCACTTATCCTTGCCCTTGAGGCCTTGCACAACTTCCCTCAGTCTATGCCTCTGCTCTCATTTTTGCTTAACTCCCATCCTGCTGCCTTCCCCCCCACCACCACCCTGGGTAACCTTAACCCCTGCTCACATTTCAACAAGTTCTTCCACACCTATCTTTGAGCTTGCATTCCCCTCCTCCTACCCACATGCCAAATGCCCTCCTGTAGCGTTCAAGTTTTCCTTAAATAATTTTCTTATCCTCAAGAAAATAACGATCTCCTGAAGCTATCTGCACCACTTCGAAACTGGCTGGTCAGCTTGGATACCCAAATTGCCCTGCCTGAGGGCTTGCCTACTTGAGAAGGTTGCGTCAGTTTAAATTAAAGATGTAAATTTAAACTGACAGAACTACATTGGTACAAATGGCTGTGTGGACACTCTTTGGTTTAAGCATTGCCTATTTTAATTTAACTAAAGTTAAGGAGCAGGTTTAAGCTAAAAACAAGCATGGACCCACAGGGATTTGCACTGGTTTAACTATATCCCTGTAAACACCAATTTAAATTAAAACAACACATCTTATTTCTGTAATGGAGCGCTCTCTCATCTCTCATTTAGGGCATGTCTACACAGGAAAAGTTACAGTGCCGTTTAGAGTGCGCTGAAGGGAAACCACTGTTGTGTGTTCGCACTGTCAGCTGCCTACACAATAGCATGTTCACACTTGCAGTGGTATTTGGAGCAGTGCACTCAGGGCAGCTATCCTACGGAGCACCTCTTTCTCTTCTGCTGCTAAGACTTGCGGGAAGGCGTGGGGCATGATGGGGCATTCCAGCAATCCCTGTGCATCCATCCGCATTTGGTGCCATCTTTCAACTGTTTGAGTACTGAGCACCCAGCCTCTTCAAGCTTCAAGAATGGCTCCTGATCTGTTGACCAGAATGCTGCTCGCTCTGACCAACAAGTCACAAGTGGCAGTGGAGTTATTCTTTAAACTACAATGGCAAGACGAGTGAGACATTGATCTTGCTACACATAATAGTGATGACACTAGAGTGCCACTCTGGAACACCACTTTTGGGCTCGGGAAGTAAGCACTGAGTGGTGGGATTATATTGTGATGCATGTCTGGGATGACAAGCAATGGCTGCAGTACTTTTCGGATGAGGAAAGCCACATTCATGGGACTGTGTGATGAGCTCACTCCAGCGCTGTGGCGCAAGGACATGAGAATGAGAACTGCCCTGCCACTGAAGAAGTGCAGAGCAATTGCAGTGTGGAAGCTAGCTACTCCAGGCTGCTACCGATGGGTTGCTAAACAGTTTGGAGTGGGAAATTGGAGCACTGGACTTGTGCTGACGAAAGTCTGCAGGGCCATTAATGGCATCCTGCTCTGAAAGATCGTGACTCTGGGCAACATGCGTGACATTGTGGGTGGCTTTGCACAAATGGGCTTCCCTAACTGCGGATGGCACGCACATTCCAGTTCTGGCACCAGACCACCTAGCCACCGAGTATATTACTCACAAGGGGTGTTTTTTCAATGGTCCTCCAGGTGCTTGTGGATCACTGTGGGCGTTTCACAGACATTAATACAGGCTGGTCCAGCAAGGTGCATGATGCACGCATCTTTCGGAACACTGACCTGTTCAAGAAGCTGCAAGCCAGGACTTTCTTCCTGGACCAGAAGATCACCAAAGGGAAAGTCAAAATGCCCACTGTGATCCTAGGAGACCCTACCTACCCCTTAACGCCACGCCTTATAAAGCCATACACGGGGCAACTTGACAGCAGCAAGCAGTGGTTCGACAACAGGCTGAGCAAGTGCAGAATGACTGTTGAGTGTGCTTTTGGCTGTTTAAAAGCCCGCTGGTGCTGCCTCTATGGGAAACTGGACCTGGCCGATGAAACTATTCCTATGCTTATAGCCATGTGTGGTACGCTCCATAATATTTGTGAAAGGAAGGGTGAAAGCTTCACTCAGGGCTGGACTGCAGAGGCTCAGCGCCTTGAGGTTGAGTTTGAACAGCCAAAGACCAGGGCTATCAGAGGAGTGCAGCGTAGGGCTATAAGGATCAGGAATGCCGTGAGGCAGCAATTTGAAGCTGAAAGCCACTAATATTTGTTGCTATGCTCAGAAGTGCAATGCTTGTAATGCTAGGAGGTAATTGGTGTAAACAATGCAATATGTGGGTTTACCGTAATTGTATGTTGGTCTGCAGGGCTCTTTTTGCTTTCAATTTATAGAATAAAGATTGCTTTAAAACCAACACAATTCTTTTATTAAAAAACAACCACCTGAGGAGAGAGTGAAAGGAAAAAATATATCAGGAGGAACGGGGATGGGGGAAGGGAAGGTCCCACGAGAAGGTGGTCTCCTTGGATGGCTAGAGATTTGTGTATGTCCAGGGATCGTATCCAACCTTCTCCTTTGGAGTACAATGCAGCAGGTACTTCAGCAGGGCCATACCGCAGAGGAATGGGCGTTGAGTGCAATGAATAGTGGGAGTCCACAGTGCTGAACTGCGAGGGAGGAGTGGAATGCTGCGGGTAGAGACTGTAGACAGGAGATTGATAAAAGCGAGTTGGCGGTGTCTGGGGGGCACATGGGAAAGTTTTGTGACAGCGGCTGCAGGGGAGGGCGGGCACAGAACTGCTCAGTTTGAAGAGCTAGTACCACCTGAAGCATGTCTGTACTGCCACTCCCTCAATTCCTGTTTCTCGGCAGCAGAGTGCATCATAACATTACGCAGAAAGTCCTTAGTTCTTCTTGGCCACTTTCTAATTCTGCGCAGCCATTCAGCCACCAATAATAAAGAGGGAGGTTGGGATCCCAAGGTCATCTCTGTGAAGTTTAAACGCAACATTTTACAGAAGCAGTATTGTTTGCAACATAGACAACACTGATTCAGTGCTTTAAAACACAGCCAGTACTCTCACACCTGTCACTAACCGGCTAACTGCAGGCAAGCAAACATGAGTTGCCAAAATGGTGACTTGCTATAGGGCAAGGTAAATCACTCTTCCTGGACCCTGTTGTACACTGGGCACGTGGCTCTTGCGGAGAGCCAGCACTGGGGGGTGGGAGGGAGTGGGAAGGCTGATAATCATTCTTGTCCCCACACTTTTCAGAGGATGTGATTATGGAAGATGTCTCGCTGCTGAGGGTGAGCAGGGAATCAAGGGAGGGTCTTCTCCAAGGCTGTAGCTTCTGCCCTGGTCCCCATGCAGCTCGCCTGTGTTCAGCAATGGTCCCCCCTGTGATGGCACAGTTGCCGTTAATGGGGCAAGAAACAAAGCAGCTCTGCCAAAGAACCTGCAGCAGCGGATTGCCCAGTATCTCTAAGACAGTTTCCTGGAGACCTCTGAGGGAGAGTCCCATGAAGTGAGGGAGTCAAATCAACAGCCTGTTCTGCCACTCAGACTAGGCATGCAGTGGGAGACAACCCTCCTGCCCTCCTACCCCCAACAACTTACTTCAGTGATTCCCAAAAAATCACATCCACTTACCGGAGCCTCCTCTCCTGTTTGCGCTTCACCAGTCTCCGACAGCTGTGCATGGCTAGCCTCCTCTGGGGTAGAAAAGAGCTTTTGGCTCTATGCATCTCTGGCCTCCAAGTCATTCCCTGCCTCACATCCTCATCCAAGATTTCCTCCACCTGGCTTCGTACACTCTTGACTGGCACACGACCCAACAAAGTATCCACAGTGGCCTTTGCAGTGGAGGTGCGGTCGCCATGGAGTGTCGTGTCCAGCTCTATGTTGAACCAGCAGCTTGTGGGCGCAGCACTGGAGCAGCAGTTTGCTTCCCACACCTTGTGGTAGGCGTTACGCAGCTCCTTCACTTTGACCCTACATTGCAATGTGTCCCAGTCATGGCCCCTTTCCATCACACATTGTGAAGTCTGTCCGTAAGTATCATAATTCCTATGCTGGTGCATAGTTGGGACTGGACATCCTTCTCTCCCCAAATGCTGATGAGGTCCAGCAGCTCAGCATTGCTCCAAGAGGGAGCAATGGTGCGTGGAGCAGGCATGGCCACCTGGAAAGATGCCCCGAGATCACTTCACACACCACCGAGCAAAGAGGAAGGGGACTTTCAAATTTCCAAAGGAATTTACAGGGTGGGGATGACGGTTGGTCACTTGAAGGCAGTGCAGTAGAGTTCAAACCGATGGCCAGAGAGGTGAGAACAGGCATTATGGGACACCTCACTGAGGCCAATCACTGCAGCGTAATCACCATGGTGTCTACACTGGCACCACAAAGCAGTAGCCCCGGCGCAGAAAGCAGTAAACCTCTCATTGGGGTGGTTGTTTTTTTTTTACAGCGCTACAATTGCGCAGTTTCTGTCCACTAAGTGGCTTGGCAGTGTGTACGCCTTGGGAGTTACAGCACAGAACACTGCTTCGCCACGCAAAAACTTGCTAGTGTAGACAGGGTCTTAGAGTGCAAGTGCCTTGCAGCAGGGACCATATTTTCTATTATACTCTTACTGGAAGCAGAACACAGCAGCGATGCTCAGCAAAGTAATACAGAAAAACTGACAGCTAGTTGTGACAGTCTGGACTCACTGTGGAAGGTATATGTGCCTGAGGCAAAAAATCAGAAAATCCTAATATAATCAAATGCATTTGTAATGACTGGTAATCAATGGCATAGAACACCAGGCTGCTCTAGTGCAGATTGAGAGACACACACTCACACACAAAAGACATTCAATCAAGGAACCTAACTGTGTGTGAAGAAAAAAAAAAAAACAACTATACTCAAAGGATAAGAAGTGTCCAAAATATCATGCTGAAAAGCTAATATAAATGGGATTCGCCACAGTTTCATCCAGCATGTGACCTTAACAACTCAAAGATAAGCAATGTATTCTGTGTTATTTCTAGAAGCTTGCTCTCACCTTCAGAATGTGCAGAAAGAAGAGCAAATAAGGCAGGCGACCAGCTTGGCTTAACAGAGAAATCTTCAGTGAGCTTAAACACAAAAAGAAAGCTCACAGTTGAAACTTAGACAGATGACTAGGGAGGAGTATAAAAATATTGCTCGAGACGCAAGGGTGTAATCAGGAAGGCCAAAGCCCAATTGGAGTTGCAGCTAGCATGGGATGTTAAGGGTAACAGGAAGGGTTTCTACAGGTATATTAGCAACAAGAACGTGGTCAAGGAAAGTGTGGGACCCTTACTGAACGGGAGAGGCAACCTAGTGACAGATGTGGAAAAAGTTCAAGTACTCAATGCTTTTTTTGCCTCAGCCTTCACAGACAAGGTCAGCTCCCACACTGCTGCACTGGGCAGCACAGTATGGGGAGGTTGTGAGCAACCCTCAGTGGTGAAAGAACAGGTTAAGGACTATTTAGAAAAGCTGGACATGTACTAGCCCATGGGGCCGGATGAACTGTACCCGAGGGTGCTGAGGGAGTTGGCTGATATGATAGCAGAGCCATTGGCCATGATCTTTGAAAACTCATGGTGATTGGAGGAAGTCCTGGAGAACTGGGAAAAGGCAAACATAGTGCCCATCTTTTAAAAGGGGAAGAAGGTGAATCCGGGGAACTATAGTCCGGTCAACCTCACCTCAGTCCCTGGAAAAATCATGGAGCAGTTCCTCAAGGAATCCATTTTGAAGCACTTGGAGGAAAGGAAGGTGATCAGGAACAGTCAACATAGATTCACCAAGGGCAAGTCATGCCTGACCAACCTGATTGCCTTCTATGATGAGACAACTGGCTCTGTGGATATGGGGAAAGTGGAGGATGTGATATACCTTGACTTTAGCAAAGCTTTTGATATGGTCTCCCACAGTATTCTTGCCAGCAAGTTAAAAAAGTACTGGTTGGATGAACGAACTATAAGGTGGATAGAAAACTGGCTAAATCGTCAGGCTCAACGAGTAGTGATCAACAACTCAATGTCTAGTTGGCAGCTGGTATCAAGCGGATCAGTCCTGGGGCCAGTTTTGTTCAACATCTTCATTAATGCTCTGGATGATTGGATGGATTGCACCCTCAGCAAGTTCACAGATGATACTAAGCGGGGGAAGAACAAGATACACTGGAGGGTATGGATAGGGTCCAGAGTGACCTAGACAAATTGGAAGACTGAGCCAAAAGAAATCCAAGGACAGAAGAATATCATACACTGCCACAGGCTGGGGACCGACTGGTTAAGTGGCAGTTCTGCAGAAAAGGAACTGGAGATTACAGTGGATGAGAAACTGGATATGGGTCAGTATGTCCTTGTTGCCAAGAAAGCTAATGGCATATTGGGCTGCACTTGTAGGTGCACTGCCAGCAGATCGAGGGAAGTGATTGTTCCCCTCTATTCGGCACTGATGAGGCCACACCTGGAGTATTGTGTCCAGTTTTGGTCCCCCCACTACAGAAGGGATGTGAACAAACTGGAGAGTTCAGCGGAGGGCAATGAAAATGATCAGTGGGCTGGGGCACATCACTTATGAGGAGAGGCTGAGGGAACCTGGCTTATTTAGTCTGCAAAGGAGAAGAGAGGGGTGATTTCATAGCAGTCTTCAATTACCTGAAGGGGGGTTCCAAAGAGGATGGAGCTGGCTGTTCTCAGTGGTGGCAAATAACAGAACAAGGAGCAGTGGTCTCAAGTTGCAGTGGGGGAGGTCTAGGTTGGATAGTAGGAAAAACTTTCACTAGGAGAGTGGTGAAGCACTGGAATGGGTTACCTAGGGAGGTGTTGGAATCTCCATTCTTAAAGATTTTTATGGCCCAGCTTGACAAGCCCTGGCTCCGATGATTTAGTTTGGATTGGTCCTGCTTTGAGCAGGGGGTTGGACTAGATGACCTCCTGAGGTCTCTTCCAACCCCAATCTTCTATGATTCAGCATCAGGGTCTTCTTTTAGACATTGGCCAAATTTTCTAAGTTTGATCATCTTGTCAGATTAGATCAGAAATCATTCGGTGAAATCCTGGCTCCACTGAAGTCAATGGGAGTTTTGCCACTGACTTCAATGGTGCCAGGATTTCACACATCATTCTGAGACACGGAATTTGTTCTTCCTTAGGAAATGGACTGCCCTAAAGTGATTTCTCACCCTTGAAACTCGAACAAGTGATTAGCATTAAATTCTGCATCACTTTGCCAAAGTAGCCTAATAACAAAAGGCAGCCCTTCATCCGATGTTCATGCTGTATCTAAAACGAAGAGATACAAGTGGAGGACTGCTATTGCATGATTTCAAGAAGTTTGTACCATGCACTTACCATATATACTTGTTCATTAGCCCGTTTGTTTATAAGCCGACCTCCCAAGATGGTTAGGTAAAAATAGCAAAAAAAGTAAGACTCTTTCATAAGCCGACCCTACATTTCAGGGTATGGCAAACTTTGGCTCCCAGTCCATTAGGGTAAGCCGCTGGCAGTTTGGGACATTTTGTTTACTTGGAGCATCTGCTGGCACAGAGCCCCTCAGTTTGCCATTCCCTGCTATATTTTAAAAGCTGGCATCACAAGTAACACTCAAAACTTTTGCTAGAATTATATTAATGTAATCTAACAAAAAGACTGTTTTAATAACTGAATAAATATGTATTCACCTTCAAAATTAGTCAATATTTAAAATCAGTGAATGCATATTTAAAACAAGTAACTTAGAACAATGTGATACTTTAAAAAGTCTTAAAATCCTTCAAAGTCTGCATCAGTCTCTGATTCACCAAACAGTTCATTAAACTCAGCTTCAGTCACTACAACACCTGCATTGTCATTGTAGATGTCAGCAGTGTCGTCTTCAGAGTCAGATTCCTTCTCATCATCAGCCTCTGTTGTATCATCAAATATGCCATCATCATCTGACCCGTTGAGTGCATTGCTGATACAGCATTTCCTAAATGATTTTTCTACCATTTCTGACTGACTGGACACCCTTGATCCACTGGGCGACCAGACTGATTTCGGGCTTCATAAAGAGTCTTGCCTTTTGTCAACTTCGCCATGCCTGAGCACATCCACTCAGACCACGTTTTGCACAGTCTGTCTTTAAAGGGTTTGTTCAGTTCTACAGCCGCTCGATGTCTGCCTGAAGTTAAGCCGCCAGGTATTACAGCCAAAGCAGTTTTCATATTTTTGGCCACATTTTTCATCCACCTTGCGTGCCCTGAACATGTCCCAAATGAGCACAGCAGATTTCTTGATAAGTGCTCCTGGTTTCTTATTCCACACTTTTTCCAGCAATTCAATAGTCCCACTTTCATCCATCCATCCCTTTTGATGTGCACGTACGATGACACCAGCAGGAAATTTCATATTTTTAGGCAAGCTTTTTCTTTTAAAAATAACAGGAGCGAGCTTTGATCCATTTGCCAAACATGATAAAACCACCGTAAAATGGATTTTTTCATGGCCAGTTGCTTTAATTAAAACGGTTTTTTCACCAACACTGGTTACCGTTCTGTTGCTCAGGAGATCGAATGTCATTGGTGTTCCATCCATATTTCCTATTTGTGACAGTTCAAATGCATATTCCTTTCGATATTTTATAATAAACCTTTGGAAGGATTCAATTTTTTCTTCTAGATCTCTAGACAGCTTTTGTCTTCTGCATATGCAACAACTTTAAGATTGAATGCTGCATGATAAGACCTTTTTCTTTTGATTTGACCGTTGTTCATTCTAAATACTAGTATGAAAATAGATTATTGTAGTTTAGATTTTGTAGGATTTTACATAGGAATGTCACCTGCTTTATCACTGTCAAATTATTGTTCTTTGTTTATTTCAAAGCAGCCCTGCAGATTGGCATGTCTGTAGGGATAACAGGCTATTTCAATTTTATTAGAGATTCCATCAATTCTGCACATTATATTTTCATATTGGCTCAAGACTTATGAGGTCCATTTTAAGCCAATTTAGTCCACTAAACAACTCTGCAACTTTAAAAGGCTGCAGTATTGACATCAATAAATAGGTCGGCAAACGCTGGCTCCCAGCCTGTCAGGGTAAGCTGCTGGCAGGACGTTTTATTTACCTGGAGCATCTGCAGGCATGGAGCCCCTCAGCTCCCTGTGGCCAGGTACAGCAACCTGCAGCTACATGGGGCTAAGGGGTTCCATGCCTGTAGATGCTCCAGGTAAACAAAATGACAATGTATTAGATATTCAATTCAATGATTCTATAGAGTTTAAAATCATCAAATTTTGGTGTAGACCTGTTTATAAGCCACCTCCACTCTTTGATGCATCACCTTTTTACCAAAAATATTTGGCTTATGAACGAGTATATACAGTAAATATTTTAAGTAATGTACAATATATAAGCAGCAATTAAAAATTTAATTAAAATTATAGTTGTCGATAATTGCTTTTCTTTTTGGACTATTTGCTGAGTGGTATTCATGTTTCTATAATACATAACTTTAAGAGACCAAAAATAAGGTTAAAATAATATGTAGTACTTACAGTGTTTTGTACCTATAGATGTGACAGAATCCTTAAAGAGGTAGATAAGCATTATCTCCATTTTCAGATGGAGAAATACATAATGAAAGGTGACTGCTTACTTCAAAAAAAAAAAAAAAAAAAAAAGAGCCTATTTTTCTTAAAGCATGCAGCAAGTCAGCAGTAGGGCTGGAACAGGAGCCCAGGTCTGCTGCCTCAGAGCTATGCCCTACCCAAAGGATCAGACTGCCTCCCCTGGAAAGTCCTTTAAAAAAATCTATGTCCATTATTAAATTACAGCTTAGGTTATTAAAAGGAAAAGAGACTTAGAAGTCAGATGTATCTTTCACCATTTATGCTGTTCATGCATTCCTCTGTTTGAAAAAGGTAATTACACTGGTCAGTTTAATTGCTTATAATTTCTATCAATTTCTGCTTCTCTTGAACTATGCTGCTGCGTTTGGGTTAACTCTTCAGCTGTGTGTTAAAACAGAAAAAGTTTAGGTCCAAAGGCTTAGAAGTCAGGTCTGCTTAACCACTTTAAACAAACACACAAAAACCTCCACTTGAAACCTCCACTAAGTTGAGAAGGACACCTTTTTGTTAACCAGCAAATGAAAGGTACCTTAAGGTAAGGGTAACCACTCAATTTCTATCTCTCTTGTGGTGCCTATTGCTTGTAACAGTAGGAGAGGGATCACTGAAAAACTGCCCTGTTCTATTCATTCCATCTAAAGTACCTGGACTTGGCTACCATCAGAAGACAGGATACTGGGCTAGATGGACCGTTGGTAGCACCCAGTATGGTCATTCTTATGCTGTGCAACCTGTGTCAAGACACTCAAAATAACCACTCAAGTAACAATAGGGTGACTTTAACACTGCCTTTGTTTGTTTTTTAAATCACAGTCACACCCTTAGAGAGTAGGTTTTTTAAATTTAATATGCCAAGGCTGCTCTCTTACTTCATTTATCATATGCCAAACACTCTTACCACTGCTGCAAGTACGTAACTCTGATAAGGTCCTCAATATCATTAAAAAAAATGACATACAGCATCACCGGTAACTCAACACTCACTACAAGCCCACTCATGATTACCTGACTGTCCCTGGTCAACAGCCCTTTAGATAGTCCTAAGTTTGAAATGAGGAGCATCAGTAAGGTACACATAGGTATTAACATTTATGATAACGATAGGCTTGCAGCTTTAATTTGATAGTAAATAGTGGTTTAAATTAAAGCAACACCCACAGGTTTGCATAACAAGCATCAGAAGTTATTTGTGGGAGACAGAAAAATGTGAGGAAAGAAAGTAATAAGTCATTTAGTATATTGTACATTTTTCATCCACATCATTAAAATCCTCTACAAAAGGTGGAAAGATTCCACTCATTATTACAGATAGAGAAACTGAGGAAGAGGCAAACGCCCAAGGCCACAGATTGAGTCTGTGGCTAACCACAATTAGACATCAGGAGCTCTTGACCCCCAACTCTGTCCTTGCTCCTCCAGAATGTTAAGCTGAAGTGTGTTTATAGTTGCTACAATACTACAAATAATAAAGAAAATCAGGTTTTAAAAAACTTAATAAAAGGATACAATATATCCATGAGAACATTTTTTTACTTTCAAGGGGAGAAAAGCAGAAGACTGGTAGAATATTTGATTTCCCAGAACCACTGGCCTCAGTATTTCCTACTAGTGGTTGATTTTTAGGCAGTGCCTACACACTTGTTTGTCAGTATTATACTGATTATGTCCAAAGCCATCTGAAAGGAACACACAGACTTCTGTTTCGTGAATGCCTGCCCTGTCAAACAGTTTGAGGATGGTAGCACAGTGGGCTCCCATCTCCAGGCAAGAAAGAGAATATGACAGCTGGATCTTTCAAACCGCCTCACATCTTTTGCTCTGATCAGTTACCATCAATGGGAGTTTCAAGGGAATCCTCAGACATATAATCCCAGAAAGGCCTTCAGCCACATTCATTCATTTCTTCCTCTCCCAGCCTATCACCACCTTATGTAAACTTTCAGTTTGTAGTTTGGTAGTGCCTATAGCTTATTTTCTTCTCTGCTACTAAAAAACCAAATATGGTGGTATGCCCACAAGGCACAGTGACGATGAGGAGTACATGAAAAAACATATGTTAAGATACAAGTATGAAAGTTATTTTGAAATATGATTCTCCATTGAATACTAGTGGCTGCTGCTAAGACTGCTATTAGGCCTTTCCCTCTTCTGAAATCATACCCTACAAACACGCCAACCTCTTCTCTTCTGTTTGAAAGGTCTATACTATCTGGTAGGGAGTGGATGGGGTTCCCTCAACAAAGTGCTTCAATGCATTTTTTCCTATAACTCATGCCAGCTGTCCAGAATTCATAAGCATAACACTCAGCACTTAATATAGTTAAACTATTCACCTGAGGGTTTCTTCCACTTCTTTTCTTGAATATACTACACAGATACGGAAACTAGCACAAAGAGGTGGCACCCAAAACCACACAAATCAGTATCAGAGCCAGATTTAGAAAGTAGAAATTCCTGGCTGCCAGTCCACTAGCTATAGCGCTTATGAGCAATCCTTCAACAAGTCAGTGTATGAGCTAAATAGATGTGTGGTAAGGAAACAGATTTCAGTTTCATATTTTGAATGGATCATCAAAAAAGCGAGTGACCATTTTTGTAACAGCCATAACAGCGAACCCTAAATTTGGATTTGTGCAAATGTAGGGGAAAAAAGGGGTTAAAGGCATGACATATATTTGTATACAATGGCTATGAAAAGCATTTTCATTTTTCCCCTTGAATTTCATTTTTTTTTTAATTTACAAAGGAGCATTGGTGAAATAAAATAAGAGCTACAGCCTTGTCTTCCCCATAGTGACACCCTTTCTGTCTGACATCCCTTACTATCCCATATCCCACTCATGTTATACCTAAGGCTAAGATTGTACCATGGTTATTTTTAGTAAAAGTCACAGACAGGTCATGGGCAATGAACAAAAATTCACAGAAGCTGTCACCTGTCTGTGACTTTTACTGCTGCAGCTCCATGGTTTCCCCTGCCACCAGGGTGTGGGGTTCCCCCTTTGCTCACCGCAGCTGGAAGCTCCCCTCCACCCACGGTGGCTGGGAGCTGCAGGTTGACCATATTGCCTAAAGAGAAAACGGGATACCCTCAACCACTTACCCGAGGCATCCCTCTGCCTCCCACCCAATGCGAGGCTGTTGCCAGAATCCTGAGGGCCCCCTCAGAAGTCTGTCACCTGTCACTGGAACCCTGCAGGGGGCCCCCTGTCGCCTGTCACTGGAACCCTCCCAGGGCCCCACTAGCTGCCAGCTCCAGAGTCCCCAGCCCCTGAGGCTGAAGCACAGAATGTCTGGAAGTCACCTTAGTTATAACTCCTCATGCCAAGACCTGTCCAACCTTGAAGGGTCACACATGCATGGCATTCAAAAATAAATACACCATGCGAGTCTTAGTGGACCACCTCCAAAACCCTTTCACAAGCTGGCCTGCATCTTCTGTAAATATTATATAACAGCAACAGTGAGAGAAGAGTTACTATGGCAATTGGAAAGCTTCCCCCAAGGCAGTGACAGAATACTGTTTTTAATATTTATGATAGAACTGAAGCTATCAGAACACAAGTACTGTCAAGTCAAGGCACCAAACAAAACCCTTCTACAGGCTTTTAGCAATGTGACAAAGTTAAAATGGATGTACTTGCTAAGGAATCAAGGGACTATGCTTGGTGGCTTTAGTGTCTGCATTTTTGACCCAGCTGTATTAATCTTAAAAATGGAAATAGCTCCACACAATTGCTAGACTTTCTAAATTACACACTATTCTTAGTGTGCCTAACGGATGTGAACCAAATGCTTCCTCTGGTATAACAAAGAAACACACATACGCCCCCTCAGAAGCATTGCTGACCATACTTTCTACATTTCTAATGCTAGCCTCTCCCTTCCCCTCAACTATGGTTCCTATCCCCCTCACATCTCCCTAGCTGCACACAAATGCATAGAAAATTATTCAAGTTCAACATTTACAAATCAGACACATTATTCCACACTGCTGATCTCCTCTTAACCCTTCTGCACTCTGACTTCACTACCTACACAGATCCATACAGATGAGCTAATACTCACTGTGATGGTGTGTGTCTATTTTCAGAGCTATCACCTGATGTCACTGTTTCCCAAAAGTGTGTCTCAACCCACCACTGGGTCACGGGAAGGTTTAAGTGGGCTACAGGCCTGATGTGGAGAGGAAGTGACTGGAGAGGGAGCCTGCATAGTGATGGCTCCTGTCCCACAAGGCTAGGCCCAGCTCCCTACTCCGGGCATTGGAGACCGAGCCTGCTCCACTCTCACTCCCACAGCAGCAGTCCCTGTCCCATGGGGCTGGACCTGGTGCTCTGCTCCATGCATTGTGATCTGCCGCACAACACTGCAGCACCACTCAGGTTTGGCCCAGCTGTGGAGGGAGGCCTGGTCCAGCCCATGAGACGGGGACTGCTGCTGTGGGGCTGAGAGTGGAGAACGCTCGGTCTTCAACACCCCTGCAGGACCTCTCCTCTGCACCAGAATTAGGGTTGTAGTGCCAGAGCAGAGAGTACTGCTGTAGGAGGTCAGTGTCACAAGCCTCAGAGGGGCAAGAAGGCAACAGCAGCAGGGGACACAGCTGACTTATGGTTTTGGGCCCCTGAGTGGGTTGCAAACAGAGATAAAATGCATGTGCTGAATTGCTTAAGTAAAACGTTTTGGAACTGCTGCCCTGTGTGTCACAATTATTATTTGTTCATATATTTCACCTACTTACAGTGTCCCTCTGAGTTTCAAGGAATATTTTCTTACTAGGAATAAGAGATGCTGCAATTATCCACGAGAAAACATTTCTTAAAATGCCTATTGAAAAAAATTTTAAAATATGTACCTGCATAAACTGATACCCAATATGAGACTAATGGACCTAATAAAACTAGATATGGTGTCACCTACACCTTTCACTAACCTTTACCATGGCAAAATTCCACAATAGTCACTTAACAACAAACAGCCATTTACACCTGATGAGAAAGTACCATTTTCCTGGGATGTAGCAAAGGCCATCCAAATATCAGAGAGGCAGGGGGCGGGGGATTTTTCTAGCATCTGAATGGACTAATCTTGAGAAATGGTGTGCTCCTATAACTGCCAACGAAATCAGTAGAGGTGTGTGGGGATGTAGGCATTCAGAACCACCCAGCCCCTAAAACAAGAAGTATTCAAAACAAGCATTAAAGATTTGAGTTTTCTGTCTTTCAGTTAGGTCATTCTCCCTTCCCTATCGCTGCATCTCCCACGCATAGTGGAACTATTTAATGCCACAAACTGTTCCGGGGGCAGTTTGTGAGAGTAACAGCACACAGAACAAAGGGCTAGTATCATATGGTTACAGCTTCATTCCTCTGCACACAACAGCAGGAACGATCCAGCTCTCAGGGCATGGACGTTTGCCACCCGAGAGATTATCCCCCCCCCCCGTATTCCTGCTCCCCGAAACTTTCAAGCTCCTACTCACTGTTATACTGGACTCCCTTGGCAAACCTCCTCTGCAGAGCCTGGTTCATAGACTGCAGCCCTGCGGGGATGTTCTTGTCCCGGACGGGAGCCTGATCCGAGCCCACTAGTTTCTTCAGGGCCGAGAACATCTTCCTCGCCCCCCGCCTTCCCGGGGCACGAAGCTCTAACAGCGCGCGGGAAACGCGCCTCCCGTCGGAGCTCAGCGGCAGCGCATGGGCGGGGGGGGCGGTTTACGCGGCCATCGGGGGTGCTGACGAGCCTGCGCAGACACACCGCTGTGCCCCGGGGGCGGAACGCGGCCAAGCCCCAGCACCGCGGCTGGCTGCACTCCCAGGGCCTGTCCCCCGGCGCGGCGGCTGGGCAGGATGCGGGGCTGGTCCCGGCGCTGCCAGGTTAACGCGGCATCGCCCGGTCCCGGGGCAGAGAGCGGCGTGTCCGGGTCTCGACGCTGCCCAGGCTCCTGTGGGTCGGGCTCAGCCCCGCCAGGGCCTCGCAGGTGCCGCCGGCCGCTGAGCCAAGAGAGACCGCTCAGCCCCCCGCGCCGCCGCCATCTTGGCCCTTTCGCTTTAAGGCGAGAGGGACGCACGCAGAAAGCGCAGCTACGGAACCGCGCGCGGGACAAGAGAGTGAAACTCACTCACACCTGCTCCCTAGCCCGCCCCGCCCACTCAGCCTTGTCCCGACTCAGCACCCCGCCCCTCCCCACCACTCAGCCCCGCCCCGCCGCGTGGCTCCGCCCATCCCCGCGCGAAGGCGGCCTGTAGCGGGGCAGGGGCAGGGGCAGGGCAGAGGGGCCGAGGCCCCTGGCCACGTGGGCGCTCAGCGTTGGGGTTACTGCACCTGGCCAGTATCTGACGGGCCTGGCGGGTTGTTTAATGGATTTTCCAGTTGTCAGAAAACTAAGTGAATCTACTGGGTGTTTTTTTAACACGGGTCTAAAGATTTGCAATATGATCACAGTGCATTGGGCTCGCTCATGGTAAAAGTTTCTGTGTCCAGCAAACGGGGCTGCAGTGTTCCCACCAGGGCCGGCTCCAGGCCCCAGCATGCCAAGCGCGTGCTTGGGGCGGCATGCTGCGGGGGGCACTCTGCCGGTTGCCGGGAGGGCGGCAGGCGGCTCCGGTGGACCTCCCGCAGGCTTCCCTGCGGAGGGTCCGCTGGTCCCGCAGCTCCCGTGGAGCATCCGCAGGCACGCCTGCGGGAGGTCCACCGGAGCCGCGGGACCGGCGAGCGGCAGAGCACCCCCCACGGCATGCCGCCGGGCTTGGTGCAGCGAAATGGCTAGAGCCGGCTCTGGTTCCCACTTCCACAGTTTCAGTGACAACAGATGAAGACACAGCAACTGCCTGCCCCGCAAGACTCAAGTGCACTGCGTGGGTGTGTGAGAGACGGCTTGAGTTGGATGCAGTGTTATCACTCTCTCTAGGTGGTATCTCTCTAGATACTGGAACAGGCTGTTGAAGGGAGCAGGGTTGTGGAATTCCCTCGTGATTGGGAGTTGGGGTTGCAATAGGCTTGCCTTGTGGAGGGGGCTTTTTTTTTCTGCATTTCAAAGGTGAGCACCTGACAGGATTGGGCCCTCACCAGCCTGGCCCTGGCACCCTACAACAGCTTCTCATGGCGCTGAGTGGGCCTGGGCAGCATAACACCAGCCAAGGAAAGTGAAGTGCTTTATTGAGTCTGAAATAAAGTTGCTTTTGGTGTGAGATGGTGGTACTGGGCCTTAGGTGCCTTTCCGGCCTCCTCGCTGCTTCTTCTTGGCAGCCTTGGTCATGGTTTCAATCAGGCGCACGCCCTGCTTTTTTATCTCATCCCGGTTGGGCACGTAGCTGTGGTCAATGTCAGCAAAATCAAAGGCATCTGCAAAAGACAAAGCCTAGTGAAGCAGGCTGGGAAAGCACGTGGCAATGGAGCTGCTGCTGCTTTTCAACTATAACACCTGGGGGCTAAATCCCCAGCAGAGGTCACTAGTATTAAGGCTGATGGCATCTTTGTAGGCCTCAAACTGGCAGTGGGAAGCACAATCACGTCTGCTATCCAGCAGAGTGCAGTTACCAGTATATTCCTTGCAAGCTACATTCCCATTCCCAGTTCCTCAGACTCTGAGCTGTCAGGACTCAGCTCACTAAAATAATTGCAGTGTTGCTGTTTCTCACTCCATAGGATGTTTTCTATAATGCTCCAGCTCCTGGAGCCATGTGATTATGTGTGAATCTCAGCTTTCATTTAAAAGAAACCTAAGTTTCTAGCTGTAGTGGTTGTAGAATAAAGTTAAAAAACTTGAGGTTCCAACAGCAGAAGGTGAATAAACAGAGCTCAGCATGAATTAGTCTTTAAAATCGCATGAAGTTTAAGCCAATCTGATGCCTTTGGAGGCCTGACTCCTCATTTTTGATGAGGTTAGCAATGCTATAACTAGGCAGGAGAATGGTGAGGATGTACATAAATAAAAGGTAAGAGATATTTACACTTGACTGGAGGTTGCTGATGGAGGGTTCAGAGTAGCCCATAGGATTTGTCCATTTCTTACTCTCCTACCATCATGAAATCCCCTAGACTGTAGTGAGAGCCGTTGGCCTTAAAGGGAGGGATGTGGCTCCTCACACACAAACTCTGAGCCACAGGAGTAACTGGCAACTGCAGATTTCTAGACCAGCACCAATTTTGTCTTAGCCAATGGGGGTCCATGTCTGACCCTTCAGTGGAATGCAGCTGACAGAACCCTGAAGTTGCAGAGGATGGAGAGGCTGTTGCGAATGTTGCTGAAAGCTATCCCCAGCAGCTGGCTGAGATCTCCATTCTAACTACAGGTCCTCAGTGCTCTCCCAATTCCAAGATCTTCATACCTCTAACGGCATCTTCTTCATCCTCAAAAGAAATCTTCAGGTTCTGACGCTCATTCTTTGTACTTTCCTCCAGGAAATTCCTAACTTTCACAAAGGTCTGTAAAAAAACACTTCAGGTTAAATATTGTATAGGTGGGGAGGCGGGCAATGGACACAGGGTATGTCTACATTTCCAGCAGAAGAGGTAATTTCCAGCTCAAGGAGACATACCCACGTTAGCTCTGATCAAGCTA
Organism: Gopherus flavomarginatus; assembly: GCF_025201925.1. Taxonomy (NCBI): domain Eukaryota; kingdom Metazoa; phylum Chordata; order Testudines; family Testudinidae; genus Gopherus; species Gopherus flavomarginatus. The sequence goes on from NC_066633.1 coordinate 23,657,842, forward strand.
GCATGCTAAACATGGAGCATAGCAGCAGAGGTGCGAGCAGTGGGTCAGGCTAGCCGCTGGAGTACAAGCCCATCCAAGGCATGAGGCATGTATTCAGTGTGGCTAGCTTTATAGGCCACGATGGGTCAGCTAACCTGAGTGTAAAGCAGCACTAAACTCTGGAGGCTGCTGGGATCACAATGGTGCAATCCATGGCTGGGACACAGAGTCTCTGGTTGCTAGATATTGCTTCTTGAGATTCTGATTTGCACTATTTTTACTGCACAGTGCTCAGATGCTGCTTGGCAGGGGCTTATACACATATGAAACAAATGAAAGATGAGGGCAGCTGCAATGTGCCTGAGAGTTCCTGGCAAATTACCAGTACAGCCCCTTTGGCTGGGCAAAGTTTGGGTATCTTCAGCCCATCAGCACGACTGTGTTCTGGGAAGTCCTCCAGGCTTTAGAGAGCGGAGACCTGCTGCCTGGGGAGTTCAGTAGCAGTGCAGCTGTACCTGCTGCCTGGGCCCAGCCTCTCGGGGAAGGCCTCCCGAGCCTGTCAGGGAAGAATAGCACACCTCATTGTTCTCCTCCCTGCTGAAGTTGTAGGATGGAAGGTTGGTCATGACCTTTGTCAAGTGCAGCAGCTTTGTCTCACAGAACTGCAGCTTGTCGTAAGTGTCACTGGTGTCCACGCGTATGTCACCCTAGGGGCAAGGAGACAAAGTGATATAGATGATGCCGCCTCCAGAGATTCCTTCCAGGGCCAGTGTCTGGAGTGCAGAGGGAGCCAGCAAGTGGGAACAAACACCCAGGAGGTTCAGGACGGGATGAGAGGCCTCAGCAATTGGGGAATTGCCTGTCCAGGCTGAGTGCTGGGCAGAGGGACATTTATAAAGTGCCTTTCCCCACATGGCAGCAGCCCGACCGACTGGGATGTATTTAGCATCCGAAAGGCATGTTGGATTTGTGCCCAAACAATGAGAATGGGGCATTCACCACCCAGCTCTAGCCACACACTGAGCTCGGCCACCCAGCTTCAGCACTAGGCTCTGCTGAGATCCTGAACCTCCCATGACCTTTGGCCTCTCTTGTTCATTCCGAGGGGAAATGAAAGCTTGTTCTGCCATGGTTGCATACAGTGAGAGTCCATGGCCATGCAGCGGCTGCAGTGCCTTCTCTGTCTGCAACTGCCACATTACTGAACTCCAGAACCCCAGCCTCAGAGAAAGCAGAGGCCTGGAGCCCTTCTGCTACAGAGAAACCGTTGGGATAGATATATCTATCAGTTCTTTGCCTTTGTTTACTAGGCCTTCTACCCACACAATTCCAAAGATATATATATTAGGGCTGTTGATTAATTGCAGTTAACTCACATGATTAACTCAAAAAAATTAATCGCGATTAATTGCAGTTTTAATCACACAAACAATAGAATACCAATTGAAATTTATTAAATACACCTCTACCCCGATATAAAGCAGTCCTCAGGAGACGAAAAATCTCACCATGTTATAGGTGAGACCACATCAAACTTGCTTTGCACCCCCCGTTCCTTGTTCCCTGACCGCCCCCTCCAGAGACCCCCATCCCTCATCACCCCCAGGATCCCACCCTCTACCCGACCCCCTGTCCCCTGACTGCTCTGACCCTTATCCACCCCCACCCCCTGACAGGCACTCACCGGCAGCCCAGCCCCAGTCTGCTCCACTCCGCCAGCACCCAGCCGCGGCATTCCGCCTCCCGCCGTCGGTGAGTGCAGAGAGGTTGGGGAAAGGATGCCCCCTCCCCCCCGCACTCACCTGCGGCAGGAAGCGGAGCGATGCGGCCCCAGCCCCAGCCCCAGCCGTGTTGCTGGGGGGCAGCTGGGGAAAGGTCTTGCACTCACCTGCAGTAGCAAGTGGAGCACCACGGCTGGGAGCTGGCGGAGTGGAGATGGCTGCAGGTGGGCTGCTCCGCTTCCCACCGCCGGTGAGTGCAGGGAGGTTGGGGAAAGGACGTCCCCTCGTACTCACCTGTGGTGGGAAGCGGAGCGCTGCGGCTGGGAGCTGGCGGAGTGGAGGCGTTGGGGCCGGGCTGCTCCGCTTCTGCCGCTGCTGGTGAGTGTGCGGGGGATCCCTTCCCCCAAGCCCCCTCCCCTGAGCGACATGGCTGGGGCTGGGGTGAGGGAAGCAGAGCGGGCTGCTCCTGGCCCCCCACTAATCCCCCAGGCCACTCTGGGACTGTGGGGCCCCCAAAAGTGCCCTCCCACAGCTTCTGCCCCCCAGACCCTGGGGGGGAGCCCCTGACCTCTCCCAAGACCCTCTGCCCCTTATCAAACCGCTCAGCCCCAGCCTGGCACGACACCATTAACACGCTGCTCAGAGCAGCATGTCAGAGCTTTACCATCTTGTATCCGAACTCACATCCTATCAGGTCGTGTTATATCGGGGTAGAGGTGTATTTGGGATGTTTTTCTACATTTTCATATATGCTGTATTCTGTGCTGTAATTGAAATCAAAGTGTATATTATTTTTTATTACAAATATTTGCACTGTAAAAATGATAAACAAAAGAAATAGTATTTTTCAATTCTCCTCATACAAGTACTGTTGTGCAATCTTTGTCCTGAGAGTGCAACTTACAAATATAGGGGTTTTTTTGTTACATAACTGCACTCAAAAACAAAACAATGTAAAGCTTCAGAGCCTACAAGTCCACTCAGTCCTACTTCTTGTTCAGCTAATCGCTAATATTAACAAGTTTGTTTACTTTTACAGGAGTGTAGACGTGCAGGACTCACCCCTGCGGTACCTCCTGCTGGTCGTCCTGGGAATTAGCTCACTTCCAGCCAGGAGCACCCTCTGCAGGACAGTGATCCGCCTATCCTCTGCTGGCCCCCGTGTCCCTCCCAGGACCCCAGTGCCCCTTTAACGGGGTCTCTCTCTCCCAGGGGAACCCCCACCCCACTATCCCCACGTTGCCTCCGTATTGGCTACTGCCCAGTCTCCATCTAGCCCCCATTCACTGGGGCAGACTGCAGTATCAGCTACTCATCACCGGCAAAGGGGTTTAGACCTGCTCCTTTGCCTACCCCTGGGCTGCCCGCTGCAACCCCCAGCACCTCTTGGCCTTACCCTAGGCTGCAGCCTGGGGTTTTCCAGGCAGGAGCTCCCCAGCTTCTCTGCCTTTCCCCAGCCCTGCTCCACTCTGGGTATCTTGTTTAGCTCCTTGCAGCCAGGCCCTTCTCCCTCTACAAACAGAGAAAGACTGTTTGGGTTTCTGGCTCACAGCCTCTTATAGGGGCCAGCTGGGCCTGATTGGAGCATGGCCACAGCTGAGCCTACTTTCCCCAATCAGCCCAGGCTTCTTGCCACAGCCACAGCCCTCTCCCAGGGCTGTTCTAAGCCTTGAAAGGCAGGAGCAGGGGGACCACCCTGCTACAAGGAGATAATGCTGCCCTCTTCTTATTTATAATGTCACCAGAAAGTGAGAATAGGCACTGGCATGGGACTTTTGTAGCTGGCATTGCAAGGTATTTACGTGCCAGATATGCTAAACATTCATATGCCCTTTCATGTTTTGGCCACCGTTCCAGAGGACATGCTTCCATGCCGCTGATACTTGTTAAAAAAATAATGCATTAATGACATTTGTGACTGAACTCCTTGGGGGAGAATTATATGTCCCCTGCTCTGTTTTACCTGCATTCTGCCATATATTTCATGTTATAGCAGTCTCTGATGAAGGACACGTGAATCGTTAGTGCATCTGGCACATAAATATCTTGTGATGCCTGCTACAACAGTGCCATGAGAATGTCTGTTCTCACTTTCAGGTGACATTGTGAACAAGAAGCAGCATTCTCTCCTGCAAATGTAAACAAACTTGTTTGTCTGAGCGAATGGCCAAACAAGAAGTAGGACTGAGTGGACCAGCAGGCTCTAAAATTTTACATTGTTTTATTTTTAATGCAGTTTTTTAAAAAATAATTCTACATTTGTAAGTTCAACTTTCACAATAAAGAGATTGCACTACAGTACTTGTATGAGGTGAATTGAAAAATACTATTTATTTTGTTTCTATACAGAGCAAATACTTGTCAAAAATAAAGTGAGCATTGTACACTTTGTATTGTGTTGAAATTCAAATCAATCTGTTTGAAAATGTAGAAAACACCCAAAAATACTTAAATAAATGGTATTTTATTATTGTTTAACAGTGTGATTAATCTCATGATTAATTGTGATTTTTTTAATCACTTGACAGCTCTAATATATATATACTAGGCCTTCTACACACACAATTCCGAAAATATATATAGATGATATAGATATAAATATACCATATATACTCGATCATAAGCCCGTTCACTTATAAGCTGACCCCCTCAAGATGGATAAGTAAAAATGGAAATTTTTTATGACCCATTCACAAGCCGACCCTATAATTCAGGGGTTGGGAAACTTTGTCTCCCAGGCCATCAGGATAAGCTGCTGGCGGGCTGAGATGGTTTGTTTAGCTCCAGCGTCCGCAGGCCTGGAGGTAAACCTAAGTAAACAAAGTGTCCCAGCAGCTTATCCTGACGGGCTGGGACAGCAACTGGTGGGGAAATTTGGGGGAGGGAGGGGGAAGCTGGGGGTCAGGGGAGTAACCCCTGTGACCACCCCCCACATGACTCCACCCCTAGCCCAGGACTCCCACACTCTCCCCATCCCATCCCTTCCCACCTCAGCTGGGGCAGGCCAGAGGAGGATGTTTCTGGCCTGGACAGAGCTGCTCCAGCAGGCCAGGCAGCATGGCTGCATCCTGCAGGCCTGGAGCTGCAGCTGTTCGGAGGCTGGGGGGAGAGCAGCGTGGCCAGAAGCAGCCAAACTCTGGCCCCGCTTCTTCCCTTCTGGCTCTGCTGGCGGTGCTGCCTCTCCTTGCTCCCTCTGTTGGGGGGAGGGCCTGTGTCCCACCTCTCCCTCTCTATACCCGTTCATGAGCTGACCCCCTTCTCTGGTGCTTCCCTTTTTTAATAAAAAAATTCAGCTTATGAATAAGTATATACGGTATCTTTGGAATTGTGTGGGTAGAAGGCCTAGTAAACAAAGGCAAACAACTGAGGACGCGACGGAACGGACTATAAATGGTGCCTATGATTTCTGCAAATCAGGGTCGTTTATTGATCCAGAGTCCCATGTGGATATAGATGTGGTTTTTGCTGGCTCCCCGCATCTTATGATCAGAAGGAAACTCGACTGGCCATCGGGACCATTCTGACCTTTGGACTCTAGTATAGTATGTTTGGGGTGTGAATGTGGAGTGAATAAGGTTTGTTTTATAATCAATGAAGAGCATTTAGAGTATTATATACCAACGCTGCACCCAGTATCTGCCTGCTCCCCATCCCATAGGGAGACCTTTATTGCAGGTCTAACAAAACCCTTCAAAATATGACCCAGACATAAACTGATGCAGGGAGGTCTGCCTGAGTCTGCAGCCAGCCAGCATGAAGCAGGTGCTCTGAGCGGAGTGAATCTTTAGGAGGGGACTTTCTATTTGAGTGGCGGGGACGAGAGCCCTTTTAGGTGATGTCTGCATTGCTTGCAAACCCATTCTCTTATCGAGCTAGTTCACATACAAATAGCTACGTAGCAGTGGCTATGCCAATGCCAGGTGCTTCAGACAGAATGAACTGCACAGGCAATCATCAAGTGATCCATCCCCTGTAGTCCAATCCAAGCTGTCAGAGGCTAGAGATACCCAGATTGGGGCGAAGGAACAGGGGAGGCCAAGAGGCCATGGTCCATCCACTTTTCACCATGGCCCTGGTCCCCTACACCTTCTCTTCTCCACGAGGCCCCATCCCCCGGCCAGCTGAAACCCAGCCTGAGTAAGAGAGCCCAGGGAGCCTGGGCAGCTGTGGGGAGGCCCAAGTGCAGCTTCCGGCCTGTGTCCCAGGCCCCCCATGCCAGGCAGATGGAGGCTCTGCAGCTCCCCACAGCAGCACAGATGGCTCTTACTATGACCCCGCTGCAGCTTTTTGGCCCTCAGGGCCCCACCCTCAAGCCAGGCCTGAAGCCGGAGTCGGGTTGAAGTAAGAGCTGCATGGACAGCTGTGCCCCCCCACACACACACTTTTAGGAAGCATCTGTCACCTCTGCACCCAGAGCATGGGGTTGAATCCCTGCCCAACCTGGCTATTAGCCACTGATGGACCTCTCCCCCCTGAACTTAGCTAATTCTTTTTTGAACCCTGCTATAATTTTGGCCTTTGGAAATGGAAAGAGCATGCAATCCGCTGTGTCTGAGCGTGTGATGGGGTCTACAGGCCCCACACTGAACCGGGTCTGAGAGCAGAGCAATGCTGGACTAGGCAGGGCAGGGCACACTCCCAGTGGAGGAACACTGGCAGCCCAGAAAAGCGGGGAGACACAGGGCTGGGCACACCAGGCTGATGCTGAGAGCTGCACCAGGAGTGGCAACAGCTTTGTGAAGGCTGCTGTAGCAGCCTGGAGAGCGAGCATGCAATACACTGCCCACGAGTGAGGGAGAGAACCGCTTCTCCGTGGGAATGACAAGGGGACGATGAAGATGTAGTGGGTTTGGGGGTGAGCCTAGTTACAAGCTCCCAAAGCAAATGACATGATGCTGAAGAGGTAGGAGCAGAGAGCCCTCTCCTGCCCAACCCAGTGCTGCACGGTGACAGAAAGGGCAGGAGGGAGGGGATTTAGGGCACATACATGGCCAGGCACAGTGATCCCGCACAGGCGAATTAGGAGGTTGTCAATGCCATTTTCAAAGCTGAGCAGAAGCTCCTGATTCTTCAGCATTTGGGTGTGCACTTGGTGTAGCCGGACCTCTTCCGCCTCCAAATTCTTCTTCAGTTCTGCCGCCAGTTTCCTAGAGCTAGAGGGTGCACACACACATGCACATACAAACACACACACACACAGAGGCACACCCACACACATACACACACATATACACACACACACATGTACACACATACACGCACACACACAGGGCCAAGGGAGGCTGTTATTCATTCGGATTATACTTATGGAGCCCCATCCACACAGCATCTGGATGCTCTTTACATGGCTTAGGTAAGCACTATCAGACACTGTACAGGAGTACACACGCCACAAATCCTGCACCACAGCAACGTTAAAGGGTAGGCATGGAGGAAATCTAACCAGTGGGCCCCTTGCCTGGGATTCTGGAGCCTACTGCTGGTGGCAGCCTGGGCTGTGAAGTGCATATTACAAGGCCTGGCTTCCATGTGTTTCCAGGAGGGGCAAATTCTGGAAGTGAAGACCTGCTACTGAGAATGCCCTGCTCCCTCCAAAAGGGACCTTGGTTCTGCACAGCTCTGTGCAGTAGCACTTGTGGGTCTCAGACATATACCAGAATCCTTTGCCCCAGATGCCATGTCATCTCTTTTGAAGCACTGCTGCAAACAGTGCATAGGATTCCAGTGGAATTTAAGATGGGCCCTGCAGAAATGCAGAGGACCAAATGCATTGGTGGGGGGAAGGGAGCAGGCTGTGAGTATTTAGAGGACATCAAATCCCATCCTTACACCCAGAGCACCAGTAGATATGGGGCTGGCACCAACCATGGTAGAAAATGCACTCTATGAGCCTGAATTGCAACATGCGTCCTGTCAGAAGCTAAGTCATCAGGGTGAAGACCCAGGAGCAGGGATGAAGACCCAATGTGCAGGGGTAAATATGTACCTTATGGAGCTTGGGGTCTGGTGGAATTTCAGCTCAGCACGTTCCAGTTCCAGCTCCTTCAGCTTGGCCTCCAGCTCCTCACGTTTCTGCTCACACTCCACTGTCTGCTGTTGCAGGTTCTCCCCAGTCTTCTGCTGGGCCAGGAACCTCCCTGCGATGTCCTGGCCAGGAGAGAGGAGGAGGCATCAAAACAAAATGCATCAGACCAGGAAGAATACAGGACCTATGAGATCCCAGCTCCACTTTCGGAGTGCGGGGAGCTTACACCAGCCACAACCAGCCATGCGGACCACACCCTGGAGTATGTGAGATCAGCACTGCCCAGTTACAGGGATATTATCACTATTTTGGGGGCTCATTGGAGGGACTTCTCAGTAGGAGCAGCACAGCAACAGGCTGTGGCCTTGGGGTCCCACATTAGACCCCAGCAAAGCCCCTTAGATGTTGCAGGTAGCTTCTTAGCCCTTGTCTAAGGCCATCCCTGCCTACTGGAGCCTGGCATCAGTGGGCCAGATCCTGAGCACTGGACTTACTCCTCAATCCTTAATCAGGCAACAGTTCCAATTCAGAGCTGAGTCAGGAGCTCGGATCTGACTCTCTGATGCCTCTTTTCCCTTGGCGCATGTCCCAAGGATCTCGTCCCCTCATGACACAGTGTCTGCTGCTTCCTTAGCTCTGAAAATCAAACTGCTCTGGTAAGCTGGAGCAAACGGAGAAGGAAAGGAGCAGCACACTGTCCAGCCACATTGTGCCAAGGCAGAAGCAGGCTCAGACAGCAGCTCCCAGCACACAGGATGCCCTCAGAGAGTCGCCAGGATGCTCTCAGCAGTCAGGGCTGTTGAGAGAGACAAGCACTCAGCTCTTGGTGAGTGTGCTAAGGCTTCTGGGGATACCACTCCCTAGACACTTCAGAGAGTCAACACGGGCATAAGTATAGTCACCCTGGTATGAATATTACATCTCCTTAGCAAAGGCACATCCATGCTCTTAGCTGATCCCTGGCCTGGTGGACAGGACAGGACAAGGACATGGGCATGGCATGGGGGAAGCTATCCACACCCCGGGGTGCTGGAACAATTTGTAGAGTGGAGATGCTGAGACCCATTGAACCAAATGGTAAACCCTGTATATGATGGAAACTGCTTCAAGCCAGGGGGTGCAGCAGCAAACCCTGCACCCCTAGTTCCAGCACCTATGTCCACACAGGACAGGAGCTTTCAGCTTCCTGGGCTGACAATCTGGCATTACCTCCCTTGAAGCAAAGCGCCCAAGCCATATAGCCCAGAGTGTCTTACCCAGAGGTGTGAGCATTGCACTGCACACTTTATCTTGTCTACCTCAGACGTCACTTGGGCCTGATGCTCAATCTGGGCTTTGGAGGCCTCCAGCTTTGCACCTAGGCGTAGGGAGGAAACAGCAGAGAGAAGACCAGTTATATCCCCCAGTCTGGGGCAGGCTTGGTGGCCAGAGAAGGGGGTGGAACAGAGCAGGCATGCAGGGGGTTCACGGAATGACATCAGAATGACGGCCAGGGGTTGGAGCAGCAGGAATGAAGAGTCTATGGGCAAGGTATAAAATAACAACTGAGTTCAGATAAGAACTAGAGAGAGATTCCCTAAAACCTCCCAGAAATCTACAGCAACATGGCCAGGGACAACCCACTTGACCAATGAAACACTAGGTTAAGCATTTGAATAAAAGACAGGCTCTCATTAGCTAATCATGCCCTGCTCCTAGCAAGGTCTGTCTCCCACATTAATGCCACCCTTAAGCCAGGTCCTTCTGTCCATTCCCATGCAGGGCCAAAGAAGAAAAACCCTTCCTTGTATGCAGGGGCCCAGAGGCTGCTCCCCGAGTTGTATTGACAACCGTGTCAAAAGGACCGAGTATCACTATTAAATTTGTACAGGGTTTCCTGGTTCTGCCTGCAGGCTAGCTAGGCTAAGGAGGCTCTGTGCAAGGGAAGTGTGCAATCTGGCCCTTGAGCGACCAGTCTGCAGCCAGCCAGCCTAGAGTGAGGTGGAGTAAGTTGCGTCTCTCTGTTGTAGGGAACAGCCTGCTTTGTCTCTCTCTGGTGTTTGTTCTTGTGTGTTATTGTTCTGGAATCTAAGAAAAAAGTTGTTTGAGGTTACAACTTCTAACAAGAATATTTATGTTTTTTATTTAACTTCTCTCTGTGTGTTCCATGAACATAACACTGCTTACACAGTGGTGCCCCACCAAGAGGCTTAAGTGGTGCAGGGAGCCTTGGGTTGGGCTGAATTTTACCCAGGCTTGGGGTCAGTGCTGTCCCCATTGACCTCAACAAGAGCAGGATGAGGTCGCATGGGAGCAGACGTCTCCCACCAAGAGCTGCCGGTGATGAATACTCATTGAGTGTGTCCTCTGGGAAAAGACCCCAGGGAGAAGAGAAATAGCCACTCCCAGAAACCAGGATTGTCCATCTCCAAGCTGGATATTCATACCCCACCGCCTGATACCCTGCCTCAGGCCGTGGCCATCACCTATTTTCAGTGGACTTGGGATGCTGCCTGAGCCTTCAGCAGGCTACACCTTGGAGCAGCTCACGGAGTTACGAACGCTGCACCCTGGAGCAGCTCCCGGCATTACGAATGCTGCACCCTGGAGCAGCGCCTGGAGTTACGAACGCTACAACCTGGAGCAGCTTCTGGAGTTACAAATCCTGCACCCTGGAGCAGCTCTTGGCATTACAAACGCTGCACCCTTGAGCAGCTCCCAGAGTTACAAATGCTACACCCTGGAGCAGCTCCCGGCATTATGAACGCTGCTCCCTGGAGCAGCTCCTGGAGTTACGAACACTGCACCCTGGAGCAGCTCCAGGCGTTATGAACGCTGCACCCTGGAGCAGCTCCCGGCGTTATGAACGCTGCACCCTGGAGCAGCTCCTGGCGTTACGAACTCTAACCTTCAGGGTACTGGGCTCCAGTCCCTCCTCTCCATCAGCATGTGCACAGTATAAGAAGCTTCCAGTAGTGGGCCTGGCCGAAATGCACGCTCACCTTTCAGCGACTCATGCGATATCAGCGCTGGGAAATCCACATTGAGGCCTCGCCTGGCCTGCTGCAAGGGAATTAGAAGCAACCCAATGAGTCATAGAAAAGCATGGGAGGAAATGAGGCACCTGGCCCATGCCAAGCCAAACTAGCCCCAGGGCAGAGCCAACCCAAGAGGTCGGGTCCCCAGTAGTGATCCGGATATGGAGCTTCTCTCAACCGGGGGATCCCAAAGCACTTTATACACGGGGGCCAGGTTCTGGCTAGATTAGGTGCTTATCTGGCCCCCATCACTGCCGGGTCTGGCTGCCTCCCAATCTCTAATGTCTTTATCCTGTACAGCAGTGTAGTTGTATTAGCCCCATTGTACAAATGGGGAGCTGAGGCCCAGGGACTTGCCTAAGGTCACCCAGGGCATCTGTGGAGGAGCAGGCAGGTGAATGAAGGTCTTACAAGTCCTAGGTCAGCACCTGAACCACTGGACAATCCTTCCCCTCTGATCTCGCATCCACCAGTGTAACTCCAGAGTAAGTCCACTGACGCCTCCTGGCCTGAGGCCCCGGGCCGTGTACCTTGCATTGTCGCTGACTCCAGGGAGGAGAAACTGTAAAACACCACAGTTGTGTTTCACACCCACTCTGCCAAGGTGTCAGCCATGACACAGGGATCAGGCCCAGCACATGTGGCCATCACTCATTGAGCCAATGATACCATGTGGCCACCTTTGGGGTGGGATATAGCACCCATCCTGTACCAGCGACCTCCTACTGCTCTCTGGCTAGGGAGAGAAGGACAATTTCTCCAAGTGACTCTGAAGGGAGGGATCCTTAAGTAGGTGAATGGCATTACCCAAGCTGGGGCCTGGCTGGCACTGGGGATAACAACTCATTTCTTGTATGAGGAAGAGGATGGTCCTGCAGTTATAGTACAGCGCTAGGACTCCTGGGTCCTAGTCCCAGCTCTGCCACAGGCTCATTTTGTGACCTGGCAGAAGTCACTGCCCTGCTCTGTACCTCAGTTTCCACATCTGTAAAGTGGGGATAATGGTACTGATCTACCTCACAGAAGGTTGAGAGGCTTCATTCTTTCTGTTTGAAGACCCATGGCTGGAAAGAGTGATGGGGGCAAAGAATGACTGTAACCAAGAGCCAGGCCTTCTGTTTCTGGCTCATCCAAAGAGACATTTCCAGCAGTGGCCCTGCTGACTTAAAGGAGAGAATCGCCTAGGACAGGTCCATCTGCAGCAGCTGGAGTCAGAGCAAGGGCTCCATCACCCACACTGCTGCTCATGGATATCCCTCTCCCACCAAAGCACTGGCTGTGCTTAGCTTCTGGGAGCCAAGGAGACCCCAGCCCAGGGCTGCACTTCACATTGGGTTCCATAAGTCAAGCCACAGGAGCTGATGATCACTGGGCAGCTGCAGCTCACCCTCAAAGCATCCTGTGCTAGGGGCTGTCAGCGTCGAGAAGGCTGTCAACATTCCCCTGCTGGAGCGAACTTCCCATTCACCATCCTCAAGCCAGGCACACAGGGTGAGCTCACTCGCCTTTCTGCGCCCAGAGCTCACGTGGACTCACCACTCTCCTGTGCCGCTCGCTCGCATCCTTGACCCGGATCCTGTCAATCTGCTTCTTTTGGAAGTTTAGGGAATTCTCCCTGAACCTTCTCTCTGCAATGAACTCAGTTTCCATATTGGTCATGTCCATCTGGAGCATGGCACAGCCAGGGAAGGGAATAACAATCATGACATCAGTAAAGCCCTTCCATGTCAAAGTACTGCACAAGCTGCATCCCCACAGCACTGCAGCAATGCAGCCACCTCTGGGGCAGAGCGTGGAAGACAACTGGCCCATAGCGCACTGCACAGCGGGGTGCGGGGAAGGGGGGTAATTTTGGCCAAGGATGCCTTGGCAAGCCCCTACATCATATGAAATGTTCCCTGGGATCTTTAGTGCCTGTGCAGAGCAGGCAGGGCCTCAGCTTTTAAGGTCTTTTCCAAAGGACTCTCCACAAAATAAACTGCCTGGGATGCTGGAGCAGCCAGGGTTTGAACCTGTCTGGGTATTTCATATCTAGTGCTTTCAGCAAGCTGTCCCCAGCACCCAGGAGTGGGATGGCTGTAGGGGCAGGAGGAGCCTGGTGGGCACTGGGATCCCCAGTTCTGTTCTTTATGGCAAGAAAATTAACCAGAGAAGGGGCCTAAGTCATCCCTGGAAAGGTCACTGCATGCAACAGATGCTGCAGCCCTTGAACCAGGACCTCTCCCGACATACCCAGCACCTGATTCCCAAGCAGAGTTCTCACCTTGGCTGCTTCTGTTGCTTCGGTGGCATCCACAGCCATCAGTCTCATACCCTTCAGCTCCACCTGGTAGACTTCTACCATGTGCTGAAGGACGTTCAGCTGCAAAGGGAGCTGGGTTAATTCCTAGGGCACAGAGACACAGACAGCAATTCTTACCACCTATAGGACATGCTGGTGCAGTACAACCCTGTGCCCCCATCCTCCTCAGTGAGATTCAGCATAATGGAGAATGTGGGAACCACCTCTGGAATCAACAAGGAACTCAAAGGCAAAAATCCTGGGCCAGATTGTCTCCTGCACAATATGGGTACGGGGATGGGGCATTGGATGCTAAGGGACCGTAGGCCAACTAAGAACAACTGTAGGGGAGCAAAGTCTACCCTATCCAATTCTGCCTCCCCCCACTCCCATTACATCTCCTCTCTCTCCTGACACAGCCCCTATGTTGGTGGGGCAGAGCCAGCTCCAAAGAAATTCCCAACTGGCCAGATCATATTTCACCTAGTACCACTCATGTCATGGGTGTAGAGAATAGGGGCTTGAGGTGCTTTTAGCTCCCCAGAATTTAGGGCTTACGTTAATAAATCAAGGAGGCACAGAGTTTGGAACCAGAGCTCATTTAGCTCACAAATTTAGTCATGGCACAAAACTGCTCACAAAAACATAAAACAGGAATAAAAAGAACAATTTACAAATGTGAAAAAGTTGCAAACAATTATCTTTGCCCTGCGTTGCTTGCAATGAATTCTTCTGCAACATCTGTAAGTTATCAGCTTTGTCCTTGTGTACAAGTAAAAAATCACATACCAGCTGAGCTATGATTGTCCCATTGTGGATCAAAGCCATGGTTTAATACACTGAAGAGTGCAGAAACAGCCTTCACTTCACTATTGGTTGCTGTTCCATCAAAATCAGGTATATCAGCTTCACCACTTTGGAAAAGAGCCAATGTTTGGTTTGGCAGAGCAAGCTGAGATATTTATGAACAGCTTTCACTGATCTTTCTGTAAGCTGACAGCTGGCTTGAAATAGATGAGGCAGAGTAACCAGTTGATCATGGTTGAAATTGGAACCATACACCGGTAGCACATCTTGAAATCACATTCCTGTTACATTTTGTGTTGTTATGAGTGTATTATTTTTAATAATTTGTAGCCTCTCTGTTCAAATCTTGATTGAACACTAGACATTGTAAAATAAATTACTTTGAAGTAGATGTACTTACCAAATTCCTATTCTGTATTTGGGTAGCTGAGTTCACCTGTTGCTATTTGCATTTCCTTAGGATCTTTTCTCTTTCTTGGAAGCTCATGCTTTCTATCTTCTATTTCAAACTTCTCTGTAGATTTGCTCCCAGAGTAAGTTGTAGTTTTCATCCGATTGGACGGAATGAAGTGAATTCAGTGTCATTTTCATAAGAGATTGACCTTCTATTGCTGAAAGGTCTGACCCTTGCAGAATATGACACATTGTCTACTGTTTTTAGGACTTCTCAACCTAGTTCAATACTGTGACGTTTCTCTGGTATTGTCTGGACTGGTGATGTGCTAGGTCACTCCAATCCTTGACTCTGGGAGCCAGCCTTACCCTGCTCTGCTGTGAGAACCCCCACTCCTGGGCTGTTCACACACAGCCTCTAGCACAGGGGTCGTCAACCTTTCAGAAGTGCTGCGCCGAGTCTTCATTTATTCACTCTAATTTAAGGTTTCGCGGGCCGGTCATACATTTTAACCTTTTTAGAAGGTCTCTTTCTATAAGTCTATAATATATAACTAAACTATTGTTGTATGTAAAGCAAATAAGGTTTTTAAAATGTTTAAGATGCTTCATTTAAAATTAAATTAAAATGCAGAGCCCCCCGGACCGATGGCCAAGACTCTGGCAGTGTGAGTGCAACTGAAAATCAGCTGGTGTGCCGCCTTCAGAACGCGTGCCATAGGTTGCCTGCCCCTGCTGTAGCATGTAAGCTGCTCCCAGCTACTTGCAACTGAATGACACTAGCCAATATCTCCAATCCCAGACACAACTCTAGGAACCTCTGTCTTGCAGGGTCCAGTTATGCCCCCTGGATGCTGCAAGCTTATAGAGCTCGTCAGTTTAACAAACAAATTGATATGCCCCAGGCTTCTTATCCCAGGCGGAGTCTCTGACACACTTCAAACCAAATGCGCTGCTTCAGGTAGAACAAACAAACAGATTAATTAACTGTAAAGATAGATTTTAAGTGACTATAAGTCAAAGCAAAACAAGTCAGATTTGCTCAAATGAAATAAAAGCAAAACGCATTCTAAACTGATCTTAACACTTCCGATGCCCTTACAAACTTAGATGCTTCTCAGCACAGGCTGGCTGGTTGCTCTTCAGCCAGGCTCTCCCCTTTGATGAGTACTTCAGTTGCTTGGTGTAGTGTCTGTAGATGTAGGTGGAAGAGAGAGCAAGCATGGCAAATGTCTCTCCCTTTTGTCATGGTCTTTCTTCCCTCTTGGCTTTGCCTCCTCCCCTTGAGAGTCAGGTGAGCATTACCTTATCACAGTCCCAAACTGGCCAAAGGAAGGAGGTGACTCACTTGAAGTCCAAAAGATTCTTTTATTGCTGCCTAGGCCAGTGTCCTTTGTTCCTGTGAGGCTGGGCTGGGTTTGTCCTATACCTGCCCTGATGAGGTGTGAACTGCCTCTCTGCTCTTGGAGAGTTTTTGCCTGGGCTTATTTTAAGACTTGAAGACACATTTTCAGCCTCATAACTATATACATGGAATTACAGCCTATAACATTACTGTAACAATGACTATAACAACAATGCTCAGTACATCGTGAGCCTTCTGAAGACACCTGACATGACAAAATTTGCACTGGATACCACACAATTATTTTACAAGGATGAACATGGGGGTTCCCCTGAGGTACAGAACGTCACAGATACCAAGAGGAAGTTTAACTTTTCCATTTAAATTCTGAGCTCTAATTTCAGGATCTTTCATTGCATCCTTTGCAACCTCTCAAGTTGCCCACAGTGAAAGGTAGATCTCAAATGCTTCTGCACAGAGTCCATTGCTGGACAGAGGACATATATGTTTGGTGGTGTACTGAACACTTCATATTTTATGTCCTGAAGTACAGCATCTTGTTTGGGTGAGTTTTTTACTTCATTCTGTAATTTCCTAAATGGTTCCAAGAGTATCTTGCAGGATAGGATTGTAACAGACATTGCAACCCCATGCAGTAGCTTTGGGGACCATTGTATTAAACGTATGAATGGTTTCTATATGGTTGTGTTATTCTTCGGGGAGGGTTACCACAGCACCTCCAGGAACTAAAAACAGAGGGGGTGGTTACTCCTGGGGATTGGAAACAGCCCCAGAGAAGCATCACCCCGGGGTGGTTTGCACATACTGGCTCAAACTGGGTTTCCCACAGATTAGAAAACAAAGAAATGGCTTTCAGTGTAAAAGGATGAGCTTGAACTAATCCAGGGCCTTCTCTCCAATCCCGCAAATGGATGTGAATTTTTGTCCAAGGGGCCCCGGTCCTGCTGAAGGGTCGGGAGGGCCTTGACCTTGGCCCCATAAGACTGAGGGTGATTCCTGGTATGTTTAGTGGGTGTTTACACCTGTTTATTGTTTTTATACGTTTTCTCTGTGATGCTTTTACCTCAAGAATAAAGGTGCTTGCCTAGCAAGAACTGGGTTATAGCTTGTAAGTGTTGGCAATACGCTGGTCATCACCTTCAGAGACAAAGCAAAGCACAAGCACTGACCTGCAGGCAGACTGGCTTGCTGGGGATATCACAGTGTAAGGCAGGGAGCTGTGCAGCATGAAACCCCCACCCCTCAAGCAGAAGGGAGTGGGACAAAGGCCCCTGCCCAGAGACAGATGATGGCTGGAAGCCTGAAACTTTAAGTGCATGCCCTCAAGGGGGAATATAGGTGCAGTTACTCCTGAAATTGCAGCAAGTGTTATTTTTAATAGCATCCTGACATGCTCGTGATTCCTCCTGTTGCAATCTGGTTGCTGCACCTGATATAATCTGCCATATTAATGGCACCATCACAGCATTGTCCATGACATTTGTTGATCCTCAGATTTAGGAACAATAGTACCTGTAATAAGTGATACCATTACCTCTGTCAATGTGGAGGCCACATTGTACAATCCAATGAACTCTTCATGCACAGTTGGCTCATCACCCACGTATTGTAGGCATAAAAACCACTTGCTCTTTGTTGGAGAACTCTGTTGTTTCATCCATCACCACTGTATACCACTGCCCAGAAACCCTCTCAGAAATCTCCCTCCCCACTTTAAGAGCCACCATGTCCATTATCTCATTTTGAATAACTTGGCTTGGGAATTTGTCTTGACTCTTTTTCAGCCCCTTTGAAATTCAGTCTGCAAGCAAAGCAGCTGAATACAACTGCAACTGAACTCTCCAGGTAAGGCCCATTTTCAGCCTGTTCAGTATAATGGTCCTCCAGTGCAAGTCCCTGTCCGGCAAGATATCATGTACGACTGAGTATTTCCATTAGAATCTTCCTGCTTTATTCTTTCTTCTGAGAGTACTGAGAACTTAGCATGATCCCGACATTCTCAGGGGTCTTTTGAAGAACATCAACCACTGAGCCACTGAAAACCAAGAAACCAGGATGAACAGAGAGAACAGCCTTTTTCCCCAAAGGGTTCTGCAGGGAAAGACTTTTATGTCGTGGCTGACAAGGTGTCTCAGAAATGCTAACGGGCATTTGGTTTCTGTTACAGACGATAGAGACAGCTTAGTTTTATAACCAGCAGGGACTGATCCACTCGTTAATTGGAAGCGTTGTTTCCTACTGTTTTAAGTTATTTCATTTCAGCCTTGAAAATATTCACTTTGTTTCTGTATTTCATGCAGTCACTGCTCACTTAGTGAGAATGACAAAGGATTGCAGAATTGAAACATACACACACAATCTCTCCGGGTAAATTGAAACATTTAGCTGGCCTCTTGGTTTCAGAGTCACTGTGTACTTTAGAGATCCGTCTAGAAGGAGGCAGAAGGAAGAAAGGGAACAGCCTACAACTGAGCTGTTGGTTACTGAATATAAGGGGACTGTTGGCCCCCTTACTAAAACTCCTGGGTTTTTTTGGTTAGCTACCTCCCAGTACCAAAAGGAAAAGGGACAAGTCGATGGAGATCAGGACCCTAAGACTGACAGTCCCTAGGAGCAATGGGGAGAGGCCAATGCTCCAGGTCAGCCTGATTGACAGGGAGGACAGGCTAATGAGGGAGTCAGGAGACCAGCGGGGTCCTGTATTCTGGGTCAGACAGTGGGGCTGAGCTAAGGAGAGAGCAGGAGCCTGAGCTGAGCTGGGAAGCAGGACTGGGCCAGCCAGAGAGAACCAGAGAAGCACATAAGAACATAAGAACGGCCGTACCGGGTCAGACCAAAGGTCCATCTAGCCCAGTATCTGTCTACTGACAGTGGCCAATGCCAGGTGCCCCAGAGGGAGCAAACCTAACAGGCAATGATCAAGTGATCACTCTCTTGCTATCCATCTCCATCCTCTGACAAACAGAGGCTAGGGACACCATTCCTTACCCATCCTGGCTAATAGCCTTTTATGGACTTAACCTCCATGAATTTATCCAGTTCTCTTTTAAACGCTGTTATAGTCCTAGCCTTCACAACCTCCTCAGGTAAGGAGCACCCTAGGGAGCAGGTCAGTGCTGGGAGCAGAGCCACAGAAGCAGCCCAGAGAGCAGACCTGTGCTGGGAGCAGAGCTGCAGCAACCAGGGCCAGAGAAGCAGCCCAGGAAGCTGCATTGGAGGCAGAGTAGCAGAGTGATGGGGGACCCTGGGCAGGAGGCCAAGTGCAGGGAGACGCCCTCACCAAGAGGCCTTGCAGACCAGCTGAGAGCGATTGTAACCCCCACGAGTAGGGGGGGGGATGATGCTGGGAAGAGGGGTTCTGCCACCTACTGCCTGAGGATGTGCGGCCACCACCAGAGCAAGTGTTGGACCCGCAGGGTCCCTGAAGCACAGCCAGGGCCTGGGCAGGGGCCTTGGCCGTGTGAGGGACAGACTGTGAACTGCCTTGATGTTCCAGAGATGCTGATTGTGATGTCCCCAGGCCACAGAGCAGGGTGATGGGTTTTCCTTTCACTTTTCCCATTTTTTCCTGATTTTTTTACTTAGTTGCTGTTTAATAAATTGTATTTGTTTGAACTGTATGGAATGATCATTGGGTCACTGAAGCATCCAGAGCAGAGAGAGCATCCCAGAGTGGGGACACCCTAACCCCTGCCCTAAGTGACCATGACAAGATGGGGGGGTCAAGCTCCCCAGGAATCCTAGCATCAGCCTAGGACTCTGCCACACAGAAATGTGGAAGGGGAGCCCTCAAGGTCAGGCAGCCTCTGGGTAAAGGGATTGGGAGCAAGGACTCAGATCCTTTCACTAGCCCATTTCACCAGGGTCGTGTATAAGCCAGGAAAGTTCCCCATGCTAGCAGGACCATTCCCCCGCTTACATGTAGCAGGCTTCACTCAGTGGTCAGTCTTCAGGCAGCCTCTCCGAGCCTGGAGGCAGCTCTTCCAGGCACTTGGGGGGCCCAGCAGCCAACCCACAGTTTGTCACCTGCCACCCAGGAGGCCAGGGGAAGAGAAATGGAAGCACAGGAGGACCCAGCCCCTCCCTGTTCCCTAGGTCCAGCCCCAGGCCCAAGGAGAGAGAGGCAAGGGGTGACTCAGTCCCTTCTGGCTGCCACATCAGCTCAGTCTCCCCTGGGCCACTTCCTACCTTCCGTTTCCCTTCAATTTGGGGCATGACTCCAGCCTTATGTCTAAACAGTCTTACTAGTTGAGGGCTTCAGTTAGGGTGACCAGACAGCAAGTGTGAAAAATCAGGATGAGGGTTGGGGGTAATAGAAGCCCATATAAAAATAAGCACCAAATATCAGCACTGTCCCTATAACATCAGGACATCTGGTCACCCTAGCTTCAGTTGAGGTGTGTGTGGGGGGGTGGGGGTGCTTTCCACTCACCCATAAAGTCCAGGTGTCCCCTCTTAGTCACAGGAAGGGGATCCCAGGTGAGACTGACTCCCAGTCCCCGACCTTCCCCGATCCATTGCTGTCTGCCATTGTGCAGCCAGTCTTTCCTCCATGCATGCTCCCCACTCCCTCCCTCCCACCAGACTGCCAGGGCTCCATGCCCAACAGCTGAGAGACCAAGGCCTTCTTGGCCCAACACTGCTCCCCCACTCCTCTGCCCTTAGTAGGGGGCTGTCTTACACTGGGAAGCCACTTTTCTGTTCTCTTTACATGGTCCTTGCAAACTCTGACAAGAAAAGGGCAGCTGGAGCCCTTTGCCCCCCAGGCATGATGGAACTGGGCCGGAGGCTGCACAAGGACAGGCGAAGGATCCTAGCGCTTAGACATCTAGCCTGACCTCCCCTATCCCTTTGTGAAAAGAGCACATGCAACTCAGCACAGGGCAGGAAAAAGAGAAGAGCCAGTCAAGTGGCTCTGGGAGCCAGCCCCAGAAGAATGGCCACTGGATGGACCTATCTCAGGTCTCCTTCATGAGAGAGCATCTGGATTCCAAAGTCCTTGTGAGCTGAAGGAGAGAGAAGAGAGCTGCAGGAAGAGGGGGAGAAGCACAGATGGGAGTCTCACCCAGGCACTCAGAATTCCCCCTCACAAGAAGAAGAGGCCCTGCTTGCTAAGCCATTTCCCAGCCAGGGAAGAAAGGAGCCAGAGCCTGGCACAGGAGAAACCTTCCCCATCCCTGGTGACCAAGAGCCAGCTAATACCAAGGGACATGAAGCAACCCTCAGAGTCTCCCCTGGACTCAAGTGAACAGACAGTTATCAATGGGCTGCGTCTACTACAATAGTTACATCATGGCAGAATGAGAATCTGCTGCTGTTATTTGATTATTTTTTCATTCTAACCCACTTCCCTTCCCCCTCCAAATAAATAAACTGTCTCTACCCCTGCAGATGGTGCAGAACTGGAGCTGAGACTCTGGAGCTTCAAAATACAGCTGTGTTTTCCAAACAGCTCCATACAGCATGTTCTGTTATTTTCTCCTTGAAGCGTTACCCCACGCCATGCTGTACACCATCTGCTTCTGGTTTCTCAATGCCCGACTGCAAATCACACCCTCAACAGCCCCTGGCTTTCTCACTGCAGCATTGCCCAGCCCAGGCTTTGTAATAACATACACTACAGCAGAGTGTGTTTGGTCCATGGACGAGCTCCATTCAGGTGGAGTTCCCTGCAAGGTGTGCGCCTGGACGGACGCACATGCCAGAATGAAGGGCCACCCTCCTAATCAGTGGAACCTTGCAGGTGTGTCTCCACTAATCAGGTGCCTGGACCCTGGAGAAGATGGACATGTAAGCTGAGGCGTGGCCTTGGTGGGAAGAGAGGGGAGCAGGGCCGGCTCCAGGGTTTTTGCTGCCCCAAGCGGAGAAAAAAAAAAAGCCGCAATTGCGATCAGCGTCAGCTCCACAGTGCCACTTTCTTCTTCAGCGGCACTTCAGCAGCAGGTCCTTCCCTCCAAGAGGGACCAAGGGACCCACCGCTGAATTGCCGCCGAAGAGCCTGACGTGCCACCTCTTACCCTTGACCACCCTAAGCACCTGCTTGCTGAGCTGGTGCCTGGAGCCAGCCCTGGAGGTGAGGGGACAGTGGGGTGAGAAGAGGGGGTGGGAGGAATATGGGATGTGCAGTTCTGCAGTGGCCAGAGAAAGAGGCGACTTTCTCCAGCTTCAGGGCTGCGGCTGCAGAGGAGAGACAGCCCCAGTTCTGCGGCCGCTGTGGCTGGGGAGAGACCCCCCTCCTCCCTAGCCCCAGATCAGGAGCTGCTGTGGTGGGGGAGAGAGGGAGAGACCCCCCCTCCTCCCCAGCCCCAGCTCAGGGGCTGCTGCGGCGGGGGAGAGAGGGCACATCCATTGCATTGGTAAGGTAGGACAACAGTACTGATATTAAAATATGAGTTGTGTGCTTTTATTTGTAGAACAAAAAAAGTTAATTATTAAGGGGGGTTATATATATATATAGTTAGCAAACAGTACAAACAACACTTGGAAAGATCATTTAGTCCACCAAGACCCTCAGCAACGTTCAAGTGGACCACAAAAAAAAGTTTGAGAACCACTGTGCTACAGATTCCTCTTCACATCACTGCAAGGACTTCACACTGCAGATTCCTCATGGAGCACTGCATGAACTGCACACTGCAGATTCCTCTTCACATCACTGCATTGACTTCACACTGCAGATTCCTCTCTGAGCAGTGCATGAACTGCACATTACAGACTCCTCACTGAGCACTGCATGAACTGCACACTGCAGATTCCTCACTGAGCACTGCATGAACTGCACACTGCAGATTCCTCTCCACAGCAGTGCATTGACTTCACACTGCAGATTCCTTACTGCATCACTGAATGAACTGCACACTGCAGACTTCTCTCTACACCACTGCATGGACTGTTCTCAGCACACTGAATTTCAAGAGATGTCTGCACTTATCAACATGGACTGGTAACGTGCATTGTTTGGATTTTTTTAACAAGACAATGTTTACACCAACATTCAGTATCGGTGGCTTCCCAGGACATGAATGTCTGATTGCCTTTTAGACCAAAAATGTCTTTCCCAAGATGAGCCTATTATGATCTGCTGACTTCACGATGTTCCCCAATTCTAATGCTCTCAGTCCAGAAGGAAAACACATCAGCAGGACTGTGGCTTTTCCAAACACACTCCAATCATGTTACTGTATTGTTCTGGCAGCCTCAGCTTGCGCCCTACTGTGGAGACATGTAAGGATTTCTCCAAAGAGATGGGCTTGCCGCCCCTCCAGTTTTCACCTAGACAATCCGGGTTTCAGCTTGTGTGTTTGGTTGCCATTTGACAGCCCCTGATGTCTGATATTTTTGATCAGTGAAAAAGGTGGCACCCTAAGTGGAAGGAAGGAGGCAGCATTGCAGCAGCTGCTGCCACCACCTCATGTGGCTTGTGGAGGCACATGGCGCACAGGGGCGGGAGCGCAGAGGGGCAGGGCCTTGGGGGGAAGAGGCAGGGCTGGAGGCGGGGCCTTGCGTATCTGGTTACTAGCCATTGGAAAGGTGGCAACCCTCCAAAGAGGGCCAGAGTGGGGCTTGGAAAGGGAAGCCATCTCACATATCTGAGCCTGTAAATCCCAGAGCCAGCTCCCAGGGATAAGGCTGTGTCTCAATGACAGGGCCAGCTCCAGGCACCAGCCCAGCAAGCAGCTGCTTGGGGTGGCCAATGGTGAGGAAGCAGCATGTCCAGGTCTTCGGTGGCACTTCGGCGGCGGGTCCCTCGGTCCCTCTCGGAGGGAAGGACCAGCCGCTGAATAGCTGCCAAAGACTGAAGCAGCGGCGTTAGAGCTGCAGATCGTGATTGCGGGGTTTTTTGGGGTTTTTTTTGCTGCTTGGGGTGACAAAAACCCTGGAGCCAGCCCTGCTGAGTGAGATGATTCCAGGCAGAGACTGGCTTGAGCCAAGACTCTGGATCCAAACACCCAGGAGTCTGTGGGGAAGTTGCAGTTTACAGCTGAACACTGTGACTGGTTTATCTCTAACCCCAAAGCAGACCCAGCACAACACGATCATTAGTGCAATCGGCTTCTGTTAACAATGCACCTGGCACCCTATTTCCAGATGGACAAGGGGTTGCCTTGAGTGATCCCCTCTGGCCAATGCCTGGAACTGCTCCTTTATCTACTCCATGGTCCTTTATCTACTCCTGTTTGTGGGGAGGAGACTCACATCCTTCAGGAAATCCACCATCTTCAGATACAGGTAATAAATCTTTTCACCAGTTCTGATTTTCATCAGCATTTTCTCTATGTTATTCTCCAGCTGACGAATCACCTGCAACAGAGAAGGCTCTTGTGTCACTGGGCTGCCTGGGACATGAGAATGCTCCTGGGGACCGGATGGGCCGACTCAGAGCCCTGGGGCTGGCTGGCTCGGGCTCCTGAGCCCTCAGGAATGGGGAGGGCGAATTGGTTTGGTGCTCCAGTAGCCTTATATTAATTTAAAATCTTTTTTTGACACAGGCCCGGGACTCTCCAGGTAGGATGGGATTCTTCCAAGTTCTATTGCCCTTAGACATGGATTTGAAGGCCCCATGACAGGCCACTGACTGTGTGAGCTCCTTTCTTCTAGCGGGTACAGGGGACGGGAGGGATGCTGATAATGGATTCCAGCTAGGGGTGGTGGCGGGAAGGCCATGTGCTGCTAGTGTGCAGAGCAGGGCAGCCAGCCTGGGAACTCCTGGGTCCATGAGCCCAGGAAATGGGGTTTCAGGGTTTCAGACCTGCCTCTCATCTGCTTTCTTTGCTGCGCCTGCCCAGTAGCTTTAGCAGTTTGGTTTGTACTGGGCCCAGGTTCTCTTCCGCTGCAGATCTTTGGGTACTAGGGATGCAGTGGAAGGAGTGGGGTCAGTCTCTGCTGGCAGGGAAAGTCTGGGATCACCTTGTGGCCACCTCTCTGGATGAACTAGAATTGAAGATGGACTCCTCAGGGGGTTCCTCATCCAGCTGGAACAAGGTTCCTGTGATCTGGGCCTTCAGGGTGCAGAAGTGCAAGTGACCACACAGGTGCATGTATGGGCCAAGTATGCACATGCATGGTGTGAGTGCCCATGCAAACTGGGGAGGACATGGGGACTGTCCAGAGCTAACCCTCATCCAAAACAAGCCACATCTTGGGCTGGTTCCAGAGATACCCAGGCCCCTGCAGGTCCAGCTGAAGTCAGTTGCACCAGCAAGTTCTCAGCCCTTCCCAGGACCTGGCCCATTGCTATGGCCACAGATTTCTGGCATGCACAGTCTTCCGCTAGAGCTGAGCCCTTGTCACCTGCAGCTGTATCTGGCCCTGTCTGTCTGCTCCTTCCACGTCTGCCAGGTGTTGCAGCTTCCTCTGCAGCCCCTCCAGCATCCCGCCCCGCCTCTTCACCTCGTACAGCAGCACATTGTGCACGTTCATCCTGTTAAAGATGGAGTTTTGCAGCTTCTCTCTGGCGGCCTGAAAGAGACACAGTGGCACTGGGTGGGCTCACCCACAAGCAGCCTGCAGAGGGTTCTGCCCCAAGTGAGCTTCTGAACCACCTCACCCTCAGCCAGCCCAAAGGCAGAGACCCCCAGGGAAGAGGTGATGGCCAGGATAGCAGCTGATTATGCATGGCAGATGCCCAGATACCACAGTGACAGGCAGCAGGACAAGCCCTAAGATAGATGTCAGACAGAACCTCAAGCTGGAGTCCTGTGGGGTGCAGGCCGGAAGATCTGGGCTGTGGGTTTGGCCCAGTGTAAAGAGTGGGACCTGTCACTGGAGTCCATGCAAGCTGTGCTGACACACCATGCAGGGGCTCTTTGCAGAATGCAGATCTGGGTCTGAAAGTCATAGAATCTCAGGAGGTTTCTAGTCCAACCCCCTGCTCAAAGCAGGACCAATCCCCAGACAGATTTTTGCCTGAGATCCCTAAATGGCCCCCTCAAGGGCTGAACTCACAGCGCTGCGTTTAGCAGGCCAACGCTCAAACCACTGAGCTACCCCTGCCCCGTACAATCAATAAAAGAGTCTGCAGCTCTAATCCCAGGAAAGCCTGGACATCAGTAGCACATTCCTGTGCCTCCAGAGCCCCCCTCCTTTCCCTGGTGCTGCTTCTGCCAAAGGACAACAGGGCCACGGGGCTGGAAGCAGCGAGGGGCAGCTGAGCTGATGCTGTAGCCCCTGCTGCTCCCATGCTGCCCTCTGGCATGTCCTGAATCCAGCAGGAAGGGAAGGTCCCTGGCTAGGGTGAGGACAGCCCCGGGCAGCACTTCCGAGCGAGGAGCCTGTGACCTGCTAGTAGCTGGTGTGACTGGCAGGAACACGTTGTAACAGGAGGGAGCCACGTGAACCTTCTCTGAGGTCTCTGCTGCACACTGCCACCATTAGCTCTTCTCTGTAACAACAGCACAGACCCTCCTGCTCCAGAAACAAAGGCCCTGCCAGCTGAGCTAGAGGAGAATCTCCAGTAACTGTTAGCAGTATAGGGTCCATGGCACACAGCCGAGCAGTTCTGATTCCATCCAGCACAGGGTGGCGGGACACACATGCATGTGCACGCACAGACACACACAGACACACACACTCCCCAGCTCACTACAGTACAGAGCCCCGGAGCAGAGGAGCAGAGGTTTGCCAACGTATCACCAAGAGGGGCAATTTCCTTTAGAGCCTCCTCCAGCTCCCCCTCCCTCCTACCCCCATTTTCTCTGCTCTGTCGTTGGGCAGTAAATGCCAGAGATTGGGTGTCTGCTTTGCCAATTACCTCCACGGTGCTCCTGGCTAAATGCATCTTCAAGTGCTTTTGATCCCAGCATGCCTGGGAAATCGTTACCTGGTCGTACTGTGGGCAGGAGAGGAGCAGAGAGAAACTTGGGATCAAAGTTCTACTACTACTAATCTGTGAGTGCATCTGCACACAGTAATTGTTAGTGCATTATTCCCAGCCAAGGGCTGACCTGCTCCCCTTCCCCAGCTACCGGAGCATCCTCATCTGCCGATGGCTGAAAGCAAGGCAGGGTGAGGCGAAGGTGTCCAGGGCTGGCTTTAGGCCAATTCCACCAATTCCCCCGAATCGGGCCCCACGGCTAAGAGGGCCTCATGCCCAGTGGCAGGGCCGCCCAGAGTGGGGGGCAAGTGGCCAAGAATCTCTTCCCTGGCTAGAGGCACCTTTTTAATTTTTACTCACCTGGCAGCGCTCTGGGTCTTCGGTGGCATTTCGGCGGCGGGTCCTTCACTCGCTCCGGGTCTTCAGTGGCACGTTGGTGGCGGGTCTTTCAGTGCCACCGAAGACCCAGAGCAAGTGAAGGACCCGCCGCCGAAGACTCAGAGCACCGCCCAGTGAGTAAGCCCCCCATGGTTTTTTACGTTTTTTTTTAATGTCATCCCTGCCGGGGCCCCATCGAAACTCTTCGAATTGGGCCCCGCACTTCCTAAAACCGGCCCTGAAGGTGTCTACACATTTTGCGGGCCTCCATTTTTGGCTTCCCTTCCTGAGCCATCTAGAACCTGCCTTGCAGGGGGGCTGACTAGCGGTGGGTGCTCTCAGCACTCAGGGCCTCTGGTCCAGGAGGAAACAGCCCTGCCCCACACTGAACTGCAGAGCCAGTGGGAGAAGCTCAGACCCTGGGAGCACACAAGGGGCACTGCTGGGGGAGGTCAGCATGGGGGCAGGGGGCCTGGAAAGCAGCACAAGGGTGACAGGGAGAAGGATCCAAAGGGGGCGAGGAGGGAGGAAAGCTGGGCTGGGCCTTCCTGGGAGGAGCAGCCTGCCTCTGCTGGGGGGCCCAGTGGGAGGCAGTGCTCGGAGCCGGGGAAGTGAGTGACCTAGGCAGAATGGGGGTTAATAGCAGCCGTGGCTGGGGAGTGAGGCAGCTGAGGGAGTCCAGGGGAGAGATGCCCAAGGCTGGGAGCAGGGTTTGGGGTGATGGAGAGCAGAGAGGCAGGCTGGGATGGGCAGGGGGCCCTAGGGCTGAAAAGCTGGGCTGTGGGGCAGGAGAACAGGGACCAAGGGGGCAGAAGGTATCCAGGCAGCTGTACCAGTACTGAATGGTATTTCCCGGGGTCTCCTACTGGCCCTGGGGGCGGCAGGTGAATCCCCTCAGACCTGCCCAGCATTGGAGATCCTCAGCTGGGCATGGTTGTGGGTGCTGGGGCTCAGGGATTGTGCACACCCTGGTGGCTCTCCAGGTTAGGGTTAGCAAGCTTGCTCCTTGGTGTGAGGGCAGAGCCAGGCGCTAGCAGAGCAATGCCGCAGCGGGGGCGCGGGTACCTTCTGAGCCACGCTCAAGGTGCACATCTCGTCGTGCACATTCCCACGCAGGAAGCTGATGAGCCCTTTGTTCTGAGTGAGCTTCTCCTCTGTCGAATGTGCAAAAAGCTTCTTCCCTTGTTCTAGAGGTAAACTGGGATTTCAGTCAAAGGGCAGGACCAGGTCCCTCCCCTCCCCTCTGACAAGGCAGGCCTGGCACTGCATGCTCTGCTGCGAGTGGGTGGAACTCACCGTCACACCATTGGTGCCCATGGCATGTCACTGAGGTGACCAGCGGAGGACCTGGCTCCACATTTACCCCCCACCCCTTCTGGATATGATAATCCTATGGGAACATCGTTGCGGGTAGTTGGTCACTAGACCTCCATGCCCACTCCCCTCTCCCAGCCCACCAGTATCAGTGGGGTTTCCTTCTCCCCATCTCATCTGAGCCCTCTCTGAAACCTGCTGCAAACCCGGCTACAATGTCATCAGCCCTGCCGCCTAGGATTGCACTTGGCTCCTGGGTCCCGGCAGCTCAGGGGGCTCAGGGAGCTTTTCACTCCAGCCTGTCAGCCCAGCCAAGAGAGAGGGCATCACCTTGCAGAGAGATGATGGCACGCAGCTCCCGGATCTGCTGCTTGATATCCCTCTTCCTCTGGAACTTCATGGTGGCAGAAGACGGAGAGTATCCTGTCACAGTCACTCAGACTTTGGGTCCCCACCCAGAGACACTTATAGCCCTCTCCTCCCACCAGCTGCTGAGCAGGAGAGAGATCAGCCTTTGGAATCAGCTTTTCTATTGTCCTTGTACTGTGACATCAGGAGGATCTTTGTGACTCAGTCATGCATCGCTGGGTTCTCAGTGGTGGCAGTTGGGTGCATGTGGGTTCTCTCCATGTTCTGTCCCAGCCCTGCACAGGTAGCTGGCCCAGAAAACCTTGATAGCACTACCTACAAAGACCACAAACTTGGTTCGGTGGCAAAGGCCCTTGGCCAGGTTTCTTGTCGACCAAGCATGGTCCTAGCACCCTGGCTCCCTGGTTACAGGTACACTAGCACATGTATGCCTACGACAATAGGCCAGCTCAAACAGCAGCAGGACTTTCTGCAGCCCCCTCAGCTGGACCCAGGTGCCCCTCCAGCGACTTCTCCTTCCATACATCAATACCAACAAGTTCATCCATCAGCCTGTCCTCCCACCCTTGTCTTACTTGGGGTCATGTGTTCCTGTGCCAGCTCCCAGGATTGTGCTTATATTGCACCTCTGTGCTGGGGTGGACCTGAGTTTTCCTTCAGGAATGTGTTTACATGAATACGCAGGACCTAGAACTTCCTGGGAGTGCCTGTGTTTCAGCAATGCTAGCTATGCCTTTGCCAAGTTCATATGCAGGACAGTGAACTTCTAAGCAAGCATCTGCTTTATGATGATTAGCAATCCCTCGATTCGAGGATGATCTGTACCACAGATTTGTATATGGGTCCTGAGATGACTCAGGAGTCTGATCCTGGAACTGCAAATCCACCTGAAGTAGGTACAGACATTTTGTGGGAGGCCAGTGGCCTGCTAGGAGAAAGTTCTTTCTTTTTCCTTCGTCTTCTCTCTTTTCAGCTTCGAGGGCAAGGTGCTTCTCTGCAAAGCGGGCCACTGCCTGATGGAGGATATGGCGCCACTGGGGTCAGTTGGTGGCTTGCTCTTCTCAGATTGTGATGTCCACATCAGTTTTCTTAAGATAGGCTTTCAGTGTGTCTTTGTAGTGTTTCCTCTGACCACCACAGGTGAGCTGAGATAGAGGACGTGTGTTGGGAGGCGAGAGCCTGGCATCCGCACACAATGTCCAGCCCAGCAAATTTGGTGCTTCAGGATCATTGCTTCAATGCTGGTGACATTGGCTTCAGTGAAGGATGCTGGCGTTAGTGTGGTGATCTTGCCATTTGATGTGAAGGACCTTCCAGAGGCATCGTTGGTGATACCTCTCCAGACTCTTGCGGTGCTGTTGAATGGTCACCCAGGTTTCGCATCCGTAGAGGAGCGTAGGAACAACAATTGTCTTATAAACCTGGGTCCTGGTGTCCTGCCATAGGTCATGGTCCGTGAAAATGCATCGGAGCAATTTCCCAAAGGAAGCACTTGCGCACTGAATCCTTTGCTGGATCTCACTCTTGATTTTTGCATTTTGAGAAAGTTGGCCACAGAGGTAGCAAAAGTGCTCAACTGTCTCCAAAGTCTGACCCTTAATGGTGATTTGTGGTGGGGCATGTGCAGGCCTGAAGCAGGTTGATAGAGCACTTCAGTCTTCTCAATATTGAGTGAGACTGTCTTCACTTGAAGTCTAAAGTCTTCAGGGTGTTGGGATATCTATCTATCTATCTATCTATCTATCTATCCTCATACACCCTATCTATCTATCTATCTACATTGTGATTCATATATCCATGTAATATGTTATGTTATTCATTGAGGCCTAGTATGAATGACGCGTGCTTGACATGAATATGTGCATTGCAAGTTAGCAACTGAAGTGAGGACTTAAGGTCCAGGACTATTAGAACTCTTTGTACAAAAACAATCTTTTGTTCTGAGAAAAATACAGAAAATAATCAGAAAAGGATATAACACCAGCTGGACTGATATAAAATTGTATAAGAAATAGAGGAAATGGCACACCTGGGATCATGGCAGCCCACCCAGGATTGTCTCTTTGGAATTGTATGAGTAGAAGGCCTAGTAAACAAAGGCAAAGAATCCTAGTAAACAAAGGCAATGAAATGGACTATAAATGGTGCCTATGATTTCTGCAAATCAGGGTCGTTTATTGATCCAGAGTCCCAAGTGGATATAGATGTGGTTTTCGCCAGCTCCCCATATCTTATGATCTTATCCTGACAGAAGGAACCTTGACTGGCCATTCAGACCATTCTGACCTTTGTACTCTGGCACAGTATGTTTGGGGTGTGAATAAGATTTGTTTTGTAATCAATAAAGAACATTTAGAGTATTATATACCAATACTGTGTCCAGTATCTGCCTGCTCCCCATCCCTTAGGGAGATCTCTATTGCTGGTCTAACAAGAGCATCCATTACTGATCTTCAATATGCTGAAGACTATGTCATCCTCATGCACACTGAGAATGATCTTCAGTCCATACTGGATTTTCTTGCAAAAGGTTACCGAAGCCCAGGACTCTCACTCAATATTGAGAGGACTAAAGCTTTATGATAGGGCCTGGCTGGCTCACAACCTGGCTTTTGCTACGTTTGGTTCAGGCCTCAGGTCCTGCACCAGGCCCAGCACTCCCGGCTCTTTCTCTGTATGCCCCTCAGCAGTTTCTGCTGTCTCAGCACCACCTGCCTGAGGTGAGCATAGACTCATAGACTCATAGACTCTAGGACTGGAAGGGACCTCGAGAGGTCATCGAGTCCAGTCCCCTGCCCTCATGGCAGGACCAAATACTGTCTAGACCATCCCTGATAGACATTTATCTAACCTACTCTTAAATATCTCCAGAGATGGAGATTCCACAACTTCCCTAGGCAATCTATTCCAGTGTTTAACTACCCTGACAGTTAGGAACTTTTTCCTAATGTCCAACCTAAATCTCCCTTGCTGCAGTTTAAGCCCATTGCTTCTTGTTCTATCATTGGAGGCTAAGGTGAACAAGTTTTCTCCCTCCTCCTGATGACACCCTTTTAGATACCTGAAAACTGCTATCATGTCCCCTCTCAGTCTTCTCTTTTCCAAACTAAACAAACCCAATTCCTTCAGCCTTCCTTCATAGGTCATGTTCTCAAGACCTTTAATCATTCTTGTTGCTCTTCTCTGGACCCTCTCCAATTCCTCCACATCTTTCTTGAAATGCGGTGCCCAGAACTGGACACAATACTCCAGTTGAGGCCTAACCAGCTCAGAGTAAAGTGGAAGAATGACTTCTCGTGTCTTGTTTACAACACACCAGTTAATGCATCCCAGAATCACGTTTGCTTTTTTTGCAACAGTATCACACTGTTGACTCATATTAAGCTTGTGGTCCACTATGACCCCTAGATCTCTTTCTGCCATACTCCTTCCTAGACAGTCTCTTCCCATTCTGTATGTGTGAAACTGATTGTTCCTTCCTAAGTGGAGCACTTTGCATTTATGGCAATGACAGGCCGGTAGCCTAACTTCAGTCCTAGGCAATTGGCTGAAGCTATAGAGAAGAACAGAATTCTAGGACACATAAATGAACACGGTTTGTTGGGGAAGAGTTAACATGGCTTCTGTAAAGGGAAATCATGCCTCACCGATTTATTAGAATTCTCTGAGAGGGTCAATAGGCATGTAGACAAGGGTGACCAAGTGGATATAGTGTATTTGGACTTTCAGAAAGACTTTGACAAGGTCTCTCACCAGAGGCCCTTAAGCAAAGTAAGCACTCAAGGGGTAAGAGGGAAAGTCCTCTGCTGGATCAGTAACTGGTTAAAAGATAGGAAATAAGGGTAGGAATAAATGGTCAGTGTTCAGAATGGGGAGAAGTAAATAGCAGGGTCTCCCAAGGGTTTGTACTAGGACCCATGCTGTTTAACATATTCATAAAGTATCTGGAAAAATGGGTAAACAGTGAAGTGGCAAAATTTGCAGATGATACTAAATTACTCAAGATAGGTCCAAAGCAGACTGCGAAGAGTTACACAGGGATCTCACAAAACTGGGTGACTGGACAACAAAATGGCAGATGAAATTCAATGTTGATAAATGCAAATGATGCACATTGGAAAACATAATCCCAACTATACATATAAAATGATGGGGTCTAAATTAGCTGTTACCACTCAAGAAAGAGATCTTGGAGTCATTGTGGAAAGTCTCTGAAAACATCCACTCAGTGAGCAGTGGCTGTGAAAAAAGGTAACAGAATGTTAGGAACTAGTAGGAAAGGGACAGTTAGTAAGACAAAAAATATCATATTGCCTCTATATAAATGCATGGTACACTCACACCTTGAATACTACATGCAGATGTGGCCTCCCCATCTCAAAAAAGATATATTGGAATTGGAAAAGTTTCAGAAAAGGGCAACAAAAATGATTAGGGGTATGGAACGGCTTCCGTATGAGGAGAGATTAATAGGACTGGGACTTTTCAGCTTGGAAAAGAGATGGCTAAGCGGGGATATGATAGAGGGCTATAAAATCATGACTGGTGTGGAGAAAGTGAATAGGGAAGTGTTATTTACTCCTTCACATAACACAAGGACTAGGGGTCACCAAAGGAAATTAATGCACAGCAGGTTTAAAACAAACACAAGAAAGTGTTTCTTCACACAGCGCACAGTCAGCCTGTGAAACTTGGTGCCAGGGGATGTTGTGAAGGCCAAAAGTATAAGTGGGTTCAAAAAAGACCTAGGTAAGTTCATGGGGACAGGTCCATCAATGGCTATTAGGCAGAATGGTCAGGGGCACAACCCCATGCTCTGAGTGTCCCTAGCCTCTGTTTGCCAGAAGCTGGGAGTGGACAACAGCGGATGTCACTCAGTGATTGCCTGCTCTGTTCAGTCCCTCTGAAGCACCTGGCCACTGTCAGAAGACAGGATATTGAACAAGATGGGCCTTTGGTCTGACCCAGCATAGCTGTTCTTATGTTCTCATGCCTGTCCCCTCGGGAAGCCCCTGCCTGTTCTCCTCCAGATTCTTTCATCTCTTGGAGCCTTTTTCCTACTACAAACAGCAAACCTTCCTAAGCTTCTAGTGTATAAAGCAGTGCACTGGCACTATTCCTGCCACTGGTTCTGCCACTGACTTACTGTGTGCCTCAGTTTCCCCTGCTGTACCATGGGGATCGTGATACTGCCCTCCTGTGTAAATCCATTTGAGATGTATAGATGAAAAGCCCTGGAGAAGAGCTAGGTGATATTATTACTCTGTTACCTGCTGCAGGTTTCCTGGCACACCAGTGATAAGTGGGGAGTGTGATATGCTCACAACACACAACTCTCAGCAGCTGTAATGCTGCTCATGCCCTCTGGTGTAAATCACAAGCAGCAGAATTCTGGCAGACGGCGAAGGGCCTGTACAGATTTGGTCTTTGGGAGAAGGGCCCTGTCACATTCTGTCTTGGCTGGCTCAACGAGCAGCTCCGCTCACTCAGAGTTAGCCCATCCTATGCACTCCTTTGATCCCTCTGCCTCTTGCTTGGAGGCTTTATGCATGCTCTTGGAACAGCCCCCCAACCCCGATGCGACAAGCTCCTTTCCTCTACTGGCCATCCTCCCCAGAGCTCCTCCCCAGAAACACTGAGCCGCCTTGCACTGGTGCCATTGGCTTGCTCCTTGAATCTGCAGTGCAGTGTCACTACAGGCCTCTGGACTGCTGTGTGCCCTGCCAGCATCCTGCAAATAAAGGGGCCTCCAGCTTTTGAATTCTGCAGACAAGAGAGGGAGATCATCATCTCACGGTCCACTGCTTGGGGAGCCCCAGGTTTCCTTCCGCAGCCCCCTGGAAGGACTCATCCAACCAATCTGAAAACCACCAGGAAATGGGCCAAACTCCAAAGCTCCATATGATGGGGGTCTGGGTAAAAGAGCAGCCAGCACCAAATCATCCCATCATGTAATTCTGCAAAATCAGAGAGATGAGATTTTGGGGGGAAGGGGCAGGACAGGTGGTTTGGAGGCTGATGCATAGGACTGGAGATTGGGATCATTTCTATTCCCACTTCTGCCACTGACTCGCTCTGTGACCTTGGGGAAATAATTCCATTGCTCTGTGCCTTGGTTTCCCAATTTGTGAGATGAGGAGAATACCTCCCATGCTCACAAGAGGGTGGCAGGCTAACTCCACCCTTTCTACACTGTTTGAGATCCTCCCGTGGAACGAGCTTCAGAAAAATTAGTAGTGGGTTAAAAAAACCCTCAGATCGAATCATCCCAGTTTGCCAATGACAGAGGTAGCCCCGAACCAAACCCCTTATCCGCCCTCCTGTGCCTCCAGCCACAAATCCACGTGGTTCTCATGCAAGGGAACCTGCCTCCAAAGCAACTCTGGGTTGGTTTTGGAAAAAATAGAATGGCTGCCTCAGCCCTTTAAAACGCTGTCTGCTCCTGTTGGAGGAGCATCTGGCTCATGTGCCCCCAGCCCCTTCATGGCTGCAGGGTTTTATCAGAGACTCTTTAGCAGGAGTCTGCAGGGTGACCCAGGCCCCCAGAGAAGGGAGTGGGGCAGGGCTCAGCTGGAATGAAACGCCCCAACAGGGAGAGGAGCCAGGCCAGCTGCTAGAGAGCAGTGTGCTCCCCTTTGGGATGAACCCAGGGCCAAAGGGAGAGAGCGTCGCTGGGAAACCTGTTGCTTCGTTAGTTGGTTCCAGGCTGTGGGAAGCCCTTTGGTCTTTCCCATCTGGCTCAGCGTCCAGCACAAAGCTGGCGGGATCTCGTCCCTGAACTAGGCAGAGGTTTGCTGTACCTGTCACACTGCTTTCATACTCAGGGCTTCCTTTCACATGTGCAGGGAGAGCCTCTGGGGGCAAGCCGGGGAGAAGGATTATTCATCTGCAGAACTGACACCCAGATCGTCCCAGTTCACCCATTACAGAGACGGCACCAGCACTTGTTTCCACATTCACCCTCCCCCCACTTCCACTCCTGCTGAGCTTCGATGGCTCGGAGCCCAGATCCAAACCGAACTAGGGTTGGTTTGGAAAAACCAAATGGCATCTCCTGTGGTCCCGCACGGAGAGTGAACAGTAAGGAATGTAAGGTGAACAGCTGGGCAATCCCCTGTAAGCTGTTGGAGAGTGGCCTGGTCTCCAACGATGTGGTGGAAGCCCCATGGCTAGTGTCACTTACAGTGAGATCCAGCAAAGCCTGGCAGACTACACTGGAGGGGGCAAGCCTGCCTGATAAGAGGGCAGAATTACCTGTGAGCTCACAGGGTTTGCCCCAGCTCCAAAGCTCGTCTTCACCAGAACAATTACTTTGAGTGTCATTTCCGCGCCATGGCATCAGGGTGTGGCTGCTGCTATCTCCAGCTGAGCACCTCCTCTTTCAGTTTGTCAGGGACTCTAACCCAGATGGCAAAGTTCGTTGTCTGACCGCGAGAGAGACAGGCAACACCAGCAAGGTCCGATCAAAAGCTCTTTATTGACAAGTGCACGCATCAATAGAGAGCAGCTCGTCTCCAGAGAGAACCAGCCTGCTCTTTACATCTTAGTATAAGCCTATATAGACAGTTCCATCTCGTCATAAATTATTCACTGGAGCAACCCACCCCCTTCTTCTAACAACTAGAAACTAAACACCTTTAGTATACATGCATGCCTAAAGTTAGAAATGTAGGGGAGTTAAAAACAAACAAAGAACAAAACCAGGGAGTGAAAACAAGGAGGCTGGGAAACTAGGGCTCTTATCAGTTCTTCGAAGGAGCTGCCCTAACACAGCACATCTGGTACTATGCCAGGAATGCAGCTTCTCTCTTATCTTACTTTTTCCCAGCGCTTGTGAGACATGCTGCTGCTTCTCAGTGTTTTCCACTCAGGGATTACCCACAAACCTCTGTTAGCCTGACTTTGGTCAGATTGGCATACCTGGTTTTGTCTGCTATATCTTTATTCAGGCCTAACAATCCCCCCTTTGTCCCTAGAGGACCATAATGGGACTCTTGGGACACATATCCATTTAGCAATTGTACGGGAGAGGCAAGTAAACCATGACCCAAGGTCTGGGTGGAGGTCCTCAAAACTAAAAGTGTGATCAAGAGATACAGCATGGAAAACAACAGCAACATTCTTAATAGCTTGTAAATCCTTGTCAATTAAGCCAGAGTGATTAACAGAAAAGCAACATTTTTCCCCGATGCGAGCACAAGCCCCTCCCTAATTCAGCATTCATGGCATCTAGCACACGTCTATTTTGCAAAGTCACTTCTGCTACTTCATCAGTCTTTTGTTGCAACTTTTGGAAAGCGTCTATTAATGCATTAGCTGTTTTTTCAAGCTCTGCAGAAATATTTACAGCTGCTCTCTTGAGCTTAGCCACCCGCAATCCAGGAATGAGTGCACGGACAAAAGAGTGGAATCCTGTTTGTCTGACAACTAAGGGATTGGGGCACTGACTATAAATCAGTTAGGTATACCAAGTGGTCTAATTTCCCAGATGTTTCGGTGAATAATCCAGTCCCATGTGCATCCTCCCCATGGACCCGTCAGGATTCGGTATGTGGAAGCCCACACCCCCCGGTCCAAATGCTTGGAAGGAGCACTGTAAATGTTCACACTTCCACCCAGAAAGTCTTTAGTATATCTCCATGACCACAGATCAGACGGTACTCCTGATGTGTCTGTAAGGGCAGTGGGCCAAGTCTGGTACTCAAGATCACTCCGAATGGCCATCAGCTGGTCATTCAGGAAATCCTGAATCTCCAAACATACTAGATCCCACTGCAATGCCTTCCCAGCCTCAGTGATATTTAATACCATCTATCCTTGGTGTAGTACTATATTACATTTGTTATTTAACTATTTTCAGGTACTTTTAAAAGGCATTGCCATTAATAGCATAGGAGGGGGTTACATTATTAGTCACTGGAATGGTTTCAATACAGGTAAAATTTCCAGTGGCAGAACAAACTCTTCGGGTAC
Source organism: Gopherus flavomarginatus (assembly GCF_025201925.1). Classification (NCBI taxonomy): domain Eukaryota; kingdom Metazoa; phylum Chordata; order Testudines; family Testudinidae; genus Gopherus; species Gopherus flavomarginatus. The sequence goes on from NC_066633.1 coordinate 23,695,278, forward strand.
TTGTTATTTAAAATGCAATTAGAGAGAGCAATACATGCTGAAGGATTTATCCAGAACACAGGGCACAGCCTGTAGAATAAACCCCAAAATCCAATCAATACCACATTCCCAAGCATGGGTCCCACAAATTTTTTTGTGCCAGTGTACAATTCTTTGTTTCTTCACCAGGGTCAGTTCTTAATGTCCTTTCTAGTCAGGAATTCCTGGACTTTGGCAATTTCAGTGGAGTGACTGTTCCTTCTTCTTTCCCAAAACAGTCGTGGTGCAGCGTCCTACAGGGGAGAGGTTACTAGCACATCACCCTGTAATGGTTTTGCTTTTTCTAGAAAAATTCAAAGGCACAATAGATCTGTCAGTGGACAAGGGAGAGGTTACTAGCACTTCACCTTGTACTTTTTCCTACTGTCCAGAAGGCTCAGTGGAGCTAGAAGGAGAAACAGGCTAATCATCAGTAGGAGAATTCTCCCGAGGTGGAGGGGTCTTTTTGCAGTGAGAATCTTGGGTCCAAGCAGTCATTTTTGGCACTTTACAGCGATGTTAGTATCAGCAGGGCTTATTAACGGCCTTTCCAGCATGGAGTCAAAGCAGTCTTTCGCTGATGGACCTCTACATCAATCCAGTTTCCTGGTTCCAAGTAGTGGCAGGGCTGCTAGGGTCTTTGGATAGCGCTTCTTTACCTGTGAGAAAAGAAACCTAACACATTTCATTAGTGCCTGGCAGTGTTTTTCAGATCTCATAGCTGTTTGGGCATATTCAAGCCCTCCTTTTCCTGGTTGTCAGCCAAGTCTTGACTGTGAATGGAGTCACTGTCCTATCTATAGCCTGAACTTGCTATTTTTTTCCAGTTAACTTATTCTGTTCTTTGTTCTTCTTACCTTCTTGGCTTCTTTTACCCTACAAAGGAAACTTCCACTTTTTACATATACACCTTTTTCCCAACCATGAACACATAAACATTGTCATTATACAGTACATTAGTCTTATTATTCAATATATGCCACACACACCCTTTTACTAAAATAACCTTATTACAGAGCTTTGGAGCAACAAGCCAGGACAAGCACACCCACTTTGAGGAGTTCACTCAATACAACCTCCAGTCCAATAGCTTCGCACTTTCCCCAGCCCTCTGGCTAGAAATCTGAGGTATCCAGAAGGATCCCATGTACAATATGGGGAGCGGGTTAACTTTTCATGTCTTTGCTTTCAAAGACTGTTGGTATGCAAATTTTAACAACAATTTTTGCAATTAACAATTTGGCCAATGAAGTTTCTTTTTCTTACTTAAGGAAATGCATTAGACTTCAGTATATCACATTCTCCTGATTTATCCAAACACTTTGTATTCCAAGTTGAACAAAACAAGTATCTGCATTTTAATTTAACCTTTTTGCCTGATTCCAAACCAGACTATCCCATAAAAACACTAAACACAACAATTCCGGCCACAAGACAAACACCACAAGACAGAACATAGAACACAAAACATAATTCCTATTGTGCCAGTAAATGCATGGTACGTTGAATGCTGTTCAGCTGGCATCAGTTTTCTCTGATTATCTGAAAGACAAAAAAACAGAGGTCTACCCCTTCTGGGCAGTCAATCATTGCGTAAAATAGACAAATACCCTTGCTGATTTCAGGAAAAACAGAGGAATTACCCCATATTTTATGTGTTTCATAGGCAGCCCAGGTTTCAGTGGCTCCTACCTTATCAGTTAGATAATTTGCATTAATACAGATGCTTTCTGGCTTGCTTTTTACTTTTAACTCCTGCTTTCAAACACTGAAAGAAAACATCACCACTTATAGTGCCCTTAGAGCCTAATAAAATTTCAATTACATAGCACTATATACATTCTTCAGCTAATTTAACTAAATTCTAAATGATTGCAATTAACAATTTCTTTGCCTCAATTTATTTACAAACATTTCAAAGACACCAAGAACTTTCCTCTTTAGCATTTTTACAAAGTTCAACTGCTGTTTCCTCCAGCAACTAGAGAGTTCACTTCTCACTCTCCCTTAAATCACTTGCTTGTCTCTCAACAGCCACTTTTATCAACTCAAATCACCATTTCAAGTATTGTCCTGGGTATTTGAAATCCCCATGCTTACACTTACTTACTCCTTCCTTCCACTACACCCTCAAAATTTTCCAACCTGTTTTCCAATCTCTCGGTCTGTTGCCTGCCCGCCTGGGCCCGATCCTGCTTTTCTCACTGAACCGTCCCTTCCATGGGCACCAACTTGTTCCACTACCAGTTTAGCTAGGAGGGTGGGCTTCTCAACTAGCCCCCACCCTTCCTTATGTTTTTTTCTTTCTTCTCCTCTCTCCCATTAAACATTCTAGTAGCAATGCTAACTACTTTAGACAAACTTTTCCCTTGTGTACCATTTGGATGCTCTTTAAATCTCTTCGCAATATCCTTTGCACATTGTGACATGAAAACCATTTTAACCATCTCCTTTTCATTATCAGTTTCAGGATTCAAATTCCCATGCTTTCTAACTTCACAAATCAGTCGAGCACAAAAGTCAGAGGAGTGCTTGTCTGGACGCTGAACACAAGCAGTCACCTTGCTCCAGTTGGGAGCAGCCTCCCCTGTGTCTCTAATACCATTCAAAACAGCTTTCAAAAATCCATCCAACTTTGTCTTTTGAGCTGGATTATTGGAATTCCAATTAGGGTCAGTAATTAGCCAAGGTGCATTCAAATGACCTGCAGATTTTTCTTTTACTTTTTGTCTTTCATCTTCTGTCATAAGAGTATCTAATAACTGACTTACATTTGCCCAAGTGGGCACATGAGTGAAAAAGATTGTGCAGAACATTCTTTCCACTGCCTCAGGATTGTCTCATAAGTGAGGCATAGTGCACTGCCAGTTAAACAAATCTGAAGTTGCAAACAGGGTATGGGTAAAAACCATCTCATGTTCCCCAGCAACCAGTGGAACTAGATAAGTTCTCAACGAGGCTTGTAATATCAGGGGTGTCTCAGAAACATTCTCCCTTATGGAGTTAAGTAACCTAGTGGGGGTCCACAAGGGCAAGGACGAGGGCTGCTGTCATATTGAGAGTGTTTGAGAAGCAGTTCCTGGCCAAGTCTGCAAAAGGCTGGCTGGAGGCTGCACAGAGGGGGTGAGGCTGCCTGATTCCTCTGAAGATGAGGGAACATCACTCTGAGCTCCCCCTTGATTCTCCTCTGTCCCTGAACTGTCCCTAACCTGCTTTTGAATCCTTGCACTCCACCAGACGGAAGAACAGGAACAAAATTGTCCTCCTCCCGGTGCGGCTCTGGGGCATATGGTGGGGGATTTTTTTACAAGAGCTCTCCATACAAACAGCTTCAAAAGCTACCCATCCCTCCATGGGTTTATAATTATACCATACAAACAAGTAATCCAATTGTCCCGGCCTAAGATCAACCAAAATATCCCTTAAGGAGTTCATTCTATCTGTGGAAAAGGTTTCACCCTCCGACCAGTCTCTAGTCGGGGACAATTGAAAGGTAAATGATGGCCATTGGATCCAACACAGATTTCTCCTCTTAAATTTAACTAGACCAGCGGTCTCAGAAATCTCTTTCCAATCTCTAAGTATCAGAGACAACAGGGTATCCCCCGGGCACTTACTGCCAACTTGTCCCATTTTAATGAAGGGACTCTAACTCCTCTTCATGAAGGGACTCTAACCTCTCTTCCCCAGGTCGAGGTAAAGGGACTTTAACCCCCACCTCCCCACGTCAAGCGCTCGCTTACCTCTCCAGGGACTCGAACACCTGGACTGGGACTCAAACCCAGGCTGGGACTCTAACCCAGACAACTTGGATCCTGCGCAAACCTGGACTGGGACTCTAACCCAGACCTAAGTTGTCAGGAATTCTAACCCCGACAACCTGGACCCTACTCAACGGGTAGGTGGACATTGCTGGATTTCTACGAGCTTCAGCTGGTTCACAGAACACACCTTATCGTCAACGCAGAGATCAGATCACCAGGCAAGTCTACTCTAAACCGGAGGATGAGCGCTGCGTTGCCTCAGGGTCCGATCCCTCGCCGGAGAGTCAGACGGGTCCCGGCGGAGTCACCAAAGATGTCAGGGACTCTAACCCAGATGGCAAAGTTCGTTGTCTGACCGCGAGAGAGACAGGCAACACCAGCAAGGTCCGATCAAAAGCTCTTTATTGACAAGTGCACGCATCAATAGAGAGCAGCTCGTCTCCAGAGAGAACCAGCCCGCTCTTTACATCTTAGTATAAGCCTATATAGACAGTTCCGTCGCGTCATAAATTATTCACTGGAGCAACCCACCCCCTTCTTCTAACAACTAGAAACTAGACACCTTTAGTATACATGCATGCCTAAAGTTAGAAATGTAGGGGAGTTAAAAACAAACAAAGAACAAAACCAGGGAGTGAAAACAAGGAGGCTGGGAAACTAGGGCTCTTATCAGTTCTTCGAAGGAGCTGCCCTAACACAGCACATCTGGTACTATGCCAGGAATGCAGCTTCTCTCTTATCTTACTTTTTCCCAGCGCTTGTGAGACATGCTGCTGCTTCTCAGTGTTTTCCACTCAGGGATTCCCACAAACCTCTGTTAGCCTGACTTTGGTCAGGTTGGCATACCTGGTTTTGTCTGCTATATCTTTATTCAGGCCTTTATATCTTTATTCAATTTGAATCAGGTGAATTCGTTCGGCTGGTTTGCGGGGACAAGCCCTGGCTCCTGGCTGTCACTGATCTCCTGGGATCTCGAGTCTGCAGCTCGAGGGCTTCATCTGAGAAAAGCAGGGTGGGAATTGAAAACCGTGGGGTTGCTGCAGATAATTCCCCAAGCTTTAATTTCTCAGCATGGCTGTCTTCGATGAAGCACTAGAACTGCCACTTTGACTGACAGGAAACAGCTGTGCCTGTATCCAACATACCACGGTGACACCCCCTCCCATGAGTGCTCTCCTTGGCCTGGCAGTGGCTATGGTCCCACTGTGCAATGCCCATCCATCTGCTGGCGAAAGGCACTGGCTTGACAGGCCTGGAGAGGGACCCTCAGGTCCTGAGACAAGGGCCCTGTGAACGGTAACAACCAGCTGCTGGTGAGGCAAAGGACAGAAGGATGGAGGAGAGCGTGGCCAGCGTGAAACCAGAACAGAGGCCTGCCATGAAAGCTCTGCTCTCTCTGCTGGAAGATGATTAGCGCACGGTCCAGCAAGCTGCTTGCTGAAAAGGACAAAGCCCATTTAATGTCACCCGGGCACACCTCCTGCTTTCTGGGCCTCTGGAGCTAGATCGCTACCCAGCACTCTTAAACTGATTCAACTGTATCCACACACACTGCTGCCACTCAGTCCCCAACACCCTGCCCTTGGGTATGGACCCCCACTGCATACCTCAGCTACCCCCTCACCCCAGACCCGCCCTCCCCTCCCCCTTCCCCTCCTTGGGGGGCTTTTCATAGAATCATGGAATCATAGACTTTAAGGTCAGAAGGGACCATTATGATCATCTAGTCTGACCTCCTGCACAACGCAGGCCACAGAATCTCACCCACCCACTCCTGTATCAAACCTGTGTCTGAGACACTGAAGTCCTCAAATCATGGTTTAAAGACTTCAAGGTGCAGAGAATCTTCTAGCAAGTGACCCGTGCCCCATGCTGCAGAGGAAAGCGAAACACTCCCAAGGCCTCTGACAATCTGCCCTGGAGGAAAATTCCTCTTTTGCTTAGTAGATTTGCAGCTTTCCTTTGTACAAATGAGATGATTCTTGTGGTTATAACCTAGATAAGGTGAACCACGTGCAAGGCCTGTCTGTGAGTGCACAGCACCTGTGCAATAGCTCTGGTGTCATCTGCCCTGTGCAGGGCCCTGGGGACCCTGGGATTCGTCAGCCATTGAGGTGGGGCTTATTCCAAAATGCCACAAAAAAGTTAACCTTTTTGCTACAGATTTTGCCACTCGGTGACAGCCAGGTGCCAAGGTTTTGTTTCCTGGCTCCCTACCCAGCCAGGACCTGCCTGCAGCTGCCTTTCTAGCTTTCACCACCCAGGGGTATTAAACAGGCTCACAATGCATATTCCTTGCCAGGGCTGGCTCCAGACGCCAGCAGAGCAAGCATGTGCCTGGGGTGGCACATGCTAAGGGGGCAGCATTCCATCTATTCTTGGGGCAGCACAAGCATTTTTGGGGGGATTTTGTTTATTTTTTTTGCTTGGGCCAGCAAAAATGGTAGAGCCGGCCCTGCTCCCTGCTCAGTCCCAAGGAGCCAGGAAGCAGGGGCTGGAGGGCCACAGCTAAAATTCACTGCCCAATACTTCATTAATGCAGCAATCAACTTGAGTGGCAGCACCTTGCACCCTGCCAGAGCATTAGTGCACCTCAACTTGACCCTCTGAAAAGCAGGAACTACCCACCAGGCATCCCCACTCCAGGTGACACTGCCCTCCCCACTCCCCCATCTCCATCCCCAGCCTCCCCCACCCATCACCATCCACAAGCCCTTTCGGTCCTATTGCCACCTCCAACCCCATCCCAAATCCACCCCGACCCCATGGGCTGGGAGTCAGGGCTTCTGGGTTCTATTCCCAGCTCTGGGAATGGGTGTAGGGGGACCCTGGGCTCCAGCCCTGCCTGTTACTGGCTCATGTGTGATGCTGGGCCAGTCACTTTCCCTCGCTGTGCCTCACTTTCCCAGCTGTGATGTGGGTAAGCATACCCACTCCTCTCTGGAAAACACTGTGGGGATCTAGATGAAAAGCCACCAGTGAGTCCTGAGAACAACTAGTGTGGGCTAGCTCCGCAGGCCACGCCTCAGCTGCAGTGCACAAGCCCAAGTCTTCACATGCCACTGGGAAGGTTTGCTCCTAACCCAGGTGTGTGGATTGTCCTGGCTCCCCCAGTAGCAGGGCTTTGAGAGCCCGGCTCTCACTGCTGGGTTTCATTGTCGTGGCCCAGAAGGTGGAACCACCTCGAACCTCAGCAGGGTCTGAGAGTTGACAGGTCTGTTGATCCTCTGTGGCCCTGGGCCCTGCTGGCAAGAGCTGCATTCCCACACCTCCTGCTTTGGGGCCCTGTCAGCTAGTCCCGGGGCTGTGAGCCTCTCACCAGTGGGGGGCAGCAGGGTCGGCTTTAGGACGTGCGGGGCCCAATTCAAAAGAGCTGCCGCTGAAATGCCGCTGAAGACAGCGGCAGCGATTCGGTGGCAGCTCAATCAGTTGCCGCTGTTTCCGGCAGCACTTCAGCGGAGGGTGCAGGGCCCAATTCCCGGGAATCGGTTGAATCACCCTAAAGCCGGCCCTGGGAGGAAGTGTCAGGATTCTGCACATTGGGCACATCACCAGGGGATCTCAGGGGCCTACAGGGTCAGGCGACAGCTGAAAGGTGGTTTGGAGAATCACAGAAATGAGCCGGAAGGGACCTTCAGAGTTCAGGTCCATCCCCCGCATGCTCCAGCAGGACCAAGTCAGCTTAGCCTAGCAGTTCTCAAACTGGGGTCGGGACCCCATTGTAATGGGGTCACCAGGGCTGGCATTAGACTTGCTAGGGCCCAGGGTCAAACCTCGAGCCCCATTGCCAATGGCGGAAACCAAAGCCTGAGCCCCACCGCTCGGGGCCAAAGCCCAAGGGATTCAGACCTGGATGATGGGGCTCTGGCTTTGGGCTTTGGCCCCACTCTCGGGGCAGTGGTGCTCAGGCAGGCTCAGGCTTCAGGCCACCCTCCCAGGGTCATGGAATAATTGCTGTTGTCTGAAGGGGGCTGCGGTGCAATGAACTTTGAGAACCCCTGGCTTAGCCCATCCCTGACAGGTGTTTGTCAAACCTGTTCTTAGAAACTTCCCACGATGGCGATCAGGGGCAGCTCCAGGCCCCAGCACACCAAGTGCGTGCTTGGGGCAGCAAGCCACAGGGGGCGTCTGCCAGCTGCCGCGAGGGCAGCAGACAGGCTGCCTTCGGCGGCTTGCCTGCGGAGGGTCCACCGAAGCCATGGGACCAGCAGACCCTCCGCAGGCAAGCCTGCCTGTCGTGCTTGGGGTGGCAAAATGCCTAGAGCAGCCCCGATGGCGATTCCACAACTGCCCTAGGTAATCGAATGTCAACAGCACAAAGCGCGGCACTTCGGTGCACAAGTGCCGGCTTCTAATTTTCCCCAGGGGAGCTCAACCCTCACTCAGCCTCAGGCCCTGCCCCCACTCCACCCCTTCCCCCCCAGATCCCATCTTGCCTCTTCCCCACCACTTTCCATCCCCTCCCTCAAGTGTGCCCCATCCCCCCTCCTCTCCCTCCCTCCCAGCACCTCCTGCACCCTGCAGAACAGCTGATCACAGCAAGCAGGAAGCTCTCGGAGGGAGGGTGCAGAGTTGACTGGCTGCCAAATTTTAGCTTCTGATTCACATTTTCTGTGTTTTACCCATTTTTCTTAGTTCATCTTGTATCTAATCAGAGTTCAGCCCAAAGCCAGTGTTTTGGGTTCTTAGGGGCCTATTGCCCTCTGTTAAATTAGAATGGCCTGCATGGAACATCCCAGTTCGGGACCCTGGGAAGAAGCCTGAATCCAGAAGGGTGTAGGCCCTGTTCAGAAACACAGGTCCTGGTTTCATGCTAACAGCCCCAGGTCCATCAAAGAGCAGAGACTTGGGAAACAAAGGAGACACAGAAACAGAATCTTACTCCAAGTTCTCCAGGAGGCATCAAATGCTGCGCAAGGCTGGAGGCGAAACCAGGCCTGCTTAGATAAGGACCAGGAAGCACGACTTTGCTGGCTGCACAGGACCCGGTGAAGGGAGCCTGGCAGCAGAGGGTGGTGGGGAAAAGGACTCGGAAGTGATGGATGAATTGCATCAAAGATGGTGGGGAGCTGGGGGCTCTTAGTGCTGCATTGGACAGCTGATGGTGGCAGATGCTTACACACCCTGGTGCTGGGTGGGATAAGGAGAAGTCCACAGGATGTGTGTACACACACTGTGCTCATTTTGAGAGACATTTACTGTTCATTAAAACTGCTCTACACACAATCAGCACAAACATTATTCCAAATGCTCTCCTAGCGGGGCCTCCTGCTGCGGCTTTTTAGTGATTCCAGTTGTCACTCCCCATCCCTGTGTCCTCTTCAGTTGGACAAGCCCAGAAACTCCTCCTCTCCTATAAGAAAAGAGAGAAAACGTGTCACCACAGGCTGTGCAGAGAGCTACGCACGCACTTCAGGTGCAGCGGGAGGCACCCAGAGACCGTGGCAATGCACATGGTGTCAATGCTGAGGTGAGAGCTGGACAGGCAGCCGTGGAGATCGCACCGACTGCAGTCCCACAAACACCAGAATGGGTTGATCAATACAGACATAGAATTAGGAAACAATTTCTTTCAGGGGGTCACAGGTCTGCACCCCATGGGAGGGTGCTTCCCAGCATGCTCGAGCCAATGTGCTAAATAGCAGTGTGGCCAAGGGTAGCACAGACACTAGCTCAGGCCAGCCGCCTGGCTACAAACCCGCCCGGACCCCAAGCTGCCCCCCGGCCACCCTGCTATTTTTAGTGTGCGAGCTCAAGCAGACCTAGCCCATGCTGCGAAGCACAGCCCTAGCTCCAGGGGGGAAGGATAGCTCAGTGGTTTGAGCCTTGGCCTACTAAACCCAGGCTTGTGAGCTCAATCCTTGAGGGGGCCATTTAGGGATCTGGGACAAAAATCTGTCTGGAGATAGTCCCCCTTTGAGCAGGGGGTTAGACTAGACCTCCTGAGGTCCCTTCCAATCCTGATATTCTATGCTGCTTACTGAGATCATCAGCCCCAGAGTCTGTCCACTGCAGCAGTCCCTGTCCCCTCCAACTGCTTCTCAGGTACTTTTGAATGTCTTCATTGTTTGCTCATCTATGGGATTTCTAATGGGCCCATCGCCATAGGTACACATGGGCAGATTCTACTTTCCCGACCTAGACCAAACACTCTTGAGCTCAAGGAGAGCAAGGCCTGAATGACAGGGCCTCCACTGCAGAAAGGCAATAGCAACAGCAGGCTGTGAAACGCTATGCATGTGAAACTCCTGGGCTGTACCACAGCTGCTTTCCAGTGGCTGGAGCTCTCACCGAGCCCAAGGTGCACTCAGTGGGGAACAAGTGACCTGCAGGACCCTCCCCTCCATCACAGACATGGCTTCATTAATCCTTGACGCACACAGCTAGCACAGGATATAACCCCAGAATTAGTCCTTCTTCCCATCAGAGCTCAGGGAATGCCAATGTTCCCTTGAGATACCAGCACTGGACTGGGTACCTGGCAGGTCTGGGATGTACCTGTGACAGGAGGCAGAAGCCAAGTGGTTAACGGAAACCTATTTGCCAATAGCAGCTCAGAGCTAAGTGCATTGTGTAGCAGAGCTGTTGACACATTCAGGACCACCCCAGAGGGGAGTAGTGCCACTGGCTAGAGTAGGGAACTGGCCAAAAAGGACACCTAAGTTCTGTTCCTGCTTCTGCTACTGACTCAGGTGATCGAGAAAGTCACTTAGGAAAACACTTTCCAAGGTGGGTGCCTGCAGTGAGCACCTAGAGCCATAAACCAGGCACACTGTGACTAGAACCAGCCAGATTGTCCAGCATGTTGCCTTTACTTGGAGCTGCAGGGACTCAGGGCTTCTGAAATCCAGGCTGCTCCCTTCAGCGGTCTGGGTTTAGAGCCTTATATATGGATTTAGATACCTAACTGAAGGCACCAACTTTGAAAATGTTGGCACTAGCCTGTCTTTGTGGTGTGCCTCAGTTTCCCTGCCTCTTAAAAAGGAGCAACCCATTCTCCACAGATGTAAAGGACTGGTGAAAAGTGCTGCATGGCAGGAAGCAGGGCCTGCCACAGAGCCAGTCTCCGGGCACCCTAACAAGCACAGCTGGCCTGTAGCCAATGAGAAAAGCCAGCAGACCACTCTTGAGCCCAGTGGCATCAGTTTAGTGGCTGCTCAAAGCACTCCTGACTGTGGTAGCTCTTGTTCATTGCCACCCCTGCTCCTGCCTTGTCTCACTCCAGGGAACCCCATTCTGACTTCAGACTTTGGCTCTGATCCTTGGCTCTGGCCCCTTCAAGGCGTCGCCCCGCTCACGCCATCCCTCCCTCTGTCACTTGCTCTCCCTCACCCTCGCTTGCTCATTTTCACTGGGCTGGGGTAGGGGGTTGGGGTGCAGGAAGGGGTGAGACCTCCAGCTGGGGATGCAGGCTCTGGTGTGGGGCCAAGGATGAGAGGTTTGGGGTGCAGAAGGGGGCTCAGGACTGGGGTAGGAAGTTGGGGTACAGGGGAGATGAGGGCTCCGGCTGGGGATGAGGGGTTTGGGGTGCAGGAGGGTGCTGGGATGTAGGACGGGGTGAGGGCTCTGGCTGGGGTTGTAGGCTCTGGGGTGGGGCCAGGAATGAGGGGTTTGGAGTGCAGGAGGAGGTGGGAAGGAGGCTCCGGGCTCAAATTGGGTGTAGGAGGGGGCGCGGAGCTGGGGCAGGGGGTTGGAGTGCAGAAGGAGGTTCAGGGTGCAGGCTCCAGCCCCAGAAGCAGCCGGTATGTCCCCGCAGTCGCTAGGCAGTGGCGCAGCCGCATGGCTCTGTGTGCTGCCTCCGCTCCCAGGTGCTGCCCCTGCAGCTGCCATTGGCCACAGCACCCTGCCTGCCCCAGTGCGAGTGGCCAGCCAGACTTTTAACAGCCCGAAGCCATCAGTTCCCTTTTCAACCGGACGTAAGGAAACCCTAACCAGCAGCCAAGCTCCCCCATCCCTTCCAGGGCCTCCCATCCAGTGCGATCAGCTGTTCCGTGATGTGCAGGAGGCGCTGCGGGAAGAGGGCAGAACTGGGCAGGAAGAGGTAGAGGGGGATGGGGGCTTGGGAGAAGGGGTGGAGTGGGGCTGGGAGAGGCAGGGCAGGGGTGGGAGCTTGGGGGAAGGGGGCAAGAGGGGGGAGGTCTGGGATGGACCGGGGAGGTGCAGGGGGTTGAGCACCCCCAGGGGCCAGAGGAAGCCAGTGCCTGTGGCAAGAGAATCTGGCAGCAGGGATGAGGGAGTAGAGAGATGGGGTGTCTGCTGCTGTGTCATGTTATGTCCTTCCTGGAAGAAAACAACTTCCCCGAGCTGCAAATGCTGGTGGGCCGAGAGGGCTGGAGCCGTGGCTGCTGAAGGAGCGCTAGCTCTGTGATAGTACCGGGCGCGCCATACCGTCTGCTGGGACCCCGCAGTATTCCCTGCATTCCTTCTCCGTGTAGAATTTGTTCCCGTTGCCCTGGCAGCCTCCATAGTTGAAGCTGGTGCACTTGCCCTGGGTTGCATCAAAGGCCCAGAGTGTCACTGGTTGCTGACAAGGCCCTGGAACTATGGGTAACCTGCAGGCCGCTGGGAGAAAGAGACAAGAGGGGAGAAAGTGGAGCCCCACTCTTCCGAGGCCCAAGGCCTGGAGCCCCCCAGTTCCAGGCCGGGAGCCAGTGGAAGGAAAAGGATTCACACAGTGGGCAGGCAGCAGAATCTGCTACGCTGGCATATCTGGTGGGTGGAGGAGAGGAGTGCGACTGTCAGGGGCAGGCTTGTCTGCACCCAAATGGCAGTGCTTTAACTGCAGCGGCCTAGGTAAACCAGCAGAATGCCCCCCCACACACACACACACTGGAAGCAGTTATACATGTGCTTGTACTGGAAGAGCTGGTCCTGTACAGGGAATTTGCCAGACCAGCAAAGCTCCCTTGGAGAGCTTATATAGACAAAAGGATTCTTTTACCCAGAGAAGTAGCAGCCACACTCCTGTTTGCCAGAGCTCTGCTGGCCAAATTTGTAGTGTAGCCCTGGCATGGGAATGGGAGTAACTATAGCAGAGTGCAGCACCTGTTCCCCACTCTAACTGCCCCACACTACAGGGGGCACCAGTCTAATGATACCAGGAAAAAAGGCCACCCCTGACAAGCTCGGTTATACTGGGACGAACACGGGACCTGAAGCCTTTCTGGAGAGCCCATCACCATAGTATCTAGGCATGTTCTCGCCATCCCCTCCTGTCACTCCACAGAGATGGGCTTGAACAGGTTTCCCTCGGTTGCTCTGAGCCAAGCCCAGCAACTCACAGCAGAGAGGCTGGAAAGGTGCAAGTCCCCATAACAGAGCAGCAGTCGGGGCACTGACACGAGAGCAAACCCACAATTCCCTGACCGCAATCAGCCAGGTTCGCCGCTGGGCTTGTTTGGTTAGGCCCATTGTGCCGACTGCCCAGACACAAAGTATTTTATATTGATTGTTGGTGGTAGCTGTGGCTGAAGGCCCCGGGATAACCCAGGGAAGTGACTTGGGAAGTTAACCGGGTCAGTTCTTTTATGGCGAATAGACAGAGTTGGGTGACATTTTTCAGGCAAACAGTAAATTTCACTCAAAAATGCATTTTGGGGGGTACTGAAACGATTTGCAAAACTTGGGTCGAATTCAGTGCATAGTTTCAACCCCCGAAAAAAAAAGGAAAAAGGAAAAGAATGTTAGAAAACAACAAAACAATTTGTTTCAGCCATTTCAATATGAAACGTTTCGAGTTTTATTTTAAACCAGCATTTCCTTTAGAAATTTAACTATTATTTAAAAAAAAGTGAAAACCACCCAAAAATGACCCAAAATGAAGCACCAAAAATCATTTTATTTTGGGTCAAAGGAATCGCTTTGTTGGATCCAGAACTAGGGCGACCAGATGTCCTGATTTAATAGGGACAGTCCTGGTATCTGGGGCTTTTTCTTATATATGCTCCTATTACCCCCCACCCTCTGTCCTGATTTTTCACACTTGCTGTCTGGTCACCCTATCCAAAACTAATGGTTTTTGCTTTGGCCCATGAATCACAAAAAGCAGTGACTCGCTCAGTTCTAGCCACCTCTCCATTTTCTAGTCATCTCTTGCAGTCAGGCCTTGGGCATGCACACTGTTTGGTCTCATTTTGGCCCGTGACTGATTTCTCAGAGCTCTCCCCACTGCGCTGGGCTCCCTCCACACTGGCAGCACGTGAGCACATCGCTTCCCCACAGCCCTGAGCCTAGGTCATGTGCACAAGGAAAGGGCTTTGAAGCAGGAAGCCAGGACCACACTGGAGGAGTGGAAGGCTGGGGCCGCCCAGATCAGAGGGACAGCAAAATCTGAGCCTGCCCCTCCTGCGCTGGCCAGGGGTTGCTCAAACTTTGAAGGGCTGCCCCCCTTACCCTCGGTTCTGCAGGTCTGAAGACACTCCTTTTCCGAAGGGAAGTTGTTCCCGTTCCCAAGACAGCCGCCATAGTGGAAGGTCTCACAGGCCATAGAAGAGGAGTTGTAGAAGAACCGAACGTTCATCCCCATGCAGGGGCCCACATCTTTATTCAGCCGGCAGAAATCTGAGCACATCAAGAGGGTTGAGCCTAGTGAGTTGCGTTTTAAACCCACAGAAATGCATGGCATGTGGTGGTGACATCCAGGGGCTACATGGCCGTGTCCCCTGCCCTCTGAGCCATCTCCCCGGGGCCATAGCCTAACCCCCAAACCTCTGAGGAGATTCAAACATCTCCCATTTCCATGTGCTGCTTTCCCGCACCTAAGGGATTTCCCATGGAGATCACCCAGCTCTGTGGGGCAGGGAGAGCAATGGTCAGTTCTGGAGTAGGGGCAGGTTTGTAGCATAGGGAGCTGTGTCCCACTGGAAAAGGCAGAGAGTCCCAGCTCTCTGATGGCCACACTGCAGTTGCCAGTAACCCTGGAAGGTCTCAAGGCAGGAGGCTTAAAGTGATAGCACCTGGCTGCCTAGAAAAGCTATGGCAGGTAAAAATGGAGTTTTCAGCATGAATTTATTCTGTGTTTCTGCTCCTGCTGAGGTCTGTGCACAGCCATCCCTTTTCCAGACAGATGGAGGAGGAGGGTCCCAGTGAGAGCACTCCAGCCATCCCCAGAGTGTGGTGAGACCCCATCTTAGTACAGACCTTCCTTTTTGCTGATGAGCGGTGGCAGAGGACCTTCAGCTGAGCCCTCTTGCTCTGGCAGGACAGCTCTCCGATCCCTCTGCACACAGAAGAAAGAGCAGCTCGTTAAGGGAGCAAGTTTCCATCGACAATGCAGTGGAAAAACCATGAGCCATAAATCCCAGAGTCTCTCCTAAGATGGCAACGAACGCAGAGATTCCACAGGCCTATAAGATGGGGGACACACAATGCCCTTGGGAGCAGGCTCAAGAGGAGCGGGTCCCTGGGCAGAACATATTCTCCCAAGTGAAGGATGGACCCAGAAATCACTGGGATTCTAACAGAGCTTCTGCAGCGTTCGGCTCCCTCTGCACCCCTGGGAACGGCTGGGAGTGTCAGTCCCAGCTCGGGTAGGTGTATGGGGGGCAGCTGGGGGGGTGTCAGTCCCAGCTCGGGTAGGTGTATGGGGGGCAGCTGGGGGGTGTCAGTCCCAGCTCGGGTAGGTGTATGGGGGAGACAGCTAGGGGGTGTCAGTCCCAGTTCGGGTAGGTGTATGGGGGGGCAGTTAGGGGGTGTCAGTCCCAGCTCGGGTAGATGTACCAGCGAGGGAAGGGAGGGACAGCTGGGGGGTGTCAGTCTCAGTTCAGGTAGGTGTATGGGGGGGACAGCTGGAGGGTGTCAGTCCCAGCTCGGGTAGGTGTATGGGGGATAGCTGGGGGGTGTCAGTCCCAGTTCGGGTAGGTGTATGGGGGGCAGCTGGGGGGTGTCAGTCCCAGTTCGGGTAGGTGTATGGGGGAGACAGCTAGGGGGTGTCAGTCCCAGCTCGGGTAGATGTACCAGGGGGGAAGGGAGGGACAGCTGGCGGTGTAAGTCCCAGCTCAGGTAGGTGTATGGGGGGCAGTTAGGGGGTGTCAGTCCCAGCTCAGGTAGATGTATGGGGGGCAGTTAGGGGGTGTCAGTCCCAGCTCAGGTAGATGTATAGCACTCTCTCTGCTCATGGCAGGTGGGCTCCAGCTGGCTGCTCAAGGACATACCCGGGGGGCACATCGGACTGTACTCAAGCAGCTAGTCCATCCATGTCACAGTGGCTTGAGCAGAGCTAGCACGGCTACTGTGCTGCGCAGAGGGACTCACTGAGCCTCTTCCTTCAGCAAACCTGGACAGCTCAGTCAGTAACGAAGCGAGCAGCTGTCGTCCATCTGGCAAAGAAGTACGTGCACCCCTAGGAATGGGCTGTCAGGGCCGTCCGGGGAGGGGGGGGCAGAACAAAAGCTGCCGCTTGCACTGGGTGCCCCATTAGAGGGCCCGCAAGCCAAGTGGCATGACCTGGAGTCACAGTGCCAGTCAGTGAAGTTTGGCTCTGCTCTTGGCTTCTGTGATATCTTGTAGCAGTGAGTCCCACAGACTAAGCATGTGTTGTGTGAAAAAGTACATTAGGTCATCCTGCGATTTGGCAGGAGCTGCACTCCTGGGACAGGTAATGAGATGTGAGGCCTTTCACCTCTTCATCATCTAAAAGTTATTGGCCATTTGATAGCCCCTGTATGCCATGAGTTTAGTGGTCTCAGACCACTTCCTAGTGAGCAAGTGTCTCACAAATAACCTCCACTACATCTGAGACTAATTAAAGGGCTGTTGGCACCAATTGGCACCAATTTACCAAGCGGAGGGCCTGGCCCTAAGGTTTAAAGAGGCCACAGATACTGACATGCCTTCTCCCTCTTCGAAGGGGGTCCCTCTGAGTCCAAGTGGGGTACACAGGTGGACGGGGGGGACTCCCGGCTCCAGAACTGGCTACTTGCACCAAACATGGAACATTAAAGTAAAATCAAATGTAACAAAGTGGCATCTTCATGGGGTCTTGCCTTGGCTTAAAAGCTAACCCCTTGTGCCCATTTCATTCCACTGTACCCTAGGCTTCTTACAAGGTCTACTGTCATCACAGACACAAGCACATCAAGAGACATCAGCGCTGGTGAAGGGCCATCTGCCAAGGTGGCTGAGAAAGGCAGGCTGGGCCCTTCTGAAGAGCTCCCAACCTGAGCAGCATGCGCGTCCTTAATCCAGTGGCCTAGATACCACAATGAACGTGGCGTTCCAGACTGCACTTTCTGGAGGGACGCCTAACGCGCCAGCGCAACTCTCTGGAGACCCAGGAAATTCAGCTTGTGAGGTTCCTTCCAGCCCCATCAACTCACCTTGGGTTCAGGCTGGGTCTCACTAGGCACACATTCACCTGCACCAAGGGACAGGACAGGAGAGCGTTAATAGGATGGGAGATAGGAGATGGAAGCTGTTGGTAGAGAGAGGCAGCTCCTAACGGGCCTGCCCAACTCTGTCCAGTTTACCTCTATCATCGCCGGACACGTGCACTCTGTCTACAGGGATAAACACTACTGACTTCCAGGAGGCCCCATGCTCCCCCCCAGGTCTGCATGCAGAGCGAAGCTTAGGAATCCCACTACTCTTCCATGCTATCTCCATGGCCCCTTGGTGCGGGCTGATCTGAACTACATGAACTGGCAAGGGCAAGAGCGGGCAGAGTGATGGCAGGAGGAATGGGCAGGTGCAGCTGGTTGGGCCCTAGGATTCTCTCCCACCACCCCAAGACCTATGTGACAGAAATTAAGGCAGCCCCAGGCTGTAGTACCAGGCATTGCTAGAGAATAGGCTGGCAAGGCTCTCGTGGACCATGCTGCGTATCTGTGTCAATACCGCCCTGCACCCATAGTGCCCATGAACAGAAGGGCTGAGACCTGCCCTGCCTGTCCCCGTCAGGAGAGTTTCCTGCATAGAATGGCTGTCATTTACTCATGCTCCTCTCCCAGCCTTTTACTCACCCTCAGTTACCCAACTCTTACACTTCTGTTTGGATCGCATCACCCTGAAATTGCAAGCCCACCTTCACGACCACAGCTGTACAGTGCCTGGCGAGAGCAGGTGGGGGCAGTTCAGCTTATAGAACCAGAGAATTGAGGGGCTGGAAGGGATCTAGAGAGGCCATCTCATCCAGCCAAGCAGGACCAGGTAACCCTACCCCATCTTTGAAGGGGTCTGTCCAACCTCTTCTTAATCCCTCCAAAGACAGGTGTAACTGTGCCCCCCATAAGGCTTTATGGAATATGCTTATGATTGTATATGTAACATAACTGGAATATGTTTTAGGCTACATATGCCATGTAACATATCTGTGTAAGGTTATGATTTACTGAATCATAGAATATCAGAGTTGGAAGGGACTTCAGGAGATCATCTAGTCCAACCCCCTGCTCAAAACAGGACCAATCCCCAGACAGTTCCCTAAATGACTCCCTTAAGGATTAAACTCACAACCCTGAGTTTAGAAGGCTGTGCATCCGTCTCTATCAGTGTTATAGAGGGCGAACAATTTATGGGTTTACCCTGTATAAGAGTTATACAGGTAAAACGGATTTATTTGGGGTTAGACCGCATTGGGAGTTGGGCATCTGAGTGTTAAAGACAGGAACACTTCTGTGAGCTGCTTTCAGTTAAGTCTGCAGCTTTGGGGCAAGTGGCTCAGACCCTGGGTCTGTGTTGGAGCGGACAGGTGTATCTGGCTCAGCAAGACAGGGTGCTGGAGTCCCAGGCTGGCAGGGAAAGCAGGGGCAGAAGTAGTCTTGGCACATCAGTTGACGGTTCCCAAGGGGGGTTCTGTGATCCAACCCATCACAACAGGGATTCGGCAACCTCCCTCACTAACCTGCTCAAGTGCTTCGCTGTCCTGACATCCAGCTTAAATCCCTTTTGCTGCAGCTTACCCCCGCTCCCCGCATTTCTTCTTGTCCTGCCTTCGTGGACACTGTGGTCTTTAGAACAGCCCTTAGCATATTTGAAGCCTGTTATCAGGTCCCCCCTCAGTGTTCATTTCTCAAGACTAAGCAGGCCCAGTTTTCTGAACCTCTCCTCACAGGTCAGGTTTTCTAGACCTTTCATCATGTTTCTTCCTCTCCTCTGGCCTCTCTCCAATTTGCCCACATCTTTCCTAAAGTGCAGCGCCCAGAACTGCACACAGCACTGCAGCCAAGGCCTCCCCAGTGCCAAGCAGGACAGGGCAGTTACGTCCTGTGTCCTTAGGGAGCTCCCCATCAAGGGATTCAAATGCAGAGTGACCGTGTGTCCTAGTTCAGCCCTTCCAATACCACAGTCCATGCACCCCCTTAGGGCCTATGATCACACTACAGATACTCAGCCTCAGTTTCCCCTCTTAGAGTGTTCAGATAAAATGTCCCCCAGGCTTTCCCTTGGCCAGGACTCCTCCTTGGGGACTGGGTTTATTCATATGAAATAAACTACAAATAAAACTCAAAGTTTAACAACTCCACCTCCCAACACAAGGTTTCTCTTCCTCCCGGGCTCCCTGCCTAGGGCAGCTGCCTGGTCTCCAGCGTCTCTCTGCAGAAGCCTTTCATCACACTCTGCAACAGCTTACCCCACTGCAGCCTCTTGTTGCTCTCCCCAGGCACTCCCCCTCCCGGCACTGTGCACTCCGTGGTGGCGAGCCACCCTGGTACAGCCATGTGGGCAGTTCAGTCCCCAGTTCTTGCCTTTTCCTTCTCCACTGTGGGGGCTTAGCAGAGCAGGGCGGGGTGTGGGTGGACTGTCAGTCACCAGAGACCTCTCTGGCCAACTAGCACATGAGGTCATGGAGGGGATTCTGGCTAACTCGTCAGTGGAAACGCATGCAGCCTCACTGGGAGGGAGTGCAACTGGAAGTAGTCAGAGGAACTCCGCCTCCCTCCCGGGGGACTCCTGGCATTCAGGAGCTGGGGATCACGTGTGGGGCAATGACCCAGCTGCCGAGCGAGGGTGCTGGTGACACGTCAGGACTGAGAATGGTGACAAGGGTTCCCATTCTCCACACTAGTGGGAAATGACACTGCTTGGGGGTGCATTATGCCTAAGCCTCCTGGAGGCCTGCAGCTGTCTAACTAACCCACACCCATCATCACAGCATCTGAGCACCTTTGAGCTCATCATGCAGCTCTGTTCTGGACTGTAGCTGAAGGTGCGTGGGGCCTGGGAGCCTGATCCATTCAGAGACGGCCCAGTCTCCTTGTCTCCACACAGCTCCTCTCTGCTACTTCTTACTCACCACAGATCTCTCTTCCTTTCTCCCACTTTCCTGCCTCTTGTCCATCCCTTCAAGCCCCTGGCTGACTGCTCTTCCAACCTGCCTGTGGCCCTATACCCCTTATTCGTCACAGTAATATTATTATGCTATGATTTTTGCAGAATTAGGATATATTTTGTGCAAGATAAGGCATGTGAGATATCATTGGAAAGGTTATGATTCACTGAATATGATTATCCTATTTGTATGCATGTATCATTTTGGTATCTGAAGTTAGGAATATCGTTTGTGCATCTATACAAATGTGTTTACATCTAGGGAACGTCCACTAGATAAAATGCAATCAGTCTAGATGGCTGGCTGGGAAGGGCCATTAGGGAAAACAAAAGGTCTTAGAAGATGCTAATCTCCCACAGGGGACCCTTCCTGGGGAGCCTTCCTGAGGATGCTACAAACAGCCTCCAAGTCATGGCTGCTGTGTCCCTATACGGGCATGTGAACAAATCACCTGGTACTGGACTCCATCTTGAAATACCAGTGTTTTTCCACTGACCAGGTGTGGGAACTAAGAGAAGAGACAAAAGGTTCCCGCCATATACAAAAGCTATTTAAGGCAGGGGAGTGACAACTGTGATTGTCCACTGACTCCCTGCCCAAGAAGATTGCTAGAAACAACTGAGAAACCAAGACTGGACTAGGGGAGAAGGGCTGAACCCAGACTAGAGAGATTTCTAGCCTGTGAAAGGAATACCGGGAATTTTAAGCTGCAAACAAGTGTAGCTTGCCCTCAAGAATCTCTACAAACTGCCTAAAACAAAACTTAGGCCACGTCCAGACTACCTGCCGTATCGGCGGGTTAAAATCGATTGCTCGGGGATCGATATATTGCGTCTAATCTAGACGCGATATATCGATCCCCGAGCGCGCTTATATCGATTCCGGAACTCCATCAACCCCAACGGAGTTCCGGAATCGACACGGAGAGCTGCGAACATCGATCCCGCGCCGTCTGGACGGGTGAGTAATCCGATCTTAGATATTCGACTTCAGCTACGTTATTCACGTAGCTGAAGTTGCGTATCTAAGATCGATTTCCCCCCCCCTAGTGTGGACCAGCCCTTAGAGTGAGAATTTACTACTCACATTCAACCTCTTGAATATATTAGGCATAGATTGTGTTTTAGTTTCTTTGCTAGGTAATCTGCTTTGATCTGATTGCTATCCCTTATAATCAATCACTTAAAAATCGATCTTTTGTAGTTAATAAACTTGGTTTTGTTTTGTCTAAAACCAGTGGATGAGACTCATAACTGGGGCCAGTAAGCTGTTGCATATCTTCCTCCACATTGAGGGAGGGGGAGAATTTCATAAGCTTGTGCTGTACAGTTCCCTGGGCAGCGTAAGATGGTATAATTTTGGGTTTACACTCCAAAGGGGGTGTGTGCATACCTTAGGAATTTTGAGGTGCTTTAGTTGAGCCTTCCCATGCAGAGAATCCCTAGATCTCAGCATGTGTGTGTAGCTGCAGCTGGGTGTGTCCCTACCTGCATGTGTGTTGGAGGGGGTTTGAGGGACTGTCACAGCAATACAGTGTAAAGGGCACCCAGGCTTGTGGGTCAGGCAGACTCAGTGGTACCCCAATTCCAGGTGGCACCCTGGGGGAAAACCCATCACATAGCCATGCTGCATTCTCCCTCCCTGCTGTTTGGCTGGAGTGGACAGTGTGGTCTGGAAAGAGCGGGCGAGTCACAGAACATACAGACCATGGAGGTGCCTGAGGCCAAGGGGAGAAGGGGGCCCTGCAGTGACACTCTGATCATAGCTGGGTTACCTTTGTTAATCATGATGAAGATGGAGTCCTCAGGAATCCCCATCTCCTGAGCAAACTGCCTGAAATCCACAATAAGGCCTTCTCGCAGCTCCGGGCTCCTGCCTGGAAAGAACCCAAACTTCAGCAGGTGCGTGAGTGGTGTATGGGTTGGGAGATGGTCTGAAATCCCACCCCCGCCACTTCCCTCCCACAAAGCTCCTGCAGCTAAAGGCAGGCCCATTCTGGGCAAGCTTCCCCTTCCCAGCTCAGTGTGTGGAACACACCATTTAGCGTACCAGGTCAGATCTCTGCTCCACACACCTGTCCCCAGCATTGGCCAAGTACTTGTAAGGACCAATATTTGTATTGCACCTCAATCCTGATGAGACGCGACCCTTGACATTCCAGCCCTGGGCCTCTCCTGAGCAGGCCCTGCCAGAGCCAGACCAAATGACCCCCAATTGGGGGGATAATTGTGTGGAGACTCAGGCCTCTTGTGACCAAAGTTGGGCTGGTCCAGACTCTCCGGTTTGGAACAGGTGTTGAGCCCCCAACAGGTCATATCACTCAGCACCAGGGCAACAGCCTCACTATCACCCCATGATGGATGCAGGGGCCTGAGCACTTTGCTAATGGCACAGCCAGATGCCATGGTCACAGACACGTACCATAGAGTTTGGCTGTAATTGTCAGTCCGAAGCTACTTTTCTTCTGCATTAGAATGATGGCGTATTCCTTATAGTTGGTATGCACCACATAGGAATTGATGGTCACGTCCCAGCCTGCAGAAAAGGAAATACACACACAGCCGCCAGTGGGCACTTCTCTAAATGGGCATGAATAGGGGATAATCTTCCCTTTGAAAATGGGCTAGGTGAAATGTGGCAGCTGGCCCAGGGTCCTAGCCTGTGCTATTTGCTGAACCTGGCTGCTTCTGCCTTAACCGTGGTGGCTTTCAAGTAGCCACAGTTTGAGGTACTCTGGCCTCATTGCAGGGAGCTGTCCCATCCATGCAGGGTCCCAAGGCTACCCCACAGTGTATGCGCTGCACAGACGTGATCTGATTTCACTGGCCATGATTCACTGTTGCATTACTCTCATTTTATACCCAGGTAACTTCACTGCATCTAAGAGAGTTAAAAACCCTGGGCGATAATAAACAAACAACTTAAACTGATTCAAAAGAGAAACTGACGGGGCTCTTTTAATTACGACTGCTGTTGGGGGATCTTCAAAGTTAAAGGAGGAGGAGATCTGGAATAGGATTGGTCCCTGCACTACTTTCTTCAGGCCTTTATCCCAAAGCCTGGATTTAAATGTCCTAAGCCACCGAACTGCTACAACTCCCATTGGGAGACTGTTTCACAGTCTCTACTAGATTTCCATGTTAGACTTTACTTCCCAGGTAGCTGGTTGCATTTTCCTTCCCTTCATTTCATCCCCTTACTCCTTGCTGGGCTGTCATCCCTTCTCTTTTTACATCAAGTTCTGCATCCAAATGGTTCTAAGTGCATGCAGCTCCTAGGAGGAAAGCAGAATTGTCCTTCCCACACTTACTGGGGTTATAGTAGGTGTATTTTCCAGGTATGTCGGTTTTTTGGTACTCTCCAGAAACCTGCGTGCAGACACCTTGCCTGGGAAGGAGAGAGAAAACCTCTAATAACTGCAGCTATTCCCAGTCCCATTCCAATGATGGGCCACCAGAGTTCTTTAGTCACTGTAGGCCCCCAGGGCTGTGGATCCATTGGCCCTGCCCTCTCCCCAGCACCCATCACAAGAACTTCCAGCTTCCCCCACACTTTCGGCCCCAGTGAGTCTGGTGGACCTGGGCCTCCACAGATGAGGAGGAAGGAGCAGGATGTGACCCTGCACGACTAGTATAGTGGGACAGTAACGAGCAGTTTTGCCTCCTTTTATTTTGTACTGTCATTTTAAGGCTTTTGAGGCTTTGGTGCTGGAAGCAGGGAGGAGCCCGTGTAAACATCTTTTGATGCTGCCGAGTCAAAAGGTCCCAGGCACCTCCCGTAACATCAGCATTAGTCAAAGCTAGACTTGCTCCTCAGCTGGAGTAGATAACGGGTCTGCAGTGAACTTGTGCATCTGTCAGGGGCCCCTTAACAATCACGTGGGTAGGTTCTGAAGGTCTATTTCCATTGAAATCCATTCCCTCCTTCCAGGTTGCAATTCCATCCAAGAGACACCTGGGATTCAGAATTAATTTCTCCTTTAGCTCCTTCCCACTGTGCCCAGGCTCTCCTCTCATTTCACCCCCAGATCTCAAAGGGTTTCATGAATAGGCTGTCTAGCGATACACCCATTTTGTAGCTGGTTAATCTCAGGCATAGACGGGGAGTGCTGTGTCCAGCATTGCAGCAGGCAGTACGTAAGCAGACCCCCTGCAATACTGAATCGCAATGGGCCTGATTTTCAGGACCGTCCAACTGAAGCCAGTGGGACCTGCAGGGGGCAGCAGCTCTGAAAATCAGGCCCAGGCTGCAGCTGAGTCGCCTGAGTGCACAGTATATCCGAGTTGTGTTCCTGTGTTCTGGGTAACTGGGGAACAGTAGTTCCTGGGAGCCTACCTGAGTCTGGTGCTGGTGGTGCTGATCTGATTACTGGTCAGCCCTGGTCCTAGCACCAGCGTGCCCATGTTGAATTTATCCTTGTATTGCTTCATCCATTTGCATGTTGTGCCAGTGGCAATGTCATACCATTTCCCATATACCTAGGAGAAAGGAAAGCACAGCCTTTGACTGCCCCACCCTGCGCCCCAGACAGGCAGGCCAGGGACATTCCACCTCTGCTGAGGATTTGGGGAATTTTCAGGGTTTTCTGCAGAGTTTAAACTTCCATTGCAAACTACTGATGAGCTTGATATTGTGGGGCACCAAGGGTCAGCTCAGGTGCCCAAATAGATCTAGGAGTGAGCCCCTGCAAATCCCGCGGACTTCAGCGGGGTTACAGACTTTTCAGGAGCAGGTCCCAGGGCTTCTGGCTGCACAGCTTTGTGAGTGTGAAGCTGCCTGAGCCAGCCTGCACCAATGACAATGCCAAGACGGGTGAGCTCCCCACACATCTCCAAGGTACATGAATTCCGAAATCTAACGATTGCAATTTAAATGTTAACATCATTAACTATTTCACTGTTGGTTGTCCAGAAACACCTAGCTAATGCACTTCTCCTTGCCCTCTCAACTTAGTGTCAGACCCACTGCCTGCTGACTCTGCTGTGGGGCAGCAGGAAAAGCTGCTGCTGGATGCCAGCTGTTCCTTCTCTGCTGGGCTCAAACTCCAAACCCTTATTCTCACATAGCTGCACATTACACCCCTGGGCCAGCCCTACAGCCATGTCTCTGACCAACATCTTGTGCCAAGGCTGAAGAAAGCAGATGAGACAAAATAGTTAATACACAGTACAAAGCCTAGATCAGAGGTCCCCAGACTGTGGAGCATGCCCCCCGAGGGAGGGCAGAAGAACGTTTAGGGGGCGCAGCTGGGGCCTGGGCCAGCCCCATGGGAGGAGAGAAGGGAGCGCCACCCAGCTCTGCGCCTGGCCCCAGCCTTGGCTGCTTGCCCCACGCCAGAGGCTCCACTCCCAGCCCTGTGCCTGGGGCCCTGGCTGCCAGCACCATGCTCAGGGCTCCTGGCCCCACCCCCAGCTGAGGCCCCAGCGTTGGCCTCCTTACCCCTATCCATGTCCCCCCTGCTCCCAGAGCTGCAGCCCCACTCCCGGGCCTGGCTCTGGTGGGAGGGGCACAGACAGGGCTAAGGGGGGGCCTGAGGTAAAATATTTGGGGACCACTGGCCTAGATAGATAC
Organism: Gopherus flavomarginatus; assembly: GCF_025201925.1. Classification (NCBI taxonomy): domain Eukaryota; kingdom Metazoa; phylum Chordata; order Testudines; family Testudinidae; genus Gopherus; species Gopherus flavomarginatus. Next base: position 23,720,898 of record NC_066633.1, read on the forward strand.
ATAGGCTATGTTTACACTACAGCCTGTGATCGCAAAACTTATGTCGCTCAAGGGTGTGAATATTCCACCCCCCAAATGACATATGTTACATGACATAAGCATTCATGTGCACAGCACTACGCTGGCGGGAGCGTCTTCTGCCAACACAGCTTCTGCCACTCGCGGAGGTGGTTCTGCTGTGCCAGTGGAGAGTTCTCTTCCCCACTCACGCTGCACTGGTACCCTGAATCCATGCCCCATCTCAGTAAGCAATCTGATTCCTTCTCAGGGTGGCCTTTGAAAAGTGTTGTCTATTCAATGTTACTTAAAAGAAATTTGACAGGGAACCACTTGGCTCCAGAGTTTGGCACCGGTTCATGTAACAGCTCTGCCCACAAGATAATTTCCCCTCAGATTCCCTTGACTGGTTGCTCCCACTGCAGTCTGTGTCGATTCTTTTCCACATAACAGATTGTTCCCTGTCTGATACAAATCCTACAGCCCCCCCAGCCATGCACATGGGTACCCTGCATGGGAAAGGTGCATTGTCCATATCTGTTATATCACACAGACTCACTCATTCACTTCCCCCTCTGCACACACTTAAGCCCTTCCTATCAGGGTGTCTGCAGTGAGATGCAGCACCTATCACAATACACATTCATCACAGGAGCACCCACACTAGCACCCCAGCTCTGAATCCCATCTAATTGATGTGGATCAGAGTGAGACCCTTCCAGCTCTGGCCGAGCTCTTCTTGGAAGAGGACCTGAGATGGTGATTGAAAATATTGGCATTTTTAGAGACAAAACACACTTCACCTTTCTAATCTACTCCTGAGAGTTAATGTAAGCGCTAGAGAGCTGTTACCCGTTCAAGCTCGAAATTCTCCTGCACTTGGATATCCTGGACTTGGCTCCCAATCGGGCTCCCTCTGGCTGTGGGCAGGTAGGCAAGAAAGAGAAGGAAGAAGAACTCCTGGAACTTCATGGCCCCGAGGTCGGTTGTGCCCCTCAGCTTCAGAATGGACGGACTCAGCCCTGTAACGTGGACAATGCAAAATGTGAACTCCAAACCCCTGGCCACGGCAAGAGGTGAATGGCCGTGGGTGGGCAGAGCATGTCAGAGTATATCCCAGGCAGCCAATCAAGCAGAGAACGCAGCCCTGATGGATCCAGATAGTGCAGGCTCAGGGAAATGGAGACTTCTGGACCAAGCCTCTGTGAGGCGTCACAGAACTGCTTGTGCCTTTCAGGTGCTGACCCATTCACATTGTTTGGTGGGCTATTTTGCTGCCAAATAGAAATGAGCTTTTTTCCCTGGCAAGCAGCAACAGGGTTAACACAAAAACCTGCAGCATTTTAGATGTTGTTAGCAGCAGTCATGTCAAATAGCTTTGTGCGAATGCAAGTGTCTTGAAAATAAGGGACTGATAGTCCCGGATAGAACAAAGCTTGCTCCTCACAGCTCTGCCTGTGCCCTTTGTTCAGCCCTGGGATCTCTCCATGCCCAGCTCTGCCAATGCCCCTCAGTCCTGCCCCGCTACCACCACGGCTGATCCAGCCCTGGGATCTCCACATGCAGCTCTGCCAGTGCCCCTCAGTCCAGCCCTGGGCCTCTCTCCCAGACTGAGAAGCATGTTGAACTAAGTTGTATTTTGGTGATTTGAACCACTGTCCACTAAAGACTCAGAGGAGAAACCTTGGTGCTATTTTTGTTTTTGTGCTGAGACAGAATATATGTTTACAAGTGCTGAGCTAAAAGGCTGGTCAGAATAACAGTGTGTTCTTCTGGCAGCTTTCAGCTGAGCCCTAAACGCCCCCTCTGACTGGGATGATGGACGCCTCCTCCTGCCGCTATGATGTAGGTGCAGTGAGACATGCTTGCAGCAATGCCGTTCAGCCACTCGATGCCTCGGTGCTGTCGTAAGGGTCCAGAAAAGTGAGGTGTCTCCAGGAACAAAGCCAGGAGCTTGCTTGTTTTGTCTGTGGCTCATGGCTCCCAAATAAAAGCTCATTGTTTAAGAAGGCCTGTGGCTCTGTATGTTATGACAGCAGGAAACAGCATTGTGTCCACTTTTCAGATGGGGAAACTGAGGCATAGAGTCGTGAAGTGATCAGCCTAAAGTCACAGACTGAGTCTGTGACAGAGCCAGGAACAGATCCCAGGTCTTTTAATCCTACACCCTGATATTTAACTATAAGACTTTCCTTCTCTAGGACTAACCCACCATCTAGTGAACAATGGAATCATCACAGAAGAAGCCTTCTCTCCCTTGGTTACTTAGAAGCCATAGAGAATGGAAAGAAAGACAACGTTTTCCATGTGTACCTCCCTGATTGTATCTATACTTAGATTGGATTTGATGGGTTACTGCAACCAACAAACCGCCGAACTGCCTCTTTCCTCTTCCACAGATAGAATCAGAGGTTGTGACAACATTGTGTTTGCATCAGTTCCCACTGCAATCTCTTCTGGAAGCCATCATGTAACCATCAGCCATCATTAACTCGCTGTCAGCATGGCCACACCACAATAAATCTTAGCAACTCACAAGGAACCATTAACCTCCAGCCCCACAGAGGCTCTTTCACTATCCTACATTAGTAATGAAAAGGGTTTAATCCAGATCAGCCATGCAAGGCCAGGTTGGCTTCACGTTCCCCTTGCTGTTCCCCATGACTGTTTGTCTTCAAAGACTGATTAACTAAACCAAACAGTGAGAGGGAAACTGCAAACAGAGCAAAGGACAAAACCAAAACAAGTTTAAAATCAAGGTTTTTAACCTCATATTTGCAAATAAAGGAGCAGAACCAAAGAAGCTGTCTGAAAACCCCATCCTGCCCTTTTCCCCCATCCCCGCAGAATTTTCCAATATCTTCTTCTGGATCCCAAGCCAATGGGTGTTTTGCCTGAGAAAGGCATGAGTAATCAGCTGACTTTACTCCCTCACCTTTGTACTGAGAACACCTGCAATTATTAGAGCTGAAAGAATGTTTAACTAAACACTGAATTCAGCCTTCACCTGGGATGCCATTTGCTAGTGCAAGATCTTCCACTGCCCTTCTCAAGTGTGGAGCTGTGTGGGAGAGGGCACTAGCTTCCCACACTTGGCTGCATGTCACTGGCCAATAAAGCTGGCATATACATTTCTGTGTTGCCAAGAGTGGTCCAGAAGAACGGCATGCCTGAGAGTGACTGTCAGCAGAGAGACGTTGCATTGACATGATGCTGAGGTCTAGGACAACAGCCACAAGCATTTGGGAGCTTCTCTCCTAAGCACTGTTTTAACAACTGGCTGATTGTAATGGTGAGCAACTGCCTGGCCACTCCCAAACGAGCTCTGTCCTGACACATGGACCGGTCCAGCCTCGATGGAGGCTAGGAAATAGGCAGGAGCCTGTACTTCCATGTGTCATTTTGAACTGACCTTGTTTGGAGTCTGTTATACTTGAGGAATCCAGAGATGTTCTACAAAAACTAGAGCTCAATGCCTGTAGTGAAATGGAGCTACCACTGTCTGCACAATAATAGCTGGCACAAAGCTGTGGAACGGGTGTATTAGAGGGGAAATATTGGTGGGCCACTTCAGTAAGCACTTGGGGTTTAAACTCCCACATGGACACCCACTGGCAAACAACAGCTTGGTTCAGCATCTGACCCAAAGGGCAGCATCTCCAAAAGCAGCCTAAACCTGGAGTGGGAATAGAACCTAAGAACAGCCAGACCGGGTCAGACCAATGGTCCATCTAGCCCAGTATCCTGTCTTCTGACCATGGACAGAGCCAGGTGCCCCAGGGGCAGTAAACAGGAGCATGGCAATCATCAAGTGATCGATCCCCTCTCACTCATTCCTAATTTCTGGCAGTCAGAGGCTAGGGGTGCACCCAGAGGATGGGTTGCGTCCCTGACCATCTTGACTAATTGCCATTGCTGGACCTATCCTCCATGAACTTATCTAGCTCTTTTTTGAACCCAGTTATACTTTTGGCCTTCACAATGTCCCATGGCAATGAGTTCTACAGGTTGACTGTGCGTTGTGTGAAGAAGTACTTTGCTTATCTTAGTTTTAAACCTATTGCCTATTAATTTCATTGGCTGACCTCCGGTTCTTGTGTTATGTGAAGAGGAAAATAACTCTACATTATTCATTTTCCACACACACAAACGGCAGTTGAGTTGAAGGTGGGTGGCTCACCATTGATTTTTTTGGTGGATCAATGGCCCCTGATACCAAAAAAGTTTCCCCACCCCTGGCTTTGGTGGGGGACCTTGTTAAAGGCTTTCTGAAAGTCCAAGTATACTATATCCACTGGATCACCCTTCTCAACATGCCTATTGATCCCCTCAAAGAATTCTAGTAGATTGGTGAGGCATGGTTTCCCTTTACAAAAGCCGTGTTGACTCTTCCCCAACACAGCATGTCTTCCCCGAGTGCCCCTTTAGCACCTTGATTTTCCAGTGGCCCCACTTCTTGTTCAGCAGGCTTCTTGCTTCTGATGTACTTAAAAAATGTTGCTGTTAGTTTTTTGTGTTGCTCTTCAAATTCTGTTTTGACCACCTCCTTATTCTCTTCCACATGAGTTGCCAGAGTTCATGCTAATAAGAATATCTCCTAGAACTGGAAGGGACCTTGAAAGGTCATTGAGCCCAGCCCCCTGCCTTCACTAGCAGGGCCAAGTACTGATTTTGCCCCAGATCCCTAAGTAGCTCCCTCAAGGATTGAACTCACAACCCTGGGTTTAGGGAGCCAATGCTCAAACCACTGAGCTATCCCTGCCCCCAAATGGTCTTAATGTTTTCTCTGAATACTGTGTGCCTCAGTTTCCCCTATGTATCATTCAAGTATCTAGGTGGTGGAATAAGGATGTGTGATCATTACAGAGACACCCTTGAGGGCAGGTGTGACTGCTGAATGTCTGCCTGGGCACAGCAAATGACTGACATGGTTGCCTGGCAACTGATGGCCGGAGCCCATCCTATGCAAAGAGCCAGCCAAAGGTGTTAAAGAACAAAGAGACCAGGTGACCTGTTTGCCTGGGAAAGAGGCTGTTGGGCATGACTGAGGCTGGGCTGCTAGGAGTCAGGGCTCTGGATCCACCTGCCATGGATTTTGCTGTAACTTCATGCTCTCTGTGCTAACACGATCTGTTCTACGCTATATTTCCGTCAACTAATAAACCTTCTGTTTTATTACATTGCCTGAGTCACTGCTGACTGGGGAGCTGGAGTGCTGGGCCCTTTGGTCCCAGCCAGGTGGACTTACTGCAGGGAGCTCACAGTGTGAACAGGGGGGCTGAATGCTCCAAGGTCAGACCCAGGAAGCGCTGAAGCCGAGAAGGCTCTTGCCCTGGTGAGAGTGGCCCTGAGGGCAGACACTGTCTAGACCTGGAGTCCTACTTGACTTCATTCACAGTGGTTCCAGAGCACCAAGCTGTGACAGCGGGACACCTCTCTTGATGCTCTATAAGGACCTCTTCGGGGCATCTCCACTGTGAAGAAGCCAGCAGTGGATGTCCTTGGGTGATCATGAGCCTTCCCACTAGTAGCTTTCTCTGGGCCTTTGATGCTCTCATGAGGGATACATCTGCCAGCATCTCTATCTCTAATCCCTAAAATTTAACAGCAGCTCAGTCTGGCTGTGTAACAGTGACCTTGTCTGGGTGTGACGATGTGGTTCTGGCAGGACCCAACTGAGAGTGCCAATTCAGGATCAATTGCTCAAACAAGGCAGTCACAGCCCAAGGCTGGGGTTTTTCCACCTCTAAGGCAAACCAAACCAACCAGACAAAAATGACTTCGGTTTCACCCCACTGGCTAACCACAAGTCACACAAGCAATTTTCTTAGACACTCCAGTCTCCCAGTATCCCCACCAGTCCCACTCGTCCTGGGGATGAATGGTTATGAAAACCAACACCCTAGTAAAAGAAAAAGGTTCTCTCGATCCCAAAGGACCAAGCCCCAGACCCAGGTCAATATACACATCAGATCTTACCCACAAATCACGCTGTTGCCAATCCTTTAGAATCGAAAATCTAAAGGTTTATTCATAAAAGTAAAAAAAAAAGAGATGAGAGCTAGAATTGGTTAAATGGAATCAATTACATACAGTAATGGCAAAGTTCTTAGTTCAGACTTGTAGCAGTGATGGAGTAAACTGCAGGTTCAAATGAAGTCTCTGGAGTACATCCCCAGCTGGGATGGGTCATTCAGTCCTTTGTGCAGAGCTTCTGTTTGTAGCAAAGTCCCTCCAGAGGTAAGAAGCAGGATTGAAGACAAGATGGAGATGAGGCATCAGCCTTATACAGGCACTTCCAGGTGTAAGAACACTTCTTTGTTCTTACTGTGGAAAATTACAGCAAAATGGAGTTTGCAGTCACATGGGCCAGTTTCTGCACACCCTGCTGAGTCACAAGGCGTATCTGCCTCCTCTTAATGGGTCAGTTGTGTAGTTGATGGTCCTTAATGGGCCATCAAGCAGGCTAAGCAGAGCTAACACCCACTTGTCTGGGATCTTTCCCAGTAACACAACACAAGTTTGAAATACAGACAGTACACAGCCAATATTCATAACTTCAACTACAAAATGATACAGACATACAGACAGCATAATCATAATCCGTAACTCATAACTTGGTCTTAGACACCTTATATGACCCCCTTTACATAAGATCTGGTGCCACTACAGGACCTTGGTTGAAAACCATTTTCTATATGGTCCCAGTTTATATCAATAAGGTCTCACTGGGGTATTCTGGAGACCTGTCCCTTGTACACCTGCTGAGACTCTTATGATAAGGAGGAAATTAGCAATGGACAAGAGGAGACATGTACTCAGAACTGGTGGAGGCTGCTGACTCTGGACAACGGACTGAGATGAAAGACAGACGTTCTGAGGAGTGCAGCCAGATATCCTCAGGCAACACAGACAAGTGCTTCAGGGAATGCAGCATCCAACGAGGAACACTGCCAAGACAACACAATGTGTGGACAGCAAAGCTTTCTTCATGGGGCCATCTACCTCCTTCCACTCAGCCCCAGTAGGAGAATTGCTGTGAATACACTACACTGACCTGGCCTGCAGCTCCGAGCCACCAGCCTTTGTTAGTGCTGCACAATAAAGTTCTGTTTTGTGAACACCAGGATTGATTTTCTTTGCCTTACAATAGAGAGATGCAGCCCCTCCGAATGAACAGACCCCCATCCAAAAACCCAGTGAGTAAACCAGCCAATCTGTGTGTGTGAAATAACACAATGTAACACGCTGACCTCAAAGTGTGCTCTTCCGGTTTCCCTCTGCCACACAGCACCACAATGGGCTCCAGAAACTGATCTTGCGTCGGGCTGCAGAAAACCAGCAGACAGCTGCCCACCTCTCCCCTCCTGTTAGGGGTAGCATGTCCCTCCTGGCTTCCTAGATACTATGCCAAACACCACATGCTGCAACAACAGGAATATCTGCCGCTGTGACGGAGCCTAGCAGCACGACATCACCATCTCCCCTTTAGTCTGCCAGAGGCACGCTTCACGGACATCCTGCACCTGCCTAAGTGAAAGCTACATCTTTCCTTGCTGCCATCACTGTATGGGTTCCTGAGTCAGGAAGCAAAGAGCAGGCTGGGTTCCCCAGGCTCACTGGGCACTGCAAATCCACCAATGTCAATAGGGCAGTCTGGGGGAAAATGTCCCTGACTGCAGTTTGTCAGAAAGTCCTGTCTTCCCAAAGATGAAAGCACCATGGACATGCTCTGCTGGCCAGCGTTAATGTCAGTGAAATGTTCATAGTGACCTATCAGCACATCCAGACCCCAGGGGACATGCCCCTTTTTGTTCTGTTCTCAGAGGCATGGTGGGGGCAGAATCAGGACACACGTCCCCTCTATCACCCTGCCCCGGTTAGGGAAGCCCATTTCAATCAATCAGTGCATTATCCCCTGTACCTTGTCCAGTGTCACAATCCTGTGCAGCTTAATGGCCTTGCACACCTGGATGACGACTGCCCCCACTGGAGATTTTCCAGCACCAAGTTGATTGCCCACAGAGTGATCACAATCCAGGGCTGTTGGGTTGTGATCAAAAACAATTTCTCCACTGTCAGAACCACTCTCACTGTGGTGTCTCTGGACTGCAGGGTGGGGGCAAAGCTGGAACACACATCTAGATGTTCTCTCCAGGCTGGTTGTTCCAAGTTTGCATCACATCTTGGTGCTCATTTCATGGGCCCAGAACTGCCACTCCTCTGTTTGCTATGGGGCAGGGAATACCTGCAGCAGCTGGCCAGTTCCATTCACTGTCTGTGTCAGCCATTTCTCCCCAGTTCCAGCTGCAGTGGTTCTGCACATACAAGAGAATCAGTTGTCCTTTCCTTAAAAGGGGTCAAGAGAGCACCACAGATGTGTGCAGCATCCATGTCTTTGGTACAGAGATGACAGAGGATTTGAAAGACAGCATGAAAAAGGAAAAGAGAGTGTCCAGATATCAGAATAAAGTGTGACTGGCAAATCAGCAGGCAAACTCCACCCTCCTAGAGTGTAGTATCGCCTCAGAATATCACAGGAAAAGCTTCTGGGCACAATGGATTAAAACTTAAAGATGAAATATTGTAGAGGAGAGGGCCATGACCAGTGGGTGATGGGTACAGGTATCAGGTGGTGGTACCAGATACATTGAAAAAGGAGGTGCTGAGGTTGTCACATTTTGGGGTTACAAAAGCCTTGGCCAAGCTAAGAAAGAGTTTCCATTGGGTCAAATCGAGGCAGGATGCAGCAAACTGATACAGGAAATGTCATGCTTGCACAGCAAAGAAGGGTTTCCCTACAGCAGGGAGTACACCAATGCAGCAGGACCTCGGGAGGGCACCAGTGGAATGCTTTGTGGTTGGTGTGCTTGGGCCTTTCCCTGGAGTAGAGTCTAGAAATCAATCTTTCCTGGTGGCCATGGACTGCTTTCCCAGATGGCCTGAGGCTTACCCAACAGGAAACCAGGAGGCTGAGACAGTAGCAGGAGTCCCAGTGACTGGATTTTTCACCAGATTTGGAGTCCCAGGAGAGTTACACTGAGATCAAGGGAGAAACTGACTCCAAAGTGTTTCAGCAGGTTTCTGAGAGTATGTGGATCCACAAAACCCTCTTCCAAGCCCAGCACACCCCCATCTGAGGTTCAGTAGGACCTGAGGGTTGAGCTGGCTACCTTGGTGGAACAGCATCTTAGAGAGGTGATTAAGAAAAAGCAGAAAGCCTACAAAGAGTGGAAGATGGGCAGGATCAGCAAGGAAAGCTACCTTATTGAGGTCAGAACGTGTAGGGATAAAGTGAGAAAGGCCAAAAGCAATGTAGAGTTGGACCTTGCAAAGGGAATGAAAACCAGAAGTAAAAGGTTCTATAGCCATATAAATAAGTAAACAAAGAAAGAAGACGTGGGACCGCTAAACACTGAAGATGGAATGGAGGTTAAGGATAACCTAGGCATGGCCCAATATCTAAACAAATACTTTAGATTAATCTTTAATGAGGCTAATGAGGATCTTGGGGATAATGGTAGGATGACAAATGGGAATGAGGCTATGCAGGTAGATATTACCACATCCGAGGTAGAAGCCAAACTCAAACAGCTTAGTGGGACGAAATCAGAGGGCCCAGATAATCTTCATCCAAGAATATTAAAGGAACTGGCACATGAAATTGCAAGCCCATTAGGAAGAATTTTTAATGAATCTGTAAATTCAGGGGTTGTACCGTACGACTGGAGAATTGCTAACATAGCTCCTATCTTTAAGAAAGGGAAAAAAAGTGATCCGAGTAACTATAGACTTGCTAGTTTGACATCTGTAGTATGCAAGGTCTTGGAAAAAATTTTGAAGGAGAAAGTAGTCAAGGACATTGAGGTCAATGGTAATTGGGACAAAATACAACATGGTTTTACAAAAGGTAGATCATGCCAAACCAACCCGATCTCCTTCTTTGAGAAGGTAACAGATTTTTTAGACAAAGGAAATGCAGTAGATCTAATTTACCTCGATTTCAGTAAGGTATTTGATATGGTTCCACATGGGAATTATTAGTTAAATTGGAAAAGATGGGGATCAATATGAAAATTGAAAGGTGGATAAGAAACTGGTTAAAGGGGAGACTACAGTGGGTCATACTGAAAGGTGAACTGTCAGGCTGGAAGGAGGTTACAAGTGGAGTTCCTCAGGGATTGGTTTTGGGACCAATCTTATTTAATCTTTTTATTACTGACCTTGGCACAAAAAGTGGGAATGTGCTAATAAAATTTGCGGAGGACAGAAAGCTGGGAGGTATTGCTAACACAGAAAAGGACCGGGATATCACGCAGGAAGATCTGGGTGACCTTGTAAACTGAAAAAGCAGCAAAGAGTCCTGTGGCACCTTATAGACTAACAGACGTTTTGGAGCATGAGCTTTCGTGTGTGAATACCCACTTCGTCATCTTTGCTGCTTTTACAGATCCAGACTAACACAGCCACCCCCTGATACTTGTAAACTGGACTACTAGTAGTAGGATGAAATTTAATAGTGAAAAGTGCAAGGTCATGCATTTAGGGAGTAATAACAAGAATTTTAGTTATAAATTGGGGACACATCAGTTGGAAGTAAGAAGAGGAGAAGGACCTTAGCACTTTGGTTGATCACAGGATGACTACGTGATATGGCCGTTAAAAAAGCTAATGTGGTTTTAGGATGCATCAGGCAAGATATTTCCAGCAAAGATAAGAAAGTGTTAGTACCATTACACAAGGCACTGGTGAGACCTCATCTGGAATACTGTGTGCAGTTCTGGTCTCCCATGTTTAAGAAGGATGAATTTAAACTGGAACAGGTACAGAGAAGGGCTACTAGGATGATCCGAGGAATGGAAAACCTGTCTTATGAAAGGAGACTGAAAGAGCTTGGCTTGTTTAGCCTAACCAAAAGAAAGTTGAGGGGGGATATGATTGCTCTTTATAAATATATCAGAGGGATAAATATTAGGGAGGGAGAGGAATTATTTAAGCTTAGTGCCAATGTGGACACAAGAACAAATGGATATAAATTGGACACTAGGAAGTTTAGACTTGAAATTAGATGAAGGTTTTGAACCATCAGAGAAGTGAAGTTCTGGAACAGCCTTCCAAGGGAAGTAGTGGGGGCAAAAGACATATCTGGCTTTAAGACTAAGCTTGATAAGTTTATGGAGGGGATGGTATGATGGGATAGTCTAATTTTGGCAATTAATTTGGCAAATGATCTTTGATTATCAGCAGGTAAGTATGCCCAGCGGTCTGTGATGGGATGTTAGATGGGGTGGGATCTGAGTTACTACAGAGAATTCTTTCCTGGGTGTTGGCTGGTGAGTCTTGCCCACATGCTCAGGGTTTAACTGATCACCATATTTGGGGTTGGGAAGGAATTTTCCTCCAGGGCAGATTGGCAGAGGCCCTGGAGGTTTTTTGCCTTCCTCTGCAGTATGGGGCACAGGTCACTTTCTGGAGGATTCTCTGCAGCTTGAGGTCTTCAAACCACAATTTGAGGACTTCAATAACTCAGACATAGATTAGGGGTTTGTTACAAGAGTGGGTGGGTGGGTGGGTAAGATTCTGTGGCCTGCACTGTGCAGGAGGTCAGACTAGATGATCATAATGGTCCCTTCTAACCTTAAAGTCTATGAGTCTATGAGCACCAAAGGAACGTGGAGTAGCCTGGTGATGGCTGATAGAGCAGCAGTCAGTGAGAGTGCAAAGTGTACTACAGGGTTCCTCACGTTTGGCCATGAACTATGGACCCCAGCAAACCTCTTGTATGGGATTCTGAGGAGGAACAAGAGAATTTCGACCACAGGAAACCCTACAATCCAAAACTGAAGGTGCATACATTTTTGCTAGAGAACTTTTAAGGATAGTCTCTGGTAAAATGAGAAAACTCTATGGTGCAAGGTCAGATGGGGAACTGTTAAAAGAGAGGATCTGGTCAGGTGCCACAATCCTAGGGAAAGGCAGAGTAGAAGCCCTAAGCTGGATAAACCACGGGAGAGACCCTTTATGGTACAGGCTTGCATAAAAAGTGGTGGAAAGGATATAGTTGGGTCCCCAGACTATACCCAAACTTACTCAGAAAGACCACCTGAGAACATAGCAGGGGCCCAGGATTTCAGCGTGGCTGATGAAACTGAGGCTGGAAAAGTTGTGAGAGATGAGTTGCCCATTAGAACAAAATGGGCAGTCTGTCCCAGCCAGCATATTTCGCAAAAAACAGAGATTCCTTGAACTTCCTCTGCAAAGCAGCCAGCCTGCCAGGGTGCTAAGGGGTCCCCCCCTGCCCAGAATCCCTACTCTCCCCCACCCATGCAGCCCCAGCCCCACTGACTGGTCTGGAGGGTTGGAGCTGAGCAGGGCTAGACCAATAAATGCAGGGTGCTAGGCTGAGTGGGACACAGGCAGTTTTGGTTGGTGAGGTAGTGCCAGAGCAGGCATTGGCACAGAGGAGCTAAGTCCTGCCATGGCCCCTTCCCAGCCTAAACAAGCTGAGCAGGGACCTGCAGGAGATGGTTTCCTCTGGGAGGAAGCAAAAGCGGAAGTGGGCAGGCTGCCTGCAGTGATAGCAGTAGAGGCAGTGGAGAGCAGGGAGCTCCATGAGGAGCAGCTCCATGGTCAGGCATTTGCTACAGCTGTCTGAAGAGGAACTAAGCCTGAATCTTAAAGTCATCAACATGTCAGGGATCTCCTGAGGTCATTGAGTCCAGCCTCCTGCACTGAGGCAGGACCAAGTAAGCTTAGACCATCCCGGCCAGGTGTCTGTCCAGCCTGTTCTTAAAACCCTGCAGTGATGGGGATTCCACAGCGTCCCTGGGAAGCCTGTTCCAGAGCTGAACTCCTCTGAGAGAGTCAAAGTTTTTCCTAACATCTAACCTAACTCTCCCTGCTGCAGACTAAGCTGATTCTGTCTTGTCCTACCTCCAGTGGACCTGGAGAACAGTAGATTCCTGTGCTCTTTATAACAGTCCACATCTTATTTGGAGACTGCTCTCAGATTCCCATCCCATCCCCCTGGTCTTCTTTTCTGAAGACTAAGCAGGCCCAGTTGGGTTTTTTTTAACCTTTCCTCACAGATCAGGTTTTCTAACCCATTGACCATTTTTGTTGCTCTCCGCTGGACTCCCTCCACTTTATCCACATCTTTGCTAAAGTGTGATGCCCAGAACTGCACACAATATCCAGCTGAGGCCTCCCCAGCGCTGAGTAGAGCAGGACAATGACCTTCCATGTCTTACCTACAACAATCCTCTGAATGCACCCCACAACATTATAAACTTTTTTCGCAAGTGCTTCACTTTGGCGACTCATTCAGTGGGATCCACTATAACCCCCAGATTGGCTAGGTAGTAGTACCGCTAAAAAAAACAGTGATCCCCTATTGTGATTTTTCCCCTCCTAGTGAAGTACTTTGCACTTGCCTTTATTGAATTTCACCTTGTTGAATTAAGACCAGTTCTCCAATTTGTCACGGTCATTTTCAATTCTAATCCTGTCCTCCAAAGTTCTTGCAACCTCTTCCAGCTTGCTGTCACCTGAAAATTTTATATCAGACTCTCCACTCCATTATCCAAGTAATTAATGAAAATATGGACTAGTCCCAGACCCAGGTGTGAAGAGGTGTGTGCCCCAAACAAGGCAAAACAGGCTCAGTTTAGTTAATTAACCTGGGGGGTGAGAGGCTGGTTGATAATGGAGCCCAGCTGAGAAGGAATAGGGGGAGTTGGCATAAAGCCAGGGAGTTGGCAGCAGAAAAGGGGCTGCAGGGGAAATAATCTGCATTTAGTTCCTAGGTGAAGGGAGGGGTGTTTAGGCAGTGACTCCCTGGGAGGAGGGAAGGTGTGGACAGACAGCTTCTAAAGGGCTCTTTGGGACTGAGGCCTAGTCTACACTACAGCATTAGGTGAACGTAAGGCAGCTTACATCAACCTAACTACGTCAGTGTCCACACTCCAGCCTCCCTCTTGCCGATGTAAGTGCCCTACTACATCGACATAACTCCATGCGATTGGGTGCGACTCACCACTGCAGCACCTCCTGCTGGCTGTCCTGGGGATCAGCTCTGTTTGCCAGTGCATGCTCTTCTGGTGATGTCTTGCCACCATCACTTCTTTTGCTCCTGGGCCCAGGCCTCTCCCAGGACCACAGTATCCTCTTCATGACACAGCCCTCCAGCTGTGCCACACTCTGTGCTCCTCCCTTCCAGGGGAATATCACAGTCTTTTAGTCCCATCACTGCCTCAGTGGTGAGTGGAAGCACGGGCGGGGGGGGACCCACGCCTGCCCACTACTCTGGGTCTTGGCCCAGGGACCATGTACATGGCAGCCACATGCTGCGTCCCCTCCAACACCTCAGTCTACTTCCCTGGGCCACTTCCTTGTAGCCCCAGCACTTTCTCCACCCTTGTCTCAGGGCCTTAGCATGCCAGCAGTCAGCTAGGAGCTCGCTCGTGCTCCCCTGATCCTGTCCAGCACCGCTCTGTCCCAGGTGCTAGCTTTCTTCCTCCTGCAAGGCAGCCAGTCCTCCCTTCTTGAGCTCCAGGGAGCAACTGCTGCTGCTCTGCTCTGCTCCATAGTCCTTCTGATATGGGCCAGCCCAGCCCTGAATGGCTGCTCCTTGCAGCCCCCTTCTAATTGGCTGCCTCCTGCAAAGACTCCCTAGGGCTCTATTAACCCCTGATGGCCCAGTGTGGGGTCATCACACTCCACTTCCACGAAAGGGGTGGAGCCTATGTCAGTATCTGTGTAGATGCTGCCTTACTTATATCAGCTGCTGGCTGTCATTCTTGTCAATTTCATAGCTCCTTGCCAGAGGCATCATTTGAGGGGGGAGGAATCCTGCCACTCCTTGAGTTTCATACAGGAGGTCTGGGAGCTCCCAGGTGGAGCTCTTACCTTCAGCATAGCATCAAGGTGGGATGGGAGTTCTGCAGAGAAGAGGTGCCCCGGGGCAGGGAACCAGTATTTTATTTACAAACAGAGGCTGGGTGATTAAGATAAAAAATGGCTGGTGATTAAATTAAGGAACTGGACATAGATAGATGAGCCTGTAAAACAGAAGGCCATCTGCAAAGGTTGGCGGGGGGGTGTTGAAGAGAGAATGCAAGGGACTTGGAAGAAATACAAGCAAGCCCTCTGAGCCAAGGTTTTATTCAGAAAAGAAGGAGATTTAGGGGGTATAGGTGAAAAGAAGGGGCCAAAACCCAGGGAAGGGCTAGAAGTGGTAATAGAGAGGTTCCCACTCTACCTGTGGTACTTTTGGGGCCCCATCACCATAGTATCTGAGCACCTCAGGAGGTCTAAGCTATTTCTCTTCCCAGCCCCTCAGTGGAACAGAGCAGGGATGTTATCCCCATTGTACAGATGGGGCTCTGAGGCACACACAGACTAAAGTCCAGACTTTCAAAGGTATTTAGGCACCTAGTGGGATTTTCAAGAGCACCTACAAGGTTACGTTCTTTGTAAACCCCATTAGATGCCTAGCTGCATCTTTGGGTGCCTAAAAAGGCTTTGAAACTCTGTCCCTAGGCACTTGTCTGAGGTCATACAGGAAGTCCATGGGGGGAAGTAGCACCCAGGTCTCTCAGAGCTAGCTCCCTATCCACTGGACCAGCCTCTCTTTGCTACATGTTGCATAAAAGGAGGACTCAAATAGATGGGAGCAAAACCAAGAAGGCCAGTTCTCTGCGTCTACAGCAAACGGTCCCAGGAGATTGGGAAGGATGTCATGGCTGACAGCCTGAAAAGCAGCATGGAGTTCAGGAAGGATGAAGAAAGAGAGAATAAGAGTCAGATGAGAGATGATTTAACCCCCAATGGGTGGCAGGTTCTGCCCCAGGCTGGGTTGTACAGCAATGGCTGCTGTGCAATTTTAGATTTTAAATGAAAGCCATTTTGTTTTGTGTCATATTTTGTTCTGAGTTGGAGAAAAGGAAGGAAAGAGAAAGTGTCGTTGAGTATCAGATGTGATTATACATCAAATTCTTAGGGTTTCAGCTGTATCCAGGCCAATTCCAGAACAACGAAGAAAAACTGCATCCACAGAGTCCATAAAGTCGATTATTATTGTCAGGCTTTGTATTATTCCCTGGGCACCATCTGTGTGCTCAGCACTGTCCAGAATATGCCAGAAAATGTAGTCCCTGAGCCAATGCATACAAGATGTGTAGCCCAGGATAAGATGGCTCAGATATTTAAGGATGAAATGTATAGCTGAGCACTTGCTAATATCTGTGAGTGGAGGCACTGATGGGAATAGAAGTTTTACTTGACTAAGGACTAGAAGATTTGACCCTCCAACTCTCGTTCAAGAGGAAGAGCTTCCCAGAGCTCCTGTGTCTGTTTGTTTTCCTTTCCTGCCTTCAGTGGCCCTGATATATCTCAGAAGTCTCAATTTTAAAATTTTTGGTTTTACATATTCTCCTGTGAGAACTGCAGTTCAGTCACTGTAGTGTTGTGTTTAAGAGCCTTTTGGAAAGTAGCTAGCCTTTTAAACAGAAGTGAAAGCAGTGTTGCCAACTCTCATGATTTTGTCATGAGCCTCAGGATAATTGTTTTCCTTAAAGCCCCTGCTCCTGGAGTCAAGTGACATGTGATGATTTCAGCCTTCATTCTTAAAGAAAAATGAAGTTTCTAGCCCTCGTGGCTGTGGAGAAAGCTTTAAAATGTGACCCTGTGGCGGAGCGGACTCACCCCTGTGGCGCCTCCTGCTGGTGACTCCTGGGAATTAGCTCATTCCAGCTCTGGAGCGCCTGTGATCCACCTGTCCTCTGGCCTCCATGTCCCTCCCAGATTCAGTGCCCTTTTACATGGGGCATTGCCCCCTGGCAGTAACCTCTCAGTCTTAGGGTCTCCCCTCCCCACAACCCCCCCAACCCACTATCCCCACCTCACCTCAGTATACAGCTACTGCCAGTCATTGTCTAGCCCCTACACCCTGGAGCAGACTGCAGTATCAGCCTACTCATCACTGGCAAGGTTGGGTTTGGACCTGCTGCCTGGGCCTATCCCTGGGCTGCCCTCTCAGTACCTTTTAGCCCAATACTAGGCCACAGCCTGGGGCTTTCCAGGCTGGAGCTACCCAGCTCCCCTGCCTTTCCCCAGCCTTGCTCCACTCAGGTAGCCTGTCTCTAGCTCCCTACAGCCAGGTCCTTCTCCCTCTACAGGCAGAGGGAGACTCCATGGGCTTCTGGCTCACAGCCTCTTATAGGGACCAGCTGGGCCTGATTGGGGCTTGGCCACAGCTGAGCCTACCTTCCCTAATCAGCCCAGGCTTTCCTTCCCAGCCTCAGCCATCTCCCAGGGCTGGTCCAAGCCCCGAAGGGTAGGAGCAGGGGTCCATCCTGCTACAGACCCCAGTGCACTCCTGTCCCTGTTCTTTTATTAGTTGTCCCCCGGAATTAGTGGGTTTCTGAAGTCCTGTGGGTCCTCCCCTTAGGCTGGGGGGGGATCCTTTAGCAGTGGGCAGGCTTCCGCCAGCCCACCTCTCGGATACCCAATAGATACAGACCCCAGTGCACTCCTGTCCCTGTTCTTTTATTAGTTGTCCCCCGGAATTAGTGGGTTTCTGAAGTCCTGTGGGTCCTCCCCTTAGGCTGGGGGGGGATCCTTTAGCAGTGGGCAGGCTTCCGCCAGCCCACCTCTCGGATACCCAATAGATACAGACCCCAGTGCACTCCTGTCCCTGTTCTTTTATTAGCAGCAGACAGTCCTGTGGTACCTTATAGACTAACAGACGTTTTGGAGCATGAGCTTTCGTGGGTGAATACCCACTTCGTCGGATGCATGCATCTGACGAAGTGGGTATTCACCCACGAAAGCTCATGCTCCAAAACATCTGTTAGTCTGTAAGGTGCCACAGGACTCTCTGCTGCTTTTACAGATCCAGACTAACATGGCTACCCCTCTGGTTCTTTTATTAGTTGTCCCCCGTAATCAGTGGGTTCTGTGGTCCTGTGGGTCCTCCCCTTAGGCTGGGGGGAGATCCTTTAGCAGTGGGCAGGCGTCTGCCCCCCACTTCCCAGACACCCAATCGTACAGACCCCAGTGCATCCTAAAGATTAAAAAAGCAGACGGCAAAGAAAAAGAACACCACAGCTATTATATTTACATAATCCCACTATTTTAAAGCCAATCTCATGATTTTTTGGTGAGTCTGATTCATGATTTTTGAACATTTGGGGTTGCAGTACTATGAAAGTGACTTGAAACTGTCAGTTTCACTCCTGTTTAAGGGTAGTTTCTAGTTTATTATTTGTAGTGAGGTAACACCCCTAGAGCTCCAGGCAGGTGCAGTATGAACTCATGGGGCACTGCCCTAATAGGATATTTCCAAGAGTTAAATGATCTATTCCAAAGCGTGGGGAACTGCAAAAGAGTGATAGAAAGTAACCTAGATTGTTCACAATTGTTTCAATTGTTGTATTCAAGAGTTAGTCACAAAGTAAGAATATACATTAAAATTTTAAATGAAACCAGTGTCCCTTAAGTGACTTTGTGACGAACTGGGAAAGTTCTTAATGTTTTCTCTGAATACTGTATTGGTGCCTCAGTGTCCCCATGGCAGTTCTTAAGTATCTGGCAGAGCCAAGGGCCAGTGCACCTAAATGCCTGACCCTCTGTCTCCTAGCAACGGATGGCCTGGGTCCCTCCCCTGCAAAGGTGCCAGCTGAAGGTGTTGGAGACAAAGGGATCAGGTGACCTCCTGGCCCGGGAAAGGAGCTGAGGAGAGAGGAGGGGCTGGGAGGGGTTGTTAGTCTGGAGCTGGCTGGGGTCGAGTGAAGGGCAGACCTGGGGGTCTGGCTCACTGACCCCCAGAATGGACCCAGCCGAGGGGTCCGGTTCGCTGTATCTACAAGCTCTGTTTTAGACCCTGTTCCTGTCATCGAATAAACCTCTGTTTTACTGGCTGGCTAAGAGTCACGTCTGACTGCGCAGTGGGGGTGCAGAACCCGGTGGCTTCCCCAGGACCCCGCTGGGGTGGACTCGCTGTGGGAAGCGCACGGAGGGGCAGAGGATGCTGAATGCTCCAAGGAGAGACCCAAGAGGTGAAGCCGTGTGAGCTTCTTGCCCTGAACAAGTCTGCTCCAAGGGAGAGGAGGCTCCCCAAAGTCCTGACTGGCTTGGTGGGGAGCAGTTCCAGAGCATCGCCCGGGGACTCCGTGACAACTGGTGGCAGCGGCGGGACGTACTGCACCCCGTGAATGGCGCTGCTTGCAGTAAGTGACTGGGGAGCAGTAAAACAAAGGAGGGATAATGAGGACCAGGCGTGCTGAAGGCTCAAAGAGAGACGGTTTCAGGGGGCAGTTAACCTCTGGGAGTGTGTGACCAGCGAGAAGGACTGTTGGAGTAACGGGGTCCCCCTGAGGACTGCAGCGAGCAGTCTCGGGCGGAGGAGCTTACCGCTCGATCCTGGGAGAGAGAAGGATTTTTGCAGTAGCAGGGTTCCCCAGGGGACTGCAGGAGCAGTCCCAGGGGCGGAGGAGTCTGCAGCTCGACCCTGGCAAAGAGGTGGTGATCACGAGAAGGGCTGGCACACCAGGGGTTCTTCCTGGAAACCATGGGGGAGCCAAGAGCACACAGGCCTGTGAGTCCAGAGCCACTTGGGAACGGTGAAGTGATGGCCTATCACCATCTCCTTGAGAAGGACATTATGATCCTGTGCACAAAGAGAGGGTTACGCAAGGGGAAATTCACCAAGGCACAGTTAATCGTGCAGTTGGAGGAGAAGGACCGCTCTGAGGAGCAGATTCCTGGCCCAGATGGGGCTACAAGAGGATCTGAGAGCAGCTGGAGCATCAGCCAGGCATTCCCGAGAATCTGGTCCCCAATCAGACGAGGGTCTTCACGCTTGGGTTCCCCATCAGGAGATCGGAGACGGATGGGATGGGAGCAGAGCCCGAGAGAGCGAGAGGACCGTGAGAGAGAGCAAGAGCCCGAGGAAAAGCTGCAGGAGAAGCAGCAGCAGCGTGGACTGGTGATGGTGGAGCAGAGAGACATAGGGGGCTGCCCAGGGGTCAGTGGGGAAACACGCCTGCGGGGGCGAGACCCTGGGACAGAGAGAACTGTGGTGGTGCAGCCCCAGATGCTGAGGGGCTGTGGGACCTGGGTGAAGTTCCCTGGGGTGAAGCCCCTCGCCCTGCCTATGGCCCAGATCCCTGTGCAGACCCAGGAGGGGTTGGGCTGGCTGGTCGTTGGGGTTCTCCAGGATATCAGCTGGGAGGCCCTGTTGGGGGGTGACTGTCTCCCCATGGGACAGGATCCAGGCCCCGCTCCTGTAACGGCTGAGGGTTTGAATTCAAATCCAGGGAACCAATTGGCTAGGATTGAAATGGTCAGTGAAAATGCAAATAACCTGGCTGGCAGGGGGGAGGGGCTGCTGGGCTCAGGATACCTGCCTACCTGTAACCAGCCCCCTGGGGCTGAGAGGGAGGGAGAGATGCTCCCCGCCCCCCTGCACACCGGAGAGGGGGCTCACGCTGGCTCTGATGCTGTGACCAGAGCAGAGAGCTCGCTGCCTGCCCCCACTGGGACAGCAAGGGCAGCGCTGAGCACGGGGGGAGCTGAGACCCCAGCTGAGTGGGGGGACACCCGGGCAGGGCAGGTCGGCTGCCAAACAGGTTTGCCTGGTCCAGACGTGCTGCTGGGAAGTGATTACACAGCAGGAAGGGAGCTACCAGGGACAGGGCTCAGGGGGGCTGTGACCCCAGGCCCAGCCAGCGAGAGGGAGCAGGTCCCACTCCCTGCCCCAGCTGCTGGATCCCAGACCGAGCTGCAGAAGGATCCCTCCTTGGAGAAGCTGAGAGAACTTGCTGGCCACAGCGCTGCAAACCCCCTTGGGAAAGGCTGCAGGGACAGAGTCCTGCAAGAGAAGGGATTCCTGTACCGGGAATGGGCTCCCCAAGGGGAATTAGAACTGGGGGGAATCGGGAGACAGCTGGTGGTGCCCCAGGAATCCACAGGGTTCTTCCCTTTCGAGCTGCTGGATGGGAGGAGAGTGAGGGGACCCCTGAACCTGGAGAGAGAGGTCAGGGATATGCTGGCTTTAGATGGGATCCAGCCATTTTACAGCCCATGGGCCTCACCCGTGGGGCTGATCCCCAAGCGAGACAGGATGATCTGGTTTTATGGGGGCTATCAGAAGCTTAAAGCCATCACAGTGTCCGATGCCGACCCCATGCCTAGGCCTGGGGAGATTCTAGACAAGCTGAGAGGGATGGAGAACTTGGCCCTGGCAGACACTGATAACATGTGCATCTTTAGCCAGACCTGGGAGGAACAGGTGTCCCAGGTGAAGAGGGGGCTGGGCTGCCTCAAGGAGGTGGGACTGACGGTAAAAGCTGGAAAGTGCAAGGGGGGACGGCAGAGGTGTTGTGTCTGGGCCACAAAATGGGAAGCGGCTGCCCAAGCCCAGAGCTGGCAAAGGCCAAGATGGGGGCTCTTAACCAAGGGAGCCCGAATCACAGACCAGAGGGCTGGGAAAAGACCCAATCCCAGCTTGAACCCCAGGGGTATTGGAGTGGCAAAGGGTGTGGGCTGCATAAACCTTCCCACATGCGGCCTGCAAGTGCCATCAAGCACACCCGACCTAAGGGAGGGCGTAAGACTGGACTGTCCTGGTGTAACTCAGACCAAGGGATGGGAGAGATGCTGGGGCATCCATGGGAACCTTGGTGGGTTCGAACTTCCCCAGGTCACTGGCTGGAGTGACCTCGCTCAGTTCGGTCTCGAAGGGGGGAGAGATGTGACGAACTGGGAAAGTTCTTAATGTTTTCTCTGAATACTGTATTGGTGCCTCAGTGTCCCCATGGCAGTTCTTAAGTATCTGGCAGAGCCAAGGGCCAGTGCACCTAAATGCCTGACCCTCTGTCTCCTAGCAACTGATGGCCTGGGCCCCTCCCCTGCAAAGGTGCCAGCTGAAGGTGTTGGAGACAAAGGGATCAGGTGACCTCCTGGCCCGGGAAAGGAGCTGAGGAGAGAGGAGGGGCTGGGAGGGGTTGTTAGTCTGGAGCTGGCTGGGGTCGAGTGAAGGGCAGACCTGGGGGTCTGGCTCACTGCCCCCAGAATGGACCCGGCCGAGGGGTCCGGTTCGCTGTATCTACAAGCTCTGTTTTAGACCCTGTTCCTGTCATCGAATAAACCTCTGTTTTACTGGCTGGCTGAGAGTCACGTCTGACTGCAAAGTGGGGGTGCAGGACCCGGTGGCTTCCCCAGGACCCCGCTGGGGTGGACTCGCTGTGGGAAGCGCACGGAGGGGCAGAGGATGCTGAATGCTCCAAGGAGAGACCCAAGAGGTGAAGCCGTGTGAGCTTCTTGCCCTGAACAAGTCTGCTCCAAGGGAGAGGAGGCTCCCCAAAGTCCTGACTGGCTTGGTGGGGAGCAGTTCCAGAGCATCGCCCGGGGACTCCGTGACAGACTTGACACAAGATGTCAGTACGTTAGTATTAGAGCAGAGCGGATCTAATACTTATTTATTTTTCTTCTTTATATAGTAATTAGATAAAGTGCTCCTGTCAGCTAATATCTAAGTTAATATCTGCAAAAAAAAAAACCCGAGTTTTCAGGTACCTAAATACCTCCTGGAGTTTAAAGTTTCCTCCCCACACCAAAATCTGAAGTGGCGCCCCTGCAGCTGGAGCTGTGAAATTGACAAAGGCTGGTATGCTCCTTGCTGTGAACCCTGTGCCTGGGGTAGGTGGGGGGCTCCAGCTAGAGCCCGGTTACCCCCTGCCCCTCCCGGGCTCTCTGCTCCCTGCCAGGAGTCCGGCTGCCAGCCTGACTGCCCCCTTTGACTTTTCTGCACTCTGATCCCTGCCAGGAGCCCAGGTGCTCCACAGGCTCCTGGCACAGAGTTCCAAGCCTGGTCTGCTGCTGGGCTCCTGGCAGGGAGTTGAGGGCCCAGGAGGAGGGCGCCACGCTCCCAGTGGGGAGCAGAGAGACCGGGGGGAGGGGCTGCCGGGATCTCAGTGGAGAGATCTGAGCAGAGCTGAGAGCTGGGGCTTTCAGCCCCCCACCTAGGGTGACCAGATGTCCCAATTTTATAGGGACAATCCTGATTTTCGGGGCTTTTTCTTATATAGTCACCTATTACCCCCCACCCCCTGTCTTGATTTTTCACACTTGCTATCTGGTCACCTACCCCCACTCACTGCCCCTCTGAAGTCAGTGGAAGCGCTGCTGTTGAGGATGTGCACCACCGACAGAAGGAGGGTAGTGCGGACACGAAAAACCACACTAATTACTGTGGTGTCTGCAAGTCGACCTAACGGGTCTATTTATGTTTGTAATGTAGACGTGCCCTGAGAGACAAAGGGGGACATAGAACTGCAGGGGTGGAAGGGACTGAAGGGCCATATAGTCCTACCCCTTGCCAAGATGCAAGGTTTGTTGTGGCTAAACCATCTAAGACAGATGGCTCCAGCCTCCTCTTGACAGCCTCCAGGGAAGGAGCTTCCACAACCTCCCTACAGGGCCAGATTAATCTTCTGTGGGCCCAAGCACCCAGACTGTGGCCCTGCCCCACACTCTGCCCATGTTCCCCTCAAGGCCTTGCCCATCCTGTGCCCGAAGTCCCCCATCTCTGCTCGGCATCTTCCCTCTGATGCCAACACTTTGGAGGCTAAAGGTAAAATTCAGCGGGATCTTGCTAAGTTGGAGAATGGGGCTACAGACAGAATGAAATGGAGAGAGGTAAATAGTGGTGTCCCCCAGGGGTCTGTACTGGGCCCAGTCCTGTTCAACATAATCATAAATGATCTGGGAAAACAGTGAGGTGGCAAAATTTGCAGACAACGTAAAATTACTCAGGATAGTTAAGTCCAAAGCAGACTGCGAGGAGTTATAAAGGGATCTCCTGCAAGGCTAATAGGAAGGGGAAAGAGTCCAGGAGAGCTGGTATCAGAGGGGTTGTGATGTTATGAGTATAATATGATATCTCACTGAAAGGTGACAGGGCCAGAAAGAGTTAATTAACTCACCTCACCGACTGACCTGACCCATGGGTGAACCTTAAGAACTGGTTAGCAAGATATGTAAATGAACAGAGCTTTGAAATGCAAGTCTGCATTGTTAGAGGTAGAAGGGAAGGTGTTTGCTCAGGTCTTGTGATGTAAGCAAACAAGTCTTGTCTATTGCTATAGTTTTAATTCAAAGATCAAAAAAGGAATATTAGCATTTAAGATGATACTTGAGTGAAATAGTATTATTGTCTATGAGTCTCTTTGAAGGTTGTGGTAACCTGTATCTAAACTGTTTAATGGATAAATTACTCTGTGCTAATTGCCAGGATGTTTGGGAGAAGGAGTTAAGCCTATTGTTTTCTCAGGCCGAAAGGCTGCTGGAAATGTATAAGAAGCCTGGGACACGATCCTTCTTCATCTCAGATCTGCTTTGGGTTTCAAGAGGGGGAAACCTTAAGCCAAAAGGATTGAGATCCCCAGTCATTGACTGGAGCCACCCTGAATATGGACATTGGATTATAACCTCTGGACTATTTCTAAAAGGACTTTTGGCAACTACAAGCTCACCTCTACTATGTATCTGAACCTCAAGAATTGAATTCAAGTCTGTATGTGTATTAATCTTTTAACCAACACTCTCTCTCTCTTTTCTTTTCTAATAAATGTTAGCTTAGTTAATAACAATTGGCTATAGCATGTATTTTGGGTAAGATCTAAGTTATAATTGAACCTGGGTATGTGGCTGATCCTTTGGGATTGGAAGAACCTTTTCTTTTATATGATGAAGTAAGATTTTCAGGAATCATTATCATATCTGATAGGTGTGTCTGGATGGAGGCCTGAGGCTGGGCACTTTAAGGGAACTGTGTGGTTTGGACTTCTAAGTGACCAGTAAGGTACTATAGAAGCTGTTTTGTGCTGGTTGGTAAATCTAAGTATTGGAATAACCACCAGCGTTTGGGTTTGTCTGCCCCTTTTTGTCTGCAGTTCACCCTGATTGAGTGACTTCAGCTGGCTCCCACAGGCAGCACCGTCACAGGGGTCACCGTGTTAGTCTGGATCTGTAAAGGCAGCCAAGAATCCTGTGGCACCTTATAGACTAACAGACGTATTGGAGCATGAGCTTTCGTGGGAGAATACCCACTTCGTCGGATATGGGTATTCACTCACAAAAGCTCATGCTCCAATACGTCTGTTAGTCTATAAGGTGCCACAGGACTCTTGGCTGCTTTCACAGGAGAGCTGGCTGTATTTTAAAGAAGCCTTATTGAGGGCACAGGAACAAACCATCCTGATGTGCAGAAAGAATAGCAAATATGGTAGGTGACCAGCTTGGCTTAACAGAGAAATCTTCAGTGAGCTTAAACACAAAAAGGAAGCTTACAAGCGGAAACTTAGACAGATGACTAGGGAAGGGTGTAAAAATATTGCTCGAGCACGCAGGGGTGTAATCAGGAAGACTGAAGCACAATTGGAGATGCAGCTAGCAAGAGATGGGAAGGGTAACTGTGACATATGGTATACACATGGTCTTCTAGTGCCCCTACTCTACTTGATGACATCTTCATCATCTGGACCCATGGAAAAGAAGCCCTTGAGGAATTCCACCATTTTTTCAACAATTTCCATCCCACCATCAACCTCAGCCTGGACCAGTCCACACAAGAGATCCGCTTCCTGGACACTACAGTGCAAATAAACGATGATCACATAAACACCACCCTACACTGGAAACCTACTGACCGCTATACTTACCTACATGCCTCAGGCTTCCATCCAGACCACACCACACGATCCATTGTCTACAGTCAAGCTCTAAGATACAACCATATTTGTTCCAATCCCTCAGACAGAGACAAACACCTACAGGATCTCTATCAGGTGTTCTTAAAACTACAATACCCACCTGCTAAAGTGAAGAAAGAATGACAGAGCGAAAAGAATACCCAGAAGTCATCTACTCCAGGACAGACCCAACAAAGAAAGTAACAGAACGACACTAGCCCAAATAAATCTGTTAGTCTTTAAGGTGCCACCAGACTCTTTGCTGTTTTTGTGGATACAGACTAACACTGCTACCCCCTGATATTTGACTAGCCGTCACTTTCAGCCCCCAACTAGATTGATCTGAAGGACGATCCCTCACTCTTATAGATCTTGGGAGACAGGCCAGTCCTTGCTTACAGACAGCTTACAGACAACGTGAAGCAAATATTCACCAGCAACCACACACCACACAACAAAAACACTAACCCAGGAACCTATCCTTGCAACAAAGCCCGTTGCCAACTCTGTCCACATATCTATTCAAGGGACACCATCATAGGACCTAATCACATCAGCTACACTTTCAGGGGCTCATTCATCTGGACATCTACCAATGTGATATATGCCACAGGAAAAATTAAATAAAATAAAAACTGAAAATGAAGGGTCCTATTTATACATTGCTCTAGTAACTTCACAGCTATCAATGTTCCCTGGCTCCTCCTTTCCCCCCTTTTTAAAGACTGGCATTACAATAGCCCTTCTCTTGTCTTATGGAACCTCTCCTGTCACGAATTTGCAAATATTATTGCCAATGGCTTTGAGATTTCTTCAGCTAATTCCTTCAGTACCCTGGTGAATTGCATCCAGCTCCACTGACTTGAATTCATTCAGGTTGGTCAGAAGATCTCTGAACTATTCTGAGCTGCATCCCTTCCCCTTTATTGTCTATGTAACTTCACTAGTCGGCTTTAATCCAGTTCCTGGGAAAAATTCTCTCTCTTTAGAAACATCTCTAAACTCAACTTGGACTCCAAGCAAATGGTAAGTCCATCCCCTCCCTGGTAAGGGCTGGTCTACACTTGGGGCCGGGGGGCAGGGATCGATCTAAGATACGCAACTTCAGCTATGCAAATAGCGTAGCTGAAGTTGAAGTATCTTAGTTCAACTCACCTGTCCGTCCTCATGGTGGTGAGTCGACTGCCGCAGCTCCCTCGTCGACGCTGCTTACTCCTCCTGCCGAGGTGGAGTACGGGCATCGATTCGCGGATCAATTTATCGAGTCTAGACGAGATGCGATAAATCGATCCCCAATAGACCGATTACTGCCCCCCAATCCAGCAGGTAGTATTGAGGTACCCTAATTTAGTCAATGTTCCATTCTCCTCACTGCACTTTGCGGCATGGCCACAGGGATAACATGGTGTCTGCTGGCCAAGAAAGAACTGACTCCCAGCACTCAGACCCTCCCATCAAATGCCCCCTGCCGGCAGCCCCCTCCTTTTCCCCGGGGGATATTTAGCAGGCGCTGATTCAGGAGTTATGGAAATGATTTGCTGGTGACTCCATGTCGCTGTCCCAGTAGGACAGTTCAGAGTCCAGTCTGCCCACGCTGAGGTCTCATTATTCATACTGTGAGATGAGATGTGGCTCCTCACACTGTGAAAAGAGGCTCTGAACCTCTAAATACACTCACCACTACTCCCATTTGTCCCTAATCACTGGGTATTCAGTGGATGCTACACTAGGCAATCGCTTCCACCACCTGGAGCCACATCACTGCACAGCCTCACTCTGCCTCCTAAACCAAGACTCCTGGGATCAGTTTCCTGCAGCTCAGACCTGCTCACTTTGTGTCTCTGCTGCTTCCTGACAGCGCAAGGACAGGCATGGCCAAGATTGACAATCAGCAGGAATAAACCACAGAGTCAAAGGGTGAGGGAGCTGGAGCACTGCAGAGGAAAGTGGGTGCTTCTACTCCACAGAATCTAGACTCCAAGAGCTGAGAGTTACTTTGAACCCTGAGGTGATTCTAAGAACAGCCAGCAGGGAGATGCTGTGGTTAATGGGATAATTAGATGTTACTGTGGGCACCCCACAGTGAGGGCTCAATAGTCAGAGCTCTCTCGCATGGCCTAAGGCTTAACTCCTTAATCACTACACTGCTCATTAAACCTTTTATAATTGACTTACACAGCTAGGGACAAGCTGCCAATTGCCAAAGCAGTGTTTGTGTCCTACCCCTTAAACGCTGCCCACGGTGCCTGGACTGCTCCCCGACATCCCCAGCCTGCTCACAAAGCTGGTCACTTCACTTTTAGAGTAGCAGCCGTGTTAGGCCTTGGCTACACTCACACTTTACAGCGCTGCAACTGGGGTGTGAAAAAACACCCCCCTGAGCGCTGCAAGATACAGCGCTGTAAAGCATCAGTGTAATCAGGGCAGCAGCGCTGGGAGCGTGGCTCCCAGCACTGCACACTACACCCGTAAGGGATGTGGTTTACATGCAGCGCTGGGAGAGCTCTTTGAAATTCCAGATGTAGCCATACCCTTAGTCTGTATCCGCAAAAAGAACAGAAGTCCTTGTGGCACCTTAGAGACTAACACATTTATTTGAGCATAAGCTTTCATGGGCTGCAGCCCACTTCATCGGATGCACAGAATGGAACATATAGTAAGAAGATATATGTATATACAGAGCACATGAAAAAGTGGAAGTAGGCACACCAACTGTAAGAGGCTAATTAATTAAGATGAGCTATTATCAGCAGGAGAAAAAAACCTTTTGTACTGATAGTCAAGATGGCCCATTCCAGACAGCTGACAAGAAGCTGTGAGGATACTTAACATGGGGAAATAGATTCAATATGTGTAAAGACCCAGCCACTCCCAGTCTCTATTCAAACCCAAGTTAATGGGATCTAGACAGGCCAGTCCTTGCTTACAGACAGCCCCCCAACCTGAAGCAAATACTCACCAGCAACCACACACCACACCACAGAAACCATATTCCAGGAAACTATTCTTGCAACAAAGCCTGATGCCAACTCTGTCCACATATTTATTCAAAGGACACCATCACAGGACCTAATCACATCAGCCATGCCATGAGGAGCTCGTTCATCTGCACATCCACCAGTGTGATATATGCCACCATGTGCCAGCAATGCCCCTCTGCCATGTACATTGGCCAGACAGGACAGTCTCTACGCAAAAGAATAAATGGACACAAATCTGACATCAGGAATCATAACATTCAAAAACCAGTAGGAGAACACTTCAACCTCTCTGGCCCTTCAGTAACAGATTTAAAGGTAGAAAAGCTTCAGAAACAGACTCCAATGAGCAACTGCTGAACTTGAATTAATATGCAAACTAGATCCCATTAACTTGGGTTTCAATAGAGATAGGGAGTGGCTGGGTCATTACAGATTGAATCTATTTCCCCATGTTAAGTATCCTCACACCTTCTCGTCAACTGTCTAAAATGGGCCATTTTGATTATCACTACAAAAGTTTTTTTCTCCTGCTGATAATAGCACATCTTAATTAATTAGCCTCTTACAGTTGGTATGCCTACTTCCACTTTTTCATGTTTTCTGTAGCCCATGAAAGCTTATGCTCAAATAAATGTGTTAGTCTCTAAGGTGCCACAAGTACTCCTGTTCACTTAGCTTTTGTGCAGTTTGAGCACCCCGGAGACATTTCAAAACACCCATAATCCTTCCAGCTCTCTCCAAAGGCCTGTCCACAGCATGGTATAACAGCAGCCAGACTTGCATCCTAGACCACAGGAGAAAGGGAGGGTCCCCTTTGCAATCCTCTTTCATTCCCTGCCAACTTGCTAGGGTTATAGCTGTGTTTCTACGCACTGGGGCCTGTGCTACATTTTAAAAAGACTGCTCCCAATAGGCAGATGATTGTAGGCAATGAGTTCACATGCTCACCCCCGTCCAGAGAATCACTGAAATGTATACTCCTGGCAGAGTCCTGCTCCACTGTGCAATGCAGAATTTGCACAGAAATTAATGTTCTGCTCAGAATTTCCTTTTTCCCCTACAAAAATGGGTCACAGTGCTGCTGGTCACCACTAGGGGCTGCTGGTCCTGGCAGAGCCTAGCTCGCAAATAGAAGATGCTGCCGGGGGTTGGGGGGAGGAGCTGGAGGGTACCCAGCAGTTGCAGGTCCCAGCATGCCCTGAAGGAAGCAGGGGTCATGCCAGAAATTCCACACAAGCCTGGGACTAAGCATCTATGAGTTGTGCTGAATGTCTCATCACCATTAACCTTTTTGGTGAAGACTGAAGCAAAATACGCATTAAATACGTCAAGCTTCTTGATGTTACAGTTCTTAGCTCTGCTTTGCCACTAAGTAGAGGATCTATACTTGCCTTCATCTTTTCTTGCTCCTAATGTATTCAAAGAACCTCTTGTTGCCTTTCTATCCCTTGCTAGGTGTAACTCATTTTGTGTCTTTGCCTTTCTGATTTTGTGCTGTTCTATTATCCTCAGAAATTTATCCAGGTTTCCACTTTGTGTATCATTCCGCTTTGATTTTCAGGTCATTCGAAAGCTCCTGATGGAGCCATATTGGCCTCTTACTATATGGCCCATCTTTCCTTCACACTGGGTTAGTTTGCATTTGTGCCTGTAATATTGTCTGCTTGAACAGCACTCCTCTCCTGAACTCCTTTTTCCCTTCGATTTTCTTCCCATAGGACCTCACTTCTTCATAGAAATATTGTTGCGATATGAATATGGCATAGCCAAGGTATGTTTTATGCACGATGAGTCATGAGAGGTATCATTGAAAAGGTTGTGATCTACTGAATGTGTTTACCCAATGTGTACGCTTGTATCATTTCTGTATCGGAAGTTAGGAATATTGACTATGTAACAATTAAATCTGTATGTGTGTTTGGGGGAACGCCCACCAGACAGTAGGCAATCAGCCGCAATGGGCCATTAGAAAGAACAGTAAGCTTTCGAAGATACTAATCTCCCGCCTTCCTGAGAAGCTCCTGGGGTTGCTGCTTTTACACTGCAGGGTCAGGTGACAGTGTCACCTGGCACTAGACCTCTATCTTGGGCTTTCAGTGTTTTTCCATTAAGACAGGGTTGGGGGGCAGAATGGGAAACAAAAGATTCCTGCCTTATATAAATTCTATGTAAGGCTGGGCAGTAAATCAATCAGGACTCTCTCCATTGCCTCCCTGTCCAAGGAGGAAGATTTTTAAAAATCCCTGAAGGGAAAGGCGGGGCTGAGTCCAGGCTGAGACAGGGGCCCTATCATAGCATTCCCTCTCAGATCTGAACTTCAGAGTTCAGAAAATGAGATACTAGCACCTGAATCCTCTAAACTTAATTACCAGCTTAGATCTGATAGCACTACTACCACCCAAAAATATAGTGTTTTGGGGCACTCTGACCTTCCCAACCTTCCCTGGGGACCCCAAGAACCCAGATCCCTTGGGTTCTTAAAACAAGGAGAAATAAACCATTCCCCCACCTTTCCCCCTCCCAGAATTTCCCTCCCTGGGCTATCCTGAGAGATACTGATCCAACCTCTTAAATCACCATACAGAGAAGCATCTCCCTTCCCTTCCACAAAGAGGCAAACAGATTCAAGGAAAACAGAGAGAGATTCTATCTCTCCCCCCCTCCCGTCTCCCCCACCCGTCCTGGTGAGTTATCCCAATCCCCTGGAATAAAACAAGGGAAACAAGAAAAAAAAATCAATCAGGTTCTCTAAAAGAAATCTTTTAATAAAAGAAAGGAAAAAGTAAAGAATTAGCTCTGTAACTTCAAGATGTAAATATTACAGGGTCCTATAGCTTACAGACACCAGAAAGAGACTTTCCCCCCAGTACCAATACAAATCAAAATATTCCCAGCAGCTACACATATAAAAGTTAACCAGCCAGATCCACAATTGCAAATAGAGTAAAACAATCAAAAAGCCTAAACCGCCTGTTTTTACTTACTATTTGAAAAGAAACTTAGAGATCCTGTAGTAATGTCTGGTCTCTCTCAGACCCTCCGAGAGAAGAACACACAACGGACAAAGAACACACACAAAAGCTTCCCTCCGCCCAAATTTAAAAGTATCTTGTCTTCTGATTGGTCTTCTAGTCAGGTGTCCAGTTCCCTGCTTGTAACCCTTTGCAGGTAGAAGAGACATTAACCCTTAACAATCTGTTTATGACAGGCCCAGTCTGTAAAGAGAAATAACGGGAACGCTAAGCTACAGAAACTCTGCAACCTGCCTAAAGCAACATTTAGGGTGAGAAATTACATTATGTAACCTGATTCTTGAGTGTGTTAAGCTTAGTTTGCATGTTTTGTTTTATTTGCTCAGTAATCTGCTTCGTTCTGTCTGCTATCCCTTATAACACATCTGCGAATAGAAATTGCATGGTGGGCCATGAATGCACAGAAAATTGGGGTTGGAGTGTGGGAATGGGTGAGGGCTCTGGTTGGGGGTGTGGGCTCTGGGGTGGGACCAGAAATGAGGAGTTCAGGGGGAGGGAGGGGGCTCTGGGCTCTGGGGTGG
Source organism: Gopherus flavomarginatus (assembly GCF_025201925.1). Taxonomy (NCBI): domain Eukaryota; kingdom Metazoa; phylum Chordata; order Testudines; family Testudinidae; genus Gopherus; species Gopherus flavomarginatus. Next base: position 23,753,183 of record NC_066633.1, read on the forward strand.
GACCAGAAATGAGGAGTTCAGGGGAAGGGAGGGGGCTCTGGGCTCTGGGGTGGGGTTGGGGATGGGGGTTTTGGGGTGCAGGAGGGTGCTCTGGGCTGGGATCGAAGGATTTGGAGGACAGAAGGGGGATCAGGGCTGGGCCAGGGGGTTGGGGTACAGGGAGAGGTTCAGGGGTGCAGGCTCTGAGTGGCGCTTACCTCAAGCAGCTCCAGAAGCAGCAGCGTGTTGCTTCTCTGGCTCCTACACAGAGGTGTGGCCAGGCAGGTCTGTGCTCTGCCCCGTCTGCAGGCATCGCCCCTGCAGCTCCCATTGGCTGCGGTTCCTGGCCAAGAGGATCTGCAGGGGTGGCACTTGGGATGGGAGCAGCATGCAGAGCAGAGCCCCTTAGCTGCCCTTACACAAAGGAACTGGAGGGGAGCCATGCCACTGCTTCCAGGAGCCGTGTGGAATGGCCCCCGACCCTGTTCCCCAGCTGGAATGCTGTAGCACTGGAGCTAGGCAAGCCCCAGACCCTACTCCTTAGCGGGAGCTCAAGGGCCAGATTAAAACAGCTGGTGTGTAGTTTGCCCACCGCTGCCTTAGAATCACGTAAAATTTACTTTTTGTAGTTAATAAACTTATTTCTTGTTTATTTCAAAACCCAGTTTGTGCAGTGGGCGGGGCATATCTCTCTCCACATTGAGGGAGAGGGCCCATTTTTATGAGCTTCCAGCGTGCAGATCTTTCTATACCCGTTCAAGACAATATTATTTAGGGTTTATACCCCAAAAAAGTTGTGCATGTGAGTGCTGGCCATTCTCCTAGCTAAGTCCTCCCACACAGAACTGATTTCAGTCTGTGTCTGCAGCTGGGTGTGGCCATACCTGTGTGTGTGCTGGAGAAGGCTTGAGAGCCTGGCACAGCAACAACAGGGTCATGAAACCTAGGCTGGTGCAACAAGCGGGACTCAGTGAGACCCCAGCACTTCAGGAGTGGGGTCCAACCCACCACACTCACCTACCAGTTTGAGTTTGTTCAATCTGTCTTTTTTTAAGTCCATTGTCCTTATTTTGCTGCTCACTCCTTCCTTTCCTTAGACTCATGAAATCTATCACCTATCCATGCCCCAGAAGATCACAAAGGAGGCCCATGTTCAGCTGCAGGTCACAAGAGGGCCTTAATCTTCTGACCCTTACTATCTCTCCCCCTTGCTTGTTGACAACACTAGATGACGCACTCCTGATTACCTGGAGGTTACCTGGCAACAAGATGGCATGGGTCCAATGTGTCAATTTGGTCACTACAAATTAATCCTGCAAAACTGGAAATGTCTCTCCCCACCAAACACCGATGCCTGGTTCAGTGATATGTCTGACCTCACATCTAACCAACGACTGGCATTCTGCAGGAGGAGAATGCCTGAAAAATTCAAAGCAATGTGGGCTCCCTTTTCAGAGGGTTATGATTAATATGGACCCTGAAGATAAATATGTCGCTTCCCTCCCTTTACTGTAACCTTCTTTCCTTATGTTGTATATTGTGATGACTCCGGTATTTTGGTGTATCTGTTGGGTTTGGAAAAAATAGTAAATGATACATACCCCCCAAAACCACTAGATGGTGCAATAGACTAAGGCATGAGCCACTCACTCCTGCAGGTCTCCAAGTTCAGCAAACAGCTAGTGAAATCTCCACAATATATTTGGGGGATTTGGCAGCTTTTCCTGTCTGGGAACTGATCCCAGCTTCCCCTGAACTGTATATTATCCTTCTGTTTGCTGAACAGCTTGTGGGGACATATTCGACCCCATAGGTTTAAACAAACTCTCTTAACAGAGTACTCGTTCAGTGCTCTGTATCTATGTGAATGGTCACCCTAAGCCATAGGGGACAGCTTCTGTTCTGTAACTGGGTGAGTTAAGGAGAAATTATTGGGAGCCGAATCTCTCATGGATGAGGTGGACAGCATCTAAGAGAAAGACTTGCTCAACAGCTAAACATTAGATTGACCAAGCAACAACCAAACAAACAAAAAACACACCATGTGCGATGGATCAACCTAATCCTCTGTGTAGACACAGCTGGGTTGACAGAAGGATTCCTAGCTACTGCCTCTAGAGAGCACCTACATCAATGGAAAGGACCCTCCATTGATGTAGGAAGTCTGTACATAGCACTACACCTGCAGTGCCAGAGCTGTGCTGGGGGAGTGTAGACATACCGAGAGACTCAGGAGGCAGCAGGTCAACAAAGTGTGAAGGGATTATTCAAGTAATTGGGAGTACTTAGCTAACAATGGACCTTGAGGGACGCCAATCCACATTTGACCTTTCTTGGGAACGTGCAAACTAACATGTAAACAATGGCAATGGCCTGTAAAGAACTGAGTCATGCGTGGACATGTGACTTGCCCATGTGACTCCAAAACTCAATCTTGTAGCTGTGATTCTGCATAGGAGAACACAAGGGGTTTCCATCCACAAGAGGAAGACTATATAGGGCCCTGGGAACCGTTCCATTTTGTCTTCAGCTGGCTCAAGAGATGGCCTCTCCACTCCAAAGAGATGCCTGAAAGAAACTGGAACAAAGGACAGTAACTACAGGGGTGTGAATGACTATTGGACCCAGACTAGGAAGGAGTCTAGTCTGTCAAAGAAGCTTATTGGAACATCTCTGAGGGTGAGATTTACCTGCATTTAGTTTTCTATTGTACTAGGCTTAGACTTGCGTGTTTTGTTTTATTTTGCTTGGTAATTTACTTTGTTCTGTCTGTTATTACTTGGAACCACTTAAATCCTACTTTTTATATTTAATAAAATCATGTTTTACTTATTAATTAACCCAGAATAAGTAATTAATTCCTGGGGGGGAGTGGGGAACAGCTGCACATATCTCTCTAGCAGTGTTATAGAGGGCGAACAAATTATGAGTTTACCCTATATAAGCTTTATACAGAGTAAAACAGATTTATTTGGGTTTGGATCCCATTGGGAACTGGGTATCTGGGTGTTGGATACAGGAGCATTTCTTAAACTGTTTTCAGTTAAGCTTGCAGCTTTTGTGGGACGTGGTTCAGACCTGGGTCTGTGTTTGTAGCAGGCTAGTGTGTCTGGCACAAACGGGCAAGGTACTACATAGGTTAAGGACTATTTAGAAAAGCTGGACATGCACAAGTCCATGGGGCCGGATGCAGTGCATCCGAGGGTGCTGAGGGAGTTGGCTGATGTGATTGCAGAGCCATTGGCCATTATCTTTGAAAACTCATGGCGATTAGGGGAGGTCCCAGATGATTGGAAAGTGGCAAATGTAGTGCCCATCTTTAAAAAAGGGAAGAAGGAGGATCTGGAGAACTACAGGCCAGTCAACCTCACCTCAGTCCCTGGAAAAATCATGGTGCCGGTCCTCAAAGAATCCATTCTGAAGTACTTGGAGGAG